>NC_091692.1:69095000-69744375 GCF_041296265.1 Equus caballus | reverse complement strand
TTATTCTTTTAACTGGGAAAAAAGAAATGTGAAAAGGAGCAATCTCTCTTTGTTAACAAAGCCCGGAGATGCTAGTTTGGAAATGTTAGTGGAAAGTTCCATGCCATAGAGAAAAAGCCAGTCCCAAAAAAGTAAAGAATGAAACTGATAGAGAGAAGCAGAAATAAGACTTGGGGAAAACCCCTTATGGTATCCCTTTCCTTGGTTCCATGTCTGCACTGAACCACTGCTTACCTTTGCCATGCATTTCTGTAGTTTGCTATCCATAACTTGTCTTTTCCTCCTAAACTCATTTCAGCTAGATCTCCCACACAACTAAAATAAATCTGATTAATTCAAGCTATGGGCTTTTCTCATCTGCTGAAGATGAGAAACTTATATTAGCATATGCAAAACTCTAAAATGGCTGCTTAAGCTCTTTAACTTAACCCAAAATTTCCTCAATATTCTGGAAAAGGAAAACTCTGTGATGTGTTAGGATGACAGCTCCAAATTCAGAGATACTTCTGCGTCCCTGGTGAGCTACGCCACCTCATGGATGATCTTTGGGAGCTCTTTTTGAGCTTCTATTCTTAGAAGGGATGAAAATTATGCTTCATCTTGAGTACCAACACTGATGGATTGGGAGTGGCTGTTTGGAATGCTGCATTGGGAAGGATTCTGATACAGGACATAGCTTAGTGAAAAAGAGCGCTATTTGATTAGCAGTATCTGATATCAGGAACCATATAGAGTGATGATGCAGGTAAGGCAAATTTGCCCTTTTTAAAAGTAAGCTAGGTCCATGTGCTGACCTTACCCCCTCAGGCATGAAAAGATCTATCCAAGAAAAAGAGAGGAGAGTTGGCCCAAGATACTTCTGCAATGTTTTTTTCCTCTCAGACATCACCTTAGGTTCTGTGCCTTCTAAAGTTCAGGAGCTCTCTTGTGTTGAGTTCAGGAACCAGTTCCTTATATTATTCCAACAGAAGAGAATCCATGAGAGATGGAAGGAAGGCTGAGGAGAAAGAGCTCTCAAATGGCACCAAATAGAAAGCAACAGCATTTAATGATTTTTTTCTTCTAGAAATGTATATAGTACTGTCTCTCTGACTCATCTAAGCTCTCCTCTGCCGAGGACATTCAGTGACGTACACTCTGATCCCTGCAAGAGCTTTCTATTGTCCAAACAAAAAATACAAGGAAGCCTTGGTGCTGCAATCTGTAGAGGTCAGCCACTAGGACATGGAGAAGGTATTAGGAGAGTGGATCTGGAGGAGTAAATGTAAAATATCCAGCACAGATGCTAAGGGCCATTAGCGGAGCCAGAAATGTGAAACAATAGAAAAAAGAATTAATAACATCTTTCTCTCTGACCCAACAAAGTGGAACCAAGAAAGGTTGTAGGTATAAAATTAGAACTCCCCCTCTTTATAAATTTAAAGAGTTAACGTGACCAGATTTCAAAAATACTGGAGTAAGCAAAGCATCACAGTCAGAAGAAGATAGGATTGAAGCAGAAATAAAGGAACTTGAAAATGGATTAAAACTGAAGGGAAATGCATGGTAGCAAGAATTGAATATAGTTTAAGCAGCAGTTTGCATGATTCTAAAGAGATAGAGACAGAAACCAAGATGTTTCTTTTTGTTTTGTTTTATCCTGTTATTTTACATTAATGAGCACTGTTACAAGTGATTTTGCAAATTTTAATTTATTTAACTCATTTAACCCTATTACATTGATGCTATGCTTCCTTTTAGGACAGAAACAAACTTAGTGCAAGAACAGTTCCTGAGCTTAGAAGAAAAGACAGAAAAGTGAGAACTCTTCGCTGCCAGGCTGCCCGACCAAGCAAATCCTACATTCCCTGATAAGGGAGCTAGATCACCATACGTAGAAGGATACCATCCCCATCTTACAAACATGGCTGCAAAGACATGTTGATGTTAAATATTTCCTTAACAATATTCACTTGGATAACAAACAACTCAAGGAAGCCATGTTTTCATTAAATTATTATTGCCATCCCCTCCTCCCATGACCTGTCCCATGCCCTTCTCTTTTTCCAAAATAAAAATTGAGATAACGAAAGAAATCAGAATAATGATGTTCCATGGAACAGTTTGGAATCCTAATTATTGGCTGGCTCCCCAAGCCCATACAACTCTGAATTTCCCCACTTCTACTGTCAGTGGCTGTCTGCTTCAGAGGCAGTCTCTGAGAACAACTCGCCCATGCATTTCTTCATGCTGTTTCTATCACCTGGACTGTCATCTCTCCCTATCTCAATTCTGTCAAATTTCTGTTTTTAAGAGCCAACAAATTCCTATGTGCTTTATCAAGACTATTTTTCCTCATCATCCTCAGCCATAAATAATATTTCCACCTACTGAGATGTTTCTCAAAATGTGGTCCAGAGATCAACCCAAGACAATCACTTGAAGATTCGATTAAGATTGCAAATTTTATGTCCATCCTAAAAGAAGAAGAAGAGTCTATATAATTAACAAAGTCCCAGAGATTCTGATACTTACCAAAGTTTAAGAAACACTATTCTAAATCAATGCCGAACTTTTCTTCTTTCTTCCTTGTGGCACTCATCCATTTTTGCCATGTAGTCTAGTTATTTTGTGTCCATCATTACATCAAAAGTACTTCACAGCCACAGACCATGTCTTCATGTTTGTATCCTTAAAATGTCTGGCGCATTGTTCTATATTAAATGTGTTTAATAAATATTTGTTTTATTTTCATAATTTTCTTGAAAGAAATAGTCTTATTTCAGAAATAGCTGCATTCTTCTAATCAACAGTTTATAATGACTCATTTCTTTTTATTTAATAAATAGATCAATAGATGGATAGATATATAGATACGCGTATATATAGCTAAATAGATATGCTATATTTTGTGTGTGTCTGGAATTCTTAGTTCTTTATCAGCATTAATGATGAAACATGGGGCTTGAACGCTACTATTCAGATATTCATACAATGGGATTCAGCAAACTCGGGAGAGTGGTAAAATGTAAAAACAAAGGATTCAAGAAGAGTGCAAGAGTACCCTTGTGCTAAACAGAGATCCTGCCTCGATGACAGGAAAAGCTGCAAGGAATATGCCTCCAATCTCTATCCCAAGCTTCCCTTCAGATCATTTAAAGAAGAACCCAACTGGGTTGTCTGCTTCCTTTTGAAATTATATCTGCTTCAGGCAAAGCTAGCCTCAAAGGGACCAATTACAGTGAAACCGGGGTGGTTATTTCCTTTCAAATTCCCTGGGCTCAGAAAAGTTAGCTCTCCTTTGTCAGGCCTTCCAGAGGTCCTCCTTACGACTATAAACCCAGCTGGGCAGAACTGCTTTCTCCCTTACAATTCCCAGTAGTACCTCACTCAGTGCTCCCTGGACCACAGCCAGGATCTTTAGTAAATTGTGTTAATGAAGTTGAAGATAAATAATCACCTCTTTGTTTGTTCTCCACAGTGTTTAGTTCCTTTAATGGAAGTTAAGCTTTATTCAAGCAGACAGGATTTAACTCTGAATTTTCAGAAGGGTTACAATCTAGTTATCTAGAAAGTTTCACACGAAGATCAATTAACCTATTTTTTTCTCTTTCAAACTAGGCTTTCCTGTCTTTGGGGAGGTTGAGCATCTTGAAAGTCAGTCAGAAAGGTTTTTATTAAATAGCTCTACAGTCTAGCAACTTTCACTCTTTGAAATCCTTAGCCAGACATATTACTACAGAGGAGACCTTAGGCAATTAAATCAAAGAAACCCAGGGCATACACCCTTTATCCATGTTTCAACAGTTCTCTTTGTGACAGGTACAACTTAGGGGAGACTCTTTTGTAATTCTTCTTCTCAAATTTGACATGGTTCTATGAAGTCCGTCACAGAGCAATTAAAAGGAGAATCCAATAATACAATTCAACTGTACCTTAAAGTTGCAGCTTTTCAACTAAGAGAGGTGAGACTTTTAAATAAGGAAAGAAAAAATACTTATAGAATGCCTTTTCTGTACCATTTTTTTATTAGCTATGAATTTGTGTACACTCTAAAATAACATTTAGACACGTAATATCACATTAGAGTTTTTGCTATACAATCTTATTGCTACAAGTTCAATGTGTCAAATACTTAAACGGAAGATTAAAGAAAATTTAAATACATATATTCCTAAATTTATAGCTATTCTCAAGTAACACAAAATTTCGTTGGTTCTCATTCCAATTAGTCTAACTGCCTAACAGGACCTGGGACAAGTTCTATGCTAAGGAGTTATGACATTCGATCTTTCATTTCTTTGGGGGCTAGAAATAAACTAGAAAAAAAAGAAAATCTACCGTTTGTTATATTTTCAATCTTACAAAGAGAACTGGACTAGGGTAGTGCTCTTGAATTCTAGTCTTTGCATTATTGCTGCTGCTCACAAACATAAAACTTTGGGTTATAGGAGAGATGACAATAAATGGGGAAGGGAACTATTTTGAGTATACGTTACGTGCCAGAAATTTTATAAATGTTGTCAATTAATATTACCAGCAACCTCCAGATTAATTCCCAATCATGCACCCATCTGTATGTGAGTCAAGTGAGCAAAACCCAATCGTTCTGTTCCTCATTGTCATCAGCTAGAAAACGAGGTGTTTGACATCTGGTCATAAGCATTTAAACGTTTCTTATTTAATTCTTACGTTGTATCTATAGACCCCAAAACCAAAGAGGAAAGTGGAAAACCGAGGAGCAAGTAGTCCTGAAGTTTTGGTTATTCAGGGGTCGTTTGCCAGTCTCCAAAAACAAAGGCTTTGAGGGGCCGGCCCAGCGGCGCATTGGTTAATTTTGCACCTTCTGCTTTGGCCGCCCGGGATTTGCCGGTGAGGATCCCAGGTGTGGACATGGCACCGCTTGTCCAGCCATGCTGTGGCAGGTGCCCCACATAAAGCAGAGGTAGATGGGCACAGATGTCAGCTCAGGGCCAGTCTTCCTCAGCAAAAGGAAGAGGATTGGCAGTAGATGTTAGCTCAGGGCTAATCTTCCTCAAAAAAAAAAAGGGCTTTGATTTTAACAGATTTTGGTGGAGACAAGAAACTAGAATCAGGACTTCTGTGTAAGGACACAGCTGTTGAAAGGCTGCACTTTTAGCAAAAGGATAGACTTGGAAAAAGTAGAAAGAAAGACAGTTTATTTGATTTACTCAGTCTCTAAGTAAGAAAAAGAGTCGCCCTCGGGGCTTCATAACACAAGACTATCCTGATGGATGTTTGGTATTGAATTGGCACTGTCTGCGTTGTTCTGAAACTCCAACGCTGAGAAGTTACCATAAAAAGCCATCCCAGGCTGGTAATAGCCTTGCCAAGACGCCAACTAAAATGTCTTTTGGAAGTGTACATCCTCATCCTGAGCCTCACAGAATTCCCTCGGATAATACCCAGTGAGCATGAGCTCACAAGCTTCAATTTAAAAATACACCAAGAAGTTAATCAATATTGGGTGGAGTTTTCAGGAAATGCAAACTGTAGAACTCAACCCACAATTTCAGATGTAAGACAGCAGCAGGTTCCAACTGTTACATAGAACTTGATATTGTGGGAGGTGGGAGGAGAAAAGCAAAAAGATTAGTTAACATTAATCATTGTTAAATAAAGTATAGGCGTTAATATTTTAAGAGTAACTACAAAAATAATAAAAATAGCATGTACAAACTTCAATTCCGTGGCAAGGATGATGGGCAACAAGAATTAAAATAAAATTATTTTTGAACACATTAAAAGAAAAGAAGAAATCATTATTTAGAATTATTAGATTACATCTTAAGGAAGTCATATATCCAGAAAGCATAAAATAGGGTGATATAAGTACAAATCTACCAGTAATAATAATGAGTATAAATTTATTAAACTCAACAAACAGTTAAAGATAAAAAGACGTGATTTGATTGGATAAAATACAACTTAACTGTTTGCAATTTAAATTCAGCACATATAAGACATAAAACCACACAAAGTTTAAATGTGAAGTAACAAAAAATTGAAGCTAATATCATAGCCTAAAAATATATTAAGCAAAAATATATATAGAATTTTAAAAGTAATGAGTAAATCCACAATCACAATAAAACGTAGTTTAAGACAACTCTCATAATCGATAGATCAACAAGAAAAAGTTAGAAGAACAAAGAAGATTTGAACAACCTGATTACAAATTAATAAGGAACACATTTATCCCTGCAGTCAATAATTAGAAAATACACATTGTTTTCAAGCATTTGTGGAAAAGACAGCAATATTATCTATTTACTAGATTTGAAAGCAAAACTAATAAAATTTCAAAGAAACAATGTCTGTCATAATTGCCCATTAGTTAGAAATCAATATTCAAAAGATAAACAAAAAAGAACAAAATAAACTGAAATTTTAAAAGCACATTTCTGAAAAAGGGTGAAGAAATGATAATAGAAAGGAGAAAATACTTAGCACTAAATGCAATGAAAGTATTATAATACTTTTCAAATGCTAATGGAAAATAAGCTGTATAGATATAAAATAAGAAATTAATGGGCAAGAAATAGAAAGCATAAATTAACTGTAAACATTGACAAGATTGAATCAATAGATAAAAATATAATACCTCAAGAAAGAGAGTGAGAAAGAAAGATGGAGGAAAGGGAGGTAAGGAGGAAGGAAGGAAGAAAGGAGGAAGGAAAGAGTCAAAGAAAATAAAACACCAGGCACAGATAGGGAAATAAATAATACCTCATGTATAAATTGGTCCAAGGCTTTGAAATAGAGCAAATGCTCTTCAAGCAATGTGTAGACCTGTATAAACTTGTGTGGTAAAGACTGATAATTCTAGTAACATAATCCATAAAGTTTTAGCTGAGCTCATGGCCAACCAGCTAGAGACTACATCTCCCATCATTCCTTAAAGCTAGATACGGCCATGAAAAGAAAAGAAAATGATTATCTCACTAGATTCAGAAAAAATTGCTTGACAAGTCACACATTCAATATTAAAATTTTAGAAATATACCAATAACTCTTTTGCAATCTAGGAATAAAGTAAATTCTCTTAATCTAATAAAGTGCATCTATCAAAAACCCTATGGCAACAACATAATGGATATCAAAATGATAGAAATATTAGCTTTAAGACTTTGAATAAAACAAGATTCTCATATCACAGTGTGTACTAAATATCATATACAGGATTTAGTCAGTGCAGCAAAACAAGGAAAACGAGTAAAGGCATAAAGATTAGAATAGAAAATATCCTCATGTATTGATAATATAATCTTCTACTTAGAAATCGAGACAGGAGCTACATATTTTTGGAATTAATAGGAGAGTTAAGTAAGAATTTTAGAGAGAAGATTAATAATAAAAATCAATATATGTGTTATTGAAAAATCAATATATAAAAATCAGTAATAAAGTTAGAAAAATGTGCTTTGAAATAAATATTCTCTATTTTATGTATGTGTATATAATATAAATTAATTCCAATAACAATTCTTATGTTTTTTATGTATGGGGGGACAAACTTATTCTAAAATTTATATGAAAGAGTAAAAGGACAAGAATAACCAAAACAGTCTTTAAGAAAAGAAACTTGGTGAATGGATGGATGAACTTGCCCTGTTAGATATCAAATGTTATGATGAAATTATAATGACTAGGACAGTATAGTATTGAGGCAGGGATAAATTAACAAATGAATGGAACAGAATAGGAATCACAATAAAGATAAATATATATAGGGAAAGGTCATTTGTTATGAGAGATGTAATTGAACATCAATGGGAAAAGTTGGACTGATTTTTAAAAAACAATGTTGGAATGATATCCTAAAAAACATAAGTAGATTCCTATCTCACACCACACACAAAAGTAGATTACCAGGAAAAGTGAAAACTTTAAGCATGTAGAAAAATGTAAAATATCTTTTAAACTTCATGATTTCCTAAAGAATACAAACAGAAAAATATAAATCATAAATGAAACTATTGACAGTTTTAGCTGTATTTAAATAAAACTTTGTGTTTCAAAAGGCAACAAAAACAGCAAGAAAAAAAATCACAGATGTAGGCAGCCAATTGCAAAGTATGTTACTGAGATGAGTGTAAGTGTATATGACAAATATCTATAATTCAGAAGAGAAAATGGAATTGTCAATACATGTAAAAAATGCTCAACCTCATAAGTGTCATGGAAACATAAAGAAAAACCACAATGAAATTCAATTTACATATAGCAAACTGGCAAGAAAACAAAACAAAACAATTTTAAGCTGATTAGAACGTGAACAAACTGAAAATTTTAGCATTGATGGTAAGAGTGCAAATTAGCACAATCCTATTTGAAAATCAAGTTGATGAACGTCAATTAGAGCTGAAGAGCTGTGTATGCTTCAAACAAGACATTCCACTCTAGGTTTATGCACTCAAAAAACACTTGAATGTTTTCTCTTACAGACGTGTACAAGGCTCAAAGCAACAGTATTTGAAATCTCAAGAATTTAGAAGTAACTTAAATGTTCATTGGAAGAAGAATAGATAATGAATTCTAGTATGTGCGTCACTGGGGCATTCTACAGCTCTGAAAATGAACTGTACAGAACTACACAAATCATGATACAATTTCTGTAAATATTATAACATGGAAACAATACTGTATATCACTTTAACTTAATTTATATACACATATAGTAAAGTATACAGGAATAAATGAAATTTGTAAACACTAATTCAAATTCAAAATGATGGTGAACTCTGGTTGGGAGGGTGGAAAATATGATCCAGGGGCATTAGGAAAGGTTCTCTGATGGAAACATTTTATATCTTAAACTGGATTACGAATATATTGCCATTCAGTATATAGTTTTCTCTCTCTCTTTTTGCTTTTTGAAATCATGGTAATAATAAATACAGATAATTTTTTGAATGTATGTGGCTACTCTGAGTATAACTGTAGAGGACTGTTAAGAAATGGACACAAAATTTGATTTTATGAGAGAATTAGTTTAAAACAAAAACACCAAAGTTACATCATTTTACATGAATTGACAATATTGAATAAACTAATTTTGAAAGCACAACTACCCACAGTGAAGTCACTCCTTAGAAGGATCTAATCTTTCTGATTCCCGCTCAGATAAATTTTCTCCAGCTCAGGAACATGTAAATAATAACACTATAAAGGTACTTCTAGGCACAAAGAGTGTGTCATCATGCTGGGAATTCATCTGCCTTTCTGATTAATATTAGATGTGAGCAATTTCAGACTACTGATTAAATTTATTAATAATTAATGCAATGTTATTGTGGATGATTAAGGTTATTTCTTTTAATGGGATTCTCGAATCACTTTTAACACCCTGATATAAATTCTTCATGACATATAGCCCTGCATACATTTTGGCAGGACTATCAGACAAGCTTCGTAATAATGATTCAACCAATTTCAGAGCACCTATGAGGAAAAATTTTTTCAGGCTCATCTAATAGATGCTTATAGTGAAACCTTTAGCGGTAGCAAGACTGCTCTCTATATCTAGTCTTAACAGCTTTCTTTTACCTCTCTGTGATTTATTTTAATTTATTTCATATTCAGATATGTTTCTTCTGCAATTTTATTCACACATGAAAATAGTTTCAGAGTTAATTTGGTATATCAATATTGTAACATGTCAAGTCATAATGAGGTTCTTTTTGTATTTGGAGACCTTGAGCACAACTGTCTATGAAAATAACATGTTTATCTTCATAAGACACATAGACCATGCCATTATATCAAGATGTGATTTTTTTTTTTCCTTCTGTAATGTTCCCTGGTGTCCCAGAATAGTTACTTTAACTTAGGAAAATTACTATGCATTTATACTGATGGTTTATCCTGAGAATGTAAAAGATGAGGAGATAGTGAGACAACTTATTGATAATTCTTGAGCCAAAGAAAGCTGTTATTGAAGAAAAAGAGAGATAGCCACAGTTTTAGAGGGTCTACCAAACATTTGCTCAGGATACGAAGTAGGCAAACCACCGAAGAGGAAAAATGATTGACTTATAAAAATAGAACTGTAAAACCTCCCTAGTAATCAAATAAGTGTAAAAAATAGATCACTGGTAAGACATCATTTTTCCCCTGTAAAATTATCAAAGATGTGAAAAAAATAGTAATAGTCAGATTTGGCACAGATTATTTTAAATTTCAAGTATTTGAAGAAATGAACATTCACACACCCAGCTAGAAATAATGTAAATCATTACATTTCTAAAGACGAGTTCACCTATTCCTATCAAAGGTTATAAAATCATTTTGACTCAACAACAGAATTGCCAAAATAATCTGATTTAGCAAATAATCTTAGAATTAGAAGAGTAAATAAAAAATTTAACTATTAAAATATTCAATGCCACATTACTAATAGCAGAAAATTAGAAAATACTTAATATCTAAGTGGTTTTTTGAATAAACAATGACATAGAAAACTAACGACAGGAAGAAATGATAAGTTAAATGTCAGGTTACAAAATAATATGCACATTGTGGCCACATTTTTATGCTTTAAAAATTTCGTGCTCACACACACACACACACACACACACACACACACTGGATTTGGAAGGAATCTAAATGTCAGTCCTTAATAGCAACTCTCCGTTGGCCTTAAGTCGTGAAAGAATACTCAGGCCTACACAGTCCAGATGTTTAGAAAAGTAGCTGGAGTGGTGTCAGCAAGATGGCCAAATAAGAGATCTCTCACTCGTATCTCCTCTTAACAGCAATAATTTGGCATCCAACTACAGGTAAAAGTGCCCTGTGGGAGCTGTAGCATCCACGTAGGAGATTGTGAAATCCTGGTGCAGTCCAAGAGCAAAGAGAGCTGTTTTGAGAAGACAGCTTCCGGGCAGTTGATGTGCTGACGTGTGATCCTGTCTACAGGATCACAGAATCACCTCCGTCCCCCTGAATACCCTGCTACAGTCCCATTTGGCTTTGATTCTTTCACCCACCCTGTACACCAAGGGACCCAGGAGCAATCTAGCCCACCTGTGCATTGGCTAATAGGCATACAGACCTTGGTCCTGGCTGTGGATCCTGACACAGCCTGTGAACCAGTTCCAGTCCCTCTCCTGGTCTGGGAACCCCTGGACATCACTGATTTAGACAATCACCCAGGGGCAACAGAGTCTTTGTGGAAGTTCAGAAGTCCAGCAGAGAAGTTCTAGCACACCACTGGTGCAAAAAAAAAAAAAAAAAAACCTGAGAGTGGATGCATTGGAGAGGGTAAGACAAACAGTTTGACTTTATCCATGTCAGTCTCCCCCGAAGATGGCACAGCTCAGTGCCAGGAGAGCCCTTCTTAGCCCATGATTTCTCCTGTGGAGAAGAGTGAGATCATGTGCGTGAGTACCCAGCTTTCCCAGCAGTCAGGGACACTGCCAAATAGGCTGAGTTCCCTCACCCCATCCAGATAGCAGAGTTCTGCAAAAGAAACCACCGACAAAATGAAAAGGGAACCTACATAATGGGAGACAACATTTTCAAATCATAAATCTCATAAGTGGTTAATACTCAAAATATATAAGGAACTCATACAACTCAATAGCAAAAAAAAAAAAAAAAAAACACAAGCAATCCATTAAAAAATAGGCAGAGAGTCTAAACAGACATTTTTCTAAAGAAAACATATTGAAAGCCAACAGGTGTGTGAAAAGATGCTCAACATTATTAATTATCAGGAAAATGCAAATCAAAATCACAAGAAGATATCTCCTCACACCTGTTAGAATGGCTATTATCAAAAATAAAAAAAGTGTTGGCAAAGATATGGAGAAAAGGGAACCCTTGTGCCTTGTTGGTGGGAATGTAAATTGTTGCAGCTACTATAGAAAACGGTATGGAGGTTCCTCAAAAAATTAAAAATAGAAGTATCATATGATTCAGCAGTTCCACTTCTGGTATCTATCCAAAGAAAACAAAAATACTAATTTGAAAAGATATATGCACCCCCGTGTTCATTGCAGCATTATTTACAATATCCAAAATATGGAAACAACCTAAGTGTTCATAGATGGATGAATGGATAAAGAAAATGTCGTATATATACAATGGGATATTATTTTGCCATGAGAAAGAAGGAGGTCCTCCTATTTGCAACAACATGGATGGACTTTGAGGACATTATGCTAAGTGAAACAAGACAGACAGGGAAAGACAAATACTGTATGATATCACTTATATGTGGACTCTAAAAAAGCCAAACTCTTTGAAATAGAGAGTGGAATGATGGTTACCAGAGGCTGGGGAGCAGGGAAAATGGGAAGATGTGTGTCAAAGGGTATAAACTTCCAGTTATAAGATGAACAGGTTCTGGGTAGTTAATATGCAGCACGGTGACTACAGCTAACAATACTCTACTATATACTTGAAAGTTGTTAAAAGACTATATCTTAAATGTTCAAACTACAAAATAAAAATGATAATTAGGTGAGGTGATAGAGGTGTTAACTACTTCTATTGTGGTAATAATTTCACAATCCATACATGTATCAAATCATCTCATTGTACACCTTAAACTTGCACAGTGTTGTATGTTGATTGTATCTCAATAAGGCTGGGAACAAAAAAATAAATGAATAAACCCATTTCTGATGAAAAACAAATATCTTTGTTTAGGTGCATTTAAAACTCCATGGCTTTGTTTTTTACAAGACTCACTCCATTTATGTTCAACTGGATGTTGGTTAGCTTAGCTTTTCCAACACTTCAGAGCTAATTTGCTAACTAAGTCTACAAGAATCCTTGCACCAACACTAAAAAATATGGCCTCCTCAAGGGGCTTCGCTCTCTCAATTGCCCCCAAACTCCAGGAATTCCTCATTCTTTCTGGCATTTCTTGAGGTCGCTCTTTATCCCTCTACCCTCTGGATTTCTCTCCCCTCCTGAACAAGGCAATTTGATTACCTTAGAAGCCCATACTTTAGAATGACAGCAAAGTTTCCTTAGTAATTACCCATGGAAAGGGAAGTTAGGCCTGTGGGACAGGAAGTCTTGGTAGTTCTTTAGAGGTCAGATGGGTGAACACAAAAATTCTCTCTCATTTTTTGGTAATCACTTCAAGAAGAAAACAGGACAAATGAGTAAGAAATTATTGATTGATCCATGATAGATATGTTGATGTACATCTAGGAAAACAGATAAAATACTTGAAAATATTCACCAGATAAATCAAGATAATTGTAAGACTACTCAAAAAATTCTCTCTGAAAAATAATGTTTTATAAGATTAACTGTAAGATTTATTTATACACAGCTTTATATTTCTATCAGGAAAAGCCTTTTAAGTGTAACCTGTAACTTGGTGAATGGTTAACTGTCAAAAAGAAGTATGTTTCCCACAATGATATGGTCTTGCTAGTTATGCCCATTTGACATGTGGGAGAAGTAATAAAATTTAGTAGTTGAGAGCATATTCTCTGGAATCAGATTATTTGGCTTTGAACTTCAGTTATGCCACTTACTGTGTAACCTTGAACAAGATTCTCCATTTATCTGTGCCTCAATTTGCTCATGTTTAAAATCAAGATAATAGTAGTATCTACATCATAGAATGATTATGAGGATTATAGTAGTTAATAAGGATCTTAGAATAGTGCATGTGGTGAGCACTATCCAAATCTTGGTTAATAAATAAAGTATAAAGTATTCAAAAGTAGCACATCCTCTTCTCTTTTTTTTCTTTTTTGGTGAGGAAGATTGGCCCTGAGCTAACATCTCTGCCAATCCTCCTCTACTTTGTATATGGGATGGCACCACAATATGGTTTGATGAGCAGTGTGTAGGTCCATGCCCAGGATCCGAACACATGAACCCCAGGCCACTGAAATGGAGCAAGCAAATTTAACCACTATGCCACTGGGCTGGTCCCAGCACATCCTTTTCTTTACACCAGCGGTAATCAATACATAATTTGTCCAGGGGCCACTAAAGATCTGGAAAATGTTCACCAATAGGGAAGGAGAAAAATCAATCAAAAACCCCTGGCTCAATAATTTATTGACAATGTCACAAAGAGAAAATAGTTCAAGATGACTGTTCTGGAGACGAATAAGATGGTTAAAGGTTTTATGGAACAAACTGAGGAAAATCTATTAAAGTCTAGTTTTGCTCGGAGGATTGTTCACTGTTGAAGTTCTCAGAAGGAATGGGGAACCAGAGGATGTGTTAATGATGAGACAGGCTGCCAGACCCCAAGACTAAGACTTCAGTAAGCCATGAATTGGTTCAGCCATCAATTGATTGATTTACAATTAGGAAGAAGGGAGGACCAGTTTGGGGGCTAAGATCTCACTAGGGTCAGCTGAAAATTTTCAGTTCTTCAGCATCTTTCACCCAAGTCAAAAAGAAAGGAGAGAATATTTCAGGAAAATTAACAGTCCAATAAGGGTTTACTTGAGGATAAAAGGGGTGCTTTCCCACATTCAAATCCTAGCCAAAGACAAACTAGTTTAGCTATACATGGGGGTCACCAGAAACAAAGTTTATAAGTGGATAGTTAGATGGTTTATGTGACATCCCTGGTGCAATGAGTTGCTCTAATAAGAAATTTACACTCCAGGGGTAATGAAGCAGCACTAGCTGGAGGAAGGCACCTTTCTAACTGGACATTATTTCCAGAGGCTCTGCTACCCACACAATGAGTGCTAGAAATAGGTTTTCCTGGATGAAATTAATAGACTGTTTATTTGGATAATACATACTAAAAATGAGTTATCATTGGTGAAATAAGCAATAAAAGGTATTCAAGAGATGTGAGTTGAATAAAACATCAGACAGACACTCCTCGCATTTGCATAAATGGGATCTAAGAAGCTAGCAAACCCAGTAGCCTCTAAATTTAGGGAGAGTGATTCATGCCTAACCATAAATGATTTTATGTCCTTTGCCTACTTCAGAGGATTTGTGGTCTTCTGACTCAAGTAAATGCTCCCCTGAATCCTCAAGCTGGAATGCTGTTAAACTTTCTTCAGGTGAAAATTTTAAAGTGTTTGCCAAGATTGCCAAACACCAGAAAAGAGAGAGAAGGAGCCAAGAACACATCAAGTTTAGAGAACAAGTTGTATGACAGAATTTTTGTGTGCTTTGCAAGATACACATGCCGTTTGCTATAAGTGGCAGAATTTGGTCCCTGACTCTTCATTACAACATAGTTGTGGCTTAGCTCCTTCCTCCAACTACCATTACTGAACAAAACAAAACCAACACACTAACAAAATAGCTGTGCATGACCAAAGTGGCATAGATCAATTCAAATTTTCAATTTCATACCAATCATAAGAAAGTATTGCTTCTCACAGTGAACAATTGTAGGTACTCATAGGTATTTAAATTTCATGTCACGTCATTCAATCATGTACGCTACGTCGCCATTTTAATATTGCACACATTTAATTTGTGTAATGGGACACATGGAAATTTGACTGGCAGAAGTTTTTGACTCTAGGGGAAAAAAGCTAGCTGAGAAGGAACCATCAGGGACTTAGCTCAGGAAAAGACTGAGATTCTGCATGGTTAGTGGGTTCTAACACCACTTTTAGGTAATGGAAAGTTACTGCTACTATTAACTGTCAATTGATATATTTGACACTTATCAGAGAACACTGTGGACAGCACAGTAAGCAATACACTTTTACAACAGACTTAAATTTGCAACCATCTGTGCAGTTTAGAAACAGATGGTGAAAATTCTGGCCTGTATTTTTAAAACCTGGATTTAAGGAAGGCAAAAAATAAATTTTACAAATTGGTGCATGCAGTTACTTTTAACCTATTTTGGTTTCTATAGATTCTCAAATAACTGCTTTTATAAATCATTACAGTATCTTTAAATAGAATCACTTGATTTGATTTGCATTTTCATTGTTTCTTAAATTAGATTTACGTAATAAAGACGAACAATATATTTATATCTGTAAATATAAAAATAGACCAAAATAACAACTGTATTAGGATGGTCATTATATTCTGTTAAAATACTACTCCACTTATCTCCAAATTTGACTTATTTTTATTAAATAGTTTCAACACTGGCAGGACAAAAAGAGGGGCATTTGGGAGTTTTTACAGTTACAACTTTGCTTTTTATTTCAAAAAAGTTTTCTGATTATCTTCTGGATGTTTGAGACTAAAAATCCCCAAAGTACAGATGGTAAAGAGATTCCTTTTGTACTGCTTATTGACATTCTTACTTGGCTTAAGCGTGCCTTAGGATTCAGAGAAACCAAAGCATACTGTAGCGACTTTCTAGAAACGGCTAGTGTCTGACACTTTGTGACAAATTTAAATTTCAACAAAATATGTCAGAGTGGTGGGGATGTTATATGGCACCAGTCTAACTCAAAAGAATGTTCAGGACTACACCCCTCCAGATTTTTCAGCCAGTGGGAGATGAAATCATATTGAAGGGACAATGACAGGAAAGAATTTCCCTTTGAAGATAGAATATTGCCCACCTTATGACCAATGCATTGAAAAATTTGATGGATTACAAAACAATCCCAAATATCAACCCTGATTATCCACACCCAGATTTCCAGTTTCTCTGCACAAATTCGAGGCTGGCCTGAGACCAGAAAGGAAGATGGCGCCAGCCATGTAGGAAATAGAAGACGTAGTCTGGCATGAAAACACGGAACAGCCAGAGCCAGCAGAAGAGTTAGGGCCAGCTGGATCCAAGGAGAAATTGGCATGAAATAGTGTGGGACCAATTCCCAAAGCAGAGATGGGACTAACCAGAAGGGAGGAGAACAAGTGGCCACATGGCTGAAAAGAGAGCCAGGCTTTCAGGATTTCCATATATCCAAATCAACCCCGTTCCCCAGTGATCCAGATATAGAAGTTTTGTTTTATTTCTACGTAAAAACACAGTATTTGGTATGAAGCCCAGAGCCAGTGCAAGGTTTTTGCCAACAAGCTTGGCCTAATTCAGTCAAAAGTCATAGGAAAAAAATTGTTAAAAGAAAAATATAAGCATAGTTGCAGTCTTGTATTATGTTGCAGATACCTGAATTTAAAGTAATACTATCACACTGATAATTTGGTGACAATACCAAATTGCTATGATGTATAGAAAATTCAAATAAAGACACCATTAAATGATTCAAATATAGTCATTACAATGTATTGCAAGCGTGATTTTAAAAATCCAGTGAAGGTCATGTGATGCTTTTAAAGAAAATACCATACTCAATCCTGCCTCTTAAATAGTACTAATAAGACATGCTCCTTTGTTACATCACCTGTGATCGGAATCTCATAGCCCTCCTGCATTCTCCTGCTTTTTGAAGAAATTTCCCCCTTCTTTTCACAAGCATTTACACATGTTCAAGTCTCTTTTATAGTAAAGTAGAACATCTTTCCCTGGGCCAAGACGACCATGTTTCATGCTTCTACGTGTACAACTTGTTGGATGTGAGCCATCCCAGGAAGGGGTGTTACCTTGGGGAATCCCTAAAGGGGCTGACAGCTGAAGGATCTCTGCGGAAAACGCTCCCAGCATCTCAATCAGCAAGACCTTCCTTGAGAAAGATTGGGTGGCATATCACAGTGTCCAGCACAGTTCATTCCTTTAGTTGTTTGTATCTACTTCAAACACATTTCTGGAAGCAGGTCCTCTGGGATTCTGGTAAACTTTTCTTCTTTAGGGGAATAATGGAAAAAGACGATCAATGACCACACTCCTGTACCTGGTCTCATCATCTCCTTCATCCACTATCCATTCTATATCCTTAGCAAGCACCTCTATTATCTGGGTGGTTTGCTTTTTTGGGTTTTTTTTTTTTTTGATCACATATCTTTTTTTTCCTTAAGATTTTATTTTTTTCCTTTTTCTCCCCAAAGACCCCCAGGACATAGTTGTATATTCTTCGTTGTGGGTCCTTCTAGTTGTGGCATGTGGGACGCTGCCTCAGCGTGGTTTGATGAGCAGCGCCACGTCCGCGACTAGGATTCGAACCAACGAAACACTGGACCGCCTGCAGCGGAGCACGCGAACTTAACCGCTCCGCCACGGGGCCAGCCCCTATCTCGGTGGTTTATACATAAATGGCATGACATAGTCTCTCATCTCTGAGAGTTCTCAGCCCCTGATCACCATGCTTTTTTCAGGCCAGGGTTGATGAACTTGTCCATCCAAAAGAGAAACTTAATTGGATTATTTGGCTTACAACCATATTCCTCCCTTCCCCATTGTGTAACAGCAGCACTATCAGTTTCTAATCAAGATCTATTACCCCAGCCTGATAGTGACTTCTCTTTTTGCCCTGAGGTCCATTGGAACAAGGAGCCTGAAGTCTTCAGGCAACAGTCACAACTCACACTTCAATCTCTGTGTCCCTGACAGAAGGAGACCCCATTGAAGACCTAAAGTCTTTAGACTAATAGAGCACACAGTTGCAGAGGTTTTTCAGGAAGTAAAAATTCTGCAAGTGGAATCTGCTTTTTTGTTATCTTTTTTTCAAAACGTCACTAGAGCTTAGCAATGGCTATTTAATTTGGTTTTTCTTATAGTTGCTAGTTCCTCATGATTTCTCAAATACCTAATGTATAACACCACCTAATTCTTTCTCTTCCACCAGTATACCAACCCGATTCTCTACTTTGTGCCACGGTTAACTGCTCCACCTATGACCAATGACGAAATCCTCATTGTTGGCTGGGTAGTGAGTGATCCACCCTCAAAACTTCGTCTTTAGCACCTGCTTTCTCAGACAGATTGGATTTCCTTGGAAGCATGTTTAAAGATGGAATTTAGCATTCAGGTGGCTTATTAAGGAATAAGTGGAAGGAAGTAGGAGGGAACAGAAAAAAATCAAGCTGTGATGCAAGCTGAACAACAATTTTGGGCAACCCTATGGGAAGCTCTGGAGCTAGGAAGGTCCTTCCATTTTTCTCAAATGGACAGAGATGTCCACAGCTTTATATAACTGTATCAACAGGTCATTGGATGTAAGTTATCTACAGAGGAGCTCCAGCTAGAAGCTTTTTTGCAGCTGAAAGCTTGGTATGCCCTGAAGGGGCTGAGCCTGAAGGTTGTCGACTGACAGCACTTGCAGCACATGGTGCAATGAGTCCTTCACTGAAGGAGAATCTAGTAGGTGCATAACTATGTTCACCACTCCTGGAGTTATGGAAGTTACTTTCAACTCTACACTATTCGTGACTGGGACTGTTGGACATATTAATTTTGGTAAATACTACAGATTTCCTTCAGATGGTCTTAAAGATTTATATTCCCAGTAGAATCAATGAAAGTTGCAACTCCTCAGACTCAACGCTTAAGTGAAGTTAGGTAGTAGCATGCCATTCTGAATATAGCCTTTCTATTTAGTAAAGGGCAACTTTTATTACTTTTATTACTAGTGAATTGAATATCACTTCATATCTGTCAGCCTTTGGGCATTTCCTCTGGGAGTTGCCTGTTCACCTCCCTTAGCCAATTTTCTACAGGGTTTTGTGTCTTATTTCTTTATATTTTCTGGGAGTTAATCTCTTATCAATTTCAGATGTTACAAATATCCTCTCCAATTTGTCATCTGTGAAATAACAAGAAATACATATGTTGTTCTCTGCTCCTGGTTGCTGACACAGAGCTCCTAAACACTTGTAAATAATGCTGCTAAGAGCATCTTTTGTTCTAATATTTGGTCTTTGACCTCAGGTCCTGACACAGAGATTCTAAAATCATTTTCTGAGTGATGGGAGTGTCTGACATGGTTCCTAAATCCCTTGGAATTTTCTGAGTGATAGGAATGACTTTTTTCCTACTGAGGTGACTCTTGGTGGACTCCTGGATGGGGCCTCGTCACCAGAAAGATCAAGCCATGATTAGAACCGTGGTACTTTCAGCCCCACCCCCCATTCTCCAGCGAGGGGAGAGGGATTGGAAAGAATTGATCATATCTACATGATGAAGACTCCATAAAAATCCCAAAAGACAGAGTTTGGAGAGCAATGGAGTTGGTGAACACAGGTACATGCCAGAAGGGTGGTGCACTCAACTACAAGGAAACAAAAGCTCCTGTGCTTGGCGCCCTTCCCTATGCATCTCTTCATTCGGTTGTTCATCTGTACCCATTACTATACTCTTTATAATACACTGGTAAACATAAGTGTTTCCCCGAGTTCTGGAGCTAGTCTAAGAATTTATTGAACCCAAGAAGGGTGTTGTGGGAAACTGTTTTGTAGCCAGTGGTTCAGAAGGTCATCTGACAGTCTTGGGCTTGAGATTGGTATCTAAAGTGGGGGCAGTTTTGTGAGACTGAGCCCTTAAGTTGTGGAATATGACATTAAATCCAGGTAGATAGTTGCAGAACTGAATTGAATTGTAGGATGCCCATCTGGCATCAGAGAATTGGCTGGTGTGGGAAAAAACACACACATCTGGTATCAGAAGTATTCAGCATGAGAGTAAAGCAAAACAGTGCATTTTTCCTAGCTATCACCTATTTCTTAAGTTGGTTTATGGTATTTGGAAACGTTTAATTTTGATGTAGGATATTTCATCAATGTTTGACCATAGGAATGATATTTTTCCAGTCTTTTCTAACTCAAAGTCATGAAAATGTGCTTCTTCATTTTCTTGTTAGTTTTATATTATTACTTTTTGCATTTAGATTTTTTATATTTTAGGCTCTATATTTGCATATTCTGCCAAATTTAGTAATTTGTCTATTGCCCCAAATTAATTAGTCTCTTCTTGGTTTTCCAATGAAGATATATATAATTGTTCATAATATTACATTTTAGTCTCTACCCATAGTGTAGTTAATTCTCCCTTTTTATCATTTAATTATTTGCATTTTCACTCTTTTTTCTAACTAATTGGATGTGAAGTGCTAGGTTTTGACATTTTAGTGAATGGATATAGACGCTATTGCTATATATGGGCGGGGTTCTGCACATGCTATTTCCTTAAAATGTGCATAGTGGTAGTACCTACTTCATAGTGATGATGTACAGATAATTGAGGTAATACATAGAACACTTTGAATGTAGCTTCACGTATAATAAAAGCTTAAAAATGTTATAAAGTACTCTTACTATAATTATCATTATTTTGTCGATGTCACAATTTACAAGCAAATTATAAATACAGTTTTAAGTTTTTTAGCAATCAACCTGAAAGAGATAAACCCGATCAAGTGTAAAGTTCACACTCTCCAAATAATAAAGACAAATTTGGTTTTGGCTGAGCAATATTTTGAGATATTACCTTTTTCCTTTGGAAAGACCAAATAGCATGTTTTTATTTTCTATTCCCAATCTCCCCTAACACACACACACACACACACACATATCAGTGAAGTAGCAGGTTTGGCTTCATTGCCTCAAAGTAAGGTAGCTATGGAGTTGAATGCCAAACAGCCTGAAGAACTTGCTGGTTTTTGTTTTAAAAAGATAATAAATCTAGTAAGGAAGATTTGAGGAGAGAGGCAGAATGTTTGGAAAACAGAAGTGAGCAAATGTTTTCTGCCAAACTAAAATGAGATTTCCCTGTTAGCAGTCAGGTTGGGAACAAAGTTCACGGGTCTCATAAGAATGAGACTCAAGTCTTGTCCTAGTCAAGGTCCTGGAGTGAGCCCAAGATCTCAGAAGGGAATGGCTGCAGGGAACATACAGGTTCTAAGATGTCAATCTCACTGATTATCTGTGGATCCAATTAAGATTTGAAGTCCCAGAACAGCCTCTAATTTCCAGAAATCACCCCTGGCTGAAACACTTGTAACTTGTTTAACCTTCAGACAGTTCTTTTATCTCTCTATGTTTAAGTTTTTTTATCTGTAATGATACCCACCTTATAGTATTGTTTTCAGTATTAAATGAGATAACAATTGACAAAATCTCTCTCCTTGCCAAACTCTAGACAGGCTCCTCTGAGACCAATGAGGCCCCATCTATGGGCAGGTGCTCAAGAGCCCAATTTTTGCAAGAATGCTATCAAATCAATCTAGCTGCATCCCCCATCCTCAATATCTCATCACCTTCCTCACCCTCCCCCGTCCCCAAGGTGGTACCTGATCATCCTGGGGTATCTTCAGCAAGAATCCTAAAAGGTCAGTTTAGCAAGAATTACCCTAATCTCTTAGTAATTTTCCATCCCCCTTTCCCCTACCCTGCTCCTTAGCTTTTCCTTTATTGGAAGTTGAGCCCAGTCACTCTCCCCTACTGCAAAACCCTGTTGTATTCATCCCTACGTCTATTGTGGTGGCCCTGAATAAAGTCTGCCTTACCATCACATTTTAGAATAGTTAAATAAATGATGGAAAAATCAATAATGTTGTGTCTCCTGTTCAGCTATTTTTTCCAACTATGCTTCCATCCATTCACTCCTTCACAGACAAAATATTTACCAATTCTTTACTCTATCTACCACTATGCTAAACATTGGGAACACAACAGACATGATTCGTGCCTTACCAGAAAGAGCACTGTCTGATGAGTGATACAGAGAAGTAACAACTTACAAATCAGCATGATAATCAATACGAGAGTGCTACAACAAGGATGATATGGGAGCACACAGAAAGAGCTATTTTCAATGGTTGTTGAGAAGCTTTGATAGATATTGGAGAGCTGTTTGGCAGTGAGCTCAACATTTTCCTACCTGGAAAATATGTTCTCAGGTAACACAGTATCCCCAGTATAACATCTGTTTCTCAGAGTGATTGACTCCCAGTAATTGCTTCCGGTACATATTCTCATCATCATTTCTCGTAACATAACATAACATCTCATAACATAATGTGATGCAATCAGATAGGTATCTGCCCAACTGTCCTAAGGTCTTATGAATCACCACCAAAGTGTGCTTTTGTTATTTCCTCAGCACCACTTCTAGACAGCAGTCACATTTAAGCTCACCTATGAGAAACCCTTTGTTATCTAGCCTCTCAAAATACCTGTTGAAAGTTCTGTCAAAAAAAGGACTTGCATTAAGAAAGTAAGTGTATATGGCATTTAATAATGCAATGATCTTAATGTCCCACTAGATTCCTTTACATAGTGCCTAAGACCTAAGAGTACAGACTGACCAACCCTGATCTGGGTACCCTTTCAAATTGTAATAGCCCACAGTCCGTTATCCTTATGAAATGTCTAAATGAAATATTCTGCAGGATTTAAGAAATCCCAAATCTTTCTTTCTCTTATTTAACAGTGACACATATAGCCATATCAACACCCAGAAACACATACATTAGTTCACCAGTGTAGGTAATAAGCTAAACTTTACAAAGATCTTGGGTTATTTGTGTGATCAATAGAGAATAAATCCTAAATAACATTGACATTTCTGGAATTGTCTGGGTAATTTCAAAACCAAAACTAAAATGAAGAAAAAGTTACAAACCACTGAAGAATTATGAAATATATTTAATAGTTATAATTTTCTTAAAGCCTTAAAAGTATTTTCAGAATGGAGGATAAAAGAATCTTTCCACAGAAGTTTCTTAAAAAAGAACAGGCATAAAGATCCTTCAATTATGAGACTATTAAGGTCAGACAATAGAATACAAACAAACAGCTCTTCAAAGATTCAGATTACTCTCATTGTGATAAACTTAAACATTTCTGATAATGCAGCAGGAAAAAGGAATAGAAATTGGATGTATAACTGATAAAACTAATTAGATAGTTTACATTCCTTGGATTTCATTATAAATGCAAAGTATATATTTACCAAAATACCATGAAATTTCATTTGATATTCTTACTTAACTCTCATGAAATATACTAAGAAAAATAAAAATAAAAAATGATATTTCTAGCACTTTCTTTAACAAAGTGAATGTTAAAACTGAGCCAGTAACTCAGACAGTAATAGTCCTGGATGCTAAGTGCATGCAATAGTAATTGCAGGCATGGGGTTGAGATAAAATGCGACTACAGTTGTATAGAATTTTAGGACTAGTTTTGTGTTTGAACCACTGAAAATAACAGCATCCAGTGTGGAAAATGAGTACAAAATCCATTTAAAAATTAAATAAGGAACTCAACTACTGAGATACTTCTGTGACAAAAATTAATCATTTTTCATTTTTGTACCTCATACCAATAGTTTAGAAGGAATGAGAGCATACATGTTCGCCCCTGTTTTTTTTTTTAACTAAGTTATGATTTCTGTTTAATAATAGGCTTCTTTAATTGGCTTACCAAAATCTTCAGAGATTTGTCCCAAAAAGCTTGCTAATCTCATTATAGAATATTATGGAGCAGGAGACACTAGCCATGAGCATGAAATGCGGGGGAGAAAGAAATGATACCGCCTCCCAATTCAAAAGTCAGTACTCTCACAACACTCTGAAAATACAGCTCTATGTGTCTAAGAGATTTTGTGATCTCAGTAGCTGTTTGCTCTTGACTACACACTCAGAAGCAGAATAAAATGTTTCACGTGTCAATGAATTTCTCACTTATGACAAGTTACTCTGCTTTAAGTGCTCCTCGGCTCCTCATCTCCAAGAAGATAAACGGCTAGGAAATTTATAATGGAAAAACTTGTAGTAGTGCCAGAATTGTGGTTCATATCATCCAAGCAAACAACTTCCAGAAATACAAGAGAACTCATGAAGTGGAGGGGAAATGGATAAGTCTAATGGATGCAATACCAAATAATCAATAAACATCAAGATTTTCTGGATAAATGTCAAAACCAGTCTAATGGACTTGGATCTCAAGGGAGACTATCCAACATAATTAAAATTTTGATTTGTTTTTCAAATATCTTTTTGGTAATTTTGTCAGACGGGGTGGGATGAAAATATAAAGGTGAAGAACTTTTTTTTCTTGATTATATTTAGGCCAAATTCTGTAGGTAAACTCTTGGCTCATGCCTTTTCTACTGGAAACGAAATAGAAAGGAGACTATAATGTGACAGAAAACTAGTCAGAGTAAGATGGAGATCTCAGATCTTAGACAATAGAATATTGAAAACTAGAAGAGTTCTTTATTTTTTGCTTGAACAAAAGACTTAGGAAGTAGGTTGTTGTCAGGGGCAATTGGAGCATGCAAAAACATAGAGCAAAGTCAAGTGTACAAAATGTTACTGGGCATCATAACTTGATGTATTTTCTTCATAATTAGCATAAGATGGTAATAGGTTCTACAGAGAAAAAGAATTCCATATACAAACAAGTTTAGCCAACAGTGGTTTTGACTTAAATGATTTGTGGTAAAACAAGTAAAAATATTATCAACTTTTCTTTTATGATTTTTATACCAATTTCCAAGAAGGCAATACAGAATATAAACAGCAGTTCCAAATTTATTTGAATATGGAGTTTATTTATCACAGAGCACATCACTGGTCTAAATTTATTTGGAATACACTTTAAGAAATAAAGAATTAGAGAAAAGGGGTGTAAAATGGAGCCATCAAAGATATAAGATATATGGATATAATCAACTATGGGTTTGCCTAAGCCCAGCTCTAATTTTTTACATTCTCTACCAGAAAAAGTAGTAGTCAGAATTTAAAGCAAAATCGCAAGTAACTGCAGACAAAATACCTGCCACTGGTAACAAGAGATAACCATTGAAAGAATAAATTTGTCTCCTTTGATTGCCAGTTGTTCAGAAAATAGTTATCAAATACTACATGTCAATCACTGTGTGAGATGGGATTCCAAAGATAAATACAGTTAATAAATCATAATCCCTACACCCAGAGAGCTCGCAGTGTAGTTGGGTGGGCAGGTAGGAGGAGAGACATTTAAAGAGATCATTGCAATCTATGTTGTAGATTTCGTAAAAGAAAAGTACAGAATTTAAAGCCATGAATTATTTATAAAAAGTCAGGAAGATAAGCGTTACGTGCAAAAATCATTTTCAACAGGATACACTTTAAGGGTGTTTTAAAAGGACTATAGAAAGTGCAACAAATCTGAGTTACATGTATTCTCCTGAATAAAATGATTATTGTATGAAAACTAGACTTCCTTTGTGCACACTGCCAGTAATCTATTTTACACTTGCAATAAAATCCTGTAAATCAAAATCAAGCCTCCTAATGTACTTTGGAAGAGACAGAATTACAAATAACGTACAAAGGCTAACAGCTGTTGCACCAGATTACCCTTCCTGAAAAATGTGATAATGCAGATTCTTTTCTTTCCTGATAGTCATTTAATAAAATAAAGTTCCCCCAAGTGAGCGGTGCCTGCCAACAAAGCAGGAAAAAAGGTGTTATGTACTC
Source organism: Equus caballus (assembly GCF_041296265.1). NCBI lineage: Eukaryota > Metazoa > Chordata > Mammalia > Perissodactyla > Equidae > Equus > Equus caballus. Next base: position 69,718,144 of record NC_091692.1, on the reverse strand, counting down.
CAACGCCTTTTTTTGCTGTGTCAGGATCCATAAGGGAACATTCTAAAAACAACTTGCATGAATCTCTTTCTTTTGTTCACATTTTTGCAAACGTTCTTGTTCTGTGTAATCTTTTTTTGGCTGGGTTCAACAAAGTTATTTGATAGGTCTGGTACTTGTTCTTCCAGGATTATCCGAAGGTGTCATCTATGTACTCTTGTCATAATGTTCTAGAATCTGTCACCTAAAATAGATTAACAGCAGTTGGCTTCAATGGTTATGGAGCTCACTTCGCATTCTGTCTCAAGACAAGATGAAGTAGAAAGCAAGAAATTTTGTAATTCTTTGGAAATGAACATAAACTAGTTACCGTGCTGGGGAGATATTGCAGCAATTAATGACTTCCATACATACAAACAACTGAGTTCAGAAAAGACATAAAATTAACTAATAATATTACTGTTAAGCAATGCAACATTCATTTATTGTTCTTAATATATAACTCAAATACATAGTTCTCAATATATTATTGAGGTAAAATCCAGGAAATGAAAATCCAGTCTTCAGAATACTGAATGTTTAGAAGTCTTAAACCATTAGTGGATTTTTCTTTTTCATCTTTTACTCAAAATTTTATCTTCTTGACAGAAACCAAAAATAGACAAACTTAAGTACAATAGAAATCCATTGATTCAAGTAAGGGAAAAATCCAGAGCTAAAAAACTTCAGACACTGCTCAATTCAAGTACTCAAGCTTTATGATAAATGGCTGTCTCTCTCCATATCTCTGATTGATTCCCTCTTAATGGTAACTACAATGGCCCAAGACTTATTCTACTAAATAAACAAACTCATGCAAAGATAGTGACCCTTTCTTCCACATCATTCATGAAAATTCCTAAATGGACACTGATTATTCCTGCTTCAATTGCTCCTGGTATCACTCATTGTTCCCAAAGGGGTGGAGTATTCTGATTGACCAGCCCAGATTATGCTGTGCATCTATAATAGAGAAAGAGAATGTGATAATTAACAAACCCACCAGAATCACATGGAGTCTGGTAACGGCTATTTCTCAAAAGAAGGACGACTGGGAAAGAAAAGAAAAGTGGCATATGTCTTCTACATCTTACTTTCAAAATATGTCTTATAAAAGAATATAATTAAATGGTAAAATATTTAAGAAAAGATAAATAAAATTGCCCATATGTCGACTGCTTAATATAACTATTATCATTTTCTTTCCAAATACTGTTCCATCACTGGAACAAGCATATTATACATATAACTTTAGGGGTTTTTTTAATTAATTTAAAAAATATTTTTTACTGTGGTAAGAAGACTTAACATGAAATCTACCCTCTTAAATTTCTAAGTGTATAATACAATATTGTTAACTATAGACACAACGTTGTATAGAAGATCTCTACAACTTATCCATCTTGCTTAATTGAGACTTTATTCCTGTTGTTCAACAGGTAACCACCTCTGGTAACCACCTCTGTTTGTATGAGTATGACTATTTTAGGTACCTCGTATAAATGGAATCAGGCATTGTTTGTTCTTCTGTGACTGGCTTATTTCAGTTAGCATAATTTCCTCCAGGTTCATCCATGTTGTCACATATGGCAGAATTTCCTTCTTTTTAAAGGATGAATAATATTCCATTAATATATATACAATAGACAATGAATGGAGATAGATAGATAGATAGATAGATAGATAGATAGATAGATAGATTCAATAGCCTAAAGCTTAGAAGAATTTTATGGTTGATAGATAATTTTTAACAAAATTTTATACCAAACTTTGTAACAATCTGTTCTGCAGTAGAGCTTACTAGATTCTGATCTGATTCTTCACAGTGCACAATTTTTCGACTGTTGGTCATCATTTGGTCACAAGACTATTTTAAAAATAGGGTTTAAATGTTAATTGAGATTTATTTAATTTATTAAAATATTAGTGATTATCATAAATGGAATGACTACTGTATGACAAGCACACCTAATTCATTCTTTGAGTTAGTTTTTATCATTCCTATTTTATAGATGAGAAAACTAATTTTCAGGGAAGTAATGAGAACTCCCAAGTTCTCAGAACTAGTATGAAATGTGAATTAAAATTTGCCTGATTTAGATACCATCAACTTTTCCCCATGGTTCAGTGTATCCAAGCCTTTATGATTCTGCACCAATATCAGTAAAAAAACTATCTGATCCTATACCACAAATTAATGTTTGAATAAATATGTATGTTTTATGCTTGGACTAATAGATCACGTATATTTTTAAAAGAAATTCAAATTATAGGAACTTAAAGAGGTAAGTTATAAATAAATAGAAAATCCTGTACTTCTTTCTCTGCCCCTGGAGCGATGACCTACACATCCCCGCCCTACTTTGCTGCTTCCTGTGGCTGCTCCCTTCTCACAACTGCTGTTCCCTTGGCTCTAGCTAAGAGAATGAGCTTAGCTTGAGGTATACAGGTATTTAGGTACCAGAGGAATTTCTTTCTCCTTCATTTGAGACTAGTCTCACTTTTACCTGGACCCCAAGTTCCTCTAGTGGGACAACAGTACTGTACCCAAGAGTCATTACTCAGTGTACCCCATCAGGAAACAGAGTTCTTTCCTCTTTCCTTATTCTTAAGCCTTAGTAACCAACCCGGTACTTTGATTCCATTAGATCTGGAGCTCTGTTTTCCAGCCCAGCTCCAGGGAGAAACACTATATGCAGTCCCAGAGCAGTATATCTCTAATGCCAATTGCGTACCTACAGTGATTTACAAATTTTCTAGTATTTTGATTACTCTGTTTCTTCTCCCTGTCCAGGATTTATGTTTAGTTATTGCTTAATTATCTTATGCAAACTGTTGCCAGGCTTACTATGTTTTGCTTGCCACTAAACTCATAGAGTATTTTGTTCTGTCTGAATAAAACCTATCTCTTTATCTGTATCTGGGTTTGACCTCACGTCCTTCTCTATCCCAAATCAAGCTATAATTCTCATCCTCATGTGATCTATCTCACCTAACATAATTAACATTTTTTTCTTCCCCCGTCATCTGGTTTACCATATTTCAGAGAAGAAAAGTTTTCTTTTTTTAATTTGTGTTAGATCCCCAAATTTAGAGTCTTTAAAGTTAACTTTATGCAATAAGCAAAGATTTTCTTTGAGAAAAATAAAGTATATATTTCTTATCACTTCTTCCTGTTACTACTGATGTGTATACTAATGCTTTCAGGAGATAGTATATTTGATAATTCTTAGTCGATCTTTTTTTTTTCATTGAGGAATATTCACCCTGACCTAACATCTGATGCCAATCTTCCTCTACATTTTTGTATGTGGGCCGCCACCACAGGATGGCCACTGAGGAGTGGTGGAGGTCTGCACCTTGGAACTGAATCTGGGCCGGCAAAGTGGAACATGTTGAACTTAACCACTAGGCCACCAGGGCTGGCCCCCTTAGTCAATCTTTAAATGCAGATTAATCATTTTTAATCTTTCCTGAGTCATATAGGCAATCTTGAGAACCTGAAGAATGCTATGGTCTCTGTCACTAGAAAAAAACACTCATGAAAGTACATACAACATGCATACAACATTTTGTTTGCAATATCTGAGATCTATGTTCTTTACTTTAGAAACATCATGCCGCTTTCTCAATGAAATCTTCATTTTTGGCAATATCATATAATGAGAGGTCTATTATATAGTGATGCAAAATTCAGAATTTCCAGCTCTGCAACTGACTTGGACAAATCATATCACCATCTTGTGTCAGTTTTGAGTATAAAACAAGAGTTGGAATATGTTATCCATGAGTTGCTATCCAAGTTTTGACATTCCTATTTTGAGATCCACATTCAAAATGTAATCATGGGAAGCTGTTTCTGGTTGTCTCTATGTTCATTCACTGATTAATTTTACTCGTATTTATTGAGAACTGACTTGCCACTACACGCTGTAGTAAGATATTTTGAGATCAGTTTAATGAGCTACAGAAAACTCAAGAACTTATTAGATGATTTTAGTGAGCTAGAGATATACTCTAATCCATGTGCAGCAAAGAGCAGACCTTGTTACTTTGGCTGAGTACCAGAATCTAATTTCTTTCAGTTCCTATTTTCATGGGTGGCCCAATTAGTCTTCAACAACGATCAACCTCTCTGTCATTATCAGGTGCTAAGCAATCGGACTTTCTTATAATTAAAGGTAAAACATCAAGGAAAAGCTCTAATGATTGGTTTTATTGTTATTTAGGCATATGTTTCTAAACCTTTATATTTTAAAGATTGCATATTTCTTTATTGGACATGTTTGTAGACAGGGACAATTTCTTACTTATCTTTGTGTTCCATATACCTTTCATATAACTGGTGATCAAAATGCATTTACTGATTTGAATTATGTTGCTTATTCAAAACACATCCCTGTCAATTGCAGTGTCTAGTATTTCACAGAGCAAGAATTACTACTGCAAATTTGGGCCATCTAATTAGCACAGTCCCAAGAAAGAAAAATAAGTTATTTCTTATCATTTAAGCTACTTGCAACTCTCCCCAGGTTGCTGTTTCTTGGTACCCAATAATAACAGTTATGTCTTGAATAACTACTATATTATGTACTTTACACATATTTATTAAGTTAACTATTAGTTCAACAAATAATTATTGATTACCTACGTTTTGAAAAAGAAGGCTCTAGATTTTGAGAATACAGAGATAAGGCAGCTTAGATTCTCAAGGAACTTCCATTCCCATGAGAGACAAACAATAAACATGTACATAAATGAGCAAGAAAATTTCAAAAAAGGAGTATATGCTATGAGAAAAATGGAAACTTATAGTGATACCATAGATTGATAGGACAGAGAAGGTCTCTCTGGGGAGATGACAGTAAGCTTAAAATTGGTTGACAAAGTCAGTCATGCCACATTGAAACCTTCTAGGTAAAGGGAGGGCAAGCGTCTTCAAGATGCAGGACAGAGAGCAGTATGGCAGAAATTTGATTCTCTAAGAACAGCTGCAGTAGGTCACATTCAAAGATGTATGTAGGAGCCAGAAAAATGTGGACATGTCTAGAAGAAACACGAAGTTATATCGATGAATCAGGAATTCCATGTTATCTAATTTAACCTTCAATGGTAGATATTATTCTTCCCATTTCATGGAAAAGTAACTTGAAATTCAGAGACTTTGTATAACTTAATCAGAAAGTTAAATGACAGAATTGGTGCTTGAAAACAAAGGATTCTGATTCCAGACCCCATATCCATCCCACTATGCTTGCCACATCTGCCTTGACCGTGTATACCAGTCCTTGATCATGGCTCCTTTTAAGGACCACAGTATTTTCTATCTCCTGTGAAATCCATCCCCAAACTTTCTCCTCTCCACACAAATGCTGCAGTTAAATTTTTGAAGTCTCCCTTGACTAAATTTTTGGTACTAATTGTCACAACCCTCCCATCCTACCGCCTCTTGGATTATGAACTAAACCTGTTGACCTCTGATGTTGTGTGTCCCTTAGATTTCATTTAAGCCCAGCCCTATGCTGTACCAAGTGGGGCAGCCTGTCTGGAATTCTTAACTTTTAGCTAGAAAATGATTTAACTTCTCCAGAATGAAAAATAAGAGCTTTTTTTTTGCAAACAAAAAGAAAAAAAACATTGAGGCAGATATTGGTTTTGGATTTCAAAATTCAAAAAGTGAATAAGTAAAAATGAAAGCAGAGAACAAGAAGAAAATTTTATTATAAACAGAAAAGAACTTTTAAACAGATGGAATCTTTAAAGAGTAGGATGATAGAATCTAATCAAGTTTTGCTAAACAAGATTGAGTGGCTAAAAAACCAAACTTGATTGTGCATTGCTAGGCTCCAGGGTCGGTGAATTCTGAAGGAGGAGATGATTTGATTGCATTTATGGAAATATAGATGCCTAAGTTCCTGGGGACTGATATTGAGAATGATCAAATTAGAGCAAAAGGGCATTTTAGATGCCATGAGGAACTTTAATAATGTAGGAAAACAAGCGGCTCCAACATTTAAAATCTCTGATAACAAAAAAAAGAGTACATAGACATTTCCGAAAAGGAAAGTAGATAAAACCACGTTTTAAAATTATTGTTCTTTCTGCCAATCTTATCAGAGGAGGCAAATGAAAGATAAATCTTCCACTTACTTGTGCTTTAAAGAAAACATCTATGATAAACAAAATCCCCAGGGAAATCCTTAACTAAGAGGTTCTGCCTTTGTTTCTGTGCACCTTGCCAAGACCTACGGTGATAAGATTCAACAGCAATGCAAACTATAAAAAGTGACACTAGTCCAATTGGGCATCTAGTCAGAATATTAACAACAGTCTCATATGTAGCACTCATTATATGCCAGGACTTTGTTTTTTGTTTGTTTGCTTTTCTATAAAGCAGATAGTCATCATCATTTTTTTTTCTTTTTTTAAAGATTGGCCCTGAGCTAAGATCTGTTGCCAATCTTCCTCTTTATTTTTTCTTCTCCCCAAAGCCCCCCAGTACGTAGTTGTGTATTCTAGTTGTAGGTCCTAGTTCTGCTATGTGGGATGCTGCCTCAGCATGGCTTAATGAGCAGTGCTAGGTCCACACCCAGGATCCAAAGCTGTGAAACCCTGGGCCGCTGAACCGGAGCAGGAGAACTTAATCACTCAGCCACGGGGCCAGGCCCTGTTTGTTTTTTTGGAGTGTTTTTACATCCATCAACTCACTTTAATTCTCACAACAAATTTCTGATGTGAGAATTATTATTTCCATTTTACAGACAAGGTAACTGTGTCAGAGAAATGTTAAATATCTTGCCCAAAGTTAGATGGCAGTAAATTATGGATCTTAGATTCAAATCCAGGAGGTCTCACTCCATGTTCTGTGCTCTTAGCACTTACTTGTATTTTACTATTTTATTTGCCATAGTGCAAGAGGATCTTGAGATAAAGTGAGGCATATGATTGATAACTTATAATATGCAAACATTCATTACTTATTGCTAATTAAAGTTAGCTTGACTTTAAAGCACAACTTTGCTCTCTTTCACATGTTGCCTCAGTCTGTCTTCTCAAGTTATGTTTGCTATTCAGGTTTCATGGAGTTACTCTGCTCTCTTTCACTAGTTAATCTTTACTTCTGCCCAAGGTAAAACCAGACATTATTTCTGTTATTCCTTCTCATTATTCAAAAAGCAAAGACCTTTTCCACTCACCCAAAGACTTATTTTCTCAAATAAATATTGACATAACCAATAAAATTTCAGGAGGTATGCTCTGATAATTGCAAAAGTAAGCCTGCTTGGTAATTTCCACATCAATCTTTAAGGGATACTTTCCCAACAATTCCCTCTAACCTTTCTACCAGATCACTGATTCCATCATCCTATTATCTCTAAGTACTATCCCAGGTGCAAATTTCTCTTTCTAGTAATTCTATGATTTGGTGACCATATAGTTCCAGAGGTTCTTTCCATCCTAATTTAAACTGATCATTTTGGTATTTCTACTGTGTTTCAATAAAGTCATCTTATCACTTTGATCTTCTTCGCAAGAGCTTCTCTTATTTCCTTATTTCCAAGAAACCTGTATTCATTCTAATATCATCTCTTTCTTTAAATCATCTCCAGTTCTAACTATGCGATTTCCCACTCTCTAAAAAGGAAAGTGGAATTATGAACCTGATTGGAATAGTCTGCTATGACCTTAGGATTTTTTAAATTTCTAATCAATCATACATACAACTTTTACCCGCCCCCATTTCAGGCAAAGCTTAATGGTTTTAGTAACTGGGTCATAATTTTCCTTTTTATTCCATGCCCACCCTCTTTTTCTACAGCCCAGTCTCACATTCTCTTACGATCTTCAACTTCAGGACACTGCTTCACCTCTCCTCAGCTTTATAAAACAGGCACAGACTCATGACAGATCTTGTAAATCACTCAGAATGTTTGCAATTCCAAAATCACAAACTCTAAAATTTCTCCTTCTAAATACATTCTGACAACCACCCACTTACCACACTTCTCTTGTTCTTCTGGAATCTGCTCCAGAGAATGTAATTCATTTTCACAAAAATTCAGAATTGGAAATGGCCTCATCCAACCTTTAATGAACAATGTCTAAACTTCTCTTAGAGATGGCCATCTGGACTCTGCTAAACATATTCAGGGATGGAGAAATCAACACTTTGTGGAGAATAATGTTAAAAGGTAGCTAATTTGGACTTGTAAAGACAAATCTTATTTCACACTTAAATTCACTTGTTGGTCTTAGTTCTCAACTTCAAAGCAATGCAGAAATCGTTTGCTCATTCTCTCAAAAACTACATGTTCAAATGCTTAAAGTAAGCCTTCTCTTTTTTATAGACTTCATCCTTTTCATCCTTGTCATATTTACTCTGGTTAAATGCACGCTAGTTTGTCAATGCTTCCATTAAGATGAGATGCAGAGAAGTGAGTAGCCCTCCACTGCTTCAAAAGCCTGCTCAGCAATTTCCACATAAGTCTTCAAGAGATACACTCCTAACACAAAGAGAAATCAGATGTGGAGATGTATTTACTGACCCATCTTCAGTGCTTAGAATAGTACCTAACACATAGTAGGTACTCAAACAAATTATTAAGCAAATGAATGAATGAATAAACTGAAGAGTATATTCTAGATGTACTATACTGAAACCAGAATATAATAGAGTAATTACCACTGTGTCTGGAGACTATGCTTTTGTTTACAAAACCAAATATTAAATTCATTTTTATAATAGCCTTATTACAGAGTTTGTTGTTTACTTATGTCTTTAGGTTTTGGCTAGGCTGGATTTGTTTCACTATGAATTACTTTTAATTATAACTTCACCCACCTCGTAGTCACGCAAATTTTTAAAAATCCAGGTGTAGTTTTTACAGTTTTCCTATTATATTTCATTTTCTTAAATGTAGCCCATCTTATTATTCAAAACCTGTCTGAATCATAGTTCTGTAGTGCATCGCACAAGGGATTCTTTCCCAGCTTTGCATCATCCACCTGTTTGATTCAAATGACTTCATGGGCATCTGGAAAAAAAGAATTGCTCTTTATTGTGTCTATATCCCCAGCTTTGTGTTAAAAAATTTGCAGAGTTTTTCCTCACACATCTACTCCCTCTGCCATCTTCCCAGAAATTCCTCCCATGCTTTTGATACGCTGCCATGTATGTCTTTATATAATTACTGACTAAAACTGGACAATTTTGCACAATTACACAAGAAATCCCACCCCAATCATTGATTCAGACATTCATTGATTCAATAAATATTTAATGAGCACCTACTGCCAGGCACTTTTGTGGTCCAAGGTTATTACACTATAAAAAGTCCCCACCCTTGTGAGGGAGACAAATAAATATACAACACAGTGGCTAATACTGTTAAGTTCCACATAGAAAAATAAACTATGGTAATATGAATTGAAGATGAAGCCATCTATTTTAAATAAACAGTGAGGAAAGACCTTCCTAAGGTAACATTTGAGCAGAAACCTATGAGAGGAAATAAAACCAGGAAAATATCCAGGTGAGGAGAGACAGCAAGGCTTTGGCATGAAATTATGCTTGGCCTATTCAAAAAGCAGCAAGAAGGCCAGCGTGGCTGAATCAGAGTGATGCGTGGAATGAATGAATCTATTATTCAACACATCTTGAATTTGACCAGCCAAGTTGTCCCTTATTCCTATAATCTTGCTATCATCCAGCTCATAGTTCTTCATTTTATGAGTAGAGAAATAATGTGAAATGCCTTGCTTGATTCCAGATACATGATATTTCTAATGTTGTTGGGTACAGTAACTCATCCACCTCCTAAGTCCACTTGAATCCTAGATTGACCTGAACATGGGGACTATCCATTCAATTATCATTTCTTTATTGTTTTATAACCCCTTACTTAGTTGTTCTGCTAAAATTGGATGCTAACTAACTTCTCATTAATCCTCAGTGTTGTCTGAATATTTCTAAATTGCTTACTATAACATTATCTATAGTAGCTATTCTAAAATCTTCTCTATTGTTTAAGCTTCCATGACAACATCCCAGTTGAGATCATCCAAAAAGTACTGTTTTCTCAACATGGCCTTTCTCACCAATAACCTTTTTCACTCTTGCTCATTATCACTTCTTCCCTAGCTTTCTCAGATTTGTCCTCCACTCCTCTCACATACTGATAAATTTAATTTTCCACAATTGACTATGATTTTAGAGTAGTATGAGGCGACCAGACTTCGATTTAAAATTTTTCATCATTGACTTTCATTAGCTCCAAGAAATTGAAAAGTAGTGTCCTCATAAGAAAGTCAATTTCTTCATGTGTTAATTGGAGATAATAACACAATTTCTTGCATGGACACTTACTTTGACCTTAGAACCCCTCTTTTTCTTGCTCAATATTCTTCCTCTTTTAGTCTAAGTGGTTCTCCTATCTTAATAAACATTGTATTCTCTAACACTCCAAGGTCCGTGCCTTTGCATGTATTACAATGTGCACAGAATACTTGCCCCTCAACTCATCCCCTTCCCTTCTTAGTAAATGCCTATGTGTTTTTTCGTACATAGTTCAAATGTTCACTCCTCTGCCATACCTTATTTGAGTTCCCTAGGCAGCTGATTTGACCTTACTTAGCAGTTCTATAGGACTTTGTATATGTCTCTACTACTATACCTTATTTGTCTTTCCAGTGGGACTGGGAGATACTTGAAGTCTGGAATTATTAATTATTTATATTTGTATCACCATAAAACAACCCTACAATAAAGTGGGATATAAATGATGTAGACTACATACATACAATTTACAAGCACACTTACCTATTATCTCTCTATAATAAGACCATTTGGCAAAATATTTAAGATCCCAAGCTTTAGACCAAGATTTTCTGGGTTTATATTTCCACCCGTACCACCATAGAGTTGTGCTACCTAGGAAAAGTCACTTAACATCTCTGGGCCTCAATTCCCCATTAACATGAGTTTATAATTATTCCTATATCACAGCACTGTGGTGAGATTGCAATGAGTACCTATAGAGCACTTGATTATCTAAAATCTCAGATATTATTCCACTTCTTCATATATGTGTATATATATATATACACACACACACAAACACACACACACACACACACACATATATATGTGTGTGTGTGTGTCTAGAAATGGGTCCTGTACATATTAGGAGATCCCAGGCATCCACTAGTGTTCATAGCAGTGTCTTCAGCATAGCAGACAGTCAGTAAATGTTCCTGAGCGATGAATGAACAAATGAAACATTATCTTTCCAAAGTGAATTTTAGGGAAGTTTTACGAAAGAGAAAACTAAAAATCCTAGATATGAAGTAACTTGGCAGAGAATACAAGGCCAACAAGTAAAAACTAGAACTCAACTTTTAAAAAATTCTAATTTCACAAAGTACTTCTTACTACACTGCATTTTTGTAACGGATGTGTGTATATTATAAGTAAATAAAAGTAAAGAGAAGGAAGAAAAGGAGAAAGATTAGGGGAAAGAGGGAAAAGATATTCAGTTTAATTACAATTTATTTACCTTGGCCTCTGAGCAATTGGGCAACATTATAAATTTTGCTGACTCAACCAAATTCACGTTTGTGATTTGGAGATTTATGACCCTCCCTTTCACTCCTGCCACTTCCACTCTGTCCTCATTTTTTTTACTACAGCAAGCAGATACTCTACACTCCTTCCAAAGGCAACTCACCTGCCATTATTTCTAACAATTTGTTCTGTCTAGACGTGGATTGTGTAATTCAAAGAGAATCGACTACATGAAATATAGTTTCATTAATATTTATTGAGAGTCTCTAAGGTGAATTCATTTGCTAAATGAAGAATGATTTGCTTTTATTTAATAGCAACATGATATAATTTAATCTAGAAGTGTAGTTGGAAGCTCCTACAAGGAGTAATTAAAGAAGAATGAATGTATTAATGACCATGTAGACCTTTGCCATTGGGAGGGAGAGATCCGGATGGCACATACAGTCAAAAATGAAACAAAAGCTTGGTTTATTTTCCCTTTATATTCTGAATCCAAACAATGGCTTGAACACTAATATAAGTTAATGGGAATTTCATAGGAGAAGTTCTATGTACTGTATGCTGACAGTGTAAGCATCATAAATTGATCAAAAAAAGCAGGAACATAATGAAAATTTTTAGCAACTCGAATAAAGAAACCCTTTACACAGCTAAAAATTTTTATCATAACTAATGAAATAAAACTTACACTAACTTTTCCTCTCTGAGCAGATTACTAACAAAAGACAGATCACTGACAAAAGACAGATCACTGGCAAAAGACATTTAAGAAAACCGGAACGTCTTTCAGGAGGCCTACAAAAATAGTTCTACCAACCACGTTAAAGTCTCCTTGGCAGCTATGTTGTGTCACCTTTTTTACAGCTGTGGTATGTGAATTACTGCAGATGACACTTTCAGTGAAACAAGTTACCAACAAAAGAAATTTGGGGTACAAAGCCAACAGGGAAGATACATCATTTAAGGCAGGATAAAGGACTGTCTAATATGAAAGTACCTACTAGAACGTGCATTGTACTAAGGGTTCCACAAGTACGGTGGACAGTGCAATGCTTTGCAAGGACAGACTGAGGTACAGATGCTAAGAGTGTTCACTGCTGAGGCAACCGTCTCTGAGCAAATAATGACGTATCTGAAGTTAGGATTCAGGAGCTTTTCAAATCACTCTTTTCTTTGTCATATATCTTTCCATCTGGACACCCTCTGTTCAAGTACTAAAGTCCAAGCTTTTCATGCCCCTTAACTGAAGTGTTCCAGCCAAGTTCTCTCCTTCCATGATGGAAATGTGTACCATTTCCTTACATTATCAAAACTTATCTCCTCTGGTTTTCCTCCCCAGAAGAATCTCCTCACTTTCTTCTCTGTAACTAGCATGCTGCAAACCAATGGGTCTCTGACTTTAGCATCATCAGAATCACCTGGAGGGCTTTTAAAACACACTGCTGGGAGCCCAGGCCCAGAGTTTCTGATTCAGTAGGGCATTTCCAACAAGTTCCCAGGTAAGGCTGATGCTGTTAGTCTGGGCAACATCTTTGAGACCACTACTATAAAAGATTTATAAACTCATTAATATTTAGCCATTAAAGGGTCGTGATAGCAATGCATGGTCCCTCCAAAGGTATTTTGTTTGTAAAAATAGATAATATAATTAATATAGATGAATCCCAGATCATGTAAGAGTGCCTAGCACATAATACGTTGTTCAATAATATTTTATTGACTAAATCTGAATGCAAAATAAATAATGAATATTTTTATTTCTGGACCAGTAATTGCAAGATTGGGAAGAATGTGAGGGGGAGGGATCTTTCCAGTAGACAGTCACCTGCCCTGTTAGTGATAAATCCAGCCCCCAATAGGGAAAAGCACAAGAGTTTACAGTGATAATAACAATGATAGTGACCATACATCAATTTCCCTAATGAGAAGTCTGAAGATTATAAAACATTTTCATTTTCAACGCACACATTGGGCTCAAAATACTTAAACAGTACGTCTCAGACTACAGCACACTAGAGAAATCTTCAAGAGTGTGTGCAGCACTGTAAGTGTCCTATTGCCAATGACCTCCACACATCAGAGAAAGCTTTCTCAGATGGTGACCAGCCTGAAAGCTGTTCACTTACAGCCAACGTCCAAAACAATCACATGATCCTTCCTCTGCTGGAGAAGGAGGTCACTCTTAGCTTACAGGTAGACATTTTGCATAATACCTGTTAAAAGAGAACAAACATTCTTGAAGTTTGAAGCCTCCCCAAAATCTATTCAGGACCAAATTAGAAACAGTGAGAGCCAGAGCAACCAAGATCCATAAACATGGAAGGTGTAGTTTTAGGAAATGCAGATAGCGAAAGGAAGGCTCTCTAAAAGTAGCTGAAGCCCCAGAACTAAGATGAGTCCATTTTGATTCAACAGATATGATATAGAAATAGCACAGAGCACAGAAGATCAGCAGGGCAACAAAAGAAAAAGAGTTTCTGAAAAAGATTAGGACAAGGACAATTCCATTTGCCATCAATGGCCAGATGTTCAGATAAAGGATATAAAACATCATACGTAATTTGAAATATACATGCTTAAATTAACTATATATAGAAAATTCAACATTTAGGAATTATTAAAGAAATTATTCCAGAACACCGAGTGAGCAAATAAAGCATTATTCCCTACGGATCAGTGTTATGACAAGGCTATTTCTCCCTGGGTAGCACAGCACTTTTTGGTCTGCAACATTCAACCCTGTGAACTCAACGATGGAATGACCATGTTACAGACAAAAAAGGAAATTGAAACTCAGAGCTAGGACTTGACTCAAGTCATTTGAGCGCCAATTCAGCATGTGTTTCATATCCACAGCTGTCTCTTTTTGGTATCTTGCATCTAAAGTCCTGATAATTCTTTAACATAATGCTACAGCATAATCTAGGAGAAACGTGCCAAACATTATCCACTGTAAGTGGGCTAAACAGGTCTACTCTTCAGACAAAATTATATTCTACATGAGTTTGCAGCAAGTATTTCATCAAATAACTCATCCTCTTTAGCCATATCCACATTCATGAGATAACATCAACTTTAGGAGCAACATTTTGAATAGAAAGAAAACGTAGCCTCTCAAAAGAGTCCAGAGAGAAATTGTATATTACACTGAGCTACATATTACAAAATGAAGGTGAATATTTTTAGATTAACAACCCCACCATTCTGTCTAGCCTGTGCTTTACCGTATCTCTTCTTATTTTAATTTCATACCAGTATATAATTAGGAAAATCTTTCCAACGATACTAAAAACAATTAGATTGTTTTGGAGGCAGTTTTATTATTAAGTTGCAGACACCCATGAAAACAGCATATATCACATGAATCTCAGCATCTGGGGGTCTGAAACGGCCTTATTGAGCATTTACTCCAACCTCTCATTGACATGCAGTGAAAATGCAAAATTCAAGATTGGGTAGACCTGGATTTGAATTTCAACTCCAGCACATATCAGCTGTCTGTTTGTTAATGTTTTTAACTTCTCTGAGGCTTGGTGTATTTATCTGTAATTAGAATTGTAAAGATAGGTACTTCCTGACTAACTTACCTAACATAAACATCAATTATTCTCTCTTCATGCAACCTGTCAATTTCATATTTTGCATTTATTATAACATATAGTTTATTTGTTCACTTTGTTACCTGTCTTCTCCACCAAACTGAAAGCCCCATGAGGTTAGAAACCGTGTATCTCTGATTTACTGCTTCCCAGTGTTGAGCATAATCCTGGTACACAATTGATAATCAATAATTTTTAATGTCAGTCATCTAAATTTTGGTTGCATTTTCTTCAAAATCAGCTGAAAATCCTAAGCAAAATGTTCATCAACTGGTGCACAAAAAACTGTCAACTTTTGAGGCTTTTATCAAATAACTATTGAAAGCAATTTTTGGTAATAGTAAAACTTTAAAATTTATATCCATTAATGCATGAGAGTAACTGAGAAAATTAAATGATAGAGCTCAACTAGTATACAAGACTTAACTCTGATACTTATAGTTATGCTTTGAAATATCTTGAATTATAGAAAGAATCTCTTGGTGGGGTTCCATTTTCTATTGGTTCAATTCATATTCTGCTTCAGAATGAAATGACGTTGTAAAAATCTACAACTGTTGCAGCACGTAAATTTCTAGAATCATACAGACAGATTAACTTATGAGTTTTGTGTTACAAAAATGTTCGTCATAAAGGTATTCTTAATGGAGGCAAAAAGTCAGTAACTCTGAAAATATTTGCTATAAAATATTTATGTTTAGCTATGAATTTATGAACTATGAAAGAGCATTTTTTTCCAAAAGACAAAACTGTAGTAAGAAAGAACAGAACTGTGGTTGTCAGGAGTTAGGAGTTGGGGGAGGGTATGACCACAAAGGGAAAGCACAGGGAACTTTTGGGGCTGCTAGAACCATTCTGACCCTGATTGTATTAGTGGCTACAAGAATCTCTAAATGTGTTAAGATGTTTAGAGCTTTATACCAAAAATATAAGTAAATTTAATTGTATACTTCATTTTAAACTGTATATTGTTGCCTACAGGCAAGAATCAATTGAAATTATCAACAATTCTAAATGTGTTAACTATAAAATGCAATCAATTAGAATTGCGGGCTAGTTTATGAAATAAGAAGAACACACTGAGAATATTTTAATAGGAATATTTTTAAAATACTAGAGACAGAATCCAGAGATGGAAAGAACCAAAAAACTCTTTTAAGTTATAAATATGCACCAAAAGTAATTATTCTGCTTCTATTGAACATAATGCTCAGATAATCAATATTGAAAAGAGAATTTTATAATTTTCTTGAAAGTGAGCAACTATTGCTTAATTTTCAGAAAAATTACTTTTGAAAGTAAATTTTATTAAAATTATTGTTTATTCTATGAACATATTGAATTAAATTTGTGGGTCAAAAAGCACTTCAAACGGTAATATAATTTTAACTGCTAGTGCCCTCTTTTACTCTCAAATGCATTCCAGTTGAGATGACAAATTGCTTGGTCATCCTACACACCCACCCAGTTTGTTTGTATATTTTAGGTCTGAACATTAGTAATATCCTCTGTATAAATCTCTTTCACTCTTTGTTCATCTGACAAATCCCTATTCATCCTTTAAGGTTCACGTCAAACTCTAGTAACTCAGGGAGAATTAATTTCTAAATCATCTGAGTTCCAAAAATTCCCTTGATGTACCTGCATGTGAGTATTTATTACTGTCAACAGGCATATTGAAAGGAGTGGAGTATAAGAGAAGAATATATGAAAATTAGCCACTGATATATAAGATGAAACTATACATTTTGGAAAAAAGAATCAGATTATATGCCATCTGACCATTTCAGGCTGAGTACTATGTTCTTTATCTGTGTGGGAACATAAGCAATTCAATTTCCTACCCAATTAATAAATTCATTTTCACCTGCTTCTCCTTGAACTAAAAGTCTGACAGCAGCAGAAGTCTCTGGAGATTTGCAAGTGGCTCTCACTCTCTGAGATAAAAACTGTCTTCTTGATTCCTGTTTTTGTTTTCATTTGCTTTAGAAGTGAACCCTATTTCTGTGCAAAATTTTCAGAGTGCCATCATCTGGGCATTTTCAATTTTCGAGTCTAAATAGGAAGATAAAACATTCTCACAATTTTGATCCCTAAGAAGAGTTCACCAGAAATCTGTCAAAAATAATCATAATGTGAACATTTAAAGCAGGACTTCAACATTTCTGGAAAACACATTCTCCTAGGAGTCTGCTGTTTCCAGTCAAAGCATAGCTTTTTTGAGTTTATCAAAATCTTTTTCAGCTTTTATGCCCATAATTATGATTAGTGACTCCTATATGAGAGAGGCATATGAACTTGTAAATCTCTTAGGGGGAAAAAATATCAAATGAATTATTTGAGGAGGCAAACACAAGTAATGACCAGAATGTCAAAATTTGAGGTACATTTTTTACATAAACATTACAAAATTTGGGGTTGCCCTGTGGCTGAGTGGTCAGGTTCACGCGCTCAGCTTCAGCGGCCCGGGGTTTCGCCAGTTCTGATCCTGGGCGCAGACATGGCACCACTCATCAGGCCATGCTGACGAGGCGTCCCACATAGCACAACCACAGGCATTCACAACTAGAATGTACAGCTATGTACTAGGGGGCTTTGGGGAGAAGAAAAAAACACATTACAAAATTTGCCGTGGTCTTGTAATTTTAACAAATTCTTTGAATTTAGTTATCCAAGATTAGATTATTATAGGATCCTCAAAATCAGTATTTAAATATGTTTTCTAGTTTGTAATACAACTCACTTGTGTTTTTCGAGTTTATTTCACAAAAATGCTTTGGAAATGGAAGAGATCAGACACTTAGTAGATTTGGTGCTTGCCGATTTGGAAATCTACTCAGCTGCAATGTCATGTCTTGACATTTCACAAAGTTTGTAGCATCCCATGAGGACACACAAAAAAGAAACTCACTGCTTTTAGATCTTAGCAAATCACTCTTAAAAGTGACTTCATTTCCTGAAATATAGTATTATCTTCAACTCCCTTGGTTCTTATGGCACTGAATTTATTTTTGATTGAGGCAGCTACGGAAATGCTGTTCAAGCTAGAATGTGGGTTTTGTGTTTTTATTCCATGTGAAACTGGAACATGAGGCATACAAAGAAGAACATTCATCCTTCACAATTCTAATATCATCTTTTGAAGAAAGTGGTGTTCTGGGAGTCATTGAAGGCAGTTCAATTGATTTGGCTTGTCTGAATTCATCTGGGAATGAAGGTTATCTATAAATAATCAGTTGGACTACGTGAACATTTTCTTCTCCAAATGACACCTCGTAAGACGGAAAATAAACAGCTTGCCTCCATTTTTGAGTGCCAAAGCCTTTACTCATGTCATCTTATTTAGTACTTACAAGGTCTCTGTGCAGGGGGAGCTATTGGTATCCCCATTTGGTAAGAAATCTGTTCTTCATAGATCTACCCAAGGTTACACCTGAAGGGAGAGATTGAAACAACGTAATCCGAGCTCACTCTACCTCACCACTGTCACTTCATTTCATTGAAAGCAAACCTGTTTGTTATCACATTTCAAAGAGGCCCTTTCCATTCCAGTCTCAAATATACATTTGAGAGGATTCTGGGAAGACGGCGGAGTTGGCAGTGCTAAGAATCTATCTCCTCACCTAGACGACAATTACACTGGCAGGATTTGTCAGATGTAATTATTTTAGGACTCTGGAGTCTACCGGAGGCTTGCAACTTTCAGGGGAAGGCTTGGACGGTAAATTTTGGTTACTTTCAGTCAATTTCAGCTCTTAGCACAGTAGCAGCTACCCAACTCTCACTCCCCAGCCTCATGGTAGGCATCCGTGCACGCATTCCAGGAACAGCTTGCATGCAGCTTGTGGGTAGCCAAGATGGGCAAAAAGGACTTGTCTTCCAATTATTGGGGATTTGTGCTCTGATTGCTGATTCCTGCTTCTGATCTCATAGGTGCAGACGAAGAGGCAGGAAATTATTGCAAGCGTCTCTCCTCTGGCTGAAGTTAATTCCAGGGGATTTAAAAGTTGGATATTTCATACTTCCTGACTTCAAACCTAACTACAAAGCTACAGTAATCAAAAGAGTGTGGCACTGGCATAAAGACAGACACATAAATCAAAGAACACAATAGAGAGCACAGAAATAAACCCTTACATGATTTTTGACAAGGGTGCCAAGACTAGTCAATGGGGGTAAGACAGTCTTTTCAACGAATGGTGCTGGCAAAACTAGATATTCACATGCAAAATAATGAAATTGGACCATTATTTAACATCACACATAAAAATTAACTCAAAACGTATCAAAGACCAAAATGTAAGAGCTACAACTGTAAGACCCTTAAAAGAAAACGTAGGGCAAAAGCTTCATGGCCCTGGATTTGGCAATTATTTCTTGGAAATGACTCCAAAGGCACAGGTAACAAAAGAAAAAATACACAAATTGAACTTCATGAAAGTTTTAAAATTTTGTGAATCAAAAGATACTTTCACCGGATTAAAAAGGCAACCCACAGAACAGGAGAAAATATTTAAAAATCACATATGTCATGAGGGATTAATATCTAAATTATAGAGAGAACTAAAAGTCAATCCAACAGAAAACAAACCCTATTCAAAAATGGACAAAAGAGTTGAACAGACATTTCTCCAAAGAAGATATACAAATGACAAATAAACACATGAAAAGGTGCTCAACATCACTGACCACTAGGGGAATGCAAGTCAAAATTACAATTAGATACCACCTCATATCCATTAGGATGACTACTATTAAAAAAAAAAAAACACAGAAAATAGCAAGTTTTGGCAATGATGTGGAGAAATTGGAACCCTTAAGCACTGTTGGTGGGCATGTAAAACGGTATAGCTTCTGTGGAAAACAGTGTGGAGGTTCCTCAAAAATATAAAAATAGAATTAATATATGATCCAGCAATTCCACTTCTGGGTGTTTATCCAAAAGAATTTAAAGCAGGACCTTGAAGAGATAGTTGTACACTCATGGGCTTTTCAGCATTATTCGCAATGGTTAAAATGTGGAAGCCACCCCAGCGTCCGTCGAAGGATGAAGAGATAAGTCAAGAAATGGAAACAACCTGAATGTTTGCCAATGAATGAACAGATAAGCAAAATATGGTACACACATACAATAGAATATTATTCAACCTTAAGAAAAAGGAAATTCTGACATTTATTATGACAGGGATGAACCTTGTGCACAAGCGGTCACAACAAGATAAACAATATGTGATTCCACTTATGTGAGGTACTTAGTGTAGTCAAAATCACAGAGACAGAAAGGCGAATGGTAGTTTTCAAAGGCTAAGGAAAGGGGAAAATAGGAGCTATTGTTTAACGAGTACAGAGTTTCAGTTATACAAGATCTTTTTCTGCATCCATCTGGAGATGGATGGTGGTCATGGTAGCACAATATTACAAATGTATTTAATACCTCTGAACTGTACCCTTAAAAATGGCCAGGATGATAAATTTAGGTTATAAGTATTTTACCACAATAAAAAAATTGAAAATAAAAAGATATATTTGAGAAAGAAGGGATGGCAAAGTGATCTGAAAATTCTACAAAATACAGGAAACTCAAGTGAAAAAGCAATTTCTCTGTAGAAGGTTGGTACCAAAAGCAAGCTCCATATTTATAGTATGTTAAGCACTTCTAAGATATTATACTTACATATTTCCATGTGCACATGGAAAAAAAATACTGTGAAAGTGCACTGCTACTTGCAACAGAGCTAAGATGTACACGAACTTTGTTAAAAGAAAAAAAAAATCTAGCAGGTTAAAAAGAAAAAAAAAAAGCATTGCAATTTTACCACTCCATAAAATCAGTTTCCTCTCTTCTCTCAGAATAATCATAGGGTTAGAACCAATAAGAACAGAACATACAGTACGAAGTCTTAACTACTGCTGAACCTTACTGAACAGCCTCTGCCTTTGTGATGTTTTTTTTTTCTCAAAGACCTTTGAAATAAGCTTCGTTTGGAAGAAAGCCCAAAAGCCAACTGGGCTGGAAAATATCCACAATGTTCTTTGTGATGTTTAATCTCTTTTCTAAGCCAATAGCCAATCATGTCACCTAAAACACATTTATGAGCCACCCAGAGGCAAAATTCTTATACCACTGCTGAAATATTCAGTGATTGCTTAGAATATCAAATACCTGTACATTTTAAAGTGTTGCATTAATGACTAAAGGGCAATATTCTATCAAACCTTTATTTCTCCCCTTAGAATATTTAGGAAACTGCAAATTGGTTACGTTGACATTTGTGAAATGCCCTGCTGTGCAGAGATGCAATGCCCTCAATTCAGCCCATTAAAAAGATTCAAAACTCATTAAAATTTCTCTGGAAATTTTAATATTCAACCATTTGCCTTGTAACTGGGTTCCTAAAAACATGGGTCGTGTGACCTACAGCAAATTTTACAAATATGGAAACTCATTTCACTGTTTACAGCTTTAGCTACATGGACTTTCCATGACGTTTTTAGAGCATTTCTTTTTGAAATTATTTTCTTTTGTGCTGTTCTATTCATAATCACCTGCTACTGGGTATTATTTTATTAATTTCTGTGACTTTCATTTATTCTTTTACTCAGAAGTTAACATGAAATAAGAATAGTGAAAATAATGAAAAATAATAAAATATCCACCTTATGTTTGATGGTACCTATTCGTTATGTACTTAAAACACTCAGATATATACCCATTTTATCCTATGTTAGATTAAAAATTATTGAGGATAGGAAAATATTTAATTTCTTTCTATTACACTTCTTAGAGGCATTCAATAAATATAGTTAAGTGACTCCTTGAATTAAGCAGAGTTCTCTCATTATCATTTCCTGTTAACTTTTGAGTGAAAGAATAAATGAGAGTTATAAAGTTTGTAAAATTTGCTGTAGGTCACACAACCCATGTTTTACGGACCCAGTTACAAGGCAAATGATTGAAAATGAAAATTTCCAAAGAAATTTTAATGAGTTTTGAATCTTTTTAATGGGCTGAATAGAGGGGATTGGATCTCTGCAGAGCAGGATATTTTACAAAGGTCAAGGTAAGCAATCTGCAGTTTCCTAAACATTCTAAAGGGAGAAATAAAGGTTTGATAGAGTGTCACTCTAATACTAATAAAGGGGCCAATGAAATGATCTTGAGAGTTTTCTTGAGAAAGCAGTCACATAATCAACTCGTATGATAGATACAGTGCTTCATCCCTGCAATGCAAAGTAAGAGGATAGAAACCCATCACATCAGAAAAGGTGGATAACTCACTCCTGATTTAGAGTGAACGACTTGATTCACTCTAGATACACTGTAAAACCAGGATTAATAGGTATCATGGCTGCCATTTTAATGCATCCCATGCTTCAATGAGGGTCAACTTTCTATAGATAGGCTCTTTTATGTAATTTAATCAGATCAGTAAAAGACAAGCAGCAAATTTGAGTCATGTTTAAACACTCATTTAATGATATTTCTTATTTTTGACTTAAGGAATTATTCTATCTTTAGATGAGATTGGCAAAAAGAACTTTAAAGTCATGTATATGTCAGTGGTGCTATTATTAAAGGTGAAATGAAAAACTAAACTGAAAATTGACTTATGTGAAGATTTTATGCAGAGGAGGTCCACTAATCAGGCTCCATGGAGCATTTATCACATTAATACATTTTGAATTAAGAGCCTTCTAAAAATGGCCTTTTTTCCCCTCAGACATTAGTCCATTTTTCTTAGTTTGTCAACCTTGTTCCTGACATGATGACTAATAGTACATAATGCTATAGAATGCTACGTAAGTTTTGGATTATTTAATGCAAGTAGAAATAATTTTTGATATCTTTAAATATAAGAAAGTTTTCAAAGGCTCCTGCAGTCAAGTAAGTAAGAACGCTCAGGCCAAAACTGAGATTAACTTTGTCTTGTGATTTTTTGGTCCTCATTATAAATCTCAAAGAATGTCCAATAAATTATTCCAAAGTAAGTGACATTACATTCCAAACACATTCCAAGTAATATAGGATTTTGAATTTATTATCTTTAATTACTCCTCTGTTTTTAAGACAATGAATTGATTTTAAGCGAGCATGCAGGTTAAATATTTGATTGTATCCAAATTATCAGCAACCTTTTTATTTTGTTCCAAACAGTAAAGAAGCTTTAATTAAGTCAATTAAAATATGCATTATTGGATTTTGTTGGCATAAACCAATGAAATTTTCATTTTTCTATTGGACAGATGTTATTGTTACTGTTGTAAGGTTTTCTGGTGTACATTTTTATGTTTTATGTTGTTGTCGTCTTGCCTAGCAATAATTTCCCTTCTTTTATAAGTCTCTTGCTTTTTCTTTGGGAATCTACCTGGCTCCAACTTCTATCCACATTGTTTGAATAGAGCTGACCTTAAACCTATGTGCAAGAATGTCACATGGCCCAGGACTGATCAAGATGAGCACTCACAGCTCTGGTAGAAGAATTCGTTACAAGTATGGATGTGTGAACCAAGTTGGTCTAATAAAGATTCACAGTGATCATTTGTTAGAGCTACTGAGAAAAGGGAATTCTTGCCCTGAGATTTTTAAGCTGATAGAATAGTTTTTTAGCCTGGAGAAGCTAGTAGCCGTCTTGCCACCATTTGGGAACTGGGAATGAAGAATGAAGCAGACACTAAGGAAAGTAGAGACAGAGGATGATAGATTCCCAAAGACCTGGGACCAGTATATCTGAAGCAAGATGTGGTAGAGAGTATGAGATACTTTCCCAGTGTCTATTTCACCTCTTCCTCCTCTTTGCATAGCAGCCATGCCATTTTGATGGATCTGACTCCAAACACAGTTGAAAGAATGGGTATTGCCTGCCCCATGCCACTAACTTTAATCATGCTCTGTAAGTCATAATGACTGGTTCACAGATGCCTATTTAACCCAAAATTAAGTCAGTCAGAAGATAGCATTCTCTTTGTCCAAAGTGATTGGTTCAAGATTAAGAAAATGTTATGACTTAGCCCAATAAGATTAGAGCCTAGAAATTTGGAAAAAGGTTGAGGGAAAAGATGTTCTCTCTTCCTGTTGGACATTCAGTGCATTAGTGTGAATGCTCGGATCTGCTTCAGGCATTTGACCACCCTGAGGAAGCTTAATTTCAGGATAAAGTTGACATATGGAGAGTGAAGAGAGAAAATCACAGAGAAAGGAAGCCAGAGCCCCAATCAAGCTGTACCTTAAGCCTGCCTACTGATGGACTTTTAAATTAAATGCACTAATGAACTAATAAGTTAATTTAAAAGTTTTCAGTTGTGTTTTCTCCTAAAAATACCCCAAAATATTCAAATTGGTATGCTTTTCCAACCCATGGTCTTTTAGGTTACATAAACCAAGGAATTCCTTTTATTTGCTTAAACCAATATAGACTGGCTTTTGTCACTTGCAAGTGAGACACTACTGAGTAAAACAAACAATAGTTTTCAGCTTGAGACATAGCCATAGACTCCCCAACTAGGTGATGATGGATAGATAGATAGATGAGAGATAGATGAGAGAGAGAGAGAGAGATGATCGATAAAGATAGAGGATAGAAAGTTAGTTAGTCTTAAGCATGCTGGCGTATTGGCTATACTTTCTTCATCCTCTTCTGAAAGGAAAGGATTGTTTTCAAGTAATATGAGGCCATCCCTTGAGAGAACTAGCATTTCTGAAAATAATTTTAAAATATGTTGTGAAAAGCATTTATACATATTTTTCAGTTTAATTTTAACAGCTTTTAATTTGAATCTCTGAGAGTTAACTTAATTCACATGAAAAAACATAACAAAATACAATTTTAATGTTACTCTGTAGAGACAAAACTAAATCCCTACATAGCAAGAAATTATTTTGTATCTCGTATATGAGTTCCTACTCTCCAAATCTAATGCAATCGCCTGAATTCTGTTTCCCATTCCCTCTCCCTTCTGAGAAAATTGCTTCTGGTTGGTTGCCTTTCCATTTGATCTTCAATACCCCAATCAGTATTATTTCCAAAATACAAACCAGATCAGGCAACCCCCTACTCAAAATGTTTTAATGCCTTCTCATCACTTAAAGAGTGTGCTCTTAGGCATGGCTTTCAAGGACTTTCATGATTTGGCCCTGCCGATCTGATCAAGCACATCTACCACTCTCCATATTCCATTATCTATATCCCATTCTGGAACTTTGTGTTCCAGAAACACTAGACCATAAATAGTTCCCCAAACATGGAAAATTCTCTCAAGCCTCCATGCTTTCCATATGTTGTTCCCTTTGCCTTCTTTCAGCAAAGCTAAGAAATGGCCCTATACATCCTTCCAAGGATGGGTTCTTCAAAGATTATCTTTTTCATGCAACTTTTCCAATGCTTCCACCACACTTCGTATATACCTCCATTATAGTACATATATCATTCTGAAATTACTTGTTAAGTGGAAGAAGTTAAATGAAGCTAAAGGGACTAATCAGGTTTGGACCACACCATATTTCCTCATATTCTAAACTTTGAAATATTTACATTAAAGTCTGAATCTCTGGCTTCCCTTGAAACTAAAAAGACCTGTTACTACACAGAAACAATTTGCTGCAGCTAAGTATTATCTGATGCTTTGTGCTTTGACCACAGGCACTTTTTCAGTTCACCACTCTTGTAAACACTCTCTCTCTTTTTTTTTAACACGATTTTTTTATTTATTTTATGCTTCTTTTTTGGTGAGGAAGATTGACCTTGAGCTAACATCTGTTGCCAATCTTCCTCTTTTTTTTTTTCTCCCCAATGCCCCAGGACATAACTGTATATCCTAGTTGTAAGTCCTTCTAGCTCTTCTATGTGGAATGCCACCCCAGCATGGCTTGAAGAGTGGTGTGTAGGTTCACACCCAGGATCCGAACGATGAACCTCATGCTGCCAAAGCGGTGTGCACAAACTTAACCACTCAGCCACGGGGCTAGCCCCCTGAACACTCTCAATTGTTGCTTACAACCCTGGTTTGCTTCACTCGTGTTACCACTTGACCCCTTCGATATTTTTCTTGTTTTACATGTCTGTCTTTCCACTGTAATTTCCTTTAGGATACAGACTTAATTTTATTTTTTTTTTACTTTCAAAGAACATTAGTCAAATCCAAAAGTCCATAATTCATGTGAAAATAAGTTGTTATATGAGGGATCTATGATGTATGGAAATTTTCCTAAAATAAGCAAAAGAGATTTTTAAAAACAGAGTAGATAGAGTTAACGTCTCTGATTAAATGACATCATAATGATAAATAAGCATGGCTATCTTAATTTTCTTGACTCTCATTGATCACATGCTTGCTCAAATGTAAAATCCTTACATAAAAATGTCCATCAAGGGAATAAGAAGACAAGCCACAGACTGGGAGAAACACTTGTAAAAGATATATCTGATAAAGGACTGTTAATCTAAAATATAGAAAGAACTCTTAAAACACAACAATAGGAAAATGAAAAATCTGATTTAAATGATCTGAACAGACACTTCATCAAAGAAGCTATGTAGATGGCAAGTAAGCATATGAAAAGAAATTCTACATCATATATCATCAGGATAATACAAGCTAAAACAACAATGAGATATCACAGCCTATGTATTACTAGGCCAAAATCTAAAACACGGACAACCACAAATGCCAGCACAGATGTGGAGTAACGGGGACTCATTCATTGCTGAAGGGAATGCAGAATTGCACAGCCACTTTGAAAGGCAGTTGGCGGTTTCTTACAAAACTAAACATAGTCTCACCATTTGACCCAACAATCAATCCTTGGTATTTAACCAAAGGAGATGAAAACTTACATCCACACAAAAATCTGCACATAGATGTTTATAGCAGCTTTATTCATAATCGCCAAAACTTGGAAGCAAACAAGATGTCTTTCAGTAGGTGAACAGATAAATAAACTGTGGTACATCCAGACAATGGAATATTATCAAGTGTTAAAAAGAAATGAACTCTCAAACCATGAAGAGCTATAGAGGAAACTTAAATGTATATTACTAAGTGAATGAAGACAATTTTAAAGGCTACATTTTCTATGATTCCAAGTATATGACATTCTGGAAAAAGTAAAACTATGGAGATGGTGAAAAGATCAGTGTTTGCCAGGGGTTTATGAGGAAAGAGGGATCAATAGGCAGAACACAGAGGAATTTTAGAGCAGTGAAACTATTCTGTATGATATACTAGTCTCCTCTCATCTGTGAGAGATGCGCTCCAAGAGCCACAATGGATACCTGAAATCGTGGATGGTACCGAAGCCTGTGTTGTTTCCTGTACAGAAATACCTGTGATAAAGCTGAATTTCTAAATTAGGCACAGTAAGAAATTAACACAATAACTAATAATAAAATAGAACAATTATAACAATATAATGTAACAAAAGTTACCCTAGATCTTAACAACTTCAGCATACAATTGTTTTTACTTTCCTTATTAAATCGAGAGCTTTCACCTTTTCATTTAGAGGAAGCACTTTATGGCTTCTCTTTGGCATATCCAAATTACCAGCATCACTACTTTTGCTCTTTGGGGCCATTATTAAGTAAAATAAGGGTTACTTGAACACAAGCACTGTGATACCACAACAGTTGATCTGATAACGGAGAGGCCTACTAAGTGACTAAAGGACAGGTAGCATACATAGTGGTGGATATGCTGGACAAAGGGATGATGATTCATCCCAAGGGACAGAGTGAGATGGAGCAAGATTTCATCAAGCTACTCAGAAGGGCTCAAACTTTAAAACTTAAGAGGTGCTTATTTCTGGAATTTTCCATTTAATATTTTTGGACCAATTGACCATGGGTAACTGAAACTCCAGAAAGCAAAATGGTGGGTAAGGGAGAATTACAATGATAGATACATAGGATCATACATTTGTCCAAGCCCATAGAATGTGCAACACCAAAAGTGAAGCCTAATGTAAACTATCGACTTCAGATGAGACTGACTTGTCAATGTAGGTTCGTCCATTGTAACAAATGTACCACTCTATGTGGGATGTTGATAGTGGGGGAAGCTATATGTGTGCGGGGGCACAGGATATATGAGAAATTTCTGTACCTTCTGCTCATTTTTGCTGCGAATCTAAAATTACTCTAAAAAATAGTCTATGTTTTTTAATCCAAATGGAATTTCTATTGGAGTCCGTCAGTTCTGGTACATATAGATACATATAGATGATAAATCTGGTAGATATAGTTGATAAAATTAGACCTAATGAATACTTACATAGATTTACAATCCTGCATTAATTTTTTTCAATGAAAAATCATTGCAGAACTAATCCAGAAAGAATGTCTGTGACACTCATTAGACCTACCGTAACAATATCATAAAACCTGGCCTATATCTCTAGAGACCTGCCTACATAATATACAACACAAACAACTGTATTTAGTAAAAATGACTACTATAATAGTTCTAGAACATCTCAGTTGTCAACTATACTAAGTAGTAATTGGTCTGTTGTCAAGAACTGTGAAAGGTCTGAGATTTTACCTTACTTGCAAATCAATAAGTTAGACTTCTGCAATTTGATGGATGCTGACAGAAGACAAGACTCCCAGGTCAGAAACAAAGGATGGATTATTAAACAGAGCAATAGCAGAGGCTACCATATTACCATTCCTGTGCTTTTCCCTAAACCACAATTCCCACATGGCTATGTGAAGTGGGTCAGATGATAGCTACACAAGCAGTAGCTTGGATGATGGGAGAGGAACTCTTGAGTTTAGGAATCTGAATATTTTATAATGGCTAATAAGCATGCTTGCCTTTGTTCTGGAGGAAAGCATTGTGTTTATTATACCAGACAGTAGGCATATTTGCCCTTTGCTCCAGAACAAGATATTATCTGTATTTATCAAGAAGATTTGCTGTGCAAACATTCTAGAAAAAATTGTATGGAATAAAGAGCAGTCAGTGCCTTGCTTGACATATGAGCAGAAACGTTGGAGATCAATGGAGAATTATCACCTGAATTTCATAAACATCTAAACTTTAGCACACTTAAAAAAAAATGAAACTGTAATAGTCCAAATGAAATTCAATTCTATACCAGGCTATTAAAAATAAAGTTTTAAGACAGCATGTTCTGTTTAATTTTCTCTTTGCTAGGTATTTGCTTTTCTTTAACTTACCAGATATTTTTGACAGTTTGTCACTGAAGTACAAGTTCTGCCTATCCAAGGTTTGAGGATCACTAGTACTCACTTTAAATGTTACACTGCAAGAGCTGAAGGTACTCACGCTAGTTACGATCAGAAATTCAGACTAGCTACATTTGAATAAGAGTTTAAGCATTCACAGAAGTGACAAATGACTGTGGTATAAAATGAGTTATTTTTCTTTTATTACCCAACAGCGCAAAGTAACCCCAAGGTGAACTTCGTGTCTACTTGGAAAAATTAGATTGTAATATCTCATTATTTCTCAATGTAACCTCATTGAAATCTGAGAAAAATCTTTATTCTTCCCCCAAACTGAACACAACAGCACTCAAATTTCCTGTTAGGTGAAAGCTGAAAAGTTTATCACTGAGTCCAAATTTGTGCTTTAGTTTTAACAATTTCATTCTGTATGACAGAGTTAGCTGCATATCATTGCAACAGAGTTAAATAGAGTTCCAAAAGAAATTACAAAGGGAAAAACTCACCAAAATTGGTTTTATGTACATTTTAGACATTTCAGAGTATCATTATAGCTAATTGCTTAAAAGGTTATGTGCATTTTAGATAGAATATAATAACACACTAAAATTTTTGAGCTATTAACTATATCAGGCATAAATCTTCTTGTCCAAATGAAAGCATTTATAATGAGTTTGCAAAAACCAGAAGAAAAGCCAGCACTTATAAGCCCAGAAAGTTCTAACCGCAAAGAGAAGTAGACAAAATTTTTATGAAATACGATATCATTTCATTTTTTTCTAGCACTATGCCTTACTGTTGATGATAGATATTCTAGACAAAAGAAATCAGCTGTCCAAATCAGAAAATATGACTCTAGAAGGGCAAGGATCTATTTTTCTGGTAATAGGACAGCACTTAAATCAGGGTACCTTATGAATTTTTGTAATTAATACCATATTGATGGGATTTCCAATTTTCATTCAAATTTATATAGCCACAAAGAGAAAAATTTTAAAATACAGCCTCTATCTCAAGGAATTTATCATTTATTTTTGAAAGCTTTGAATATATATATAAAAAAAAACCTAGCAATACAATGCTGGCTAACACTTTTTTCCTCCTTTCCTGGATTTTATTCTTTTGTACTGTGGCATGTTGATACCTGTATCTCTCCATTAGCAGACCATAAGCTTTCTGAATGAGTCAGCATAAGATCACAGAAGAGAATGACGATAAGGAGGTGGCGATCTTGGGCCCTTCCCCTCCTTCTGCTGAGAGACCCTTGCTACGCATTTTTAAGCACACCACAGGCTAGAATCCACAGAATTATGTCCCCCATGTTAGACTCTTATGGCCATATCATCCCGCATGAAGCCTTTAAAAATTAAAAAGCTATTATAGTGGTAATTTTCATGTCTAAAGATATTTTTCATCATTTTGGCTTTAATTATAAATTATACCTACTCAAATAAACTCTGAAGCCAAATTTAACTTGATGGGAAAATGTTCAGAATAATGTATTAAGTCTTAATTTCAAGATATCTCTGAAACACTGGGATGAAACAGGCCTTCCAGGTATCTTAATAAAGATAAAGTGGTTGTTTGGCTTTTGAATACCAAGGAGACTGACAGCTGTTATTATCAATATTACGTATCTCATTCTAATTAGCCTCTGCTTAATCTGTTTTTCCTATGACTGTATTTGGCTCTGCTTCTGAATTTTTCTCTGTATCGTCCACATTTTACCCCCAATCTCAAAAGCATTCTTTCAACTATTTTTATTTAGATGTTTCTATTTCTTTTACTCTCTGTCTCCATATAATTTCTCTAAGCCCCTCTACCTTTGCTTCTCTCCTTCTATATGGGCAGTCTATTTCTATGAATGGCTTGAGATAATGGTTATTTTTGCTTAACTTTAATGATAACCTAAAATACCCGTATCTAAATAATAACTGTGATGTTACTAACACTTTATGAATACGAAATTGGAAAAAAATATTATCCTAATATATATAATTATTTCAGTTGAATTACTTTGACCAATAATTTATTTATTCAACACACCAATTAAGTATAAATTGTGTACCTGACTTTGTGTTAGTCACAGGTAAATTGATTCTTAATGTCTTTACAGAATCATAATCTATATTCATAAATGTGCTATTAAAATACAGTCTGAGAATGCGTTCTGATGGTATGTATACAGTGCACCCAAGGGATGTACCCAAGGGAAGCACTACTAACAAGGACTTCAGTGGTCAGGAGAGATTCTGAGAGGAATGCTCCTGTCTAAGCTGAAATCTGATAAAGAAGGAGAAGCTACCCAAGAGAAGAATGGAGTGTGAAGAAAAAATGTCAAAGGTAAAGATTTGAGCACATGCAATGTCTCAAGGTAAGATAATGATTAGAGAGTAAATGCATGTGTGAGGATTGGTAGGAAGATGGAAACAGTTATAACTGAAGAATTGTGATCTAGAAAACTCCCTTCTGTCTATCATAGTCTTTTCTATGCATTCCCTGTCCACAGTCAACTCAATTACACAAGGATTGATTTTCCAGTTTCTTGATCACTTGATTTAGGCCCTTTGCTTTTTGCTATCTCTTTATTTACTTTTGAATTACTTCTCTCTCTCTCTCTATTTCTCTCTCTCTCTCTCGTTCTCCCTCTCCTCCACAATCACTAGTCCTTCTTTCTTGCAACACCTCACTGTCCGATACATAATCTCACCATCTTCAAGAGAGGACATTATGGCTTGATTTATATTCTAAACTTTGTGTTTCAAATGATCCTGATTTTTTATAATCCATTAATATCTTCATGTATATAATGTACCTAAGAAAATTCAATTCTCCTGCATGACTTATGCATTTTTTTCAACTGATGCCCTTCACTTGATTTGTAAGTTTGCATGGAGTTTCCTGGATGCCTGGTAAAATCTCCCTTTTACTTGGAGTCTAGAATACCATATACATAGCAGGAAGCAGTCATATTCCCACTTACCCCCAGAAGCTAAGAAGACAAATTGAAAGTTACTGCTATAAGAATAGGTAATGTATACCTGTAGTGGGTGACGTTGGATCACTTTCCTCAAGCAAGTGCACCTGTCTCCCAATGGCTATGAAAGTTTGTTGCTAAGGTTCATAGTTTCCCCTTCCTCCAGAGAATTGCTTATGCCACAACACCTGACAGCCATCGTCCAAGGACTGACTATCATGGGGTTGCAAAAGGCAGGGCTTCTTCTCAAGACGGCACCAACTTGTGGTGCAATGTCTATTCCAGAGTACAACACTGCTTAACTTTGTTCTCCTGTCTCTTCCCATCTTCCTCTTCTAATGAGAGCATTTCTCAATAAAGTCTTTCACAAGTCTCTTCCCTAAACTCTGCTTCTAGGGAACCTGACCTGAGACAGCACCCACACTCTGTCTTGGGAGATTGGGCCAGAAGTGTGTGAGATTTGGTATGCTAAGCTCCTCACTGCTGACCTTTAAAGAGGGCTACACAGCTTGCTGGGCATCAGATGCATATCTGAATAAAGAGAGAAAGTACACAATGTTTTAACAATATGGAGACTTTTCAACAAATGAGCACAAATGAAACTTTTAGTATATCCTATTCTTGTTTGCTTGTACTTTATGCAAAGTCTCAGATATCATGTCTTCCAATGGGACTCTGAGATATGGATCCTTGGGACATAATCAATTCCCCTCTGCTAAGGCTTAATTAACATGTGACTAAATATTCCAGAATTGCTTTTAAAAATTCTGTGTAAAATCTGGCCACATTGAGACAACTATCCTAACTTTCAACCAGAGGTCTGGATGGTGGATGAGCTGCCTAAATACTTTTGTTGTTTTTTTTTTTTTTTTATTTCTTTTGATGATATCACTCAAACCCCTCTTTTTAGCTTAGTAAGACATCCCAAAGCCTGACTCCATGAGATAATTTGTGGATTCAATTTTCTGAACTTGGAAATACATCTTTCCCTAGCTGAGTTCCAGATGAGACTGCAGCCCTGGCCAGTATCACAATTGCAGCCCTGTGAGGACCCAGAGGAAAGGACCCAGTTAAGCTGTGCAGAAACTTCTGACCACAGAAACAACGAGTTTTTTTTTTAAAGTGTGTTATTTTAAGCCATAACATTTGTGGTAATACTGTTGTATGACAATAGTTAACTAATACACCTTTCCACACAGAAGAAAAAAATTTAGACTTATCCTCTCTGCCTGCAATTTGGAATAAAGAGAGCAACTCTTTCCAAATATTTCCAAAAAGTTCTCCAGGATAGATTGGATCAAGTGCCCATTGTTGAACCAATCACTTTGAACTTTGATTTACAAGGTTGAAGCCATATGTTGAAGCCAAGAGTTATGGGTACTGATAATATTGGAGGGTCATTTCCTGAAAGGGAAAAATGGACTGTGATATCAGAATTAATTCTTGCCAGCCAAAACAGATGTCCACCATAACAGTTCTGTATCACACACAAATCCTACTCTACATTCAAAAGTAACCCAGACCAGCATGATAATTGGATACAGCAGGTAGATCTAACTTACATTTTAAAAATAATTAAAGATAAATGCTTCAGAGATTATAATAGAAAAACTGAACCCTTGAAGAGTATTCATTTACATGTGACTATGAAACATAAAAATATAACCAAAGATGAGAAAAAAAATTTCAAATTTTAGAAACAATACAATTCTCTGAAGAGACTGGAATTAGATCATTAGATCTAAAGTGAAGACAGAGTAGCAAAGATATTCATGTCATAGCATTTTCTCTGGGTTTAACTTTCTGCATTGGGCCTAGAGCATTCACCAATAAGGCTAAAGTCTCTGATTTTCCTATTTTTTACTAATAAAGAGTTTTCTAGTGCTTATAGTAAAAGAACAGGCTATCCTCACAATCACTTACTCATGAATTATATCCAAAGACTCAAGTTTGACATGATTTATACCTATGGATAGATATGGTTAATTGAACCTATCCATATGTTCTTTGAAGATATTTTTAAGATTATGTCTCCTGCTGTCACAATGTTTTCTCTTGGAATTAAAGGAAAATGTGTCTGTAGAGAAAGAACAAGATAAGAAGCTGATTGGATGTGAAATGTTTGTCCTAACTGTGCTACATCCCTCACATCATTCCTGATTCAGAGCCCTTCAAAGCACAAGCAGCCAAGAGACAAGAGCCTTACTCAGTTCATTTATATTCTCTCTATTTGCAGCCAACAGCAAAGAAATTTGGCTGGGAAATCCCCCGTCTTTATAGAAAAGAAAATTATTTGAAAAACTTTTAGATGAAATACTTCAGTGTCAAATTTTGTCCCTCCATTAAGGAACTAATGTTTCGGTTCATATGGCTTCAATTATTATTTTGTAAATGTTACCTTGCCATTAGTAGTAGCACAGTAGTGAAAAGTGAGTTGCAGACTCTCAACGAGGTATAACCCCCAGAATCTTAGGAAAAATTTAAGAGATATTATCACTGAAAGAAAAGCTAGTAAGTAGATTTAATAAGCCACATAAAGTACCTAATCCTAAGAAATAGTCTGAGTGGGATTCAGATATCTCTTAAATATCATCGAGTTACTTGGTGTGAAGTGAATCTTGTGACACGACCCAAAAGACAAGTAGTTACTAAGAGGAGAAATGATCTACTTCACTCACATGAGAATAGGGCAGCATTTTATATAAAGGCTAAACAGAAGGAGCCCATGAATTAGAATTTGGTCAGTACAGTCCAGGATATAAATTGTATCACTGGTCAATATGAGTGAGACGAGACTGGAAAGATAGAAGTATATAAAAGAAGAATCAACAGAGAAAACAGTCAGATTTGCCCATTTGATAAAAGTCTCCCGAAAGACTATAATTAAATCACTAGATCTAAGATGATGATAGAGTAGCTAAGCTCTGCACGGCATAACTATTTTCTGGATAGCCATGTTGTAGAGAAAGATGTGTCAAATATCCTTCATTACTACTATATCCCTTTGCTTTGGTTATGTGATCCTAAGGCACATATACTGGTCTAAGATAAGCAAGAAAAAGTAATTGAGCATCTGATATTATTAAGTAGGGTTTTCTGTTGACCTGGGCATTCTACACCCCAAAGTATGAGGATGTGACCTTGAGCCTGGAGTGTCCCTATAAAGGTACAAATATAAGACCACCGAGAGAGGCTGCTGCTATTTTTCTTTCTCTTCGTCTCTTTACCATATATTTCTTAATTATAATTAGGAGTATGAAAGTTTCACTATTTAGGTAAATTTCCAAAAAATTTATTTCTACAGCTCAAATATCATAGTGGTTTTTCATGCAATAATAGTCCCAAACTCTACTGACTAATTGGACATTTATTGCAAAGAAGGCCAATTCATATGAGTATCACAGAAGCTAATGAAAGGGTATTGAAATAATAGAGCTTCAGGAAAGTAACAAATTTTTAAAATAACATATTAAAATTAAGATAAGCCCCATGATGCATTCTTAGTTTTTGATAAAGACATTTAATCAACTGTTATACAGAGTGCATTATTATACCAAACTTTGCAGTAGACCAGCATGTATTATCATCAATAAAGCTCAAAATATCAATGGCTCCTTCTAGCTTTGACCCTATTTAACCTGACCATTAATAGAACATAACTTGATATTAAATTAGCAAAGATATCTTATTTAAATCAAATTCAAGTTTACCTTAACGCTGTGATGATAACATCAATGAAAAATTGTATTAGTGAGTTTCCTAAGAGGTTTATTAGAAATGTGTTCACACTTAGAAAATAATTTCCAACCATATGTTCATCTGTCTCTTTCCCAGTTAGTGCATAAGAGAAAACTATATTCACATCTTTCTTATTTACCTTATAATTGACTTTTCTAATCTAATGTCCAAGCTCCAGACATCAGGATGCTCTGTTTCCAACCATAAATGGGGAGCAGTCAAGTCCTTCTAAGCTATAGAAACAGGCATGGAATTGGGTGAGAAGTTAGGTGGGGAGAAGTAAGTCCTGCCTGGCAATACCCAAAGTCAAAGAAAGTCTGAATTAAGCCAACAAAAACTGAGGATGAGGAATCTAGAAGTATAAAAGTTGACAGATGCAGGGGGCTGGGCCATCAGCCTAGTGGTTAAGTTCACGCACTCCATTTCAGTGGCCTGAGGTTCACCAGTTCAGATCCCTGGTGCGGACCTATGCACTGCTCATTAAGCCATGCTGTGGCAGCGTCCCACATACAAAATAGAGGAAGATTGGCATGGCTGTTAGCTCAAGGACAATCTTCCTCACACATACACACACACAAAATTTGACAAATGCAATTTGGAACTAAGTTTTGCCTATGGAAGAGTGAGAGGAGTCAACGGAAACAGCTAGCTCAACAAAGTGCAAGGAAGGACCCCAACACAGGAGTCTATGAGTTATTCAAATTTTTTAATATGTTTCTTCATGTGTTAAATAAAAGTACAAGTGATAGCTGCCACATAAAAACAAAATAGTGCAAAAATTAATTTTAATAATAGATGTAAAATATTTAGTTGTGTCTAACACATAACTGGTTGGTAAAGAAGGATTATTAATAAAAGGATTATCTATTTTAACTCCTGCCTGGAAGAAGATGTAACATTAAGTGATTTCAGTTAACATCTGCAAAGGGATTAACTGACTCTCAGTTAAGCATCAGAAAACCTTCAGAAGCAGTTGGAGTGAGAAAGTAAAGAGTTTGAGGATTGGGGTTGATAGGGTCCTGACAGGAACCAAAAACAAATTGGAAGCACTGTCTGGGCAGGCCCTTGTTGACACTGAATAAAGTATTAGTTAGTAATTCTCCAGAGCCAAAAAATGTGAGCTTGATTCTGCTGGTTTTCTATGTAATGTCATCTGTAAATAACCGGAATTTTAAAGCTTGACCTGACTTTCCGTGTCTCTGCAGATAAGCACTAGGAAAAATAAACAGTTAATTTAATAAGGATTTCCTATAGGCTTTTAAATTTAATTTCCTAACTCTTTACTGCTTAATTTATTTTAGGGATATGCATTTATTTGCTATACTAATGGATCATTAAAGAAAATATCATTCAGTTAAGCACATACAAATAAAATATAAAAGATCATTATAGAACATCTGATCGACGTCTGAGATCTATGAAGGTCTGAGGTTGTCTCACTTGTGTCTCTATAGATTTTTTTTTTTTAAAGATTTTATTTTTTCCTTTTTCTCCCCAAAGCCCCCCAGTACATAGTTGTATATTCTTCGTTGTGGGTCCTTCTAGTTGTGGCATGTGGGACACTGCCTCAGCGTGGTTTGATGAGCAGTGCCATGTCCGCGCCCAGGATTCGAACCAACGAAACACTGGGCCGCTTGCAGCGGAGCGCGCGAACTTAACCACTCGGCCACGGGGCCAGCCCCTATAGATTTTTTTTTTAAAGA
Source organism: Equus caballus (assembly GCF_041296265.1). Classification (NCBI taxonomy): domain Eukaryota; kingdom Metazoa; phylum Chordata; class Mammalia; order Perissodactyla; family Equidae; genus Equus; species Equus caballus. The sequence goes on along the minus strand of NC_091692.1, from coordinate 69,680,357 downwards.
TTGATGCTGAGATTCAGTAAGTGAAAAAGTTCTGCTATAGTGTTCAGATATTTTTACAAAAAATATAAACATAAAATCCATTCATTTTCATCACTTAGTAAACATTTGTTGAGCATCTGCTACATATAACACTACTGCGAACTATAGGGAATTATAGTGTAGCTACAGCTTTTCTAGAGACACAAAGGCCTTTCCTATTTATGCAGCCCCTTAATTATTTATACAAACCACTGTCAAGCTGGTGGTCTACTGATTTCCCTATTCATCGTTCATTGATTTACTTTAGGTAGGTCATGACAAAAATAGGAACGTCAAATTGAGTTAAGTAGAACTTAAAACTATGAAAATGTCATCTAAGTACGTTACTAAAATAATAAAAGAATAGTGGTAGTGTGTCACATTTGGACCACAGAGGGTTTTCAAAGTAGATGAAGTCCTAAGAGTATGATTCTATTACAAGAAACTAGACTGCAGCTCCATAGACAGCAAGGCCCCACTCCTCACTAGTTATATCAGTTACCCAAACCTACGGTTAAACTTTGATGTGGTGAACACAGAAAACCACAGATTTTAACCTTCTTTGATGCGTATTCATAGCACTAGTCATGAATATAGACCTTGCCAAATGCGATTTAACTTTTACAGAGGCATATAAGTGAAGATATATTTATTTCTCAGTATTTGATAGTCTAGAAATATCCTTGGGTTTCCAACCCGCGTAACCCTTTTCAAAGCTTTTAACCTAGTATCAATAATAATGTATTTGAACTACCAGGATGTTAAGAAAGGATCATCAAATATTTGCATTAGCTAAATGAAATTTAGCCCCAAAGGCAATTATATTCTAATTGACATTCTAATATGTATGATTATTAGAATGTTAAAAAATAATTTCTATAGAATCTGTAAGCCAATTTTGCACACGAAAATAATACATTTTGGGGAATATTTTTGCTCCTCAAAGAATGAGGTATTTATATTTTTGAAATTGTCTCTCTCCGTTTCTTATTTTTTTTAAAAGGAACTAAATGTAAAATAAAAAATCGCAACATCAAAGTTCAATTCTCAGTTACCTGAGAGCCTACATTATAATGCTGCTGATTACTAACCTCGTTAAATGTCAATAAATACCATTTTGATAACTCCAAATATTGTGTGTTTGGGGGCAAACACTCTTTTACATTCGAGTTGTGAAAACAATGACCTGCTGCTCTTTTTTAAGAAACATAGGTTCTCCAAAGCCGTAGATAAAGTAGGGGGACATAGCAAACTGCCAAGAGGATGGCCAAGGATTATATCCAATTTATAGCACATAGAGAAATCGTGGCATATTTTTCAGCATTTTAAATGCCTTTTTGGTTTCTTAAGGGAACCATGCTTATCAGGTAGGTTATTGACAAAGCTAATGAGACCAACCTTATGGGCTCAACTGCACTGTTCCAGAGGTGTAGAGTGACTGAAAAATTTCTACATTAAAAGAGCCATTGTGTGTAGGAGTTGTTTCTGGAGAGTGGGTAAAGAAAGAAGGTAGAGGAAAGAGGTACATCAGAGGACAAACTAGCAGTCATAAATCTTCCTTGTTTTCATGTTTTATTCTAATGAAAAAGTTGATTTTCACACTGTCCCGGAATACTGCAATACCATTACAGTTCACGTTCCGCTAACTAGAATGCAATCATTTGGGCAGGAAATTTTGACTATTTGGTTTACACATATAGCCACAGTTCTAAGAACAATACCTAGCACATAGAAGATGTTCAATAAATATTTGTTGAATAGACAACTAAAGTTTTCATCATACTTTCCATAGTTGTAATTTTCCCCTCTGGTATAACAATAAGTGAGAAAGGCTTATCATAAGGTGGGTGGAATAAAATGATACAGTCATATTCACAGGCATAGACTATGCCCTAAAGCCCTGCTAACTTTTTTTAAAAACACAAACCCTTAGTCACAAAGAGATTCAAGTTACAAATGTGACGCCAATACAAATACATTATCATATTAAAAGAAAAGTTTTTGAGCCAACAATAGGCAGTAGTACCACTGTAGTTTTAGTCGTATATAACTAGAGAAGTCATGATATTTCCTGACATCAGACCTTGAGATACTGTTACCACACAAAAATGGGGTTCTCCTACCTGATATGCATAAACTGGCCAATTAATCATGGCACCAGCTTTTGGGAGAGAAATCAGTTTTATTCTGCAAGATCAATCTGTAAGGAGACAGGAGGTGCATGCCCTCAGATCTATTTCTCTGATTCAGGAATTAGGGTCAAATTTAGGAGGCTAGGGAGAACAGACTGGCACATGGAAATGCTGGTGGGACAGATTTTGATTGGTGGGCTTCAAGCATTTATGGTAAGTTTCTAAATAATTATGATGAAGTTCTAAACATCTATGATGAGGTTCTAAACATTTATGGTAAGGTGGGGAAGGAATTTTAACACTGGATCTTCCTGAATGACAGACCATTTGCTTCTGATAAGAGCCCAGCTTTTAAGTTCTGGTCATGTCCTGGTCCTTTGGTTCTGCAGGAAGGAGAATCTTTGGTTCCACTGTCATGTCAGGTCAAGATTTCTTCTTCTGTGCATGCTCTGGCTATGTGACTCTGAAAATTTTCTGAAAGATAATTTCTTAATTACTCCATTGATAAGATGGAGTCAGTTGAACTGGTCCCGGAGGGCCCACGGTTACACTACCATGAATATATTCATGAATCTTGATCAAAGCTTGTTTATTTTATTTTGGATATTATAAACTATGTCTCCCTGAGGCATCTGTGGTAGGCTGAAACAACGGCCCCCAAAGATCCTAATCCCTGGAACTTCTGAATATTACCTTAAAAATAGACTTTGCAGATATGACTAAATTAAGGATCTTGAGATTATCCTGAATATCCAGGTGGGCTTAAATATAATCAAAGTTGTTCTTATAAGAGGGAAACAGAGGGAGATGCTACTACAGAAGAGAAAAGGTAACAAGATGATCTCAGCAAAGAGAGATTTGAAGATGCTATGCTGCTGGCTTTGAAGATGGACCAAGGGGCCACAAGCCAAGGAATGCAAAAAGTACAGCTGCAGAAGCTGGAAAAGTCAAGGAAAGGGATGCTCCCCTAGAGCCTCTAGAGGGCTTACAGTCCGGCTGACACTTTTATTCAGTCCCACTGAAACTAACTTTGGACTTTTGACCTTGAGTACTATAAAAAACAGATTTGTGTTGTTTTACGGCACCACGATTGAGGTAATTTGTTACAGTAGTCCTAGTAAATGAATATAGTACCTGTCAAGATAGTTTAGGCAACTTACCTTTCGTAGGATAAGTTTAGAAAGAAAAGGTTAAAAGAGGTCAAATACTAACCAAGAAAATTGCAGGTAGTGAAGTCTTGAAATCAAAGGGTAAAACAAATGTGTATTTAGCAAACTATATTTTCCAAAGGAATACTGATAGATTTAAATCCAGTGACAGATTTAGCATTAAATGAATAATAAATAAAACTGTATCTCAAAATCAGTAAGGTAATTCTAATTGTTCTAATTTTTCACCATTTTAATCAAAATGGTGAAAAATATCTTCCAAGTCCTAATTTTTATGTATTGAAAGCCTCGATTATTCAGGTATCTTAGTACAAGTCTAATAGGTATATATGCACTTAAAAATCTTAAAATACAAGCATTGAATAGTTATAATATATAGTTAAAATGCATCATAAATTCAAGTGAAAAATAATATTTTACTGCTGTCAATATTAAACTTTGAGCAGAAATATAGAATTTTAGAGCCAGGAAGGATATTAGTAAATGTATTCTAAGTAACTATACAGGTTTCAGCATATGAGTCAATTCTGTCTGACATTATGGCTGCCAAAAGTACTGTACTGAGGAAGATTGCCGTACTAGTTCTAGTTTTGGAGAGAATTAATTCCATCATCGACCAGTGAAGTATTCCATAGACAGCAACAGTCAAGACTGGCGCCATAACCTCTGTGTATGTGCTAACTTTGGTCCAGTTTAACCACATTCGTTTCTGGGTGTGGCTAAGACTCAGAATAGGAGCCTGAAGCATAGACTAGGTCATCAAGTGAATTATACAAGGTAAGTCAGCAACAGTGATGGAATTTTGACTTTGGTCTTCTAAAATAAATTTTCTCTTCTTGTGTTTGAAAATAGCTTTAGTTGGAAAATTTAGATAATTGATAATTTTATAAGAACTGTCCTGTGAGATCTGAACTCATTTTTCCTTTGTCCCATGATAATATTCCCTCTATCAAGTAGAGGCATTCTACTTTATTCCTAATACACTATATAAAAACAAGCACACTCACACTTGTGGACCACTAAATGGCATCCTTGTGCTTCTGAAATCCATCAGCTGAGTGGACAAAAGTATTAAATAACACCAATACATTAAATCAAACAACCCAAAATGATAGTTATAATTTGTTCCTGTTAAGGTTTTAAATGTTTTAGAATAAAGAAAAAAATAGTCATGCATAAAAAAGATGTTAAGGAATTTCATAAGTATCATGATGTGTTTTTAAATGCTCTCTATGACTTGAAAACACTAATGCATAAAGATACATGTATCCCTATGTTCATTGCAGCATTATGCACAATAGCCAAGACTTGGAAGCAACATAGGTACCCATCAAGGGATGAATGGATAAAGAAGATGTGGTATATATACACAATGGAATAATACTCACTCATAAGAAATGATGAAATCTGGTCATTTGTGACAACACGGATGGACCTTGAGTGTATTATGCTAAGTGAAATAAGTCAGAGGGAGAAAGTCAAATACCATATGATCTCACTCATATGTAGAAGATAAAAATGACAAACAAACACATAGCAACAGAGATTGGATTAGTGGTTACCAGAGGGGAAGGGGGAGGGGGGAGGGTGAAAGGAGTGAGTAGGCACATATGTGTGGTGATGGATTATAATTTGTCTTTGGGTGATGATCATGATGTAATCTACACAGAATTCAAAAGATATTATGATGTACAACTGAAAGTTATATAATGTTATAATCCAATGTTACGGCAATAAAAAAATTAAACTATTTCTTTTAAAAAAAAAAAATGCTCTCTATGATAGTATCTCTACTTTTAACATAGATCATGTCCTTAACATGCTAACATTAACCCAAAAAATTTGCATATCTCTGGTGAAGCTAGATCTTGTTATTCAGTCACATTTATTAATCCGCTTTTTGATTGTTTGAGCCTAATTAAGAGCAGAAAAAGGTTTGGAAATTAAAGGGTGCCTTGTGACATCAGCTTTTGAAAGATTTGGGAATCAATGTACTTCATTAACTATTAGTGATTTTGCATTTTCAATTAAGCAGATAATAAAAATGGGTGTGTCTGCCTCACATAAAATAAAATCAATAAGTAGCCCCTGGAGCAACTAATTCTGCCATCACATGTGAATCTTGGCCTTGAGAAACGTTGCACTGTTGATCAAGTGTATAGATATCCTACTTGGCTTATGTAATGGCCGATCAATGATGGAGATAATGCTCTGAATGCTGCAGATCAACAACTTCTGAACAATGTTTCCTATCTTCTTCTGTTCAGTGTATCCACACTAAAAAGAGTAAAGTAGAAAAGAGCATAACTTGCAAAAAAAAATGGCACAAAAAATAGATTGTGGCAACTGCTAATGGTAAAATTGATTTCACTTTCTCTACCAAAGTTAACGCAGCATAGAATAGCCTAGATTGATTGAAATATTTGTAAATCAATGCACCTGATTAATTATTAGTGCCTCTCCTTTTCAATTCACCAGCTAATAAATGTATCATAAAATAATATGTTTTTCCCTTTTTCTGCTCTAGCTCTAGCCTCACAGCAATTGTACACCAGGGATCCCGAAGAACCTCAATTATTTAAGCAATGAGATTTTCCATTTCCATTTGGTGAACTAGTTGAACCCCAGGTTAACTTCTCAATAATATTAGAATTGATATACATCTAAGCTAGAATTGTCTTGACTATTAACTTCACATCGGAGCGTCATAAGAACCTGAGCAAAGTTAAGAGCAATGTGCAGTTTTCTGGGAAACCTTCAACATAGGGGATGACAGGAGTCTTAGAATTCAGCTGCGTTCACAGAGTAGAGGCATGTCAGAAAGAGGAAATCACAGGAGGAGAAGAATGGAGTTGGTGCTGAGAGGAGTGTGTCAGAGATGCTAAATTGATGATCTGACACAAGCAAAACTCCCACACTGGGGGAACAGAGGATCAGGGTCCAAGCAATCTTGCATTAACAATGAATTTCTTATCCCTCTCATACCTCAATTGTGATCTTCCCACAAGATTTTCTTCTCATCTCTCTTAGTGATCTCATCTATCCCAATAACTTCAACCATCCCCCTTTGCAGAGCTTCCTGAATTATTGTACAGTGGTTCTGAGTCACGCAGAATTGGGTCTGAATCTTGGCATGCCAACTTACTGAAACAGACCTGTTGCAAGTTAATAAAACTCTCTTATCTGTAAAATGTGTATAATATTGCCCTAACCACTTAAGCTTATGAGAATTAGATAGGACAATATATTTTAAATGTTTAACAAAATGTTGGCCAGAGTAAGTACTCAAAAAATTTTGGAAATCGTAGTGATTATTCTTATGCAAATTTGCTCTTATATTTCCTTTTGAATCAACACACTGATTCAACCCTTTATTAAAGTCTAAATGTCTGCAACTTCTTTTCCTTTTCAGTAATGTCTTTGTGATTCTTCTCCCTGATCATTATTTTAGCAATGGAAAATTTAGAAAAGGAAAAGAAGAAGCCATTGTTAATATCACTATATTATTTTCTATGCATATTTTAATAGTTTAGTTTTTAGTTTTTATTAAAAATTATATAATCTGCAATTTTACTTAGCAATTTAAATATGGTACTTCCCTCATTATTAAACATTGTTTTAATGGTTTCATAGTATTATTTTATGGGAATGTACTAAAATTTATTTCACCAATTATTCTGTTTTTATTATTTAAAGAATCCTACAACAATTCTAAGAATTTTTCTGTGTTGAGGACGCTGTGAAACTCTTTTTTTCCCTTCACGTAAATTCCTTGAATTGATTTCTGAGACAAATAGAATGAGCTTATACATTATACAATTTTTTAGTAAATTACTTTCCAAAGATTTTGCAGGAATATCCATTCTTAGCAGCTACATACATTTTACTCTCATATGTACTGGGTGACACTTTAAAAATTTTTTATAATTTAATAGTGATGAAGCAGTTTTATATTTCATATCCCTGACTTCAGTTTTCCCTTTCAATCTATTCAGCTTACCACCTCCAGATTAGTATTCATTAATTACTGTTTTTGTAAGGTAATTCCTACACAAAATATTCAATAGCTCCCTATCACCTTCCAACTGAAGTCTCAACCCTTTATCTTAGAATTGAAAACTTTCACAGGGTGATCATCACTATTTTTCCTACCTTATCTACTTATCTATCCACCAAAAATTGCAGTTTCACACTCCTTTGGGACTGACGTAAGGTTCTCTGTATATACTCCAAAGAATCCCCATTTTCATGAACTCTCTCCGGATCTCCAGTTGTTATACTTAGCTGACTTCTTAAAAGACCACTACTCAGATGTTTCAAAGGCACCATAACCCTAACACATTCAAAATAGAACTAACAAAAACGTATTGTTCCCCACATTCTTTCCCGTTTCTGAACATGGCAATGCCACCCACATAGTTGCTCTGTCAGAAACTCTCTTCACCAAATCCATCATGTGAACTATCAGCAAGCCTGATGTCTCTATCTGTACAATCATCTCGAGTCCTAGCATGTCTTCAGGCCGTCAGCAGCCACCGAGTCCGAGCTACCTGCATCTGTCTCTGGAGAATGCTGCAGCCTGTTCGCACATCATCCCAATTCCATGCTTCTCCCTCCAATTCTCCTCACATCAGCCAGACAAATAGAAAAGTTTAAAGAAAAGCCAAATTCAATCTCATCAACTCATTTTTCTATGCATGTTTTTATTTAGTTCACTTTGTGCTGTAAATAAAAATTTTATGTTCTGCCTTTTAAAATTCATCATTAAAAGATTATTATAACATCATTAGATTGTGGCATGCCCCTAAGTAAAATCTTCAATGGCTTCCTATTGCACATGAAATAAAATGCAAACTCTTTATCATGATTTATTAGGCCTTAAACAATCCGGCCTTGCTGATTTCTCCAGCTTCACTGTGTGCTACCCTCTACAAGGTGCGTTAGCCACCTCTCAGACCCTCAAAAGTGTCAAGTTCTTTCTTGTGGCAGGACTTGCCCACATGCAGTTTCTACATGAAAAGTTCATATCAGCCTCTCTTTTAGTTTTGAATTGTGTGTTTGTTTTTACAACGAAAGTATGGCTATCCCCCATGTCTATCTAATAGAAGGTACTGTAGGGCATTCAAAGGATCTGGGCTGATAAGGAAAAGATATAACCACACAGAGGCAGTAGCACACACAAGCTTTATCTGAGTGACATTCTGACAGGTTTGCATGTACACAAGGTCTCTCACAGCATGACTCCAACCAAGGTTAGAGTCTTGGGGAGAGGGACACCATCCAGAAGAGGAAGGCAAGGGAACTCTTAGGGGAGAGAGGGATCAGACTGGGACTTGTGTCTTAACGGATGTTGCTCAGCAATGTGGTGTGGAGCCTCTGGGTTAGAGAGCTCAGAAGGGCAGCAGTAGTTTGAGTCTTTGTAGCCCCAAGTTTTATGCAATTTTGGCTGATAGATGTTGGGCATAGTTTCTCCAGGTATAGAAACCAGACAGTCCTAATAGCTAAATGTCTGCTAATTTGGGGTATGTTTAAAACAATTGTATGTATAAAATTTTGAGTTCAGCATGAGGAGAACTTTGAGCTAACAGGTCTCATCCTGCTGTTATGAAGTAAACAGCTCAAGGACCAATATACAAAGACCATCTTTGGTTCATTTATATAGCAGGTACTTTTTTGAAAAAGCTTATTATAGCATAGGGAATTATTAGAAATTCTTCCATTGAGATTCTCCTATATATATGGTCACTGAAACTTGTGGGTTCAAAATAACACATAAAGTCTACATTTTTCCTAAATACATCCTAAGAAATCTTATTGGGAACTATGCTGTATTTAACTCCTCCATTTTTCATGTTATTTTTTACTTTGCAACTAGAGTCATCAGACTGAGAGGATGTGAAAGTTATTATTACTAATCATCTGATTGGTATTAATGATTCTTCTAAAATTACTCCCCCCAAATCTTTACTTTTTAGGATATTTCTTATCCATCCTGACCGCAGTTTAGTAAATATCAATAACATTCCCTTATTCAGAATTTTATAGCCATCAACTATAAAGTTAAATATACGCTAGATTTCCATACATTTCTTCACTTCTGACAAATCTTTAGTTAGACTGACAAAGAAAAAAGAGAGAAAATATGAATAACTAAACTGAGAAGTGAAAGTGAGGAATAACTAGTGATCTTACAGAAATAAAGAGGAGTACGAGGGAATTCTATGAACGGGTATATGCCAAAAAAGTAGATAACCTAAGGGAAATGGAAAAATTTCTGGAAACATGCAAATTACCTAGACTGACTCATGAAGAAATAGAAAATCTCAGTTGATCTATAACAAGAGATTGAATCAGTAATCAAAAACCTCCCAACAAAGAAAAGTTCAGTGCCAGGAAGAGTCCAGAACCAGATGGCTTCACTGGCAAGTTCTACCAAACATTCAAGAACTAAGACCAATCCTTCTCAAACTCTTCCAAAAAATAGAAAAGGAAGGAATACTTGCTAACTCATTCTATGAGCCCAGCATTACCCTGATACTGATACTGAAGCCAAGTGAAGATGTCACAAGAAAAGAAAAATACAGACCGAAATCTCTTATGAAAACAGATGTAAAAATCCTCAACGAAATGGTAGCAAACCAAATCCAACAGCATATTAAAAAGATTATACATGACCAACTAGGATTTACCCTAGGAATACAAGGGTGGTTCAACATAAGAAAAGCAATCAATATAATATACCACATTCATACAAAAAAGGAAAACAACCATGTGATCATCTCAATAGTCAGTTTTCTGTGATTATTTCACAGACTCCAACACTCTTTCATGATTAAAAACACTCATAAAACTAGGAATATAAGGAAACTTCTTCAACATGATTAAAGGGCATTTATTTTAAAAACCCTAAGGTAACATCATACTCAGTGGTGGAAGCCTGAAAGCTTTTCCCCTAACACCAGGTTCAAAAGGGGGAGAAAAAGGGGGAGTTATTGCTTAATAGGTACAGTGTTTCTGCCTGGGGTGATGCAAAAGTTTTGGAACTAGATAGTGGTGATGGTTGCACAGCATTATGAATATAATTAACGTCACTGAATTGTGCACTTAAAAATGTATAAAATGGCATATTTTATGTTATACATACTTCACCGCAATAACATTTAAAAATGCTTCATTGAAAACTAACAAAAACCAATAAGTATAAAAGAAATTTAAGTAGTTGAACTTTAAAATGACTTTTTAGTGAGTTTGTGGCATTTATCCTTCTGAAATTATTAAAGCTTAAAACCACAAAGAAGTGCAATTTTAGTATAATACATATTAGAAAATTATAACATAGCTATACAGTATAATTGAGTGATATGGTTTCTTGCTGAAATATAGTGATCCAAAAGAAATTTTTAAAATAATAGTACATGTCATATGGAAATACGATAAAAAATGAAAGTTTTTAGATAAACTAAGCCATCTCATATGGAAGTTATAATAGCCTTATAAGGCATAAAAGATAGGAATTATAATCTCTATTTTTCACATGAGGGAGACAATAGGTAAATAACTGGAAATGTAGATTATAGAATTCCCAGCACATAAAAGTATGCCCAGGACAAAGCAAGTACTCAATGAGTCTGTATAATTTTTTTTTTTTTTTTTTTGGTGAGGAAGATTGGCCCTGAGCTAACATCTATTGCCAATCTTCCTCTTTTTGCTTGAGGAAGATTGTTGCTGAGCTAACATTTGTGCCAATCTTCCTCTATTTTGTATGTGGGATGCCACCACAGAATGGCTTGATGAGTGGTGTGTAGGTCCACACCCAGGATCTGAACCCACAAACCCCAGGCTGCAGAAGTGGAGTGTGCAAATTTAACTGCCACACCACCAGGCTGAACCCATCAATGAATATTTTTGAATCAATAAACAATGATCCAATGTCAAACAGATATAATACAAAAAATTTAAATATAATACTAAAACTATGTGGTCTTTAAGATGAAGAATAAATCACTGAGAATGAAGAGCATAGGCAGCTAGTTTGGAAAAGAAACGTCCCAGTTGACCTCCCTCTAACTAAAATCACAGCTTATTGGCAGCAATCTATCCCCTCATGGCCATAACCTGTGTATGTGGACAGATGCAGTTTTAAGTATTAAAGACAACCTATTATGAGTCTGCCACATCTAGTCACCAGCAGCTTTTGTATAATTAAAAAAGGTATTTCCATCCCACTGGCTCTGTAAAGCTTTCCATAGTGACCTCCGGTTCTCATTGATCATGTCTTGTTGAATGGGATCCCATCACACTGATTTGGCTCCCTTCTATTGTTATTTATCTGAATTATAGGGCTGGCTAAAGCAGAAGCTAGTGTATTTTTGTTTGCTTTAATCCCCAGCAACTAGAATTTTGTCCATCAGACAGTAGCTTCACATTATTTGGGAAAGGATGGTTGAGGTTAGAAAGAATATAACGGAGAAAAATGCGAGTTTTTTAAATTGTTTTTCTTCTCAAAACAGGGAGCAATAGATTCACAGAAAAAGGAAAATTAGAAGCCACACTGTGCTTTTTAGGAGAATGGTTTTTCTGGCAAAAGTTTTATACAGGACACAGGGACGTTGGCAAATGACTAAATAGGCCCTGCGTCTAAAGCAGTCTTCATGCTGGACAGATAGAAAAGAAGAAATAAATTCTGTAAATTTGCTACACAAGAGGAATATATTTAATAATAGCTAATAGATTCATAATATGAAATTGGTTTTGCACTGAAAATTGTTGGATTAGAAACAGAATTCAAAGAGGGAGTATTAGGGCTAAGTTGCTTCTCCTTGGCGTTCGTTTCCATGTGAAGCAGTGTGGCCTCTTAAAGGCAAAAATAGAAATGGAATGAGCCTGTAACCATAGAAACTGCATGTGGCAGTAAGAGAAACTGCACTTAAGATGTAAAAACACCAAGTGAATCTACAGTGCATAACAAAAAACACATTCGTAGTTGTCAAACTGAAGTACAAGTGTGAATATTGTTCACAATAGTCTTTGACAGTAATCCTAGTTCTTTCAGGAGATATTTGCTAAAAACACAAATTTTATTGGATAATTCTAAAGACTAAAGGGGAGAAAAATCTCTTTTCTGATAACTAGTCTTTGAGTATGTTAGTAAGAGATTAATGGAAAGCATATTGAACTTAGTCAGGTTTCACTTAAAGATATATTACAGTCTTGAATCAATAACCAAAGAGTGTTTATTCTAAAAATCTTTTTTTAAAACAATTTTTAAACAACAATTTTTAAACAGTGTACCTGCCTCCATCCGACCTGCCTCTCCTCACTCACCAAGCTACACTTTAGTATTTTAAAAGTTGATTTATTCTTGGTAAAATTAGTAAAAATTTATGTTGAATATTAACTATCAATTATGTTTATCACTCCACACACATCACTCCACCTTCAGTAAGTTCTGAGAGATAAATGACACCAGTGAAAAATCTGGCACAGCTGGATTAGCCATTGGCCTATGTTCAAACTTTATACAGAGCAAGGCAGTCTTTCCTCCTTTGTAGGGCAATTTTAATTCCAGAAAAATCTTTCAATCTATGTTTTGGGTAAATATCCAGGAATAAGTTATTTTCCTATGTAAACCAGTAGTAATCATCTCACCTAACATTGCCTAGAATTTGTCCTTCTGTGATTGGTTTATTTCACTTAGCATAAGGCCCTCCAGTTTCATCCACAGTGTTGCATACTGCAAGATTTCTTTCTCTTTTATGGCTTAATAATATTCCATTGTATGTATATGCTACCTTTTTTTATTAATTTATCTGTCAATGGACACTTGGGTTGTTTCCACAACCTAGCCATCATATACTTAAAAATCTGTTAAGAAGATACAGCTCATGTTAAATGTTCTTACCACACAAAATTTTTAAAAAAGAAAAATGTTGCTGAATTAACTGGCCATATTTTTTTTTAATATTATAATTTGCATTTGGGTAGCTCACCATATCTCCATACTGGGAATTATTTTCCTTCCTCCTACCTACAACATTTATTTTCAAAGTTTTGGATCTATTAAGTCCTAGAGGCTCTAATAGCTATAGTTATATATTTTAACATATAACTTATATAACATATATGCCAATAGTTATATGTTTTAACAGAAAATTTCATTAATATGCAATAAAAACAGATCAGACAAGAATTTATTCAAAAGAAAACCTCATTAATGCTTTCTGATAGTAAATATAATTTTTAATGCCTTTACAGAAAGAGCTGTCATCCACTATAAACTTCAGCACATAAACTTTGAGAAATCAACTTTAGTAGATTGTTTTTAAAAAAAATTAAAACAATTTTTTTAAAACAATTATAAAGATCATGAATCTAAGTCTCAAGGAGATTAAATACTCACATTGTCTTCTTTTCGAAGCCTCAGTTAACAGATCAGTATAAATCTTAATATTTGTACATTATTTCCTCTAGTCATTAAAATTTGAATATTCCTCTTATTAGTTTTATCTACAAAAATCTGAGCCACTTACTACTTAAACAAAAATATGTTTATTATGTTTAATAAAGCCGTTCATTACAGCAGGAATATCACGAGTCCCAGTTTCTGATTGCTTTTGATCCTCACTGTCTCACCTCTGCCATAAATTCCAGCCATTTGATGGACATGATTATGACGACAAATGGAGGCCAATAATCCCACACTTTGACTGCTCCAACAGTTTCTTGGTTTGGGACAAACGTATAGAATCTGCAGAATGGGCGGCTCTTACTCACAATGACTCCTGGCCACTTATTCATTATTCCGTACAAACATTTTATAAAATTGTTCCTCCTATTGCTATCAATAAAAAAGAGGGTGGTAATAGAAACTACATTTCAGGCTACAGGAAACCATAAGAATTGATTGCTTCCATTTGCAACTCCCATAAGTATTACAAGAAAGTAAGAATGGAAAGATATTAAGATTGATAAACAAAAAAGGATTTTAGGGAAATAATGCATCTCGACCTCCAAAATTTCCTTGACCTAAGAAGAGGAGTAAATTCTCTGATTACTGTCAGGGGTGAAAGTGCCTGTCTGGGCACTTAGAATGGTGGGTGCTGGGCTCCTAGATGCTTGGTGGAGACTGAATGTGTGAGCATTTGAAACAGGCGTTGTCACTACAATGCATTCGAGGTCAAAATAAGCCCTAAGTTGCAGAGCTAAGTGCAAATAGTTCTGTCAAACTCCAAAGGCCTTTCTTTTGCCTTAAGAACAAGCTCAGCAATATTCATTCCCTATCCCAGCATTGAGTTTAAATAATTTCTAGGGAAACCAAATAATTGTCCATGTCAAGAGATTTGTATGTAAACAACAAAAAACCCAACTGTTTTCTTTTTCACTGACAATCTTATAGTCTTTGTTCTTGATATCTCTTCAATAAGTTCAGTAATATTTGACGTACTAGATTTTGGGTTGGTTTCTAGCAAGCTAATATCCCACAGGTTTTTTTGGTGTGTCTCATGACATGGTGAGTAAAGAAAAGGTTCTCTCAAGAGCCAGATGATCTGGGTTTAAATCATGCCTCCACTGTTTACCATAAAGTGACCTTAGGCAAGTCAGTGCATATTTATGACTCATTTTTTTTGTCAGTAAATTTGGAGTGACAGTAATTTCCACTTCATAGGGATCCTCTGTTAAATGAAATCTATCATTTAAAAGGTATAGTGTATTTCCTGACCCATAGGAAATACTATTAAATTGGAAATATTATCACTACAGTGATGAAGGTGTACCAGATACTCTATTAACCCCCAAAGACTTCAAATGAATAAAATACGATCCTTACTGCAATGAGCTCACTGTTTAGTAGGTGTTAATTTCTAAAATTAATTAAGAAGTTTACGTAAGATATAGCTGTTAACAGAGCAGAGTGACCAACTACGTCTAAGAAAGTTAGTAGTGGGTTTCTTGAAGAGGTGTCATTTGACACGAACTTTAAAGAATAAATAGGAGATTAACAGGACAAGAAGATGAACCGAGGTATTCTGGGAAGTAGGAACAATATGTGCAAAGTCAAAGAGATCAGTCATTTTCAGAGAAAACGTAGTTCAGTTCTGCCCAAGAATCAAGTGCAAGAGGGAAATGATGGGAGCAGGGGCTAGACAGAAAATTGAGATCCAGGAAATGGAGTCTCTATTAAGGAGTGTGAACATTTTAATTAGAATATTGGAGGAAATTGGTATTTAAAAGGTTTTTTAGTAAGAAAGACACGAGATCCCTTGAGGGTCAGTGAAAAATTAATTACAGGAAAGCTTAACAGGAGAATTAAGGAAAATTAATCTTATGAAAATAAATAATCACAATAATTGAGCTAGAACTAATGTTTCTGAAGTTTTATATCCCCATCTTATTCTCAATTGAAAAAACTTATCTCAGATTGTGGCTTCTAGGAAAGTTACTAAAACAAAAATCTAAATATGATGAAGAAGCAGAATTAGCAAACCAGGTGGTGTGGAGGAGTGATTAAGACATGCCTCAACCACCAAACAAGAATTAATCTATTTATATTGTATCATCATTATCATTATTAACAGAAAAAGAGGGATAGGATGTTGTGTGCATTTTACAGATATAAAAGATGTATTTAAACATTAAGAAAGTTGCAAAGCCCAGAAAGATATAGACTGGGTTTGCTCAAGATATTTTTGAGAATTCTAAGAGAAAAGAAAATAAAAAGAAAGGTTCAAATAGAAATTAGTTTTAAACGAAAAACACTCAATGAGGTTGTTGAAAACATAATAAAAATGCTGTCATTGGCATCATTAAAATGACAAAATCGGTTTTCATGGGTAGAATAAAATATTTCAAAGTATTTTTCCTGATTATCTCTATGAGCTAAATAAAATTTATAATTCTACTAAAACAGCTTGCTTGCCTATAAGGTAAATTAAACTAGACACCTGTTAACTTTTCATATTTTATTGGCCATTCAATGACCAATTCTTATGAGGATTTTCCAATGGTTTAAGGAACTCCCTTATGGAAATATTAACCAAATAGTTTGTGCTCTTTTTTTTCTTTTGAGGAAGATTAGCTCTGAGCTAACATTAGCCACCAATTCTCCTTTTTTTTTTTTTTTTTTTTTTTGCTGAGGAAGACTGGCCCTGAGCTAACATCCATGCACAACTTTCTCTACTTTATATGTGGGATGCCTGCCACAGCATGGCTTGACAAGTGGTGCATAAGTTGGCACCCAGGATCCAAACCGGTGAAACCCGGGCCACCAAAGCAGAACATGCAAATTTAACCACTGCACCACAGGGCTGGCCCCAAGTTTATGTCCTTAATACATACAAAAATTCTCATGTGCATTGTTATAAATCTTTTTTAAAAAAGAGATAAATCATTTTGAAATATCAAAGTTGTTGATAAATGTTAAGGCTACACATATAAAATTTCTTTATTGGGCGTTTTAGGAAAAATTTTCTAAAAAAATAATACACCAATAAATAAATTGCCTGAAAATATGTTAGCAGGTTTATTTAGCAGTTAATTTTTCACTTACACATATATGTCTTTTTTGTTCATTGTACTATTCAATCAGAAATGAAAGCTAAGATATTTTATCGGGCCTGGTAAAAACTGTATTAAAAACTTAGAGGATTTTATTTTGGAATATGATTAAGTCTGGAAAAGAAATAGAATATGGATAAAATGATGGGTTTTTTTAAGATGGGATCAAGAGGGTTCATCCTAGCCAGGACGACTTAGTATCACGGGGCCGAGTAGTGTAAGTGGCCACAAGCCTTCTGTCAGGGTTCAACTTTGTTGCAGGTGCTCCCTTGCATATTGCCCCTTCAGGTTGTATGACTTTGGGCAAATTAATTGACCTCTCCACTCTCCTGGGTTTTTACCTAAAAAGTGGAAATTAAAGCAGTAGCTAAGCCATAAGTTTGTTTGGGGATGAAATAAATTCATATTTTAAAACATTTAGAATAGCATCAAGAATAGAGGTAGGACTATGTAACTGTTAGCTATTATTACTTATAAAAAATAACTTTTTTGCCTCATATTACCATCTCCCCCCACCTCTGCATTCATGCATGTGGACACATACATACACACCCCACGCACACACATCAAGATATTCCAGGAAGCAGGAACAACACGGGCAAAGGCAAAGAGACAAAGCACAGAGAGATTCAGACACAGTGTGGTCAGATTATAAGAGAGAACCAAGTATAAGAGGGAAAATGATGGGAACTGGGACAAGGCAAGAAATTGGAATAAAGGAATGTACGCAAGCAGGGAGCTACTTCTCAATACTCCTTGATCTTGCTATGCTTCCCCCAAAGGACAACATTAAATTATACCTTTATTCAAAAAACAAACAAAAGCATTTATCAAGCACCCAAGGATTGTGTGAGTCAGAAGCTAGGTGCCACAGTACATCTCATAAAAAACAGAAAATGGGTTTAGTTTTCCCGGATTTTAATCCATTGCAGCACAAAAGTAAGAGAACACCAATCCCTTCAATGAAAGACTGAATATGATTAATGCCATAACATAATTATAAAATTCTCTCAATATTTCCTATTCAGAAGAATAGGCAAAGATCATATCGAATGGTAGAGATGAGGGGCAGTGGTAAGGCGGGAGGGGCATGGAAGGATATACACAAAAGAGGTATTTAATTTCAGTGTCTGGGAATGTAATTTATAGCATCCGTCCGTATCTTCAGTGGAATGTCATAATCTCTTTCTTTTCTTCAGCAACATAAAACCATATAATCTATAATTATGCAATTTCCCATAGACATTTACTTAGGATTGTTAACATAGCTCATGTTGTCTTTCTCAAAATCCTCTTTAAGAGCCATCTCCAAATTAAGTTAATAATGCGATTGAAACTTCTATCTTCCTGACATCAGAAGCCTAGGTCAGATGTGGCCTTAGCTGGCAGGGAACCCTGATCTTTCTTGGGCAGGGACAACAAAGTCTAACATTACATTAAATATTTACACACACATTTTTAAAAATTGAAGACTAAATTACTCGATGCAATTCAAAATATTGAAACACTACGTCGGATACATAGACTCGTGTTGATAATATTTCCACAATTCTTATTATTAAAATTAAAATTATGATGCATGAATTGAAAATGCCATTCGTAAATAAAAATGAAAAGCAAGTGTTTATCAAAAAACTCTTCAGTTGGACTTGAATGCTACAGACTTTCCCGTATAAAAGATGCTAACCAACAGATAAGGTCATTTTCGGGGCCAAACATACATTATTCAAGAGGATCGCACTAGCAGACCATGGCGACCTCCAGAAAGCTAGAAAGTGCAGCCTTGCCTGCTGCATTCCAAATGTAAGAGCAGAGAAAAAGAAACCCGGGGCTTGATGCTAGAGAGATGTATTTTCCCTAACCTTTGGTGCTCTGCTCAATATTAAGGGTCCCATTCCCTAGCAATCTTATTTCCCCCAGCTTCTCTTGCTCCGACTTTCTTCAGAGAATAAGATATAAAAGATTTTCGTAGCAGAGAAGGCAATTGTGAGACTGAAATTCAGCAGGAATTTGGGGAACGCAACATGACGCAGCAGGAAAAACACCAGATTTTGAGGACAGAACTTGGATCCATCCCAGCTTTGCCATTGAATGGGAGTATGACCTTTGCAGGCCACTTGAACTCACCAAGTAGCACCATTAAAGTGACTGGCAATGCCCTCTCTGACTTTGGGGGAAGGTTAAATGTGATAAGATATTTGGAGGGTCTAACTTACCTCTTTATGTATCCTAGAGACTCAGTAATGTCAGTTCTTGCACTTTCAGGGGAAATATGGACATGGAAATCATAAGTATAGAAGTGGTTTTTGAAAATGCAACTAATGATCTAATTATCAAACTTTATTTCCCCTTTTTAGTTCTAACTCTGTTTTATTGAACCTTGCTGATCCTCCATTTCCTTCTATAAAATTTCTTCTTCCTTTAAATACTTTCCCTTCTGTTTCTCAGTCTATACCTCAGAGAATTATTTCTTTGTCTCTTTTGTTTGCTCTTCCCTCTATTGGAATATGATTAAATACTAGATATACTGGTGTTCCTGAGGGATCCGTCCTAGTTCGCCTCTAGTTCACTGAATGACTTCGTTTGTTCATGTGGATTAACTTCAACTTTCACGTCCATAGCTCCAAAATCTTCGCTCCTGTGATTCGTATATTATTTGCAAATATCTAAATTGTCTTCAAGTTAGTATATAAAACCAAACTCATTATCTTTCCTTCCCAACATAATCCTCTGTAGCAGTCAACCAAAGTAAAACCTAAGATATTTTATTTTTTTCCTCTTCTTCACCCACAGTATTCAATCCATTACCATGTTCTGTTGATTCCATTTTTTAAATATCTCTTGGTTCACCTCTCACTATTCTCACTGCTACCCGCCTAGTTTTAACCCTCATCAGTCATCTATTCTATTAAAAACTTGTATCAATTCATCTCTAAGTCTTTAATCTTGTTTCCTTCATTATCCAGTGCAAAAACCACTAACCACATGTGGCTATTGAGCACTTGAAATTGCATGGCTAGTCCAAATTCAATTGTATTGACAGTGTAAAATACACACACCAGATTTTGAAGACATAATTTGGAAAGAAGAATATAAAATATCACATTAATAATGTTTATATTGATTACATATCAAAGTCATAACATTTGGGGTATATTGGGTTAAATAAAACATTAAGGGGCTGGCCTGGTGGCGCAGCAGTTAAGTTCGCACGTTCTGCTTCTTGGCGGTCTGAGTTTCGCCAGTTTGGAACCCGGGTGTGGACATGGCACCGCTTGGCAAAAGCAATGCTGTGGTAGGCATCCCACATATAAAGTAGAGGAAGATGGGCATGGATGTTAGCTCAGGGCCAGTCTTCCTCAGCAAAAAGAGGAGGATTAGCAGTAGTTAGCTCAGAGCTAATCTTCCTCCAATAAATAAATAAAACATTAAAATTAATTTTACCTTTTTTTTCCACGTTAAAAAAATTTGAAGTACATATGTGGGTTGCATCCTATTTTTGTTAGACAATACTGTCTAACCCACTTATCCATTTTCTGGCCAGAGTCATCTTTCCAAGACACAAATTGAATTGTGTTATTCTCTGCTTTAATCTTCTCAAATAAGTTCTCAATATCTGAAGCAGGGCTGCTTCATTGTGCAATTCCAGAACAAGGAGAATGGCGCTACTTTCAGTTTTACAACTCGCCTGTAAAGCAAGCTTAAGTTCTCTACCATGGCTTAAGAGTCCTCTCAACTTATTTCATCATCTTTACCCGACATCACGCCCTGCCCCAGCATTGAACCCTGACCACTTTCACCACACTTGACAAGTTCAATTTCCAAACAATCTATTCACTTTTAGGACCATATCCTGTTTAAAATGCTGCTATAAGACTTAGAAATGCCCTTGTCTAAGCAATCACTTACTAATTTTTAAGGTGCAACTGAAACCTCAACTCTCTGGAAAGGCTTTTGCTTCAAACTCTCTCCCAGGAGAACTGATTAACTTTCCTTTGTTCTTAGTAACATTTAGCATGACTGTATTTTGTACTTACTACTCTTAAGGGTTGGTTTATATAGATGTCTCATTAGTACACCAAATGGTTCAGATGAGAGACTATGATTTATTTGCTAAGCCCACAGGTTTTTTTTTCTCTACCTACACTCCATTCTGCAATAGTGTAATTCCTCTCCTTTAACAGAAAGACAAAGACTTGGCAGGGCCCAGAGAAGGTACTAGGAATTTGGGCTTTAGTTGGAAAACTATAAATTCTTTGGAAGATGGGGGTTTTCATCTAATAATATAAACGATGGTTCCCACTTTTCAGAAAACTATAATCTCATTAATAAAAAATAAGACATGCATTGGAAATACTATCAAAAACATATGAAACTATACTTAATCAAAATGGACGTGATATTTTTAAACCACTGGCCTCCAGAATATGCTAAACTAGATATTCTGCTGGAAAGTCCTTCTCTCCCAGGGACGCTGAGAAATAGAACTGCTCAACTTTGTTTCTGACATGCTGAGACATATCTACAGGGAAGATGCACTAGTGAGCAAAAGAGGAACTCAAACTATCTTTAAAGTGTTTCCAAATGACTCAATTCATGTGGTTTACAAGAAAGTTAATCTGCCATATGTGCCTTTTAGGTTTAGACTAGAAAGATGGAGACAAGTGTGGTCTTTAGCAGAGAATCTAAGTGAAAATGGTTCAATCAGGACACACAGCTGTCAGTTACCTAAGGATAGGTTGTATTCTCTCACGTCCCTACAAGCTTTTAGGCCCATATCATTCTGGTCTAGTGCCAATTTTTAAAAGGTTTCTTGGGCAATGGAAAAGGCACTAAGATACTAAATCAACTTAGACTTCTTGAACTAGGTACTACGTATACCTTGGAATTTTAACTGGGGTTAAAGATAATGATTTAAATTTCTACCATGTGAAATATACATTTTGTTGAACATGAGAAAATTCTGATTGTCATATCTGTTATTCTATTTATTATAAAAATTGATAACACACACCTATCCAGCAGTTTTTGTATGTCAGTTATTATGCTAAGAATTTTAAGTGTATTATTTCACATGATTATCCCCATAACTCCATGAAACATGGAGTTCTTGGACATAAGCAGTAAAAACTACTTCTGACTGAGCAAAAAGAAATTTAATAGGGCCAGCCCAGTGGCGTGGTGGTTAAGTTCACGTGCTCCCCTTTGGCAGCCGGGAGTTCACTGGTTGGGATCCAGGGCGTGAATCTACACACCACTCATCAAGCCATGCTGCGGCAGCATCCCACATAGAAGAACTGGAAGGATTTACAACTGGATATACAACTGTGTAATGGGGCTTTGGGGAGAAAAGAAAAAGAGGGGAAGATTGGCAACAGATGTTAGCTTAGGGTGAATCTTCCTCACCAAAAAGAAAGCATAAAAAAAAAGAAATTTAATAAAAGACTTTCGGATCCTCATCCTCTCAGATTGAAGGAGTTGAAGGGCCACGAAGATTGGAAACAGAAAGAGCCAATGACAAATGGGCTGTGAGAAATCAGAAAGAGATAATCTTTACATTTTCAGAATGGTCTGCTGATATTGCTCTGCCACTCCTACTTCTACAGTGCATGACCTCCAGTAATTCCCTTTATCCATTCTTCACTCACTCAAGGGCTGAAGTCCCAGAATAGAGTATCCAATTGGTCAAACATAGGTCACGCAGCCTCTCCATGGCAGTAGTAGAGTAGTGGAGGAAGCATCTGTCTCTTTTATCTTCCTACACTTCGTATAGGAAGTACCTTTCCACCAACACTACACACTATTGAGGGGTAGATAATATCTCCAAACAGAAATCAAGGTGCTATTACAAAGATTCACTATAGCCCTCTCCTTCTTGCCCAGCATCCACATTTATATCTCATACTACCAAAAGTACTCCCTCCTGAAAAAGTGAAATTATTCCCCATAAAACTGAAAATGAGCTCAGCCTCATCCTCCTAACATCAACTTTGGTTTTGCAGTATCTTGGTACCATGATTCAAAGATAACAGAGATTCTTTAAGCATAATCAGTAAAAGACCTGATTTTCAGTTTGTGTGTACTGCACAAATAGAGGAATTTGAGTTTATCACTGCTTTACCTCAGACCTTTCAGAATCAGCAATGGCAGCCACCCTACTCTATAGTTCCTGAATTCTCCACAACCTTCATAACATTGTGTGTGGAAGCTATGTGTTATCAGAGTTATGTGTTAATCTGAGTGCACTTCTAAGTACACTCAGCCATAGGTGAAAACGTATTTATTTTTTTCCATCACAGAGAACAGTTACCAGATTCTTATTTCAAAAATGCAAATGGTAGTTTTGTCACTTTATGCCCCATCTTGGTTAAACAAAAAATAGAAAGTTACCTAAATTTGCTTGAGGGTCTTTGTCCCAACATTCATGTTCCAGTATCAATTTGTTTTTCAGTAGCTTTTCTGATTCCACAAAACAATAAGAATAACAATAAAATTATGGCTGAGTTGTAAAGAAATGGAGAACATAATTAGAAGGCTTTTAGAGGCCCATAGAGAAAATGAAAATTGAAATAGTTGACTTGAGAATGGACAGGAACTGAGATCGTTCCATATTATCAATAAGCAGCAAATTCTATCCCTCCTTGGTTGCAATGCGTTACTGTAGCTGCCTTAGGCGTCTTCAGAGATCTTGAAAGACCTCACTGGAAAATCTGGAGCACTTGCTCCTTTTGTTAACATGGAATATGGAATCTCTGTGTCTTCAACATCTCGTGACTGTTGAAATCTCTGCTTAATTCTTTAGCTTCTCAGTAACTGCTTTCCACCTGTTTTTTGGAGTCTTGCCCATTCAATCATGAGTAGCTAAGAAGTTGACCTTGAAGAGAAATTGCAAGACAAATGTCAGGTTTACTTTTCTCCAATTTCCCCCTCTCAGGGTTATTGATACTGAATCCTGACTGCTTTTCCCAGTTAAACTTGCCACAGTTTAACTTTTAACTTATTTTGTCTGCATCAAAATAGGCAAATGTCTTAGGGGGAAAATGGAGCCAAATTTGAAGCTCACCTCCAAGTTCTATCCCTTATTCTGGGATCTTAGCTTCTTAGTTCTGATTGCCTTGATTGTTCTCTGATGATTCAATCAGTTGGTTTTATATGTTGTCCACATTTCAAAGATATTGGTTTCAGGAGGGTTAATCCATTAGAAGCTCCTCCTTTATAGCCAAAAGGTGAAGACCTTCCAGAAGCTGAGTTTTGTTTAGAGGTCTTTGAGAAGAAGTAAATAATTCAGACTTTCTAACTGGGTTCCATTACAGATGATAGAATGATTCACCAAGATAGCAGATAATAGGAAGAAGAAAAAGTTTCAAAAGGATGTGTAGAGGGAGTGCTAAGTAATAACCATAGCTGATGTTTTGGTTCCTTTCTCCAGTAGCAAGGTGAGTCACACATGTGGGTCACACATACACACACACACATACACAATTTGAAGCAAACATAATAATATACTTTCTTTATGTGGATACTTCCAACGATGCTATGGCAAATTAGGTTTTTTACCACAAAATCACTTTATTTCAAACATTATCAAGACCACCTTTCAAGATTTCTAAACAGCAGTTCTGAAATATTTTACTCAACCAAACTTGTGTGGTCAAAGAATTTTCATATAATTCTGCCTTAAGTAAAACTGTAACTGCACTGTTCTTCTAGGATGAATCTTGATGTGCACTTGTTCAAAGTATTTGATATTTTATATTCTAAGAGAAAAAAGGTAAAGACATCTCTCATAGCTGATCTGTATTATTTGTTCTTAGCAGTCTAAGTTTGGTCAAAATTATTTGGCAGAACAGAAATTCAAAAGCTTATAGAGAGTGAAAACAAAGATTTTTGAGCCTCTTTATTGCCTGATCCATGACCTAGTCTTTACTTTGCTCATTAGATAATAAATTTTAAAATATATTGCTATCTTCAAACCTGAGGCTACTTTCTCAGGCTATGTGTAGTCTTCCCACCCTAAGTATTATCTTTTTGGCCAGAACTTTAATAAAAAAAAGTGAATCTGGAAAGATTTTATATATTAAATTTGTCATATACTGAAGAGAGTTCACAGAGGTTGAGGGGGCAAAGATCTTTTCAAATGGATAACTGTTCCAAAGGTTGTAAGGTATACCCAGAGCCTTTAGACTAATTAGATTGGAAAGCTTGATTCAGCAAATGCAGTTTACTTACTACAAACCACATTTGACCTCCCCCAAGTTTAGAAATGATTTCCATTACTTGTGACATTAGTATGATGCCTCTATAATTTTTCATCAATGTCAGAGGGCAAACTTTCAACGCTGGAGATGATCTATTGTACATCTCTTTAAAATCATTAGCAAATGCCTAAAACTCCTGAGTGCTTTACAGGAGAATGTACTTAACTTTAAACTTGCTTTTGTAAATGGGAATGTTTCCCTTTCTTAATATCTAATAAGTGCACTTTTCAACTTTGGTGACAACAACTTGACACAATTTTTCACCATTGTGAAAAATCACAAGGAAAGAGAATAAGCTTGTTTACCTAATTTAATTTATAATTAGAAACAAAAGTCACACAGTGTATAACCTATATGAAACCTGGAAGTTAATTCAATTCTTAATCATCAAAACTAATTATTTTTGTCAACATTACATGGATCTAATTTGTCTTAAATCTGTGACTAGGACCATATTCTAAAACAGAAGCAGGTAAAATTAAGGAGAGGGTGGGTAAATGAAGAAGCAAATTGTCTTAATGTGCATGTGGTTTAGCTGAGCTATTTTATTTCAGTTCAAATTCTAAAATACAACATAAGCCTTAAAAAGGTGCATTATATATTGGGAGAATACAAACCAGGTAAGATGGCTGCCTGGCTCATAGCGATTCCCTCTTGTCTAAGAATGGCAGATAATTCAAGGGTGCTATCTTCTCTACCCCACTGTCTGCAGGTACTCACTTGACCCAGACCAAGTTGATCCACTACTTCTTCGTGAATTTAAACTTTAATGGAGAAACAAATTGACCTGGTGGTCACTGGAACTGAGTCACCTGCATTGAAGGAAGAAGAGGCCCCTGAACTCCTGCTGTTATAGTCCAAAGAGAACACTGAGATTCAGTTTTCAGCTGTTCCTTCAATCCTGTTAGCTACTCCAGTACATTTCCATTAAGTTATTTATTTTTTCCAAAGCCTTATATGCAACCAATTGGAATTCAATTATGAAACTTGTAGAAGTATAGCAGGCTGTTACCTCTTTTGCCCACTTTCATACATGCATCTCTCACGCACAGAGGCAGGATAAGTAATGAAGGATAGAAATATCTGTGATCTAGTCTCAGCTCCAAAATTTATTTGATTATGTGACCTTGAACAAAATACCATTTTTTTTATGTTTCAGCTTTCTCGCTTGCAGAATAGGACAATAATTCCATATACCTACCATAATCATTGGAATTAAATAAGCTAACCTAACTAAAGTGTTAGATTTAAACCTAGCACATAGAAAGCAGTATATGAGTGTTATCTATCACTATTTCATAGCCATTGAATTACGGGTAACTGCAGTCCTGAGTGAAAAAGCTGATTCAGAGCTGAGGGCAAATCTAAAAACAAAAGTCAGCAGAGGAAGTCTAAACGTTAGCGCCCTGAGGCAGAGAATGCAATGACATTTCCACAGAGGATTGCTTTTTATGGCTGAGACTCTTCGAAAAGTCAGGTACTTGTTTCCAAAAGTAGTCCCTGTTTTGAAAGAATATGGAGTCTAAAGCTCTTATGCTTTTCTCATGCAGAGACATTGGAAGAGAAAAAATGTTTTACACTGAGGGGGAATTAAACCTATGAATTACTGAAAATCAAGTGATACCATGCCTTTCCTGGCTATTTAAATTCCTTTATTTACTTAAGGTAAATAAAGTAGAGATAGATATATTTGAAAGATTTTATACATTGGGATTTTGGCATGAGGAAATTAGCCAAATAACAGAAAGGCTTTCTCAACTAAGATATTAGTGAAAGGAAAAATAACCAATGACCCAAGAAACATAAAGCTGTAGATTGGTGCCTAGCAACACGAATGTTTTATGAAAAGAAGAATTATTTTAAAACTTTAAAAAAAATTCATTTAATGAAATAGATACTCACAAAATAAAAGATGTATTGTTTCTCTTTATGCTCTGTTTTTAAAATTTAAGATAAAACACCTCTTAAGCATTATTAACAAAACATGTATCAACATTTATTGCATCAAAAAAGTGTTACATTAGGGGGCCGGCCAGGTGGCGTAGTAGGTAAGTTCGCACACTCTGCTTTGGCGGCCTGGGCTTTGCTGGTTCGGATCCCGGCAGCACACCTAGCAGTTCTTATCAAGCTATGCTGTGGCAGGCGTCCCACATATAAGATAGAGGAC
Organism: Equus caballus; assembly: GCF_041296265.1. Taxonomy (NCBI): domain Eukaryota; kingdom Metazoa; phylum Chordata; class Mammalia; order Perissodactyla; family Equidae; genus Equus; species Equus caballus. The sequence goes on along the minus strand of NC_091692.1, from coordinate 69,653,059 downwards.
GATGGCCACAGATGTTAGCTCAGGGACAATCTTCCTCCAAAAAAAAAAGTGTTATATTGGCTATGTTGGACAAACTTCTTAAAGTTAGTGCAAATTAATCTTTTGATGCAATATCAAAATAATGAAAATGTATGTAAAACTATGACTCCTATCCTTATACATTTAAATTTTGGGGAGACACACATATGTACAGATGGACTATTACAACAAAGTAATAAGAGTTACAGTGGAAGTAAGTAGAAGGTGAACTGGAAACCAGGAGAAAGGAGTTCCTGAGTCTTTCTATGGGAGTCAGAGAAGACGACAGAAAGGGTGACAGTGGAGCCAGTGTTAAGTGAAGAGCACTGTGTGAAAACATGAGAGAATATTTCATCTTTAAGGAACTAAAAATAGTATAGTACTTCTGAGACTTAAAGCATCAGAGAGAATGCCTAAGGAAAAAACTGGAGAAGTAAGCAGGTATCAAATCATGAAGGAACTATGCTGTGCCCAGGAGTCAGCATTATATCTTACAGTGAAGATATGTAAATTAAAGAATTTTGAAATTTCCCAATGCTTGGAAAATGCATGTTTTTTTGTTTTGATTGGCTGTGAGCTAACATCGGTTGTCAATCTTCCTCTTTTTTTTTCCCCCAAAGCCCCAGTACATAGTCATATATCCTAGTTGTAGGTCATTCTAATTCTTCTATGTGGGAGGCCACCACAGCATGGCTTGATGAGCAGTGCATAGGTCCACACTCAGGATCCAAACCAGTGAACCCCAGGCTGCCTAAGCGGAGCACACAAACTTAACCGCTCGGCCACAGGGCTGACCCCGGAAAATGCATCTTTATTTGTAGGAAACAGGTTATAAGTAATTATTATTACATAGTGTGATATTGTGATTTATAAGAAGTACAGGTATTTTGTGATTCAGTTTTTCATAAGGTACAAGTAAAAGTAGATGAAGAGGGAGAAAAAATAATCAAACTAGTAGAAGGATATAAAAATGTTTCTAATGGCTTTATAGGACAAATGAGTTGTTTCTTTAAATCTATCCCTGCCTCACGCTAGCTTCTTCAAATGTTGGGTATATTTTATTGGCACTATTACCGTATCTGTTCTAGAGATGCTATACTGATTGTAAGTGCTGTGACAGGTATGATCATTTTGCTGTGAGTGATTCATGTTTGAAGACCAGGAAGTGGACTTCAATTTTCTGATTTGTAAGAAACATATATGTTTGGTCGTTCAGATGGCCAAAATATGTTTCTCATATATCTTTGGTCTTTACCCACAGTTTCTGGATTATAGCTCTCAAAACCCTTGGAATTTCCTGAGTAATAAAAGCAATGGAAGGATCTTTGCTTTTATATTTGGTCTATATTTTGGTCTATATTTATATTTGCTATAAAATTTGGTCTCTTGTCCTTAGTTCCTAAAACACTTCAGAACCATAAAGGTGAAAGAGGTGTCTTGTAATTCATAACAAGCCCCTTTCTACCACAATGGAGTTTATGCTAATGAAGGTGACCTTTTGAAAATGCCTAAGGATGGGGGTTGGTTGCCAGGGGAACCAACCATGAATAGAAGAGTGGAACTTTCCAGGGAGGGGAGAAGAGCTAGTGGATGAATCAATCACCAATAGACAATGAGTTAATCAATCATACCTACATAATGAAGCCTCCATAAAAACCCAAAAGGAGGGGGTTCAGGAAGCTTCCAGATTGGGGAACAAGAATGCTGCCACGTGCTACCATGGCAGGTCCCAAGCTCCAAGAGGAGAGAAGCTCCTTTGATAAGTTGCTGTGCCCTATGTACCTCTTCATCTAGCTGTTGATTTGTATACTTTAATATCCTTTGTTATAAATTGGTAATCTTGTCAGTAAATGGGTTTCCTGAGTTCTGTGAGCAATTCTAGAGAAATAATCAAGCACAGGGAGGGGTCAAGGGAACCTATTTATAGCCAGTCTGTCAGACAGGTAACAACCTGGACTTGGGATTGGTACCCTGAGTTAGAGCAGTCCTTGGAAGTTCAAAGTTGTAGCCAGCCAATTGGTCAAAAGCCCAGGTAACAAACTGGGCTTGAGATTGGCATCTAAAGTGGAGGGCAGTCTTGTAGGACTGAGGACTTTACCTGTGGAATCTGATTCTATCTCCCAGTAGATAGTCTCAGAATTGAGTTGAATTCTCAGATACCCTGCAGGTGTTCGAGAATTGCTTGTTGGTACCAGGAAGCCTCCACACACACATTGGAATTGGGTTCAGGAACCCCAAAGACATAGACCTTCAATAAATGAGTAAATGTTAATTAAATTGCACTAGAAATATTAAATTTAAAAAACATTTATTGGAAGTTACCTACTATGAGATACATATCTTACTACTAATTGATCTCAAAACTTCCCACGTCAACAATTAAAAAGTGATTTCGGAGTAGCCACAAAGCACTTCAAGGCACTGGGTTTTACAAAAGTGTAGAGGAAAAAAGAAAATTTAATATTCCCTAAAGCCAAATTACTTTATCTAAACCTAGTATAATCTAAAGGATCCTGGATTAGGATCCTAGATTAGTTCTAGAGCTCTTACTATTTTTATTCTTTAACCAGCTATTAGCAGAATATGACTTAAAAACTAGCAGGAAAAGCGCTGACCAATACATTCGCTATTCTCCTGATGTAACGTTATATGAGCATCTGAGAGAACAGTTTTGAGCAGCAGCAATAAAATTTAGGATGGCATATTCTTATTTATGTTATTAACATTATCTTTTTATTAAGACCATAAAATATCTGGATTTAAAGGTTGTAATTTGTATTTTAGTATCCAGACCATCTGTTTCCATGTATTTGTCACTTAATTTCAATGACAGTAATAGATAAGTAAATTCCACTTTCTGGATCTCCTGGCTAATGACAACTTAAAACCATTTCCATGGTAAATTTTATATTTATATATAAATTATTCCTGGTTTCACTTTAGAAAGAGAATAATTGAGAATTGAGAAATGAGATACAGAAGTTAGCTCGTTAACGAGAGCACAGTCTCTTTAGCTAAACAGCTATAAATTATAACAGAGCTTTAACAACTCTAGCAGAGACCTAAAATAACAGAAGCTTCACCAGGATGGAATTTCATATCTCTCTGGGTGTAAGCAGGCTATCACTAATATGATGATTCCATGGTGCCAGGAACCCAGTATCTCACATTTTCTTTTGCTCCACCAAGGAATATTGTCCTCATTTTCATGGTTTGAGATGACTCACAATTACCATGTAAATATTCCAGTGGATAAGAAGGAGGAAAGGAAAAAGTGTGTATGCTTCTGCTCATATCTTCTTGGCCAGCACTTAGTCACATGGCCATTCTTAGTTTCAAGAGAGACTTGTGAAAATAGTTTTTATTACAGGTAGTCATGAACTCAGTCAAAAACTGAAGATTCTAGGGGCAAGCCCAGTGACGTAGTGGTTAAGTTCACACATTCCTCTTCAGCTGCCCAGAGTTCATGGGTTCGGATCCCAGGCAGAGCCCATTAAGCCATGCTGTGGCAGCGCCCCACATACAAGATAGAGGAAGACACAGATGTTAGCTCAGGGCCAATCTTCCTCATGAAAGAATAAAAAGATAAAAACTAAAGATTCTATTCCTAAGAGGAGAATGGATATCAGGAGCAACCCTATATCTGCCACATCCAAGAGAATTCCATGAAGAAAAGGGCAGTAAACTTGCCACTAAGACATGAATGACATGACATGGAGAATCTTTCAACTATTTGCAGCAAACATCTATCTTTAAATCCTCTAATGATTTCTTTCACTCACAGACATTTAATAGGGAGGAGCAAAATAATTTTTAAGGAGACAAATCTATATTGACTATTATTTGTAGATGAATTTTTAAATAATTATAATCTTTATTTATTGTACCTTCTAAAACTCAATTTTCTTTTTTTCTTCCATATCCTGCTGATTACTGGGAAAATCTTTCATCAGGAAAGAAAATAAAAGTTTAGTACAAGGTACAGTTGAAAAGCATAATTTTGAGTATTTTCTATGTGAAAAGTACACCAATGTGGATTCCTGTACTAGGGAAGGAGTCACCCCTCCCCCACAATATTCTCCTCCCAGGATCATTACTAAACAAAACTTTAATGGACTCCAAATTTACTATACCTCCCTCACTTTCCTTACTTTAATTGTGCTTTCCAACACATTTTTCTACTGCTTCTAACTACCCACTATTCAGCAAGTTTCTATTAATCTCAGTGCTTCTTTTCAGGAGAAATATTAGCTAATAAATTAATCTATTCTAAAGTCTTAGTGAATCATGATATTACTCTGTTCTGAAGCTTTTATTTCATAGGACAATTGACAACAAAAGATGGATAACACGTGACCAAAATAAATGAATCTCAGATAGTGATTTTTGAGGAACTGAGGCACTAGGTAGGTGAGAGAACTTTCAAGCATTTCAGCCTTTTTGATGCTCCTCAATTCACATCCCGCTAGTGGACATCTATTCTCTTACATGAACGATTGTTCTATCTCAACACACAGGAGACACATATTTAACCATATAAATCTCTCCAACTGAATTTAATGCAGTGTTTCATAAAAGCTAAAATGTTTTTATTAATAATGGTTTATCCAATGACTTATAATCCAAAATAGTGAATTATCTTTCTGTCATTCAATTTGTTATTTTTATGTCATTGTATGTGTGGCTATAGACCTTACTGAATCCTTCAGAGGAGAAACATGCAAATGTTAGGGATCATACACTTAAAAATACTCTTTGAATTGGTATTTTTACGAAGTTTAATTTTAAAGTAAACAAATTTGTACATATGATTATCGTAGGAAGTATAACCTATATATTTTTCTATTGATTGAGACTGAGAATTTTAGCAGGAGAATTTCATCCTTGTATCTTTCAAAAGCAAGGCAGATACCCTCAGCGTAATGAATAACATGCCTAAAAATTTTTTTAATAAATTTTAATATGTCAAGCAAGATACTTCAAGAGAGTGTGTTATGCATTGTGCAATTTCATGTTCAGGAACTTTGAGTAAATTTAGGCAGTAAATAGTATGCATATACAATATGAAGTAGAAAATTACTTTGAAATCCAAACTGCATCTGAATTGTTTGACACAACTATCTGGATTTTAGATGAAAAAAAAACTACTACCCGAAGTTGTCTAAGGATTTCTTAAGACCTTGAGTTTATGATGTGTATCAAAAATAAAGCTAAAAGGTGGAATTTGGCCATTTCTATTCTGCCTTGAATAATTCAATATTGAAGATAATATAACAGTTTCAGATATTGAAGCAATTTAACTCATCTCGCATTGTCACATGAGTCTGCAAAATTAGTCAACCAGAGTGAGAAGACATAATTTTTATAAAAGAAGCAACATATGCTGGTTGAGAGTACAAACCCTGGAGCCATACTTACTAGCTTCAAATCCTGTCTCTATTCTTATTGAGAGCATGTCTCTAGGCTTTTGTTTTCCTATTTCTAAAATTAGGTTAATACAGTTCTAAGAGTTGTTGTGAAGCTAAAATTCTAAGTGTTATCTATTATTATCATTTTAGCTTCTATAACCAGACTTCTCAACCTTCTGGAGCATAAGTGTATCTAGAAACAGGCAAAATCTGTGCCAATGCTGAGTAAAATCCTTTCCCATTCTTGATCGTTTCTAAGAAAGTTCTGAGGAAATATCTGTATTTAGAGTAAAATAAATGATATTATAAAGGTCTGGTCTAAAGTGGCTATTTAAAGAAATACTATTCTTAATTCATTTACTAAGAATCCAAGCAATAAATCTTCTGACTGCACTGAAATTTCCACGTAGTCTGCTGTAAAGAAATATATTACAATCTGAATTTACAAAAATATAAATTTGTGAAAGAATAAATCTCCTTAAGAAAATGTTTTTGATTAATAGAATTTATAATAACCATATAAGGGAGAGCATTTTGGTCAGTTGAAGATACATAGAGAATGGTACTTGTCTTAAAATGAAGGAGTGGGTAAAAGTAGGCCTAACTACTTCAACTTCTTGATTCCAACTTAGCCAGAAGAATTTTTTTCAGGATATTTATGCTAAACATTATAAGAATTCTTTGATAGATCATTAATTTTCAGCCCATGGGTGGGGGGAGGAGGTCCTTTAATTCCCTAACCAATGAAAGATGACTGAGCCCTAGTTATCTTCATCTGTCTTTTAATTATTGCCATTGGGCAGTGTTTCTAACGTAGGTAATGAAGGGAAGACTTTCCTAAAGATATGATTTACCTCTGATTTTCCATCTCCACTGTCAATAAGTCATTAACTTGAGTTTATCAAAATATGTAATTAAAGGATGGTAGGAATTATATTTTACATAATAAACATCAGAGAATTAGAATTATTAATTTTAATATTTTATGTATATAACCTTGGTTTTATATTAAATTGATCAATTATTTTTAACTGCTTTATTCTTAGAATATTTTTTATTACAAAAGCAACAAATCTAATTATTGTAACAATTTTAAAATAGGTAAAAGAAAGTAAAAATATCTATTCTCTAATATAATCACTTTTAACATTTCCTTTTATTTCCTATATCATTTTTCTTTACATATTTTACTTAGCCATAATCATACTACATGTAAAATTTTGTATCCTACTTCTTTTAAGTTTATAAGAAATTTTCATTAGTATATAGTCTTCATAACCGTTATTTTTAATAGTTGCGTAATATTTCTTAGAGAAGATACATCACAATTAACCATTTCACAACTTCCTTCTCTTATATTCCCTAACTTAGTGAATGACATCCTTAATGCCTAAACCAGAAACCTGGGAATCTTGCCTGACTCCTTTTTTATCTACCGCCACTCTTCACAAATCAAATCAATTATAAAACTCTAAATATTCTATTTTCTCAATATAAGGTAAATACAGCCCCCTCTCTCCACCCATGCTGTTGCTATCTCAATTCAGGCCACTATTTTCTGTAGTGTAAATTAGTATAACAGTCTCTTAATTAATCTTTCTGCCGTCCGTCTTGCCTGTCTCAAATCCATTATCTATGCTGCAGCCAAGGTGATTGTTCTAAGTGACAAATCTGTGCAGGATGTTTCACACTGAAAAGCTTAACTAGCTCCCCAGTACTCTCACAGAAAAGTTCTCTTTTACAAGGCCTTCCATGACCTGTACTCTGATAATCACTCTAGCCTCATTCCATCATTCTATTCCTTTTACTGTGGGCTGTGGTCGTAATAAAATGCTTTGCAATTGTCAAACGGAACCCTTATTATCCTGGACATTTGCACATGTGATTTCCTCTACTTGAATTACTTCCTTGTTCTCTTGTCCACCCTTTACTTCTAACAACTGATAATTCTTTAAGATTAATTTGAGATATTTCCATTCCAAGCAAGACTTTAGTCATATGCGAGAAGCAGCGGCTCCTTCTAGGGGCTTTCATTAAAGCCTGTGCTTACCTCTATACTAGCCGTTATCATACTCCGTGTTCTCACCTACTTATAAGTCTCTCTTCCATAACTGACAGTGAACTAACCAGGGTCTGACATTACACTTCATCCATCTTTGTATGTTTGTTTTATTCCTGCATTATTGAGATATAATTGACATATAACATTGAGTCAGTGTAAGGTATACAACATGTTGCTTTGGTACACTTAGATATTGCAAAATGGTTACACAGTAGAGTTACTTAACACCTCCATTAACTCATGTAATTACCCTTTTGGTGTAGTAATAGCATTTAAGATCTGCTGCCTTAGCAACTTTTAAATATATAATGCAGTGTTGTTAACTATAATCATCATGCTGTACATTAGATTCCCCAGAACTTTTTCACCTGATAACTGGAAGTTTGTGTTCTTTGACCAATATCTCCCCATTCCCCCCAACCCTCAGCCCCTGGAAACACCATTCCATGCTCTTTCTATGAGTCTCTAGGGGAGAATCTCTTTCATGCCTTTCTCTTAGTCCCTGATGTTGCTAGCAATCTCTGGTATTCCCTGACTTGTGGATTTGCCACTTCAATCTATGCCTCCATCATCACCCAGCATTTCCCTGTATGTCTCTGTGTCTCCTTTCCTCTTCTAATAAAGAAATCAGTCATATTGGATTAAGGGCCTTCCCTTCCCCAATGTTACTTCATCTTAACTTAACTTCACCTTAATTACATATACAAAGACCCTATTTCCAAATATGGTCACATCCTGAGGTTCCAGGAAAAACATGAGTTTTGGGGAAACATTATTCAATCCTATAATACAGTTTGTTTGTTAGTTATCACTATTGTTACTAATGAGGGATGTTTATGAACAAAGAAAAGAAGAAATAGTGATGAATGGAACATTTTAAATGCAGTTGGAAGGAAGAATATTTAATATATTCATCATGGTTATACTGAACTAATCATTTTTCCTTTAAAAAAAATAAGGAGCACTTCACTTCATTCTCAAACAAAATTGTCCAACATTATGAATTAGCATACTCCAATTTAATGAGGCTTAATGGAATTTATTTTCAAAGCTCATTTCATTTTAATATTCTTTAGTAATTACCTTATTCACTTTTAATAGCTTTATTGAGGTACAGTGATATACAAATAACCACACATATTTAATGTTTAGAGTTTGATAAGTTTGGACTTATGCAAACACCCATTATACCATCTCCACAAATAGACACATCCAACACTTTTGAAAATTTTCTTGTCTCCCTTTGTTGTTCGGGATCTTTTGTAGTAAGAACATCTAACAAGAGACCTACCCTCTTAATACATTTTGAAGTGCACAATACCATACTGTTACCTAACTCTTACAACTCAACAACAACACAATAAATCACCTGATTAAAAATGGGCGAAAGACTTGAATAGACATTTCTCCAAAGAAGACATACAAATGGCCAGCAGGTATAAGAAAAGATGCTCAAAATCACTAATCATCAGGGAAATACAAACCAAAACCACAATGAGATATCACTTCATATGAGTTAAGATAGCTATTACCAAAAAGAAAAAAAAGGGTAGCCAGTTTTCGTGAGGATGTGGAAAAATTGGAATCTTTATACATTGTTTGTGGGAATGTAAAATGGTACAGCCACTATTGACAAGAGTATGAAGGTTCCTCAAAAAGTTAAAAATAAAACTACCGTATAATCCAGCAATCCCATTTCTGGGTGTATATCCCAAAAAATTGAAATCAGGATCTTGAAGAAATACCTATACTCCTGTGTTCATTGTAGCATTGTTCACAATAGCCAAGATATGGAAACAACACAAGTATTTATTGACAGATGAACGGATAAAGAATATATGGTGTATGCACACAATTTAATATTATTCAGCCATGAGGAAGAAAGAAATCCTGCCATTTGTGACAATGTGGATGAATTTGGAGGACATTATGCTAAGCGAAATAAGCCAGTTACAAGACAAATATTATGAGTCCACTTATATAAGATATCTAAAATAGTCAAACTCATAGAAGCAGAGAATATAACAGTGCTGCCAGGGTCTGGGAGTAGGGAAATGGGGAGCTGTTCAATGGGTGTACAGTTTCTGTTATGCTGGATGAGTAAGTAATAATGAACCTTATTCTTTATTTCCATGTAAATGAAGGAACAGAGATTGAGAATTGTATGAGATTGGATTTAACTAGTAAAAAGTAGAGGACAAATCTGGAGTTTCCAGCAAGTATTTCACGTCTGACTCATGAAAAACATAAAGTGTCCACAACCTTCCCTTCTTCCACTAACCTTGAAGGACAAATTGTGCCTTTATGGCCATCACTTCCCAATTCTCTCACATGCAAGAATATGAACAAATAAACTAATGCTTCCCATTAAATAAAAATCACAATAGATGGAAGGAAGGAAGGGGGAAAAAAGAGAGCAAAAGAAGAATGAAATAGATAGTAACTTTGGAACTTGCTTAATCATGTCATATGATTGCTGACTCCCAGATGCAGCTAATTGTGCTTTGATATCCAACACTATAGTGACCCTTAAAAAAGAGGCACCAAATAAAACATTTACTTCTTTCTCATTATTATTAATAATTATTTGCTTAGCACTGCTTCTTAATTTGATGCAGATTTATGTAAAAAGGATGATGTTTCTCAACCCCAGATTTTTCCATTAAAAATGAGTGTGAATGTGTCTGTGTCATATTTGTAAAATATTAAGCTTTTTATGCAGGATGAAAAGGAATAGAAATGGCAGTATCCATCACAAGAATATAGTGATTTATTTATATGAATATTTTAAAGAAATTGTATTTTAAGGAAATCATCAAAGAAGAGTTTTAGGGGATTGGAGAATACTCTCAAAACTTAATGGTACAAAATAATCATTGGGCCAGCACTATTTCAACCAATGACAGGTTTGAAAATCATAAACCTTGAGGAACTCGTGAAATATAATTATTAAAAAATGTTATTTACTCTACATGGATATACTCTTTTAATAGGTTTGGGAAAATGACTAGCTGCCTGGCACAGGGGAAAATATCTAATGGTTCCTGAATGATTGAGAATTGATTATATTTATATTATCTCCACAAAATAATCCTGAATGTTCTTTTGCATATATCTCTGGGATTGGCATGAATCTAAGTGAATAATAAAATTTTACAACATACACAAAAAGAATTCTATATGAACATAAGTAAAATTTAATCAAGTATATATAAATATAGAAGAGAAAGACATCTCCACTAAGAGTAAAAAGTTAGTACTGACGAGTCACATAGTTACATTTTTCTACTAATTGCAATCCTCAGTTCCCCAGAAACTCACTTTTGTTGATTTAATCCTTCCTGGTTCTAGAAGAAATCATAGATCAGAGGAAGTGAGTAATGGAAAATCATCTCCACACATAGGTACCTAGTGCTAAGCAACATAACGCCTCAGTGTCAACCTCTGAGTCCCTCTCCTATTCAGTCTTCTTTCCTACTAGATGGACATGGAAATCACGGTGTGCCCTATGTTGACCACTGCTCACACAAAGGGTTGCCAGAATAGAGTTTTCCCTGCCAGTCTGGAATCCCATGACTAAGGTGTCTCTTGTAGATGTGTTTCTGCTTGATATCTAGTGTCTTGCACTCTGTTTGGGTACACTGACTGGTTCCTATTCTCATGCTAGGGCCAGTAAGGTGCCTATTTGGAAAATACAAAGCCCAGGGACTGAGCAACACCCCTAATCCAAGCTGTGATACCACGGTCCAGATGCCCATGAAATGACCTATTGTGGCCCCTGCCAATCTATCCCCCTGAATTCTTTCCTGCCTGTCTTCTTGACACCAATGGTGAGGAGAAAGAAAGAACGTGAACTTAAAATTGGGGAGATGGACCAAATAAGAAACATAATGGAGGTCTGGAATCTTTCAGCGAATAGTGGACAGTCCACGCCAGCCAATCCAAGTTTATTCATTTATTCTAATCTATGCTAGCTTCCCTATCCAAGAGATCAGAGGGAAGTGAATTGTCCAGTAATATAGGCACGAGCATCATTTAGGAGTGCAATTCCCGTAGCAAGGAGATCCAAATGGGATTGATAGAATGTGTGTCCAGACCTGGGGAATGAGATTGGTAAATGGCTAGATTCCTTAGGAAATTAGAATAAACAGTCAGGGTAAGAATCTAGTCTTAACTAGAGACTTCTTCAGAAAGAATCAAGAACAAAAGACTTAGACATAAGGTTATTCAACCTAACACACATTAACAAAGGGCACCTGCGTCTAAATCTTCCACCTGCATTAGGAATGGAAGCAACAACGTACAGATCTCACTAGTGAAAAAGATACTTCTGATATATCTCAGACAAGGCTCTCTCAGCTGATATTGAGTTTTTGGTCTAATATTTGTACAATCTGAGACTTCCAAGACTTCCAAGCATATAGCTGCCAAATGAATGTTAAAGATTATAAGTACTATACAAGTGGGGAGTCTGTGAAAAGTACAGTTGAATGGAACTCTTGCCTAAAAAGGTGGGACTCAAACTGATATTTGCAGGATAAATAGACATAGTGAGGTAGAGTGATCAGGGTATTCCAGCCAGGAGGCAGATGATAACCAGGACCCAGAGATAGGAGATTTTCCTCTCGTTTCTGCGAGACAAGAAGAAGACCACTTGATGTTATATTATACCTGTATGTGTTTAGATGATTTAATCCTGATGACTAAGCATTAATTAGTACATAATCTGGGAAATTCTAATGAAAGAGGTGGCTATATAGAAGATAAATTAATTTTATTATATTTAACTATATCCTGTCTACCATATACAATCAAAATGCAGTGAAAAACTGAGAATTTTTTAAATATGTAGATAAGAGACAAAAATGCATTTGTTTTGCTTGAATTATAAAGCCCAAAATTCAATTCTCCATTTGACTTTTTTATAATGATACTGTTGAAAAGTGGAAGATGGCAATGTTCAGTAATTTCAAGTGGGAAAATTGAAAAATAAAAAACTCTATTGGTATGCTAATTCATAGAGCATATAAAATAGCTTTATTGTCATATTTGGCCCCATTCTCTATTAGTCTAAGCTAAAAATGAAGTCACCATTTTTTATTTTCTCAAAAAACAGAAATCTTTCATAGGAGACTGTAATTTCAAAGTTAAACTATTCTGACTTCATAACATAGTTAAACACCTTGAGGACATGAATGACACATAACTCTCATAACCTATAAAGTATATAAAGTATATTGCTCTCATAAAGATAAAGGTTGCAGTTAGTAGGTTGCCTTTAGTAATGTGCTCAAGGGTTACTATAGCAACTCTTCTATGCAAATCAGCATGGGTGGTCCCTCACAACTTTCAGAGGGTTCAAATAAGGGAGGAAACAAAGCAAGTGGAAGATCATTGAGGATTCCTCAATAGTCAGTATTATTCCTTTGCCGGGTAGTCACTAAATATCCTTAATGTACCAATTTATTCATCCACAGGCATGTGTTATGGTTACTGGAATAATATTTCCTCTAATGATGTGAATCCTATAGCTGCTCTACTATATTAATCTCAGAAAGCTTGTTAATTATTTTTCCCATTCATCCAGCTCCCACAGAGAAAAGAGATCTGACCAAATAATATGAAATTAAAATTTTAATGACAAACTGAATTCTTCTTTATATCTGGATCAAAATCATGGATCCACAAATTGCTACATGTGATCCTGTATAGGTAATTCAAATTATCTAGAGCTCAGTTTTCTACACTTTAGTGTGCCAATAATTTTGTCTACTTAGTAGAGTGATGTGAGGATTCCATTAATTTATCTGAAACACTGAGCATGTTGGTTTGAATATAGTAGGAACACAACAAATTCGAGTTAATACTATTATTATCACAATGAATTTTCAAGGGACACATGTATCTAGAAGTATCACTGCTTTAAAAAAGAATTACAATAAGGTTATACACTGTCTTATCCTGGGGGACATAATTTGGTGAAGAGTAAAACATTACCTCAGCCCAGTTGAAATCACCACATGTTGATAATTCCACAGTGCAGCACTTGTTAACATTGAATCCATGTAAAATTGTGTGTCTATCTGCACACATATAACTATATTATATATATAATATGTACGTATTTATATTTGTGTGTGCAAATATAACCTACAAAATATGTGTGTATTTGTATTGGTGTATTGTATTTATATATACATGACATATATGTGTATGTGTACATATGTATGTAAATGTATATGTGACTGTGTGTATATATATACATGTGTGCATGTATGTACACACATATACAGCAGGTTATGTTGTAAGCCTTCCTAAGAGCTCTCCAAGGTGCTGACCAAGATGACTAACTCCATCCTCTGCTTGTTGCTCTTCTCTGTTTGCTATAAGATGACTAGACAAGTGGTAAGGGCATCCAGCGCTAGCACTACTCCATAGAGAAACTTTACTGTCAGCACATCTCTTCCCACAGACATAATACCAAGACGTTAGAGGAACAGACTGGAAACCTCTGGAAGGATTATCCAAGGTCTTTTGTAATAATTGAACACAAAAATGTTCCTATCACAATAGTCACAGATGAAATAGTAATCATATAAAGAAGAATTCAGTTTTGATCTCAAGATGACAGAAAGTTGAATCTTTTGTGAGAGTAATAGATTGTTATTCAAGAAACAATTGGACCACATTCAATAAAAAAAAAGAAATGTTTCCTTTTTTTCAGATTTATTTTTCACTAGTGATTAAATGCTTTCATTCATTGAAAACCTTATTGAATCCATAAAAGTGAGCTCATCCCTACATATATGATCAGTGGAAATGAGCCTAAGTCTATCACAAGAAGTGGATTCAGAAATAAATGCAAAAATATAGTCTGTGTCATCCTACTCTGGAATGACAAATTAATGAAAACACCTTCATAAATCAGACATTACAATGTGAAACACTGTTGTGAATGAAAATACAAGTTCCCCCTGCTCTATGAAACATAGACGTTCTCTCTTGCATATCTTTCAGTTTATAAAATGGTTCTAGAGTGTCCTGCACATGGCAAGACCTTACCAAATACTTGTGACTTAGTAACACTAGTATTAGCATACTAGTTACCTGTTATTTTTCTATTTCCTAATGTATCTTCTCCACATCATTCAACTATATAGAAAGACCAGTAAATCTTAACTGCAGTTTGTCTTAATTTTCTTTTTCCTGACTTTTAGGTTTATACTTACAAGAAATATTATTTCTAAATAGTTCTAGTGTGTTTTTAAGAGTTTACATACTGTATTTAAAGGTGTCCAAAACTATTTAAATGAGACACATTGAAGGAGACCAAAGCAGGTCTGCACATCTTTGTTGGATAACAGAGGCTTTGAGGGTGTCCTGGAAGCCAGCGTCATATGCTTATTCTCTATTCCTAAAAGTGTAATTCTTCAATGAAAAACCATGGTGAAGAGCTTTAAAGCAGTACTGTGAATGGGCAGTTGGTCTATGTTAACTATTCAGTAGAGTTCATAAAATACATTTTTCCTGATGCAGCTGAACTGCACTTATTTCCTGAGAGAATCCAAGAGGTCAAATTCATTATTGTGAAATGGAATCTAAAATAGAAGCTCTATTAGCAGAAAGTATTGCTTTAGTTATTCACGGCATGGTTCAGACTGCTACCAGCCCTCACAAACGAAGCAGAAGTGAGATGGTCGCCTCTATAATATAAACATTAAAATATACCCCATGGTATTTCAAAGTTACCAAACAGCAGCTGACAAGGTCCTCAGCAATACTAGAGCAGAACAGCTTCCAAAGATTTTGAAAAGCATCCTTCGTCGACTCATGGGGATTTTTCCACCATCTAGGAAGAGCATTCTGAAGGCTGTGATAAATTTTACTTAAATGGAGTTTAAATAGTAGGAAGTAGGACCTGGCCACCCACTTCTGATAAAATTGGCCTCGAAAACGCTAAGAATAGCAGCAGAGTGCTGTCTGGTATCGCGCTGGAAGGTGAGAGCATGGTGCAAAAGGACCAGGCAGGGTTCCGCTCTGCTGTACACGGGGTCCTTCCGAGTTGGAATCAACGAGACAGCCCTCACAACAAAATTTAAATAGACAAGGAATGTCACGGATGGCTTCATCTTTCAGCACTAGTGCTAGATTACACCATCATATACTCCTCCAAGAAATGTGATTGTTTTCAAAAGGAGCTGCCTTCTGGAGGCCTAGGCACAAAATCTGGTATGCTGCATCTCTGAGTGAAGGATCCCCGAGTGTAGGAGATGGATGGGGCCTCCATGGTGTCCTGATTATACCAGCACATTAAGTCCTTAAGACCAATGCTAACTGGTGATCTATTATAAAAGTTCGAAAAGCATTCCCATCCTTGCGTTCAATATGGTGATGTGATTACTCACTGTGGAATACTCAGAAAAACAGTCCAAATATTCTAAACACTGAAAGAAAACTAATAGTACTAATAGCCACCATTTTCAGAGTGGCTGTTGTCTACTAGGCAGTTTACATACATTCTTTCAAAAATGGGTATATTTTTCTCACATAGATGAAAAAGATGAGGGTTAGAGAATGTAAAGCAATTTGTCTAAGTTTGTTCAGAACTGTGAATTTGAAGCCAGGACTTTTATGCCAGAGGTGTTTCCACTACATAATACAGTGGTCAGGAACGGCTTATGGTCATATTTGGCTTTTACCAGAGAATCATATAGAAGGAAGAAAGGAAGGAAGGAGGGAGTGAAAGGAGGGAGGGAGGGAGGGAGGAAGGAAGGAAGACAAAGAAAAAAGAAGAAAGAAAGAGAAGGAAAGAAGAAAAATTTTTTTTAAACTCTTGACTGCTACAAAGAAGCTGTGTATTTGTGTTTTAAGGCAATACAAAGACAACTTAGATATAGTGCATTATAAGATACAAAGTCAAGTCTAAATTGGAAAAAAAAATAGGGGAACTCAGAAAACTAAACAGACATTTAGGTGACACTCAGGGCACTCATACACTAATGATAAAAATAACCTTCTTTTGACTCCTATGTGCCATGTCTTGGAGGGTAGAATTTACTAAAACTGCATTATTCCATTTCACTTATAAAACAACCCTATGAGCTAGATATTATTAGTATGTCCATTTTACAGATGAAGAAACTGAGGCAGAGGGACCGGGAAAAACTTTGCAAAGTTTACATGGCTACTTAGTGGCAGATCCAGGATTTGATAAACAGGCAGTTTGACACAGAGACACTGCTCTAAATATGCTAGTCTGGCAGTCCATTTCATTTTTTCTATGATTGCAATATTTCCATTTGCTCAAGATTTAAATGATGTCATTAGATGTAAGAAGGTAAACAGTATTCAAAACAATGACCCTGACTGCTTTTCGCCAAAATAATCATTATTTTGCTTTTCATTCTATCAACAGAGAGTTCCCTTGCTTTATTATCTAGTTATATATCATACCAAAAATATTGTAAGCATCCAGGAAATAAGAGTAATATTTTTCGGGGTTCTTTTGTATCTATTTTTTTCTCTTAGAACCAGTGATAATAGTAAATTTTCCATAGTGCTTTGGAGTTTGCAAAAGTTTAACTTTTCTTGCTTCTCACAGTAAACTATTATTATTAGGCCATCTCACAAAAATTCGGGCTTAGAGCAGATAAGTGACTTACTTAATATCACACACTAAGAGATGAAAGTAGCTTTCCAGCCCAAGATTTCTTACCTTGAAGTCCTTTCTAATATTCCATTATTTTTTTAAATACACTTTATACTCTTTTATAAAGAGTTAGGCATTTATAATTTTAATTAAATCACTTTTAGAAAGAGAGACATCTTTGTTTCTGACAGGCCTCCAACTAATCATCGCCAAAGAATTAGCCCACAAATAGAGGGATATATTTAAGTTGTTCATGACATTGAAATTCAGGCTTGGAAATAACCACTTGCTGTTTTACCTGGGGCCAATAAGAGTATACAGTCCTATAAAAAGAAAAAAGAATGCTGACTTCATGGTTTCATTACTAGCCTTAGGAAGCCAAGATCTAAATAAAACTTTGGTGTGGTGGCTGGCAAATACTTTCTCCCTCATTCTTTTTTTTAATTCAAAGCTAGTTTACCATTGGCATGTAGGAATATTCACACAAAAGCTCATTTTAATGTAACAAGTTAGTAGCACAATGCATCACAAACCATATTTCTGCAATGTTCTCTGAAGTGGAGTCATTCACAAATTGCCTGTGTAGATCAGAACATGACAAGGGCTGATCATCCTTATCTACTTGCATGCGTTGGTGTTTTACTCTCACGAGGCAAGAACTATAGTGGAGAGCTTGGACATCCCTAATTTCCAGTATTTTTTTTCAACAAATTTAGGCCAAACTGTGGAGAACTGTTTACAGCCAGCCAATAGCTTCCATTTTGCTACAAAGTTTGAAGATTGATAGACCAAGTGGGACTTTGAAGGCGTCTTCCTAGTGGGAGAAAAGTAGCAGAGGACCTGCTCCGCCACTGATAGAGTGGCCCCGCAACCTCACACTCTACTTAGTTTAGACAAGACTTTGCTAAGATTGCAAAACTCTCTTCCTGTCTTCCTCCTACCCTCACTTCCTGTGAAGAGAGAATGAGACTCTAGTCAAAAAGTGCTTTGAAAGTATATTTATAGCATACCACTGAACAAATTCAAAGGGAAACTAACTCCATTTATATTTTAAAAGCAGAAATTTATTTAACAGAGTCAATTCAATGAATATAGAAAAAACTTGTCCTCTTCCCTTTAGTAAGATTTGGAACATATGCTGTTTGTCTTTAATGTATATATTTTTTGGCATAATAATCAAACTTTTGCCATAACCCACAAATCTCATTTACATTCTAGAAATCTTTTGATTTTCTGTTTCCTTGGGTTTTTTTAATTTATTCTCAGAATTATAATTCTATCATCTTTCACTATTATTAAGAGACCAAGAAGGCTGAAATGTATCTTAATTAATTATTTTTCCCCCAAAGAATTTAACATGACAGTGCATTATTATGATAGCAATTTAGAGTTAATATGTGGATATTCCCCCAAAGGATATATTCCGTATAATTATATTTTATGCAATTACCCCAACCTTATCTGACCACAAAAACAAACATCCCATCATAGATGGCCATTATGAAGAGACGTGAGTGTATCAAAGTACACGGATATATGTCATTCTTTAGGCTGCTTATTAGCTAAATTCCCTTCCAGCATTTGCAAAAACCCCCACCTTCTAAATGTGCTCATACCATACAATCTGAGAATGCCCCAAACATGTCTGAAGTTCCCATCCGTAGTTAGTAAGCACATGACCTAGGCTTACCAATCAAATGTGCTCACCCAAACTTCTTGTGAAACAAAGTGGTGGCGAAACCCTTGGAGGCAGTGGTACTATCTGGGAACTAGTGGTGTTGATGCTGCCAGCTTTCTTTAGTAACGCTTCCTCATGGCAGCAGAGTGATCACCCCATACTGTTTACGGGGCATATTTTTTCTAGCTGTATAGCCCTCAGTCTAAGTCTCCACCCTTCCTATTGATCTTATGAGTATCAATATTCTTTTAATAAAATTTCTTTCTGCTTAAATCATCCAGAGTTTTTGTTTGCTTGGTTTTGGCTTTTTTGGAAAAAATTCAAAACTCTGCTTGATTCAGAGAGAATTTTTTGCTTCTATCTGGGAGCCCTGTCTGTGTACTTAAATCCAACTTGTGAGCTTTTGATTTCCAGAGGTCTAAAACACTACAAATTAAACAGTAAATGTTGTAGAGTGCCACCAAGTATGACACTTTGAATATAACCAACAATGAGCATTTAAGGATAAAAAATAAAACAACTCTCTAAAATTGCAAATATTAGATATTACGTATAAGAAAGAGACGAAAGAAAGTCATTATCTTAGTAGTAACTAATCTCTAAGGGGCCTAAATCAAAAGTTAAATGCAAAATGCCCCATGACATGTTTTTCCTTAAGTGAAGGTGTTTAATAATTTAGCCAAGGCAGATCTGGCTCTGTAGCCCACCTCGTTTCTCATTGAATAATCCATCTTTAAGCACATCTCGACCTTTATGCTTTTTTAAAATCATAACAAAGTCAAAGTAGAAAAATACTGGAGGAAAAGAGATTTGTTATGGGTTAGGTTAAAAGGAGTCTTTTTGGGGAAAAAATACTATCATTTCTATGAAAGTAATTTTGAAACTAAATATTAGTTATTAATATTGATATCAATTCTATATCAAACTAAATATTAGCTATTGATTATTGATCATAAGAATGAACATTACAAAGTAACAACATGTAGATATAGAAAATGTGATCTAGTCTTACAAAGAGGGAGCCAGCAGTTAATTCTACAATGGGAAAAAAAAATCTTTAAAAAGTATCACTCACTTCTTTCTCTGATGACTAGGAGAAAGTTTGGTCCTCCACGGGTATTATTCTAAGTACGCTATGTTTAACTCACTGCATATTTTCTAAGCCTATTCAGTTTAACCAAATCAGCATAAACCATGGGGACTTTTACATTATCAAAAACATTTTTTTTCTGTACTCAGTTTAATTGAACAGTGATATACATAATGCTTACCTTATACCAAGGAAGGTATCTTTTTAGATTTGAGTACACAATTCACCTACTTGAATGAGTTTGCTAGCCTCATTTGTGTCTAACATGATGATACTGGTAATTTCCTTTAAAATCCATTGTTTTTTCATAAATTGCCTTTAATATTCCTCAGACTTGTATTTTATGGCTAATAAATTTGAAATTGTATACATCTTCAAAAATCCTAGTATAATCAGTCTAGTATACTGATCATTCTGCTTTGAAAAGAAAAATAAATTCACAGTGTGATAATGGTATCTGGTAGAAGACACAACCAGAAATCAATAATGTGTAATGTCCAAATAAAAAAAGATGAAGTTTCATTTTCCAAAAAAGTAATCCAATTTATTTGAGGGTTTTTATTTTGTGCTTTTCTTCTATGTGATTTTGTAGGAAGGTGAAGCCTAATTTATTCTTTGCTATGTGAAACACTTTCAGCAGACGTTTTCCATCCACTGCTCTCAGACTATATCTACCCAGGATGAGACATCTGTATTCAAAATTTAAAATTAACGCTCTAGGCACTTCCAAATTCACAAATACGTGGGATTCTGCTAATAAAATATTTGAGGAAAATTAATCTTGAGGAACTTATTTCAAGCGCACTGCCTGGTGCTGCATCTTCGTTTAAATGGCTGAGGGAGACCAGAAAACGGCTGGGGAGGGGGAGTTCAAGTCAGCAGTGGTCACTACAAATTAGCAAGAAGCCTCATCTTTTCTAACTGCCTTAGATAATGTTTCTTTATTGCAAGGCTGGACTCTGGTGAATTCTAGGGAGACTCACTCTGCCGTGTTCCCGGATAGGTACCAAGGTGGAGAGGTTTGGACCTTCATCTCATCAGGTGAATTATCAATAAACATTAATGGCTATTTTAAGTATGGAAAAACCCAATTTTGAGGCCATGAAAGCTGGAAATGCAGGCTAGGGAAATAAGTAAGGAGAGAGGGAAGATAAAGGTCAAGGAGGGGACAAGGAAACATGGAACTGGCAACCTCAAGCTGCTCTCCTGGCCGTCACCTGATGACGTGGCTCTGAAGCTTCCAATCACAAAGGATAAATTTGGATTTAACTTTAGAAAATGATAAAGAAAAACAGTTCATACTTTCCAAACTGGCTCCTATCTAGAATTTTTGATATAATAAATTTAAAGCAGTAAAGTAAACCCCTGTTCACATTACTGTCTGCTAATTGAAAGATTTAAAAATACTACAATTTTCTTAAACAATTGGTGTAAATAATCCTTAAGATAACATTCCTTGTTCACGGCTTTTGTGAGAAATGACCAAATCTCTTGCTAAAGATCCTTATAAGAAATGATCACATCTTTTACTAAATCCCCCTGATTCTTGCAAAGGAAAAAAATAGTTCAAAATACAATCTCATAATGTTATTTGACTGAGAAACATGCATACCACATCCACAGGGACCATTCATATGTTGTCTGGGGTGCTTATATTTACCAAATATTTATGTTAAGTGTCACTGGTTAGAGCTTAGTTGACATCAGTTCTTAAATGAAATACTTAAATTACAAAGCAAAATGTAAAATACTTCTCTTTCTGAAAGGACATACATCTTGAACATTCTTGGGAATTTTCAGAGTCTTACATCTCTGCACTAAAAAGATTCATACATGTGCATCTTTGCCAATTGCTTTCAAGACTAGCTCACCGACAGCTTACAAAATCTTGCGCATATATATTCATTTTTTCTGTGAGAAGAATGTGTTTTTCTTTAATAGCTATGATTCAATAACAAGGGCTATATAATTTGCCACGTCAAATCTCTTCTGGATCACAAAGGCTCCAGTTACTCCCTTTAAAAAGATGTTTCATAGATGAACAGTGCTCTCCTGTGATCAAAAAAAGGAACTGCTTGCATCGTAAAACAGGTAGTTACTGTCTTTTTCTCGTCAATGCGTTTCACCTCCTGTTTTCCTATAGTTATTAGCTGGATTATCTTCTCTATGTGTTATGCCCATTATCTCTGAGGAAGCCTTTCTTTTTCCTTTCCAAGGTGAACACGTTACTATACTAATTATTTTACTCACATAATTGTAATTGAAGTTCTTCTAGTTCATTTAATGTTTGTTCGAGTCATAGTAGAAAAGAGAGTTTGTGAAAAGAAAACATCTTTCTAGAATTGATTACACAAACGTTGGCAAATTGAAAGATTATTTGCAAAATTGTTCCGCATAAGCCAACAGGCTCGTGTAAAATTGGAACCTTGAAGTCAGCAGTTTGGTTAGCCCTGTCTTTTATCAAAAAGTAAGAAAGATTTATGCCATAGCTTCAGTGAGAGAGTTTCTGAGGTTATTTGCCATTTTAAATGCACACAATTTACAAAGCATCAAATAGCACTTATTCTAAAACAATTCCTACTTCTATTAAGAAGTAGAGGATTAGGCTTCCACCAATGGTGTTTTATATTCATGAGAGGAATTTCCTGAGGTTTCTATAAAACCACCATAATTTCCACTGACACATTTATCTAACAGCTGATGTCATTTTGGTGAGGAAAGGAGGACAGCTAGGAAACTTGTTCCCTGTGAGCACTGATCCAGAACACACCGCAAACAGGTCTGTCAGAGCAGCCTTCTTTGGGGAAAGTAAGCCCAGTTGCTACATAATGAGACTCTGCCACCTAGATTAATGTTTTACAGAAAAGACTAAAATGTGTGCCTCTCTTAAAATGGTAGTCACGTATTTGTCACACGAAACATAATACGGAGATTCTAAGAAACTTTCCTATCGTACTGAAATTGATATAAAACTAGTTACTATATATTTGGATTATATATGAATAATATATATATATATATATATATATAAATGTCTAAATAATACAAACAGTCATTGCAGTGGAGTTGGTATATACCAGCTGTGAATGCATTTGGGCCCTTCTTACTACAGCTGGTCACAATCACAGCTGGCAGACATTAGCACGACCACCTGCCACACACCTGCCAAAGCCATTGCTGATAGTGCTAATTGCAGCACAACAAGGGACCAATTTCCCAGAGAGAATATGTCAGACCCTAGGGGAAAAAACCAATCTCAGGGAGGCATCCAAGAATTTGACTTGTGTATTCGAGTGTAGATCCTGTTTCTTGAGCAATGAGAACACCAATGTCTAGGGAAAGAGCTTAACAAACACACACTTGTTCACCAATTAAATTGACGCCCCATTGAAACAATTTGCTACCTCAGATTTTTAGAAAGACGAAGAGTCTAAATCATCTAAGTTTACTAGACATGAGACTGTAAGGCAGTAAAATCTCACGTATCAGCAGTAATGGGAAAATCAGCGGTGAGAATATCAGAGGGAGTGGGGTAGTGCAACTCGGAAAATAAAATAAGTCATTTTCTCACAATAACGCTACTTTTTTTCAAGTAGTGAAAACAAAACAAATTAAAACAAAACCTGGAAAATGCTTTCCAGAAAAGAGAAATTCACTTAGTCCTGTATGTGATGGATAACTGCACCTCCTGCTCCCCTACACTTTGGAGAATTAAAAGTCCACACCCCCACTGCAACATACACCCAATCCTCCAAGTTGTGCTGTATTGATAATTGACTTGTGTAATAATAAAGTGAATATTAACGGTACGACTCCTTTGTGGAGATGTTTGGTCCAGGGATGGGAACATGAGCAAGGTCTAGCCAATAAAACCCTCCTCTAAAATTTGGAACTGAAATTGATAAAGGGATAACATGGAAATCTCAGAAACTCTTGACTGCTCTTCCACCACCATGAGGAACAAAAAAGTAGACAAGTTAATATGGAGGGAGTGCAAGGACGAAAGCCAGGAGAAAAGAAAAAGAAGGAAGCAGATGTTCAAAAAAATCTGTTTGGGTGAAATAAGGAGAAAGGGAATCTTGATGCATTCAAATCATTAGTTTCAAGTAGTTCTTTGTGCCCACTTATTTCCCTGCCTTAGGTTCTAACACACATCATGCTGCTTTTCATAAACCCTTCATATTTGCATAAGCTGGTCGGGATAGGTTTCTTGTGTTTTCAATCAAAAAGTTCTGGCTCATGAACTGGTTAAGAATTCCAACAATATGCTAGTTAATTGGGATTTATAGATTGTTCTATGCACAACTATATTAATATTAATGACTTAGTAAATATATAAAGCTCATTCCATTTTGTGAGTTGAGTGATTATAAAGATATTCTTTTGCTGTCATAAGGTCTCAAGAAAAATAATTCCTTCGGGTATTATTCATGTGAAACAAGCAGCTCCAAATGGCAACTTAAGGTAAGATTCAGATGCCTGGAATGAGCACACTAGGTAAGCAGTGAACCTATGACAATCCTGCCTAAACTATGTACACTCAAAATTATTCACTCATACATATTGTATACATAAATAAAACAACAATTGGCAATTTCTAAAGTATGGTTTAGCAAATATCTCTACATTTGTAAGAATAATTTAACAATGCACCGGTAGTCCTCAACCTTACAAGTCACTCATCAGCTCATGCCATATTCTACTTCTGCTAGAGAGTCACCTCAGAAGTGAACCAAGGACAAGTTTATTTTGGAATTTTATAGATTTTTCCTCCTTTTACTCAGACACGACACTAGCAATTGGTAGAGTAGAACTCAGAGGACAACGCTACACATTAAGGAATAGCAAAACCAAACAATGGTGTGTGTTTGTGTTTATGTGTTTGTGTGAATGTAGTACTATACACCTGAATTAAATAGCTATAATTCTCAAACTGTCATAGTGGTTGTAAATTTATATTTCACAGACTAAAAGCTTAATATTATCTCAAGACAGAAAAATTGCAGACTAACAATAGGCTATAATGACAAAGAAATCTGGACAATGGCCTCTTTCAGGGAAAAAGCAACTTGTCCTATACATCTTTAGAGGGGATAGTGAGACGGTATAACAAACTGGAAAAAGAACAGGATTAAGAGGAAAATAAGAGCAGGGTTTAATCCAGATTTTGTTTCTAACACCTGTGTGAACTTGGGCTCACTAAACTTATCTGAGCCTTGGTTTCTATACCTATAAAATGGATAAAATAATACCATTTAGAACTGTTTTAAGGATTAAATTTATTTTTTTATCCATTTAGCAAGAATTTATAAAATTCCTTTTCCCTGTCAAATATATAAATATTTAATGAACTAATGGTAGAAGGAAAGAGAGCAGAAATGAAGGAAAGAAGGAAGGAAGGAAGGAAGGAAGGAAAACAGAAAGAATGAAGGAAGAGAGAGAGAAAAAGAAGGGGGAAGGGAGGGAGAAATGAAGGAAGAAGGAAGGAAGGAAGGGAACTGAATTACTTGTTTTTCCTGGATTTCAAATGTTAGATATATATCAAACAAAAATTGTTGCCTGTTTAAAACCTGGAACTATAGATTACTTGGTAAAACAAGGAAAACAGTACACAACAGCAGTCTAATTTGCCATGTGAAAAGGTTTAAAGCTATTGCTTCATATTAAACTCAGAGGCAAAATGAAAGTTCTGTGTATTTTATTCCTTTTGACGTTAAAGCAGGATCCTGGAGATGCTCAACTCAAGAATTCAGACAAAGAGATAAAGAGTAATGGGCTGTAATTAACTTGAATTAGCAGTAAGATTATCTCTCTGTGCCACATTCCCTTGCTTCAAGAGCTCTTGTCAGCAAAAAAGTTTGTGGCTCTTTTTATTACAAAAATCCTTTTTTTTAAAATTCTCATCATTACTCCAGAAGAAAGTAAGACAATAAGAACTTAAGAGTTTTATTTATGCAAGATAAATAAGTTCTGGAGATACACTGTACAGCATAGTGCTATAGTTAACAACACAGTAATGAGTATTTTAAAATATGTTAAGAGGATAGATCTCATGTTAAGTGTTCTTACCACAAAACACCCACACACACACACAAGAACACAGGAAATTTTTGGAGGTGATGGATATGTTTAATACCTTGACTATGGTGATGGCATCATGGGTATATGCATATGTCCAAACTCATCACGACATATACATTAAATATGTGCAGTTTTTTGTACATCACCTATACCTCTGTAAAGCTAAAAAAATTAAAAGTCAATAAAAGAATTAAAAGAGAAAAAAAAGAAACAGGTTAACAAAGTGTGTTTGTATAGAAATGACCCCTCTTCCTACACATCCATACAGTTCAACAAATATTTGTAGAAAAGGATGGACACAATGGAAAGGATTAACAGAATGGAAGAAGCCATAGTCTCTGGGCAGGAGTTGCTCAGACAGTCTATTAGAGAGACAGATCAGTATACCTAATGCTCTATTAGAATGAACAAAATTCAATAGACCCACAAAGATGGCAGATTAGGTTTGTGAGGGAAGATGCATGGAAAGCCTCGCAAAGTATATTCAAGCTGGCGCTTGAAGTAGGAGGAGAAAAGAAGTTACACCCATAACTCATAAACACCTTTCTTTTTTGTTAAGAAAGAATTTTTGGTTTAATGGAATCCTTTAGAAAACTATTAGAACAATAATGAGGTCTGTGGAGAGCAGTCACATCATGCCAACGGCTGAAGCAAGGCTAACCCTGAAGTCTCTTGACCCCACTTTCCTACTCCTTCTTCTGTCTTACCTTCTTCAAAGTCTTGAAGAGAAGAGTGGAAAGGTGGGGAGAGGGATGGATGAGTCACATTGGTAAGTCACTCTTGGTCTCAGCATGCACGACAAATACATTTAAAGGTACCTTTGGTGGAAGAGAATTACCCTTTCCTGAACATCTTTGGTGCACTAGACTTCACATACATTTTCTCATTTTAATCTGTAGATGATAGTAGCCAAAAAGCCTCTATGTGCTGGCATTGTAATTTTATGGTTCTTGGTTTTTATACTCAGATTGAAAACACACCTATCACATATATTTTCATTTCTACTTTCACAAAATAAATTTTATACTCCTGGATTTCAGCAATAATCACTTATCCCTCTTTATTTTCTCCAAATATCAAGTAAAGGGGATTAAATAATTGCTAACTGAAGAGGGCAAAAAATGATAATTCAGTAAAATAAACTTCCTGATAGCCCAAGAATAAACTAATGTGTGTCTGGCATTTTTCACAAAGTTCTGGACATTTCCTCCACATTAACATTTCTGCATAAAATATGAATGAAGTCTGTATACATTGTCCGTTTAAAATTAGTTTCCTAGGCTAGAAAACAAATGATTACCATCACATGCAACATCTGAATTGTTCAATTCAAAGCATCCCTACTACTCAGATCAACAAATTAAAGCACAGAAAGTTTTAGCAGGCCAAAGGAGTGACACATGAGCTTGATTTGTACCTGTTGTCAATATCACTATTTACTTTATTTGCAATCTACTACTTTTCTGCTGGTTTGATTTCCTTTTCAATTACATTTGTACTATGGCTGCCTTCATCAAATTCAACGTTTCTTGACCAAATCTTGTAAGCAAACAATAAAATTCTGTTTCACTCTCTTTCTTCCTCCACAGCTAAGAAGATACACACGAATATTTTCTTTCAGACAGCTCCTAAATTTATATTTATGTCCTTCCTGTATTTTTGTCTCTTGGCTACTGAAATGCACTGTTCATATGTTTCAGCGTTCTCTGGGTAGAATCTGATGTAATTTCTGGCAGATGCTTTCGGAGGGTTCCAGGCTGTTGGATTCTGGCACTAGGGGCTTGGGAGGAAGTCAAGCAGATCTTTCATAATGAGAGACTGTTGAAAGGTGCTTTATACACTTCACAATAGCTATGAAGCTATTCTGTAGCACATCCCTCTCACCTGCAACTGAGTCTCCTCTTAGACCTTTCTCATCCCAAGAGTACACTAAAATCCTAGTAACCCAGTAATTACTGGCAGCTTGATAGCTGTTCAAGCATGGCTGCCACTGAGTCACATAACCGTGTACCAAAAACACAGAAAGGTTTTTCAAAGCAGTGGTCACATCTCTTTTAAGACATTTTTCAAAAAATGTTCTGTATGCCCAATATATTTTGTTTGCTGGGGGTTATACAATATTTTTGGCTCACTTTAATTTCTACTTGATATGCATTGGTTGATTTCTTTCCATCCCTTTTGTTTTCTAGCTAGTGAAATGCATTGTTCTCCAGAGATAATCTCCATGAAAATTATGTTGAAATTATGAGAAACAAAGCAATCACAGTTTTTCTGGGTTTAGGAAAGTCACCTGGAAAATTGATCTTTGTTATTTAACCTTCAAAAATAATTTACAAGTTGCTATCTGGCACAAACTACAAAGCTGGAAAAGAACATTAAGTAGTACTAAAAGATTACTGTTATCACTTACTGTACCACAAAGGAAAGACAGCAGGCTACATTGTTCCTCAAGACTCTCAGAATCTTTCCAGACAATTGATGTTAAACAAGTTTTTTAGTAAAGTTTCTGGAAAGATAAATCTCCATTTAATAAGAATGACCTTGTTCATTAGCTGTAGGCTAAGTGTTAAGTGAATGAGAACGATATGTTATGATTCTTGTTTCCTCCCAAGGGACCAGTTCAGATTCTATTGTAAAGCTGCTCATTTTATAAATATCTAAAGTTTATTTTAAATTCTTAAGTATTTTATTTAAAGAGACAGAGGATAGAAATAAGCTAACTAAAATAATGCTATACAAATTCAGATTTAAGTCTGTTCCTCTAGAGAAGACCGGAAAGTCTGTTTTTTAAATGTCTGTTTAAATGTCTGTTTAATGCCATTTGGCTAGAATTCTGAAGCACCAATCTTCTCTCTCATGTAGCATTAAGTTACTTTTTAGCAAATGAGAACAGCTATATATTATAAAACTTGACCAGTCTCCAGGATTCTAACAGGCATGCCAAGACAGCCTAATTATCCTGGCCACCAGCCAAAGAGCAAGTTCACACAACATCAAAGTGGAATTCTTCATATTTTTAACAGCTTTGTTGAGGTATATTTCACATACAATGAAATTCATCCATTTCAAATTTACAAATCAATGACTTTTGGTAGCTTTACTGAGTGGTGCAACCATCACCATAAATTAGTTTTAGAATATTTTCATCATCCCATAACATCTCTCATCCCACTTACAGTTAAGCCTCATTCTACTTCCAGCCCCAGGAAACCACTGATCTACTTTCTGATGCTACACATTTGTTTTTCGGGACATTGTATCTAAACAGAATCACACAATATGCGGTCTCTTGTGTTTGGATTACTTTATTTAGCATAATGTTTTCAAGGTTCATCCATGATGTAGCATGTGCCACGGTTAATCATTTTTTCATTGCTAAACTGTATTCCATTCTATGGAGATCATATTTTTCCTATTGGTTCAGCAGTTAATCCACTTTTAGGTTGATTCCACCTTTGGCTATGATACGAGGATCATTGCTATGTACAATTATGTCAAGTTTGCGTGGACATGTGTTTTCATTTCCCTTGAGTAGATACTTTCTAGAGTGGCTATACCATTTTACATTCCCACCAGCAACATACTATGATTTCTGTTTATCCACGTCCTTGCCAAGATGTTTTATTGCCTGTCATTAATGATGCACAATCAGTTGGGTAATAAACGGTATTTCATTGTGGTTTTAATTTGCAATTCACTAATGAATAATGGTGGTGCGCATCTTTGTATTTGGTTACTAGCCATTCATATATCCCCTTTAATGGAATGTTTGTTCATATCATACAAGTCTCTTATCCTCCTAGTATGCTGCTTGTCTTTTAATTTTTTAATGATGTCTTTTGAAGGACAAAATTTTTAATTTTTATGAGACCTAATTTATCATTTTTTTCTTTTATGGGCTTGCTTTTGGTGTAGTATCAAAAAAATGTTTGCTTATATTAAAGTCTCGAATACATTCTCCTGTGATTTCTTCTAATCATTTCATTGTTTTAGAACTTACACTTAAGTCTATGATCAATTTTAAGTTAATGTTTGTATATGGTTTAAGATGAAGGTATGAGTTCATCCTTTTGCATGTAGATATCCAACAGTTCCTGTACAATTTGTTGAACAGGCTATCCTTTCCCCAGTGAATTCCTTTGCCACTTTTGTTAAAAATCAATTGACTATAATTATAAGGATTTATTTCTGTACTCTCAATTCTATTCGATTGATCTATGTCTAACCTATGCCAGTACCACACTGTCTTAATAACTCTACATTTATAGTAAGTTTTGAAATTAAGAGAAGAAAGTCCTCCAACTTTATTCTTCTTTGTTAAAGTTGTTTTGACTACTGTAGATGTTTGCATTTCCACATAAAATTCAGAATCTTCTTGTCAATGCCTGCAAAATGAAAACGCCTCCTTGAACGTCAATAGGGGTTTATTGAATTTATAGATCGGTTTAGGGAGAATTGTCATCTTACAATACTGACTCTTCTATACATGAATATGGAAGGTCTCTCCACTTTTTTAGATCTTCAATTTCTCTCAACAATGTTTTCTAACTTTTAGTATACAAGTCTTACACTTAATTGGTTAAATTTATTCCCTTCACTGTTTTTTTTTATTGTTGTTGAGAATGCTTATTTTTATTTTTGTTTTTGTCAATGGTTTTATAGTACACAACCATGGGACCCTTGTCATACAGCATGCAGAGAGTGAAAAGGGTATGGATAGGGAAATGGAGCTCACCAGCGGTGGTCCTGGGGAAAGGCCAGACAATCACATATATAGATGAAATAGTAATAGGCAATGATTAATATTTCCAGTCCTAGACATTGTATATATTAGTGATCAAAAATGAAATGCTGAAGCCAGATTTCTGGGGTTCAAACTATGATTCTAACACATACTAGATTTTGGCCTTGGGCAAGTTATTTAAAAACTTTGTGTTTCAGTGTCCTCATCTGTAAAATCTATAATGTAATATTACCTGTGTATATCTCCAACATCATGAACTTTTGAGAATTAAATGAGTGAATAGATGTTTATAGAAGTTTTAGAACTGGGCTTGGAACTCATAAACATTCAATAAACAGTTATATATGAGCATTCTAAGGGATTTCAATCAAGTAACAATAGAACGTGACTTTAGAAATGACAGAGTATGAGCTTCTAGCAAAGCATGTCACATGAACCAAAGGACAACTGATTGACAGCAAGGCTGGCAACCCAGGACAATATAAAAGCAGTTACATTTATTTTCTGCTCCTCATGTTTTGAATGGATAGACTCACCTAATGTTACGCTCCTGGCTTCTCTTTCCATTCCTATCTAATTATTCTTCCCCATGGGAGAAGGAAGATTTTTTTTATTGATTAGTGATGGAAAAATATACTAGGTTTACTCCATTTACTTTCTTTCTTTATTGTGGAGTCAGCCTCCCAGTAGGAAGGATGCACGGTCTATTCCTCCATCATAAGGATATAGCCCCCGGGAGCTGCAGGTTTCCGCTGTGCCACTGAGTGAGTAGTTCTTATACTATCCTACAATATTCAAAAGCCTATTTGGCTGTATACCTAAACTTTATTCTCTACTCTAAGCTTTCATCAATAATTAAGGTAGGATTTCTGATCTCCAATACCTGACTCCCTGGTAATTCAGAACCAAGGATAGCTCCATCAACAAGCTCACAATACACAGCTTTTAGGCCATTAGATTGATGCGACTGATGTGAGAAAGCAGATTATAGCCATGGAAAATGAAACCTCTACTGTCAACGCCCTGGTGTCAGATGACATGGAAAAAAATGTTTTAAAAACAATAGATATGAAGGAGCCAGGGAACAGAAATACTTGTTCCAGGATTTGGAACATATATTCTAAATCTTTTGGGATTTCCAAGCACAAAGCAGCCAAAACTATGTGTAAATTCCACTGATCAGTGAGCTAAAAAGTTTTCTTGTTCTTCTACTTAACCCAGTGGTAATTCCAGGGCACTGGCAGGGCAACAATCAAATGACTAGGTGCAGAGCATAAACAATTGACCTAAAGCATAGCATTATTAGTTCTCAAACTTCAAGGTATAGAATTAACTGTGGTGCTCATAAAAACATGCAAATTTTCTTCAGTTACTAAGTGAAATTCCGATTTCATAGGTCCTCATAGAACTCAGGAATGTGCATTTACAAAAACACTGGTTCAAGTGGTCCACACTTTGATAATCCTTTGAGAAACATGACCTGCTGCAGCTTCATGTGACCAGGAGAATATTTGCCTCTGCTCTTTTATGCCAAATGATCAAAAGAATCCAACTTGGGGCTCTTCTGGGGCAGAATTGTCATGGATGTGCATAAAATACTCAATTTTTAAAATATAGATGGAAAAATTGCACGGTCTCAATATTTTCTTCTGAAAAAGTGTTATTTTCTTATCAATGTCCTAAAAAACTACACTGTATAAACCCATTATCTACAGACAGTAACATCTATTGGACTAACTTAATCCCTTTAGCAACTCCTAGCTTGCCAGCCCCAATTTCTCAAGCTGTGGGGAGAAAGTACTGAAACTTGCTTATGTATAAACAACAAAAAAAATCTGAAAATGCTCATCATCCGATGGATTGCATAAGTCCATATATAAATTCCTTAAGTGACAAAATGTGGATAAATTCAATGTGGTAATGATGAGTTCATCTTATTGGAAAATCTGTAACTTAAAACTAAAAGATAAATTAACCTTTGCATGATAACTGAAATCAATAAAAACAAAATAGCGAATTTGTCTTAGACATTTTGAGTATGACTCAGATTTTTTTGACCTTTCATGTCTAACTATAATATCTTTAGCTCATCCCAACATTTGTTATACAAAAATAACTTCCAGAAACTTCCAAAAGCCTAATATACCGTTATGTATTATGCCTGCCCATTGCCATGTATACAGAAGAGACAGCCACTAGTGACTAACTGATTAGCAATAAGTTAGATAAGCCTTTGTCCAAATGTTCAGATATTTTCACTCCTCAAAGCTCATTTATCGCTGCTACTATACTCCAAACAGACTTTAATCAAATACACATAACACTTTATTGAATATATGCGGTTATGTAATTCTCTTTTCACTAGACTATAAACTTTTTCTCTATTGTTTTTCTTTTTCTCTAGAGAACCTAGAAATATAGCATTATAGTTAAACACCTGACCTTTAGACTTGGGAAGCCCTGATTTCAAATTCTGATTCTGCCACTTATTAGCTGTGTGATAAGACATGTTGCTTAATAGTTTGAGCCTTCATATTCTCATCTTTAAAAAGGAGACAATAAAACTGCACTCATCCAGTCGGCTGAAGCCTTAAATGAGATAATGTGTATAAAGACGTACCCTGCACATGGGAAGTCTGTGTAAATATGGTATCAGTTGCAGTAGCAGCTACAGCAGCATCAGTCCTAGTAGTACATTACCTGACACAGAGTTGCCAAACAATGACAAGTTGCTGAATAAATTAGGTAATGAACATGATTTTTACACATGGTTTATACTGGTATCAAGACTAATGTAAGCATCATGTTACATTTAAATATACCGTGCTTATATAAATAAGGTTTCTTACATATTTTATGGTATCTTTGCATTGAAAATTCATTAAAATGAGAAAAAAACTAGATAGTATGGACACCAAAACCCTGAACCCATGACCAGCCACCTACTGCTATGGCAGGCAGATATAGAAAGTAGAATGGGGACAGCACATATAAACTAAATAGTACTCTTTTTTTTTTTTTTTTGGAGGAAGATTAGCCCTGAGCTAACCACTGCCAATCCTCCTCTTTTTGCTGAGGAAGACTGGCCCTGAGATAACATCCATGCCCATCTTCCTCTACTTTATACGTGGGACACCTACCATAGCATGGCTTTTGCCAAGCAGTGCCATGTCCACACCTGGTATCTGAACCGGCAATCCCCTGCCAGGGAAGAGTGAAACGTGTGAACTTAACCGCTGCTCCACCGGGCAGGCCCCAAATATTCATTTATCCTTTGACTTCAAAGCCCAGTGCCATCTCCTGGTGAACTTGGCCAAGTCACTGATGATCATCAGGTGTTCTTTTGCACAGACTTGTTAAATCAAAGCGACCTAGATCACGAACCTTTCACTTATGCCCTACCCTGCCCAAAGTGGGAGGGAGACCTAAAACCTTCTTAGTTTACAGAGAGTTCTAAAGACAGAGAAGCAGCTCAAAGAGGAAAAATGAATTCAGAAGAGAAGTCCAAAAAAGAAGACATTCCAAAAAACCCAGATGATACAGCATCGGGGTCATTAATCACTTTATTCATCAAGCTAAAAACTAAATCCTAGCACCATGCCTAAACAGCTTGGATTTTTGAGATCACTGCTCTTCTTGGGTTTGAAATATCAGGGAAGCTGTGTTGAGCAACACTTAGAGGTTAGAGCACCAGGAAAAAACAGAAATTCAAATTTCTAACAGGCAAATTTTATTGAAAATGACAGAAGTTTATCAAACATTAAGAAAACATGTGTCAGTGTTCATGAAATAACAAAAAGAAATGAGAAAGGAATTCCTAATGCTTTTCAAGGAAAATAAATGAAAACTAAAATACGTGAATCAGATAATCTTGAGACTAATTCTACCTTTAAAATTAACTATCCCTTTAAAATAATCACTATTAGCTTAACATTTCAATATAATTTATCACTGAATAAAAGTAATGTTCTCCCCTCACTTAAATCATTTTTTAAATTAATTTAAAGTCCTGAGTGACTCTTAACTATCACCCTCTAATTTCCTATCTCCTCACTTCCCATTAAAAATCCATGAAAAAGAAAGAACCCCACTGGAAAGAAAAAAAGAATATTAATCAACAGATTGCCAGATCCAGGAAGAGTTGAGTGTATAATACGTGGATGAAGTTAGACTAAAGTCATAACTATGGCCCATGTACAATTAGACCTTGAAACAAACAGCCAGGGATAGGGAGAAAGTGAGGAGAGATCTCAAATCATTTCACATTACATCTTCACCAAAAATCAAAGCCAGGGGCCAGCCCAGTGGTGTAGTGGTTGGGTTCCCAGTCCTCTTCAGTGGCCCAGGGTTCACGGGTTCGGATCTCGGACCCACACACCCCTCATCAAGACATGCTATGGTGGCATCCACATACAGAAATTAGAAAATCAAGGCCAGCATCTAAGAAACTGAAGCAGTCACTACTGTAAAGAAGGAGAAGGACATTTTCTAAGATTGCCAGGACCCAGATGGCGCTTTCCTCATTTAAAGATGAAAATCCGCCTACCATATAAAACAAATGAACATCAGAAAAAGAATAGAAAATGGCTGTCTTTGGAGAAACAAGACATCAATCTTAATCTTTGTCTCACATCTCAGTCTCAACAAATTATATTTTTAAAAATCAAATGATAAAATATAAAAGAAAAGGGAGGTGAATATAAATCTAATCTTAATTGAGGAGTGAACTTATAAGCTTAAAAACAATGGAAGCCCTTTCAAAGAAAAGAAGATGAAAATATTTGTAATATTGGATAAAGGATTAATAACTTCAGTACATAATAAGTTGGTATAAATTGATAAGAAAAATACGAAAATCACCTAATTAATAAAAAGCACATGGAAACAAACACAGAGACACACACACAGGGAAATGCGAATTGCTAAAACACGTGTGAACAATCAATAAACTAAATTAACTTAAAATAACTATGAAACGCTACAGCTTGCCGTTCAGTGCTGGTAAAGGTGCCATGATCTGGGCACTTCATTTTTATATACTATTGGTATCCTAAATAAATGCATGCCCTTTGACTAAATAATTCTACTTTAAGAAATGTGTAACCTAAAATGCAACAAAATATTTCCACTGGAGTAGTGAAAAATTTAAAAACAAATTGTGTGCAACATTGACAGTCAAATTATTCTGCATGAAAGTAATAACATTTATAATCATTTAAAACTATGTTTTCGAAGTGTTGAAACAGCATAGGGAAATGCCTTTGGTACATTACCTGAAAGAAGCACTAAGCCGAAATTTACAGTTTAAGTTTATCTACATGAAAAAATACAAACGTTTAGAAAAGAATTATCAGCAATTCTCTATAATGGTAGAGGTTTTTATATTATCTGTTAAAGTATTTTTCATTTATTTCTATATGTAATATTGTAATGGCCAATAGATAATTTAACATGTATTTACTTCTATCTTATTTTTCATTTGTTTTGGAATAGAAATATTTACAGCATCCCATTCAAAGTGGTGAAACTCTCCCTCCCAAAGATTTACCTCCAAGTAATCACATGCAACCGCTGTTTCCAGTTTCTTGTCAATCCTTTTAGAGAACTTATATGTATACAACAAGCATCCCCTTCTTTTAACACGCATGATAGCATACTATACACACTGCTCTGATGTGTATATAGCATTTGGCTTTATTCACTTAACTATATATTTTGGAGCTCATTCTATATAAATATATAAGCTACAAATATATAATCAAGCTTTCTTGATTTTTTGGTTTTGTTTGTTTTAACACCGCACATTATCACATTGTAGATTGTTTCTAATCTTTTTTCAGTGTAGTATGTAATTTCACATATATGAATATATCTACAAGACATATAAACGAATGGTATAAGAAGATCAAAGCGCATATGCATTGGTAATTTTAATAATTATCACAGACTCTCTGAGACATTGAACCGATGTACATAACTGCCATTAGTGTATGAGAAAGATTTTTTTTTAACATTTTGGTTAAAAATATTTTTTATAAAACTTTGTATTTTTTCTAGTTAGAAGAAAAATATCTTAGATTTAATTTGCATTTTTTGTTATAATAAGAAACAAAACATTTTAACAAATTATCTTGACCATCACTTCTCTAAATTATTTTCCCTAGAAATGATCGTTGTTGTTCTAAACTCAAAAGCTTGTCCTTGTATTTTGCTGTTCCATTTTTCACCTTGTAGATAAGCCTATTGCTCACACACTCCACGTAAACGTTCGGCTACAGCTCCCCTGTAAGCTTAATTTTCCTATCAAATTTACTCTTCAAGTGCACGGTGCCAAAACACATTATTTTGGAGGAGGGTAAATGTTCCAACAGTCGTTCTCACCTTTCTACAAGTTTCTGTTTTGTGCTAAAGATTTACGTAGCTCCAACCTAAAACTGCACCCCCTCCTCTAGTAGAATGGTGATGGAAGCAGGAAGCAGCCTCTCTTTCTCTTCCCTCTCATTGAATTTTTTGCCTGTAGAAATCATGCCCAAGGAAGAAAGCGTGAACATTCTGACAAAAGCAAGCCTGAGCATTCTCCTTAGCTCAGTTACTGACCCTAGGCTAGGCTAACCGTTGTGAGGTCATGATTATGGTGCCATTATGATTATGAACATTAAGGTGTCATTATTAGCTTGGTGCCACATGAATGAACTGCAAGGGCAGTCACTACATTTGGAAGGCCCATTCTCTTGGACAGACAGAAGAAGAAGCAGAGAATGTCTTTGCTTCCTGTATTCCACAAATGCTTTTCCTGCTGCCACATTATCACCTAAGCAATAGAGTGTGACAAACTTTCCAAAATAGTTACTATTTCTTTGAGGGAAATGCCAAATTAGAATAACCCCACATGTTTGTTTTTAAGTGATCCCTGAAGTCAAGTGCCACGTGATGCTCTGAGTCTGGGGACTGGTACCCTTTCTGATCTGCATCTTGAATTTAAAAACAACATATTAATGGGAAGGAGCTTAATTTGTGCATAATGAACCAAAGAGGAGATTCTAAATTAAAAGCAAAAGATCATTCTGATTCCATTATAAAGGTCAAAAACTTTAGTATGACTTTATATTAGTTTGTTTATACAAAGATAACTACTTTCTTTAATCAGGCATTTCAAGAGAGAGCTAAGTGTTGTATTTCAATCTGCATCTGTCACAGAAAAGAAGCAGACGAAGTGCAAATGAAAGGTTCTTTACAAAAGTGTTTGGTGTATATTTTCCAAAAACATATGGTTGATGTTTCTTACTCCACTTTCAGTAAATCATGTCATGCCTTTATTCTAGTTCTTCTCTTTATTTTTCAAATCATAGCATTAGAGAAACTGAAGCGTGTAATCCTCCCTGATATAACCTTGCTAATTCTCAAATTAAAGGAAAAAAATCACTTATCAAAAGCAAGGTGTTTCAAAGGCTTGTGTATCCTTAAGAGTCTTGAGAAACTATCAGAAAATCTTACAGGTCCGTTCTGCCAGGTATTAATTGTTCCCCAAAATGAAAGAAAGCCAAAATTTTGGAAATGTTCTGCACCTTGTAAAGTTAATTTGCCTTTATCAATTTCAACTTTAGAGTCTGATCTTAGGTCACCGCTGCAAAAGCGTTCACCGTGTCCTTGCTTGAGCATATTACAATCAGCTCATTCCCTTCTACAGTTCTGACATCCCATCCATCATTCCACTCGTCCCTAAACCATTACCCTTGCAAGCTTCAACTTACAAAGAGATGCACCCTCCTATTATGATTTTTAGATTGAACTGTAAGGAATCTTAGAAACAATATGTTCTACCCACCTAATTTTGCAGAGGAGAAAATGTAGGCCTTGAAAAAAGTAAAGAAAGCAATGAACATCACCCTATAGCCATTATCTGCCAGTTAGTGACTAAGCTGGGATAAAATCTAGGTGTATTTATGCTGAGCGTAAGTTCTTTGCACCACACCATGTCCCTATCCATTAAAAAATACTTTCCACCCCTGGACATACTACTGAAAAATATTTTTAACTCTTTTTAAATGTGTAATTTATTCCAATCACACTTGAAAGTACAAAGAATTGGCCACAATCATTGCCAGCAAAGACTTTCATTTAAAAATACTTTAACATAAGTGACTTAGAGAAGAAATTGTTATGGGAATTCAAACTAAAAGGCAATA
Organism: Equus caballus; assembly: GCF_041296265.1. Taxonomy (NCBI): domain Eukaryota; kingdom Metazoa; phylum Chordata; class Mammalia; order Perissodactyla; family Equidae; genus Equus; species Equus caballus. The sequence continues at coordinate 69,614,143 of NC_091692.1, read as the reverse complement.
AGATCCAGTTAGAAAGAATCGGGAAAGACTACGTCTACCTAATGCAGATTGCTCTCAATTCTTTATGGCCAGACAAAATCTCTCTTCCCAGGCTCGCACACAGTTAGTTATTTACCAACTGTATGTTTCTACTTGAGCATAATGACATCATCATCATAAAAGTGATAGCTATCAATCATGTAGTATTACCACGTGTTAGTGAACTGTCACCATAATTCTGAGAGAGGTAGTATTACCGTATCCATCTTACAGATGTACCACAGTCATTGTAAGTGACAAATTCAGAGCCAAACTTGTCTCAGTGAATAGCACACAATCATGTAGTCCCTTGATGCCAAACCTGTCTCACCATATCTAATTGGTCATACTTAATATTTTTATATCCGTATTTACTATCACCACAAATATTGCCTTAACACAGGCCCTTTTCATTTCTTACCTGAAATATTTCTCTCTCTCTCCACACTTAGATTCATTCAACCCATTTTCCACTCTTAGGTATATACTAATCATTTTTAAATGCAACTATTATGAAGTATTGCCCACCACCATCACTTTAAGTGTATTATTACCTATAGCAGTTTTAAATTTTTCCTGAGACAATTTCTATTGAAGAAATAATTTACCCATTGATAAAATAAGTTTTCAAACTACTGTTCTTAAGATAGACACGCGTTGGTATAGCACTGAAGACCTCATAATCTGACAGCTACCTGTGTCCTTTAGCCCTATTTCTTCTCTAACTTCTCCTCACATCTTACCTTCCTGCATGCTGAGTTATCCATGCTTCTCCAAATGTCATATTTAGTTTTTCCTCCATGTTTTTCATCATGCTGCAGTTCTGCCTGGAATGTGCTTTTCTTCATAATTCCCAGCTCCCTTACAAGTGGCCAACACCTTTCATTTTTTGAGGTTAATTTCCTCTTTGAAGACTTCCTGACCCATGTGGTAGAATTGAATCCACCTTACTTGATTCAACCTCTATAGATTTCAAGCGTATACTTACAACACATTGCAATTAATCTGCAAGTTTAACTTTCCCTACTAGACTATAGGCTCTTTAGCGTAGGGACTGTAATGTATTTATCTTGGTGTAACCAGCGGCGATACGGTATCTGGCACGGAGCTATTGCTAAAAGAAATGGATGAACAAAAAAATGCGTTTACTTTGGATCCAAAGAATAGTTTACCTGTTAATTAAAAAAGGAGAGACTTAAAGTTAAGAAATTTCAGTTGACTTAGAAAGAGAGACAACATTTACCTGACAGTGGAGTCCTAGCAAAAAGAGCCAGATTCAAAATGAGAAACACTGGAAGAGAAAAAAAAATTTGCCCTGAAGAGTCTCCTGGGCCACACAGTTGGAAAGGGAAGCAAGCACAGAACTGGATTCAATCTGCGGGTCGGGCTCCAGGACCCTCTGACACAGACGCTAACTAAAGCAAAGCCATCACCTAAGAAGAGGACACACTGATGCGGAACTCAGAAAATCAGGAGGTCTCAGGAGGTCTTGGGATTTTCTAAGCTCTGCATCAGTGTGCCCTCCTCTTAGATCTTTTGGATAAAAACAATTCTCCATGAATATTTTACATTTCTGCAGTCCTGGTCCTCTGGCCAAAGGCACTTACCGCCAATTTAGAAGTGTTTGTAGAAGGAGGCATTCTAGAATAATAAATCTTAGAGATACCTTCCTCCCCAGAGATGGTCCAACTTAGTAAAGATAAAGACCTCTTCTCCCCAGGGTAGATTTGCTTATATTCCAGAGTAAAGATAAGGTTTCCCTTTCTCTAAAGAAAAGGAGGAGTGGGTCACCAAAAATCCCAAATAAGAGAAGAGTTATGTTTTGTTTTTTGATTTTTGATTTTTAGTTTTCTTCTCCTATAATATATTTCATTTCATGTACAGGTACAATCTAGCTTTCACCAAATAACCCTGTGTGGATTGAGACTCAGGAAACAATCCAAGACAATACTCTGGATGCTGCTTTTACAATGAGTAATTTGTAATAAACTGTGTTGCTTGTGATAAGATATATATGATATGTATATAACTGTGGCCAACTAATTTCTTATCTTCTAACTCTAGTGTTAAATCTCAGAACCTTTACAGTTTCTGGCTTAACACCAGCTCGCATTTTAATTTCTGTTTATTAGTGGAGTGGCCTTGCCATACTTAAGCAAGAATTGAGGGCAGAACTACTGAGTTAACAAATAGATATTGCTATCTTTCAATTCTTTAGTTTTATATGTGATGACCCAACTGTAATTCCCTGAAATTAATGAAAGACATTTCAATGTGGTTCTTCAAATAAGATAATTTATCATTTCTCACATGGAATAGTGAGAAACTTTTAAATGGCAGATGTTTTTTGATGATGGAGGAAAAAGATAGAAAATCAACCTAAACAAATAATGGTTCTGTCTCCAGTATTAAATATTTGAGTTCCACTCAGTTGTAGTTCTGGAGCTTCTACGAAAAGTTTTTCAAAACTGCATGGAGCTGGGGCCGGCCTGGTGGCGCAGTAATTAAGTGAGCACGTTCTGCTTCGGCAGCCCAGGGTACGCTGTTTCGGATCCCGTGTGCGGACATGGAACCACTTGGCAAGCCATGCTGTGGCTGGTATCCCATATATAAAGTAGAGGAAGATGGGCACGGATGTTAGCCCAGGGCCAGTCTTCCTCAGTAAAAAGAGGAGGATTGGAAGCAGATGTTCCTAAAAAAAAAGGAAAAAATTGCATGACGCTGTAAAAATTCTTTACATGTGAATACCAATGGTGTTATGACATACTTGTTTGAGAATTAAGGGTGTTGAGAGATATTATCAGAACACATTTTTAAATTGTGTGATAATAAGGTTTAGTAAAAAATTTCCAACAGAAGACAATTAAAAGAAACAAACAAAAAATGTTTCATCTTTTTAATTTGCAGAAAACCAATTTCTGTGTTGAAGATGCAGAATTAGAAAGTTCAGATAGGATTAAAATTTAAAAACTGAGTAAGAATTCCAATTTCCTGATGTTTGGCTATTGAGTAGAAGAAAAAGCATTTTTACCTCGATAAGCATATTTTCTCATCCACAAAATTGAGAGAGTTAGTATACTGCTTGTCTTGCTAAGGTCCCTCCCATCCTCAGACACAGATCAAGATGAGGTTATTGATTTCACATTGAAACTTAACACTTGTTTAAATTGATTTTGGGCAGTATCATTTTAAAAAAGAGTTGTACTTATTCACTTACTTGAGGTAAATCTACTGTAAAATTTACTTAATATGTATTAAAAATAAGGCTAAAGGAGATTAATAGAATATAGTTAGGGATGATCAAATTCTGTATTTGAGACAACTGAAAAGTACTAACAATATTATTTTCTATTGTCAGTGATAGAGGACATTTTAAAAGTGAGTTTCATCTAAAGTAATTAGTTATCATTGATTAGTACAGAACCATGTTGAAAGGCTCCTTTCATTGATCTACTTTCTTTAATACGTTTTCAGTTTGATGTTCTGTAGGTTGTAATTTCTGGAGGTACTTCAACTTCAATTACAGTTGCTTTTATTTCATCTAATGAAAAATTCAAATGGATACCTTGGTGACAAAGTTTGATTTCCTGACAGATAGCATTGTGCAATACTGAAGTTTCAGCTCTTGTTCATCTGTGTACCATCTTTGTCACGTGTTTCATCTATCTATACGAGGAAGCTATCTGAAATACAGATGACATAGACTACGATCAAGTTATACTCTTTAAATGTTACGTTCAAAAATGTAACAAATGGAAATAAAAAGAAGCAACATCTTTGCTCTCACAGCTTGAAAATTCACAGCACCATCTTTTCCCTCCTTTCAGCCTCAACGCAGGTAAGTAATGGGACTCTAAATAAGGACAGATAACAATGGTGAGCTGAAGAGTCCTCTCCTCTAAGAAACCTGAACTTCATTTTGATTATAGCTGTTGAGTGTCAGAGGATATGAAATACAGAGAAGCCAAGAGTGGAAAGGATTGGGTAATCTTCAGTGTGTTTTTAACAGCACTGTATATAGAAAGCACGAGAAAAATAGTCATTTGGATGATGAATAATTAAACTTATTAAAACACCCAAGAATATGCCTTATGTAATAATCCCATGCCATTAGGTGAATTGATGAGGTGCCCTAATGGGTATTTTCCTCATCAACTTTTTAAATTATGCAAAATTGTGCCAGGCTTCTATATAATTTGTACAATTAGAAACAAATTCTGCCTTTCATTATGCATATTTCCCTTTAATTTTGACAGATGCTACACATTTGAATAACTTGTCCTTTTCAAAACTTTAATGTATGTACTCAAGTAGCAAAGCCTCAGTAAATTTTCCCATCCCCCTCACTTTGCTCCTGCTTGAGTTATATCTGTAAGAGTTACAGTGCAAAACTCCATGAAAGGCAAGAATTTACATCCACTAGATCTTTCCTTTTCTGATATTTCTAAACCTGGCGAATTTACCTGGTAACAATCTGGTGCTAATGACTCCAATATTATTGGCTTCCTCACTCTATGGGCCAGGTGAATTAGTTTGCGATGTGAACTGGAACCACACTCCTAATTCTGACTGTCCATTTTGCAAATTGGCACTTGGTTACACTGAGTACTAAGAAAACTTGAATGGAAAAATAGAACATATTACTACTCTAGTAAAAGAACTTACACAAACTATTTTATTGATAATATAGTAATATCACTACACACACATGTACATTCAGGGGCATTCCTTTTCATAATGCGCAGCAACCAGCATTTGTTCTAAACAAATTTAAAAGCATAGCTACAACAAAAAATATCTCTTGAAGGGGCCAGCCCTGCGGCCGAGTGCTTAAATTTCCGCATGCTCTGTTTCAGCAGCTCAGGGTTTGTGGGTTCAGATCCCCGTGTCAACCTGCTCCACTCATCAGCCATGCTGTGGAGACATCCCACAGATGAAGTAGAGGAAGATTGGCACAGATATTAACTCAGGGCTAATCTTCCTCAAGCAAAACAAGAGGAGGATTGGCAATGGATGTTAGCACAGGGCAAATCTTCCTCACACACACACACAAATTCTCTCTTGAAGGAATGGTGAACAGATGACTGGACGAGAGATCTGGAGGATCAGGCATAGATCTTGCGCAAATTGGTTATATGATATCGAGCAAGCGCTTGAACTTAGAGTCTTTTTCTGTAAAAAGATGCCAAATGATTTCTAAACTTTCTCTATATCTAATTCTAAGTTATTGGCTACAGATTTAGTGAGATGATCTTAATATTCTCTTCTCATCTTGTGTGACGACTAACTGATTAATATTGAGTGTTATTCTTTTCCCATATTATTTTGGATCTAAGTCTTTTGGTTCCATGTCAAGATAAGCTGATTTAGAGAGTGTTTATTATAAACCTTAGGTTAGATCCATGCACAAGAAAGACTGTACACCTATCTTTTCAATTTGACTATAAAACACATGGAAGCTACTTTACCATAAGACTCTTTTTACCTATAGTAGACTCAAAATTACTTTATATCAATCAAGCATTTGGTTTCCAAATAATAAAAAATGGATATTTATATAAACAAAACAGTTTCTTCACTGACTTTGGACTTGTATCCACTCACCATAGATGACTTCTCAAGTAAAGTTGTAAGATGATGTTTTTTCCATTTATTCACAAAGCATGTAATCTAGGCAATAAAGGAATAAAGAGAAAAAAAGATATGGCCTTTCTCCCTGAGAGACTAAATGGATTTGGGAAAAAAAGGAGCAGTAGCGTAGCGTAAAAATACAGAAGCAATACTATCAAAAACAAAAATGATAAACAGAAAAGCAAAAGAGAGACAGACAAGCTCCAAGAGTCAACTATCTATGTGGCCAACTTTAGGAAATCTATACTCCATTGCTAACCAAATTGTGTAGATACATGTGTGCTAATGAGCGATCTATCTGTGTATCAAGAATAACTACAGCTACTTTTAAAAAGTTATGCATTCTTTCACATCCATATGGTCAAGTTCTAATTCAACATAAAACACATTTTAGAGACACACCCACCCATGTTTGTTTGTATTATAACTCTGATGGTCTATGACAGCAAATCACTTCATCTATGGCATCACTGGAAATACCTAATTATATATGTATCTAAAAACAATTTTGTAAAGCCAAAATTCCCACTGCTTATAGCACTCTACCCTTAAATCCCACTCTGCCCACATGAAAAAAAGATATCACTCTCAAGAACAAGAATTATGTTTATTTTTTGATTGGTTTCTCTTATGTTAAAAAAAATAGAAAATATTGAAAATGTCAAGAAATTAAATTTAAATATGAACGTAAATTAGAATAATTTATATAAATTAAAGGTAAAATGTTTCTTTAAACATTTATAAAATCAGAAATTTCATCCTTTGGAAAGATTAGAATAAATATTCCATCTATTCTAACAAGTAACAGTTTTGTCTCTAGAATAAGAAAAATAAATTGCAAACTAGATAGCTCATATTTACTTGCTGGCATTTAAATTCAGGTGGGATCAGTTTTCCAAATCGCACAATTGGAGATTAGCAATAAATGTTTCAGAGCTGCCCTAAGCTGAAGCTATTGGTTTCCTCTGACTTTTAATCTTACCTCAATGCCCACAGAGAGAACTTTGATAAAGGTTTCATACTTCCTGGAAGATCTCATTTATTTTCTAATAATAAATAAAAGCTTCATTCTTTAGAACTGCCGATCTAATACTCTAAATACAATTTTAAAATATTATCAAGGGCACTACTAATATAAGTCAATCATTTGAAAGTGCAATTTTCTTGATTCACTTTGCTCACAATTTACATAAATATTTAAATTAATAAAGCTGGCATTATAGTTCATGGTAAATATTAACTTTTCAGGGTAAGTCATAAGTATTGGTTCATCAGAAGATTTAACTTATGTGAAGAAAATATTGATATTGTAAGAAATGACTTTTTAACATATTGTATCAAAACATATTGCCTGATGAGTGCCTAAAATTGTTTTTCAGGCAAAGAAAGAGTGCCATATTCAGTAAACTCCTCTGGAAATAAATAAAATAATTCATTGTCCAACCTACATGTCAGTATTAGTGTCATGCTTTCTATAGAATGACTTCAGATGGAAAATAAAGAACTCTGTCAATTTATCAAATAGTGTGTTTAAAAGTTCCAAATAAAGAATTTCATCAGTATTTTCACTGAATTCATTAGTTGTCAGTTTGGAACCCTTCTCACAATCAAGAAAATATGACCATATAGACATAAACCAAAGAAAATCACTTGCAAAACCGTAAGACAGATTTTTAGTCTCACTACATGATTGCATTTTGACATGAAGGCATTCATTTACCATCAGGGGCCATAAAAATGATAGACTCCATTCACATTTCACTAAATATGGTACTGATGGCTCTCAATATTTTTATGACTTTTCTTATATTTGGCATATATTGTTAGGAATATAGGAAACAACTGAGTTTCATCCAACATCATGGAAATTGTCAACAAGACATAAGTTTCAAAACTTTGAAGGGCAATCATTTTCTAAATTTCCTAAATATGCTAACACGCCTTTAAAACTACTTGACCATATCATAAATGGGAAATGAAACCACCATGGGCTACTTTCTTTTCCATGAAATTGTCACCATTAAATTGGAAATATTTGGAACATTAGTAAACCTAGAGGAACACAGATTACACCAACAAGATAAAGGCATTAAGATAAAATGAAAACCAAATGCAGCTTTCATTTGGATGTATTAATATTAACCAGTTTCCTTCAGTATAGAGTGTATTCCAAATATAACAGAGTAAAGAGGGCCTGTATTTTTTTCTTCTTAAGCAGCATAGTAAAATATTCTTGGTCTCTGTGAGATTTTTAGATACAGAAAAAATTCCTCTGTAGATGATGCATAAAAGTTTCAGGTACCCATGAAATACTAAAAGTATATGAATACTAAAATTTAAAGACAGCCACACTTCCTGAACCAATTTATGAATTAATGAGAATTATCAACCACCCCCCATACCCCCAAAATCAAAATGTGGTTTTTTTGCACCCGTAGAAAAATCTTTGGGATTTTTTTCATGATGGCTAAGATAAGTTTCTTAGAAAAACCTGTTTCTTTTTACGGGGTTGGAAACATCTTTAGGTAGTTTCATTTTTGGCGGGGGGGTGGCTAATTAAAATGAAGTGAACGTTGGCTATAAGGAAGAAAAGTGATTTTGTTTTAGAAACGTTTGTAGTTTGAAAATGTTAAAAGAAGAAAACGATTTCACTTGTCTCTACCTTACAACAGCAGAAGCAAAGCTTGGCAAGAGGTTTGGGTTCCACATTATTGCAGCACTGCAGGCATAAAACTATTCATGGGCTCACCTATCTTAACACTGGGTATTATTATTTTCTCTGGAAAAAAAACTTCTTTACAAGATGCAAAATACCTATGTTCTATTTCGATCAGTAATAGGTGAGTATATAAATTTATTTCAGAATCAGAATTAATGAACTATAAAACAATTGACAGGACTATCTTCAAGAAGTAAGAAAAAGAGGCAAATTTTACTAATAGTTGCGTGAAATTTTTCCAACATTTAAAATTTTCTTGTTTTCTTTTACTGAGTTTAACTTTAAAGATGCATTTTTCTTACATCAGCATTAATTATACTTGATTATGCTATAAGATATTTATCAAATTGCAATAAAAATAGTAAGTTCAGACTAAAATAATTTCCAAATACTAATTTTAGAGTTCCAAATAGCAACCAGTAGAAAGGCAAAGAAATATCAATTTATTTGGGATTCTTGATTCTATAATATCTACAAGAATTAAAATTAAAATAGGTCAACTGGAGTATGCAAGATATTCAGTTGTGTAGACTCAATTAGGGTAGACTTCAATGACTTTAATTCAAAAACATTTCAGAACATACAAAATTTCAGGCCCAAGTTGGAATCTATTATTTCGTTTCAGTCAACTTACTTGCCTGGCAGGATAATGGTGACTTGTATTTTAACAAACATTGTTATGTATTTATGTTTGTCTTTTAACATATGCTATGAATAGAACGTGATTGCATAAATGAAACTTGAAATATTTTCTCCCGTTAGGATTTACAATGTCTTCCTCCATGGTCTCCATAACCACTCACATACACTTTCAGATTGCACTCTGAACTAGGGAATGCAAAACAGAGAAATTAGAGAGCAAATACATTAAGATGAGATCAGTACTAAAATAAGAGGAGTTCTGCCTCCTGGGGGCCATAATCTTGTCCGTATATTAAACTCGCCAAGAGAATTTTTTAAAATCCTGATGCCCAGGCTCAACCACAGAACAATTGAAGAAAAATCTCCAAGGATGAGGCCAAAACATTGATCATTTTAATGACTTAAGATTACACAGAAGATCTTAATTAACTTATGAATTCAGTCCTTTATCACGGTGGCTAAGAGAGTGAACTCTCATGTCAGACTACCTGTGTTGGAATCCTAGATCGACCTCAGAATGCATATGACCTTGAGCAAGTTATTACTTTTGCTCAGTTTTCTCATCTGTAAAATAAGTATAATAATAGTGCCTGCTTCCTAGGGTAGTTGTAAGTGAGTATTTGGAAGGAACTTAAGACGATACCAGGCATACAGTATGGGCTCACTAGATAAAATAATCATTGTGATTTTAAATTATCATCAAAGTAGACATTTTCAATTCTTTAACAGTATCCTAAACACAAGATTGCTTTATTTATTAGAAGTAAGGGTGTACCCACGTATTTAAAATTAAATATCACAAAAGAAATCTAGTCCAGTGACTGGCCTGCTGTTGTTAAGATACTTAGCCTTTAACAGTAAGACATGAATCATGTGCTTTGATTTCTCCATCTGTAAAATGAAAAAGAAGTAGAGAGAACTTTAAAGTCTCTTCTGGTTCTAATTCCATGAGTGCATTTAAAAAGATGATAAAAGGTAGGAAAGATTTGGGATACTAGGTTCCATTAGAAGTAATGTTCATGACATTTCTGAAACTGAAACTACACTGAACCCAGACATCTAAACAGCCAGTGTTTACATTGCAGATGTAATGACAGATATGTTAATTAGCTTGATGGTGGTGATTATTTCACAATATGCACGAATGTAAAACGCAAGTTGTACACCTTAAACAAACATATACAATTTTGGTCAGTTACACCTTAATGAAGAAAAACACAACGTCACATCTGCTTGATTAGTCAAATCAATTAAAAATTATAGCATTGTAATTTCAACAGAATGTTTGACTTTAATTTTGGTTTTGCCCAAAACAGGATTGGACAAAGTAGAGTAGGGAACCAAAAATACAATGAGAAATAATTAAAAGACTCTGCTCTTAAACCTACTTTTATTAATTAAAATAGATATTACAATATTTATAAATACAAACAAATATATAATAGAGCTGATATATCAAGTTCAGCAATAAAACACAATCTTTTTTTTAAGATACGCACTTTTTTTGGTGAGAAAGATTGGCCCTGAGCTATTATCTGTTGCCAATCATCCTCTTTTTTTTTCTCCCCAAAGCCCCAGTATCTAGTTGTATATCCTAGTTGTAAGTCATTCCAGTTCTTCTGTGTGGGATGCTGCCACAGCATGGCTTGATGAGCTGTGTGTAAGTTCGCACCCAGGATCGGAACCGGCAAACCTGGGCCACTGAAGTGGAGTAGGCAAACTTAACAACTCGGCCACAGGGTCAGCCCCCTGAAACACAGTCTTGAATCCACTGTCTTCTTTCAGTTAGAACACTGCCAATACGTTTGTGTCTACCTGTATATTTCCTGCCACCATCCACTATTCTGGTAGGTCAGTGCTAATCTGAATTTAGCGTATCTTTCCCTTGCTTAAAAAATTGTTTTCACCTGTATGTATGTATTCCTAAAAGATATGTTTTGCATTTCTAGTTTTTGAACCTTATTAAAATGAACTTTATACTATAAAAAAATTAAAAGTACTATTTGTAAAATATGACAATTCTATTCTTTAACTCTCTTGCTTTTCCTCATGATGAAGATCATAAAGTCAGGTTAAAGAAGCCAGATGACTGACTGCTTGATAGTCCTTTCTAGCAAGTAGAAAAACTTTAAAAACAGATATTCTTGTATATTATTCTTTTGTCACACATAAAATGATAGCCATTATAATAATTTATCTTTCCTCAAGAAAAATTACCAAGGGGATTTGTAAGTAGCATGTTTCTAGTTCACTTTTTAAAATTCTGTAATAAGCATTACATAAAACTCTAGCACAAATATTATGGTATTTTTTAATCATATGATAATATTTTGTACTAAGTTTTAAAACTATAATAGAATCAACAAGCCGGCATGGAAAGAGATAGAATTTCTTTCTTTTCCTACATAGTTGAATGGAAGGAACATTTAGATTTTAAAATAGCCTGAACACAAAGAAGGATCAGCATTTTCAAAAGCACAGATAACTCACAATAGTAGAAGTAAAACCAAGACAAATGCCTGATGTTAAAAATAGATGGCTATCTCCTTGTCAGGTTTTAAGTTTATAAAGTTGTACACAATTGCTATAAATCTGTTCTGACTAATGTCTGACACAACACCATGTACGTTTTGACGGACTTGATAATGACATTTTAAAATACCTTCCATTATTTCTCAACAAGGTAGCTTTGAAAATTTTTGTTTGAACTAGAGAAATTAATTTATTTGATCCTTGTAAATATTCCAAGAACTGGTAAAATGAAAAGGGCAGGATAGATCAACTAATTTCCCCGCTAGGCTGTAAGAGTGAAATGCCACTGATTGGTTCTCCAGAGGAACCCAGCAGCTTTCGGTTTGGGTGGCCGAGAGATTGAACAAGGACTCTTCTGAGAGTCTATTGTTTCCATAGGAATGAGACGTTATCCTGAAATAAGGAGCCAATCAAAAACAGCAATTTAGCAAACTGAAATCACTTCAATTTAGCCAATCTCACTGGAAAACAACTTGAATCTTGAAAATGAGAAAGACTGGGTGGTTATACAGAGAGGAACTCAGAGGGGATAACATTTTTGAAGGTTTGCAGCCTGAGATTTCAAATATGCAACATATTTAAGGAAAGTGATTAAAGAAAATATCCCAATGCTCTAAAAATAAAGCTACTACCACAGGAAGAAACGTAGTTAGGAGTTCTTTCAGCTCTAGGATGCTTCAGTTTCAGTAAGAGACCTTTAAACAGAAATTTCATCCCTCAAGAACTCCCTCAGTAACTCATACCTTAATCTCTTTGCTGATAATTAAAAGGAAGGGTCATTTTTATTCATGTGGCAATAACAGAGAAAGAGCAACCCACTAGTGTTCGCTCCCATTCTCCCAGGAACAGTATTCACGCAGAGAGACCTGGAGCACTGCCCAGGTCAGCTCTCAGCAGACTAGAGGGTCTTTTCCTCATGTTCATGCCTTAGTTTCCACCACAGGCCAATACCAGCTCTGAGGACAGGATAAAGCAGAGACTGAATTGTACCACAGTTGTAGATTTCAGACTTCGGCTCTCTACATCTTGGATTAAATCCCCCGGACAAACTAGGTGGGTTCTCAAATGTCACTGAAAAACAATAATTCACTCCAATATCTAAAAAGGAGAGATATGTCTATTGTTCAAATGGCATTTATTAGTTACTGGGAAATATCAGACATTAAGTATACAAAAGAAATAAAATGAGGACACATTCTTCAAAGATATTTCAGTCACATTCGCAGTCGTGTAAGTAGACTGATAAAAACCAACAACAGATTTTCTGTGTCAATAAGGTTTTCCCCTTATGTATTTATCACAAGGACTAAAAGCTCACATATTTTGGGTTAAGACACTGAGCCTCCTTTTAAAAGGGACATGATTTTTGAATAAGAGACAATGCTAAGATATTGGCCACTATGACTCTGTAACATGTTAATATGTCACATGACCCAATCAGAAAGTATGGCTGTGAGATAAAGACTTTGATTAACAGAAAAATTAGCTCATGGGCAAGAGGCTCAAGTAAGGCCTGGATACTTCAGCATTGCCAGGAAGTGCAGGCCTATGAGGTCACCAGCTTGCAAGGCTCTGGACGCTATGAGGACAAGAGCGCCAAAGAGCAAAGGAGGAGTGGAGAGGGAGGCTCCAGACATGCAAATATCTCCAAACTCATTGTTTGACCTAAATCTAGCCTCATACATCAGCTAGGACTCCTTCCACGGTACACGATAAACTCACATTAAATTGACTTATGAAGAAAAATAAGAAATATATGGTGCACTTAACTAAATAATCCAGCTTCAGGTGCAGTTTGATACAGAGGCTCAAAAAACAGCATCAGGACCCTCAGGACTCTGTTAAGTTTCTCTCCATTCAGTCTTGCTCTCCTCCAAGTGTTGCTGTTATCCTCAGCTAGATTTTTTCCCCTCAGGGTACAAGATTTGCATAGCAGGTCCAGATCAGCAGTTGGCAGAGAGGAGAGAAGTTTGGGTAGAGTGAACTTTTCTCTTCCAGTAGTTAAACAAAAGTCCTGGATGTGCCTCTCTTTTTTCTAAATTGGGTCACGTTGTGACCAGAGAGATGGGTACACTAATGGGCTTATGAATGAGGCGTAGCATCACCCTCACTCAAACCTTGAAGGTGGAGGGGAGGGAAGGAGTGTTTCTTGTTGGAAATTGAAGGTGTGTTATCAGACAAAGGAGGAACAGATGCTGAGGAGGTAACAACACGCATCTAGTACACAGTTAGTCAGTTTTAGGGAAGAGAATATTACTCCAGAAGACTGCCTGTTAACCCATCACCTCCAGCTGGATGCCTGGATAGGCTTCATAACTTTGCTCTGTCACAGAAGGGTATATATGCTATCATGCCTAGAAGGATGTTTTCCTCTGTAAAATATGCCACAAATAGGGATTTTTTTTCCTAAACTGAAAGTTTTTTCTGTTTCCTTTTAAGATTTCTTTTTTTAAAGGCACCAAAAGTTTGAAATATAAATACAAAATATATTTGTTTATTTTATAAAAAGACAGGAAATGTAACCAAATTATATAAAACTTAAGGCTGGCATAGCAAAGTTTCTATTTATTTTTTTTTTTTTCCTTCTAGCCAAGCAGAACTGATGTCTAGATGTAGGTGAGAGGCAGGCCATGGTGCACACAACGATCTGCTGAAGGAGGAGGCAGAGCTGGGAACTGAGATCCGGGCAAGACTGGGTGGCCTTTCTGAGACAGAGCCTGCAAATGCACCCTGAGGGGACAATACTGTGGTAGACTTTGGTGGCCAGAGTTGATTACAGAGGACCAGCAACTGGGTCAATGATGGAGAAGCGCCCTCTAAGAGTAAGAGAATAAAATAAAGAATAAAATTAAAGCCTAGCAAGAGCAGTCTTTCTCAGTCTTTTTGATAACCAGGTGAAAGCCCTCTCTAGAAAAATGCATAAAGGCACATGCAATTTTATATGCAATTACAGGCAGATCCCAGGAGCCCCAAAGTGCAGTCATAGACCTCCCCAAGCACATACGCCCAGATTAAGAGATTCCATATGGACTCAAAATATAAAATTACCCAAGCACTTTATTCCTTGTGATGATATTGTTTTAAAATAAGGTGGTTTATAATAAAAATAAAAACAGGTATACGTTGTAATAAAGAAACCAGCTTTATTGCAGGAACATATAATATATGAGAAGCCCTGAAATGATTGAACATATTATCAAAGAACACATCAGCTTGGTGTAAGATGACTACTTGTTCTTCTGAGTGTGATAGCAAATATCAGGAGATATGTGTTAACAAACAGTTTAACATAACACTATAAATACAAAACTGAGAGTATTTTATACCACACAGTGATATAATCACTTTATAGACATTGATTAGACTGCTTTTAAGAAGCTTAGAGATTTTATTTGAGTGTTTTAAAAGCATCAGGTTTTCTCTTTTATTGAATCTCATTTCATAGACTTCATCCCCAAAATAACCTCATCAAGAACAATGACCTGGGAAACAAAATCCATCCATCATCTCCATAAACTTAGTCAGAAGCAGCTTTTTCTGGAACTGTCTAGAACATATCACACTCAGTGCACTAGCTGGGTGACAAGGGGTCTTGTGAGGTCCCCACTATGCTCTAAAGGCTTCACAGCCTCACTGAGTTAAATTAAATCACACAAATATTAATTCACTATTAGAAAAAGCAAACAGCACTTAGGGAAGATGAATTTTTTTAATCTTAGATATCAGGAAACGTTCCAGATTGGTCTCACATCACCTTACACTTGGCATTTTCTTATCATTTCAAATGAAAGTTGAAATTTAAACAAAATTTACCCAAAAATTAATAATCTGAATTAATCAGTCTCACGAGTTGTAACAATGCTTACTTTAGCTAATATGAAGTTCGTTTTGGAATTCTAAAAAAAAATGGAATGTATAGTTTATAAATGTTGAACCAACACAAAAAGACAAACAGGGTAGGAAAGGACATGGGAATGCTCTATACTTTTGATGCTCTATTTTCTAGGCTAGAATAACTTAATTAATGAGTGTATTATTGAAATTCCTGCCTGAGAAAGCTTTATCTAGGCTAGAGAGCCCATTGTGACTCAGCACCTTGATTAAACCAAAGCTCATCTGAGTTCACCCTATTCTGTACTATTCTATGTACTACACTGGCAGTACACAGAAGAGAATGAAATAATTTAATTTCAGTGGACTTCAAATTCTAGAGGGTCATTGAGCACTGCCTTATTATGGTTCAAATTAGATGTTTTGTGATAAAATACACTGCAATTTCTTTGTAGCATTGGCTTTGAGGATCAGAATAAACAGTCCTAGAGCAAGCTTTAATAAAACATAGTTACATTTGGACCTTCATAACCGGTATCAGTTACCTCTTCACAAGACAGATGGGAAATAAGTGAAACTTTTTAGCCCAGGAAGAATTATCTCATAAGCCCCAGCTGAAATTATAAATGGCTCAGGAAAGCTTATTTTATAGGAAACTATTATTGACTAAATAAAAAGGAGTTAATAATGTGAAATCCAGCTACCATCAGCTTTGAAATTAGATTGGCCTAGTTCTGGCTGGTGCTGCTTACTGAAGAACCTTAGAAAAATCTCAAGTAATTATACCCTGGTTTTTCTCATCAGCAAAATAAACATTATAATACCACATAGATTTCATGTGAAGATTAAAAGGAATAATGTTTGGCAAGAGCCAAGCAATGCCTGGCACATAATAGACATTCAATAAAAGACAGTAGTAAGAACGAAGATGCCAACGGTAATATTAAGCATAACAGCAATATATCAGTCAGGCCTTGATTTGCACAGTCCATTACGTATGAATTTCAGTTACCACTGTATAGCTAAATATAAGTAACACAGTCCTCTCAACAGCATGGTTTAAATTTTAGTTACCGTGGTATTTGGCAATTGCATAAAGTACAAACTTTGCTGCTAGATTGTTGGTCCACAGATCAACTACCTCAGTAACAGATGTGCATCGTAATTATTGACCAATCGCAACACTTCTTTCAGCGTCTGCTGGTGACTGGTCATTCCATGTCTGTTATTCAGTTCATGCACAGATGGTTAAACCTGTAGTTGCATTGCCTCCTTGTCTCCTAGCAATAAACATACCTAACACTACGCAAAAATGAATAATCAAAAGAGGGAATGGGTGAACAAGGATGAGAGTGAATCAAAGAAACAAAAATTTACCAAAAGTAAAATATAAATCAAAAGTAAATGGAGTTAGAGCTAATTTTGGGAACATTGACATTATTGACATTTGAGAGGCTTCACACGAAGCCATAGGAATTTAGTGAAGGCAGGCTTATCGTCATAAATGAGGAAAGTGGTTATGACAAAGTGAATGAAGATGTCCCAGAGGAAGCGACACTGACAAAAAAAAACCCTTCACATTAAATGAATTCATGAGGATATTTCACAATATTGAAAGCACAATTGGTAGAACATTGGAAGCCAATTCAAACTTTGAAAAGAGTACGACAATTTGTCAAGGCATAGAAGAGATACTGATTCCAAATCGTAAGTTATTCAGCAAGAAGAAAAAGGCAAGAACTGTTCAAACTACTCTGTAAGGTTTTTTTTTTTTTAAAGATTGGCACCTGGGCTAACAACTGTTGCCAATCTTTTTTTTTTTTCTTCTGCTTTATCTCTCCAAACCCCCCCTGTACACAGTTGTATATCTTAGTTGCAGGTCCTTCTAGTTGTGGGATTGGGACGCCACCTCAACGTGGCCTGACGAGCGGTGCCATGTTCTCGCCCAGGATCCGAACCCTGGGCCGCTGGAACTTAACCACTCGGCCACAGAGCCAGCCCCCTCTGTAAGTTTTTAACAAATACTTTGTTAATGTTTCTAATTTTTAAAATTACAATGTACTAAATAAATATTAGTTTCACTTTTTTTTTTCACTTCTCTATAAATTTATGACAGTCTGTAAGAGACTTTTTAAAGTAACAAAAATGTTTAAGGATAACAGAAAAATAATAGTTTTTCCCCACGATTATTAAGATTGCTTTGCATGGTTTCAACACGCACAGTCATTTTTGTGGTTCTGGATAACCATGCAAAACGAGTACTGTCTGTATCCACTTTGAAGGGTGACTACTGTTTGTGTCCGTCCTCTACATCTTTTACCTAAATTCCCTTCGTGCTAGAGAAGCTTGCTTCCTGGGTTTCAAGGTGTCCACTTCTCCTTATGCTGTGTTTGAATGCACTGGAGAAGAGGACAGGGAGCAGAGTGTACAAGGTCAAGAATTAAGAATTGCTAAGAAATCTGTTTTAGAAACAAGTAGTCTGCTCCCCAGGTATGTATCCCACATTCTCCTCTTTCTCACTCCCCAAATATACAGTTCCCGATAACTAAAAATCATTTAAATTAAGAAAAGAGGGGCCAGCCGGGTGACACAGCGGTTAAGTGTGCACGTTCCACTTCTCAGCAGCCTGGGTTTCACCAGTTGGAATCCCGGGTGGGGCATGGCACCACTCAGCAAACCATGCTGTGGTAGGTGTCCCCCATATAAAATAGAGGAAGATGGGCACGGATGTTGGCTCAGAGCCAGTCTTCTGCAGCAAAAAGGAGGAGGACTGGCAGTAGTTAGCACAGGGCTAATCTTCCTCAAAAAAAAAAAATAGGCACACTATTATTTGTACAATTGTCCTTTAAAAATTAGGAGCAATGACAGGGAAAAAGAAAAGATGTATTGAATCTAAATAAATCTCCCTGCCTGAGCAAAATTACTCCTTTCAATGTACTTTGTAATACTTCACCCAGGCTGGTTTTAAATGTCCCCAGGATTGTATTAGGAATATTGTATAGAATAACTTAATTGCCTAAGCTTGCTAACTATAATGACCTGTAATAAGGGTGGAGTGGCAGCCAGAATAATATTTCCATTACTTTTTGTCAATTTAAGTAAATCATATAGTGATATTTTCTTTGTGTAGATATTTTAATCATTTTATTTACTGGTAATGCATATGTTACAGAAAATTCAGGGGAAAAAATGAATCTATTTTCTAGCCTTAAATGGCAGCCAGCTGGATATGTAATTATTATAAACGACATTCAAACTAAATCACGGGCAGGTAAAAGTTTTGTTGAACAGTCACAGAATAAATGGACCAATAAAGTCTATATTAAAAAAGCTCCTGTCTTAAATCAATCTATTGTGGAATAGTTTCATTTTAAGAGATGTACTGAATTTTAAGAAAACCTTAGGGAAAACACAGATTAGCGTTATTCTCTCCTTACATACTGAATGTAAGAAAGATTTCAGTGCATTTTTTTTTCAAATTGAGGAAGAAATGTTTTCTAAAGCCACTTTTAATTTCAATGCATTTCTCAGGTCAAAATTTTTCTGAGACTTAATTGCAGACCAGACAGAATAATAGATATTTTTAAGCTTACTGTTATCATTAAAGCTGAAAATGTGTGAGAACACTCTAGCACAGAATCTAGAAAGGAGTACTGAGTCAGACTGGCAGTGGAATTAAACTCATCATTTAAATCCAGTTCTGCAACTTAGATATTAGATCCAAGTGTTGCACTGTGTACTAGCAGTGGACTGAGTTGACTTGACTTTATCCAACCCTTATTAGCTATGGGATTTGGGCAAGAAATTTAACATCTCTAAATTAGCTTCTGTTTACATAAAACGCAAGTTACAATAGCACTTAACTCATAACAATAGTACTTAACTCTTTTAGTGAGAACTAAATGAGATGAGATATGTAAAGCACTTGGAGCAAAGCTTGGCATGAAATAAGAGCATTCCTTCATATAACAAAAAAGATGCTGAGTACCTACTGTGGATAAGGAATTCTTCTAGGTGCTGTAGATAAAGCAGTGAACAAGACAAAACCGTGCCCCTCACTGTGGGAAAACAGGTAAAAATTTTTTACATCACATAGCAAATGATTATATTGGGTAACAATCAGTGCCATGAAAATGAAGAGGCTTAAGGGGGATAAAATGTAACTAGAATGTGTGTGTACAATTCAGTATATTGCTCAGCAGGAGCCATTTGAGAGTCCCGAAGGCAGCGAGAGAACAGGACATCTTGCAGATGGCTGGGGAGATGAGTCCACGCAGAGGGAGCAACAGGTACGAAAGCCTTGGATGAAGGTGTGTTTCACACGTTCAGGAACAGCTAGGAGGCCAGTGTAGCTGGAAGACTGAGAGCAAGGGGAGGAGGGAGAGGAAATAAAGTCCCAGAGAAAGCATGGTACTATATCCCAAGGGAAATATGATAGGATCACTAGGCAGCATTAAAAAGCCCCCTTTTCCTGAATGAAGGAGAGACCAGCCAACATAGTTATGGGTTATTTCTGCACTCACATTCATCTGTTTCTGTTACTATTTTATCCATCTCTTTAGGTATCAGTTTCTGTGCTCTTCTCTTCCTCGTGGTCCTCCTCTTCTCCACTCTGTCTTTTACTTGCTGACATCCTCCACTCTCTCCCCCTTCTACTCCTCCTCCCTCTCCTTTTTCCCCCCATGTTTCCTCTTTCTCCTCCGCCTCTTCCTCCTCCTTTCCTTTTTGTTCTTGTTCTTGTCCTTCTCCTTCTGATTCTTCTTCTTAGTGGTAATAGAGATATTTACCACATCCTATGAAATAATTTACCTTTTTGATGCCTCACATTTTCATCACCAATATGGTATAACAGAGTTATTTTGGAGATTATTGAGATAAAGTGTTAAAAGATAAACTGAGGCACATTAAAATTTTTGAGAGTTTAAAAAAGCAAGGATCATCGATTGGCTACAGGTTAAAGCCTAGTTGGCTGTTTTTGATTGTTTGTCCTTAAATTCCGATTTCAAACCTTAAGGCATTTACAGGCTTAGCTTTCAGGTTACTTAAGTAGACTACCATGGCATTAGAGCCACTTCAGTCTACTTGCCTCCTTGTTTAATTCAACGCATTTGAAAGTACATACCACAATACTTGACAAATAATCAGCTCTTAAAAAATAGTGGTTGATTATATTCACATATGTCCTAAAAAAATTAATAGTTAAATCTGAAATTGTGTAAAGTTTGGGAATGTGAATATTTGAGTTGGGACAGAGTTTTCCCTGAACCTCTGAGAAAAAGGTTTTACTAATGTTCTCAGCAGCAATATTTGCTTTACTATTAATTACATAGCAGCTTTTTCATTACATATCAACTCTTTTTTAGTACTTGTCATGTTTAACTCATTTAACCCTAATTGCAACTTGGTGAGATATCTCTCTTATTCTACAAATAAGGAAATTGAAACACAGAGATTAAGTAATATGCCAAAGTGATGAGTGAGGGTGTGAACCTAGAAAGTCTGCTCCTCATTCTATCTTTTAGCCTGTCTGCTATGCTTTGGTGAACTTCTAAGCTTAAGACTAGAACAGAAATATAGCCAAGGACACAGTGGCTATAAAGAAACACAGTGGCTTAAAGAAACCACAATGATAATGGTAGGCCTAGTGGTAACCATAATAGAAGAGTGTTTAAAGTTTAAGACAAAGAAAATTTGACTTCAAAACATTCAAAAATAAGGCTATTTTTCTCTAATTCAGAATGATAATAGACAATGTGGCTGATCAAAGAGCTACCAAATCTAATATTTGCAAGAGCCAGTGTATAGCATTTGGACTGTCATGGTCTCTGCTCTCCATTCCCCTGGAAAAAGATCAGCTTCTGTTTATTTTTCTTTATCTTTGTTTATTACCGTTCCATTTACATTTCTCTGTAATGAGCGTAAACTTTCATTTTGTAACATACTTGTAAACCACCCAATTTTTCTCTCCCTTGACTTGCTTATTTATACTCTTTGTTCATTTTCCCATTGGGTTTTTTGTACTCTTCTTTCTGACATGTACGAGTTACTCTTTATTGAAGTCTATGTTTACAAACATATGTACAAGCAATAATTGTGCACAATGTATCAGTCAATGGACGTGCAAAGAAATGTGTAAAATCTCCCACAGTTTTATATATTTTCACAGCTGAGAGACAACTGATAATTAAACACTATCTCTATACTGACATTGGGAACCTAATATCAGAGATTAAGTGATTTGCATAAGACCACAAAGTACCCCCAGATGGTGGTAGAATTAGGGCTGAACTCCAGGTACCCTAACTCCAAATTCAGTACTTATTTCAAGTAATTCATCCTTCTCCCAAAAGAGGTAGTTATTCAGGTTTATGTAACTGTGTATGTATATGAGACCTTTGTCATAAAATAAGGGCATTGGTATAAAAAAATTTTTTATCTACAATATAATTATCCCTGTAAATATCAAAGAACGTATTCAATTTGGCTACTAGTAAAACAAGATGACAAAAAGGGATGTTCTGACTATTTCCTTATCAAAGTCTTGGTAAATGGATAACTGTTAAGAAAGAAAAGCATACACTATTCAGGGTCAATTCAAATGCAGAAAAAAATAACACAAAATGTTGATTCTTATATGTTTGAGAAGTAGCTTAAAATCTTACTTTCAAAGGAATATTATAAGTAATTGAATGCTATCTCACTAATAACTGAATGAATCAGTAGGCAAAACTTTACAATTAAACTGGACTGTACATTACTGAAATTCCAGATTCTGTAATTAAAAATCCAAGCCATCATAATTTTATCTTTAGTTCACTTAAAAAATAAAAACTGGGGCATATTGACAGAAGTTCTTAGTCAATTCAATAATACATAATTCAAGTTGTACAGATTGCATATGGAACTTCCACATCAATCAAAGTGATTTTTGAATGTTGCAGAGAAGTGCAGTATATCAAATATATTCCTCTGAGGATGAGAATTTTAATTCACATTTTAGAAATCTGTTACTTCTTACATGTGAATCTCAAGAAAGAAAATTCATTATTTTGTTTGGGTAAAAACTTCTTCTTATGCCGTAATGAGATTTACGGTAATGGGAATTTCATGATCGTACCTTAGGTTGGTCCCTTTTTAGTGATAATGCATTATTCATCAGTAACTGGCCATGGAAGACTAAGTGTCTATCTTCTTGTTTAGAGTTTTCAAAGTTAGAATTAGGCTGTCAAATCTGTACCCCTTTCCTATTATTTACTATTCTGGCTAATTCTTATCAAAAGTCATTCAAAGAAGGCTTTGATGAATGTGAATTCCTCCTACCTACAACATGGAAAAGACAGCTCCTTCACTTTCACATAACAAGAGTTTGTTCATACCCAAAATTGCTTATCTAAGAAATGCTCTAGGGGGAACCCCAATAATTGTATCCACCATATTTATAACATTGAGCCACAATTTAAATTAAATCCTTAGTGTTTTAGAAGAGCTAAAATAATGACCTTCTTTCTGCATATTCAATACTGTGCCTCAAAATCTTAGTTTAAACTGGAGGTATGCGAAATTCTGTAACTTGGTCGTACAACTTTATCTGACTTCAATCATTCAATTACATTGAGCACGCTTTATGTACCAAAAATTTTAATAAATTTAAAGATAGAGTCCCCTTTGGTAATCTTTTATTCTCAAATATAAAAGTCATAGTTTGAGGGAGCTTCACCATGAAGCATGCGGCCTGCATGATAGGCCGATGGAAAAAACTTGGGGCCTCCTGAGCTTGGATTAAATGTCTATGGTTTATTTTAGCTGTGAAACCAAGCCAGCACTGAAAGTCCCAACACCCAGGGGAATTTGGTGCACTTTAACTCTGGATACTAAAGATCTTTATGTGCTCATCACTTTCTGACCTGATAGATAGAGTGTAGTAGCCCAGAGTTTCTGAACAGAAGCAACAATTATAGTTTGATTAATTGGCAGCACCGTATATCCCAGTGCATAATCTGGGCTGAAACAGCTTCAGTCAGTGACTAGAAGAAAATATCAAGATCCTGGATGAGAGGAAAGAATGGGTATTATATCAGAGACCCAACTAAATAGACTGTTTATACGAGTGAACATCAGTGTCATCAGGGTGTTTTATCTTCAGGATATCAAAGCACATGGACATTCATATGGAGATTTAATCAAGAATAATAATAGCTTGGAAGGCATGAGAATTCTTAGGACCATTTCTCAAGGTTTTACTAATGGAGAGTACTTACAAATTACAAGTAAGCCAGATGGCAGAAGAAGCAGCTCTGAAAAAGGAAAAAAAAAAAACTATAAAAATAATAACATTCATTAAACACTCCAATTGCAGTGGAAAGACTATAAGTGAGGAGCTTCCCTTGGCTGTCTCAAGGCACTTCAACTTCATCACAACATAAAGTTAATTCATAAGTATTTTTTTCCATATTTGAAGTTAATCCTTCTCTAGTTTTCACTAGATCATACCACAATCCACCCATCTCTCCAGCCAGAAATCCACAAACCACCCAGCACACTTCATCTCACCCCCAAAGTCCATCCATCACCAAATCTTGATTTGAATTCCTAACTATCTGTCCCTCATCTCCATTTCCATTGTCATCACCCAACCCCAGCTGTCAACATCTCTCTTTTAAAATCTACTTCACTACATTATAGCCAGATTGATCTTTTTAAAATGCAAATCAGATTATGACACTCATCTGCTTGAAACCACTCAACAACTCCCTAACGCTGTGAGAATAACGATTCAAATCTGGACACGGCCTCATTTCTGTCCTACTCCCTTATCACCACTGTAGTCTCATTCTGCCCGACCTGGGCTCTAGTTACACAAGTTTCTTTCAGTTTCTCTAAAACTCCTACACACACACACACACACACACACACAAAGTGTTTGCCTTAGAATTACATATGGTAATCAAAAAAAGGAACATAACTCTCTATAAATTGGAGATTAGAAGAGCAGGAAAACTATGTGATAGTCACTCAATAGAATTATGTAACCAAAGAAAATATTATTTGACACATGTAATGAAGAAAAGCAATCAGGAGAGTGGTTAAATAAATTATGATATATCCGAAATGAATACTACATGGCAATTAAAAATGATGCTGTGCATAAGGTTTCTCAGTTTTTAATTTGCATGCTATCACTCAAGGATCTTATTAAAATGAAGATTTTTGACTCAGTAGAATGAGGAGGTGCCTGAGACGCTGCATTTCTAACAAGCAACCAGGTGATGCCCCTGCTGTTTGTCCATGGTCCACACTTTCAGTAGCAGGGCTGTAGAATTACATGTAGTCTATGGAAATATGTTCATGAATATATAATTTAGTAGAAAAATCAGATCTCAACACAACATATATTGTAAGGTCTCATGTTTACCAAAATATAGATTAATAGACAGTGATAAAGGTAAACATATGGTAAATGCTGAGTGTTTACCTCTATCTTGAGTAAAGCAATTATGAGTAAATTTTAAATTTTTGTTTTCCATTTTTCAGTAATAAATTTTGTTTTTGTAATCAAAATACTTTAAAAGTTGATAACAAGGAAATATAAATATTTTGTATGAAACAAAAATGCAGAATTTAATAAAAAGTATATACATAGGCTCTCAGTGCCATGCTTGAACCATATTTTTCACCATATTTTCTGTAATAAGAGTTACTAATATAAGTTATTTTTAACAGCTACTTATCAAAAATCCCATAGGGAATAAGACATTTATTTTGAATAATTGTGTTGATGATTATTTTGAATGTTTATATAGCCTATGAAATGATAACACCAAATAGCTGAGACTTTGTCAGCAACATCCTTATAAGCAACAACTATATAATAACTTCAAATAATTATCAAGTTAAAAACAGTGCCTTTTGGTAATTACTGACCTCAAGGTGATTTACCTAACTTATTTAAGCTTTCAAAAATATTTACAAAGTAATTATCTTATATTAAATTCTGATAATTCTCCAGAAGTGTACAAAGAATAAAATGTTATACTTGAATATTATACAAATTCTAGCTGGATTACCAAAGAAATGGAAACATAGTATGGTAAGCAATATAATAGAAATATGACAAATTTCCATGGTTGCCTGGACAACAGAGGAAATATTTCTGCATAAAGAACAGGAGCGTCAATCTCACAGAGAAGATATTTGTGTTGATTTTGAAAAATGGGTAGAAATTTCTCTGGTGGATAAACCAGGAACAGACAGAGAAAATAGTATGTAACTAAGCATGAGGTATACTGTATGGTGGGAGTTTAGGCTAGATGGGTAGAACAAAGAAAGGTATACATTAGGATTGACTTTTTAAAAAGGTGGGGGAATACCTCCACATTTTGTGCTAAACAAAACAAAATTTATATTGTAGATCTTTGCCTACAGAGGCACTAAGGATTTTTAACCAAAGAAGTGACAACCACAGATTTTTGTTTCATAGAAGGATAATTCCACAAGTAGTAATATGAAAGAGAGATTAGAAAGGGCAGAGGATGTGACTATTGTGGCTATTTCTATTTTTTTTCTATTAAAGAGGTCCTAAGACACAATTAAGGATAGATAGAGGAGCTATAAATGGAAGAACAAAGTATCATTTGATTAGACTCTTCTGAAATCTGAGAACTGTGCCATTGCATTGTTTTACATTTGTATAGTTTTTATCATTTTCTGGAAACAAAATAATTCAAAAAATGTTTGCTTCAGACAAAAGAATCAGTTCAATTCATTTATTGAATATCCAGTATGAGCTCAAGCTCTTTACTAGCTGTTGAATCGTTATATAAAATAATTAAAAGATTATGATAGACCTATGTCATTTAGAATGGTTGGTAGTAAGAATTTTCACACGCCTGTGGGACTGTATAAATTATATGAGGTCTATCTGCATTTGCTTTCCTAATTTATTGAACTCGTGGGTTTGTTATGTTTCATATTGCTAATATCACTCATTTTTCTTTTTTTTTGTAGAGTAATTGTATCGGGATTATAATGGTTTATAACAATGTGTAACTTTGGGTGTGCATTATTATTGGTTAAGCATACTGAGTAGTTATTACAGGACACTACCATTTGAGACGTTGAGGGAGAAATACGTATGGTATAGATGCTGCTGTTTAAAAAGTAAATATCAGTGGTAGTTCTTACAAAAAGAAAAAAAGGACTTCCAAAAATACCTGTTTTGACAATGAATCAGTCAGTATTAGTGCAAAACAGAGCTTGTCTGAAGGGTGGCTAATCTAGACAGAGCTTAGTTGGGTGACTTCGCTTCATGACACAGGTCTGGCTGGGCTGGGCTTCTTGCTATCAGGTGGGCTCAAGTCTGCTCAAACCTCCTCGATCAGCAGAATAGCTGAGGTAAGATTTTCTCACGGCAATGGTAAAAATAAAGATTAATAACAAATTGTGGTGACACAGAAGCATCTCTCCAGACCCCAAACCTCCAGGGTTGCCTCCCTCCCAGGGCCTGAGGTTCAGCCAGCACCCAGTGAAGGACAAGAAGAAGAAAAGGAGTCCCAAGCCCTGCCTGACCCAGCCAGCCCAGGCCCCAGGCACACTACACAGGGTCGCTGTGCCCACCAGCCACAGTGGCTCCTTGGCCCTGGGACTCCCTCATCTGCCATCCCTCAAGCAGTGGACCAAGTTCAAGAGGGTAGGCAAGGAGAAACGCCGCCCAGTGCTGGCCGGAGGTAGGGGCGGCTCTGCAGGCACCCCCCTGCAGCACTCCTTCCTGACCAAGGTGACGGATGTCTCTGAGATGGAGGGGGGACTGCTGAACCTGCTCAAAGATTTCCAGTCAGGCCGGCTGCAGGCCTTCGCTGGAAGATCTTAGTAATTCCATATAGAACTTGCACCTGGCCAAGAACGCCCAGCCTGAGGAGCAGTCAGCTGTGTAGATGTCGGACCCAGGCCCAGATTGCCCCCTCTCATTCCCTTCAAGCTGTGACTTTTTTCAGACAGTAAGTTGTGAAATTTTCAAAATCTAAAATATGAAGACATTGCAAAAACATGGGAAACACATAGGACCTATTAAATTTAAAAACGATATAAGTAATACCATTGTAACTATATAAAGATTATGTATGTGTAACACAATGCGTAAAAATTAAAATAGTTGTTATGCATTTAAAGTTATAAGAATATTGTATTTAAAATTATCTTTAGATGATTATTCTTATTTTTAAATTAAACTGCAATTTTTCCTGTTTTTCTTTTATTCTTCTGAAATTAGGGTATACTTTTCAAAAAATATGAATGGGTCAGAGGTGATAAATGTTCTACAGTCACTTTCAAGACAAATTTAACAATTTTAGAGAAGAAAAACACATATGTGGACAGAACTAAAGATCCCCAAAGTCAAGTACACTTCAAAATCAAGGGTGACCACTGTGACATGAAGTGAAAACACTATGCCAGTACTGATTATATTTTTTGCTTTGAGAAAATCAAGGTTAATGAAAAGTATATAAATTATTAATGGTAAATATTAGATGTCCATATCTAATATTTTACCCAGTTTGAGAATTCATCTGTGAAAAAGTATTCCACATTGCTTAACAACAGGAAATATTTGATTGTGCCCAACTTGCTGACTTAAAGAGGAAAATTATACTATTAAAATTAACCAAAACTAGGGCATATTGGAACTGTGTCCTCGCTTTGCATGGCTCAGTTACCAATGACCTGCACAAACTGAGGAGATGATTCCAATAAGCAAGGGATTCAGTTAACATGGTAAAGACTGCCTGTATGCAACTTATACCGCTGCAGTCTGATGTTGATACCATTTAATTATACTAAAAGTAAATAGTAAATTGTCTAAGTCTTTGGAATACTCTGAAAATGGTGGCTTAAGAACTGGGAGCCCCTGATAAAATTTTGATTTTAAAATAATGATGCAAGTTTACAAAATCAATAATGTGTACATTTTTAATAATGTTTATTTTCGTCTGTTAAAATTTAATATAGTTTTAATATAAATATTAATAATTAAAACATGGAAAAATCTCTTTTCTTTGAAAGGTTCATTATTCAAACAAATGGATCATTCTATCAGATAACTCAACCTGTGATGGTAATGAACCAGTAACAAATTGGCAGTGAAGATGCCCCAGCTGGTACAGAGAGAGGTTTCAAAGGTGTAGAACCACATAAAGTGTGCAAAGTCTACTACACTAATGTGAGCGGTTTCAAAAATAATAAAAAGAGCTAACATCTCATAGCTGATTAGTCAGAGACAAGGGACTACAACGTTCCATGTCAGTGGCCGCTGACAACACTGCACACACTACTCACATTTACTGTAATGACAAGGCAAAAAAAATGTTGAAGGTGGTTTTAAGCAGAATGTACTTGTCTGCTAGCACATTCAAATTCTAAAAGGTTTCTCGAAATGTCTATAAAAGTGAACGTTTTCTATTAATGATGGAAATACTTATCTCCCAGAGAAGATTTTTATGTCATCCCATTTCCTTGTGCTGAGGATGAAATTTTTTCAACAGGTAGTGTTGATTCTGCTCCAGCAGCCATTTTTCTCTCCGTGGTGAGTGACACATGAAGCGCTGAAGCGCGAACAGGCTTTTCCCGGGCAACTTTGTGTAAGCGGCGTTGCTTACCCACCAGCCTGATTGCCTGAAATATCGACTAGAGGTTCATCTTGATCAGGTACTTCTCTCTTCTTAAAAATAACTCATCAGATTCATTTAACATTTTGTGAAGATGATAAGTAACTTAGTTGAGAAAAAAGCCAAACACTTTGTAACCAACCACATGTAGTTCACTTAACTAAAACACAAATATTGGAGATAATAAATAATTGTTCGAGAACCACTTGGAAATACTAGAATGGAAAGACTGTCCTCTCCCTCTCCCACCTCAGAGCCTCTCCTAAACATGGACATGATCTAGCTGATGGGTGGATTTAAGAAAAGGAGCAGGACTTGGTCCTTTCTCCTTCTCTTTCAAATCTGCTGGGCTGGAAAAGGCAGTCTTTCCTCATCCACATGATAATGTTCCAGGGCACTCCTGCAGCATTGAGTGGGGGGATAAGTTTTCTAATGGGCTGAAGTATAAGGAAAAGATTGGGATCATATCTCAGTCACATCCTCCACTTGTAATCACCATCTTTCTGACACTAACACATATCCCTTTAGTAGATTAAACCCCAAAAAGGAATAAAGGGGTGTAATTTATTAGGCCTCTAGAAACTAACAAATATTAGTAGAGTGTGATTATAGAGTAAACTTTCAATTCTGGTTTTGACTTAGTTTGATACAAAGCTTTCTTTTGTTGTGATCAGTCTGATCTTGCCTCATTCTTAGATGCTCTTCTGTGTTTCACCCTGCTTCCCTTCCAAGTGGATCACTCTCTGCATAATACGTAAAGCAAACATTTGAGTGATTGTTATGTAACATATACTGTAAATTTACAAATATCATTGAATTTAGCCTCAAGTCAACTGTATAATGTAGGTATGCTTATTATTTCTATTTTAAACAGTTAATCTTTTAAAACTTCAATAGTTAGTAAAAGGTCATGCATCTGGAAAGCGATAGAGCTGAAGCTCAAACCTAGTTTTGGCTAACTTTGAATCCCCATGGTTTTGAAGTGTTTCATGGTATGCAGGCCTCACAAAAATCCAATTAATTTTACAAATATAACATTTATTTATTCAATTATATAAATACTGAAACAATTATTTAATAACTATCTATAATGTGCCAGTCATTGTATAGGTACTGGGAATAGGATGCTGAACAAGACTGAGAATTTTTCTCTGCTCAAGGAGTTTACAATCTGGAGTAGGGGAGTGAGTAGATTATTAGATGATAGATAGATAGATAGACAGATAGATGGATAGATGGATTTAAATATTAATGAATGCTATAAAGGATTAAAACAAGAAAGCCAGATCATGGAATCAACACTGATGTAAGTGGGAAGGATGATGCAGCAAAACCAGTTCAGACTGGTTGATATGGGAAGGCCTTCTGAGTAAGTGATATTTTAGCTGAGCTCTGAATGATAAGAAGTCAGCAAAGTGAGTTTCTGCAGTTATGAGAAACAGCAAAGGGAAAGAGTATAAACATTGGATGTAGACTTTTTGTATTTGAAAACTGGCACTCGCATATACTAGCCCTGTGACTGTGACAAGCTGTTTAATGGCATTGTTCATCAATCTCCTCCTCTATAGAATGGAGATAATAGTAACACTTACCTCATAGAGTTATAATTATTAAATGACTTAATTTGTAAAAAGGGCTTAGATTAGTATGTAAATATAGCAAACAAGTCTCAAGTTCATACTGGAGTATTATGCAATACATTTTTTCTGATTTCTACCAGTTTAATCATAAGGGTATACATTCACTCAAACATACACTAAGTTAAATGGAAATAATTCAAAACAAGATAGTTCAGTGAACAGATTACACTTGGATGCCATTCTCTCCACAGTCTTAATTAGACGATCTGAAAAATAATTTGTTTTAAAATGTTGATAAACGATAATGAAAAATGAAGTTAACTAATCAAAGGGATAGGTTATCTTTAGATTTGTATGTGTTTGTGCATAGTTCAATTACCAGATTTAGAAAAAAGCAATAATCTATGCAAACTTTTCCTAAACTCACAAAGATCAGCAGGATTGATTTGACAAAACTCTGAGATTTATGTAGATTCCAGTGCACAACCATTGTCTATCACTATCACCGTATGAATAAAGATAACTTCTCATGCTACATTTGAGATTACAGAAGAAAAAGGGCAAGTAAATTTCTTTCAGTCAATTGTTTCAAATCATAAATGGATTACCAAGATATTTCACAGCAATGTAATTCTCTTCACCAAATCAATTTCAATACCTAAACATTTTTTTAAATGCATCAAGAATAACCAATTAGTGAAAATAACTGACCCTTGGCTGAATAACTTCATTTAATTGACTAGGAAATACACTAATGATAATAAGAAAAGAATGAAAAAGTATTGCTATTTGGCTGGCTTGGATTATGACTGTCTAGTATTCTATACCAACACCCATATCTGCTACCTACTTATGTAGTGTAAACCTGATTATATCAATTATATAGTTTACAAACATTTTCCTTGGTGATGAAATTTAAAATATTTTCAACGTGTACGATAGAATTCTATTCCTCAACCTGCTAAAATTTATTTTGAAGTAAGTGTGAGTTTTTATGCTTAAATTAACTGCAAGAGGACATATCTTATATATCAATATACATATATATCAATATTCATACGCGTATATATATATATATATATATATATATATATACAACCTACTTCTTTTCCCCAAAAGTCTACCAGGATACAAAGTTGTATGACTTATATAAAATAAATACTTCTACTTTCAGTTAGCTTTTTATTTTTAGGATATCATAAGAATAAAAATAGAGAAACAAAGGTGCCTGAACTTGTAAGAATTTATTTTCTCTTTTACATAAATATTCACTTGATTTAGTTATATTCTGAAGAAGGAGGTAATGTTAGTGTATTTAATTAAAACAAAATGTTTTCTTTTAAACATTTACTGTGATTTACTTTTTTACTTAAGGAGAGGATACTGAAATGAGAAACATACAGTTTTATTTTTTTACCTCACTGAGTAACTTTGAACAAGCCGTTTAGCATTATAACTC
This sequence comes from Equus caballus, assembly GCF_041296265.1. Classification (NCBI taxonomy): domain Eukaryota; kingdom Metazoa; phylum Chordata; class Mammalia; order Perissodactyla; family Equidae; genus Equus; species Equus caballus. The sequence goes on along the minus strand of NC_091692.1, from coordinate 69,582,073 downwards.
ATCCTGTCCTGTCATTATTTACCTATTCTTCCTATCCTGAGACCACATAGGATTGTTCAATAAACTGTATTTAGAAAGGAAAGCTTAGATAATAGAATATTTTTAATTAATCAATTTCTTTTCCAAAACTGAAACCAAATATAAATGTAGTCAACTTTCATAAAAGATCAAGTCATGATACAACTTACATGGGTACGCAAGTTACGCATGCAGCCAGACAAATAGCTTCACATGAATTATAAAATAAAAATACAAATCTAAGATCTTTATTATGTCCTAGCAAAGATATGTTTTACGTTATCTTCAATATTTTTGATTGAAAGGAGTAACAAAAAGATTCAGGGATAAATAGCAGCAGAGAGATCAAAATCTTGAGACTGACAAACCCTTTCACTCCTATTACATTTACTCTAAAGTGAAAGATAACCATCAACTCTTCTTTACTAGGGAAACAGTGCCATAAAGTTTGCAACCCAGGGAATTAATGGGCAGTTCAAAAGGAAGTTGATATCCCACTTGCAATTTCAGCTTGCAATTATCTTCAAGCATTCTTGTGAATAACTGTAAAAGCAAAAGTCACATTACAATTTTTCTGTGAAAACATGCTGCTGAGAAATCATTATAAATGCAGAATTTTTCTGGACATTTTAAGAACAAGGAGAAATAATAAGATGTAACATAAACTCATATAAATAGTAGGGGCAACTTCAAATAATTTGTTTTTAGTCATTGTAAACAAATTATAAGGGCTATAGGAGATAACAAAAAAGAAAATGAGGTCAATGAAAGTGGTAACAGTCAATAAGGACTTACATTTAAGATGTAATCTCATTTATTTTCCAGCAACGATGAAATGTATAATCAGATCAATGAAGAACAGATCAGTAAAATCCCATGAAAATGATGATGTTCAAATTTGCATTTTTGAGAAGAGGGAAATGGAAATACTTGGTGGACTCAGGACGTAGAGAAGCTTGCACAGCCAGGGCAGCAAGGTGCTTTCTCACATCACTGACTGGAAACAAAGATCTCTACTTTCTGTGACCCAGCCAGAGTCTGGGAGATGCTAGACAACTTTGCGGTCAGAGCGTGCCAGGGCAGATTCTTTTTACCAGAACCTAATTAAGTGCAGGCTAGACAGGAAGTTAAGAAAGCAAATAATGGGTCAAAAGAGCTATAATTAGAATCATTGAGATCTGCAATGTAGAAGACAGACAAGTTGAGGGACAGTGGTTCTAACATAGTCTACAGTATCAGCAGGAAGAGTCATAAAACTTGGACAGCTCTCTGGTCAGAAAAGAAAAGAATGCTGTCAATAGTTTAGATTTTATTACTGAAAGCACAGGCTCATTCAGCTGGCACAATTCTCTCTACAAAGAAGGCTTAGATTTCTGGGGATTTTAGATGGTAGCATAATGAGATTAGATTGTATCAGTAGGTAATTAAATATTTTTGAAACAAAGAGTCAAATTATTAGCACCATTCTTGAGAAAGAGTACAGTATAAAGTGAGTAAAAATGAATGAGACTGGATGTAGAACTAGATAAATGATGACCTGCTACGATCTTTATAAAATGCAAACAAATGGCAGATAAAAGCTGACATAAAGTAGTATCTCAATGGATGTGTTGGGGTGAAAGAAAGAGAAAATCAAAACAACATGTGAAGTTTAGAACAAGGATGATGTTCTATTTGCAAAAGCAAATCCAGGTCGCAGGACCTCCCATGCCCTCCTCAACCTTAGCCAGAATTTAAATAACTTAGAGACAGGGTTGGGGTTGTGGTCAGGGGTTCTGGTGAGGTGCGGCCTGGGAAGGGAGAAGAGCCCACTACAGCTACCACAGCACCTGCTTCTTGTCCTTCTTTTTACTGACAGGTTCTGATCAGGCTTGCCTGCATGCTTCTTGGTCATGGGACCCTCGACCCTTCCAGAGGGGTCGGTGGAGGAGGCCGCAGCTTCCCTGGCCGGGGCCCCACAGGCCTCAGCCCTCCTGCTGCTGGGCCCACCTGCACTGCCGTGAACCTGTGAGCAGGCGGCCGGGGCACTGTACCCTCGTAGTTTTAAGAGCAGGCAGCCCACCTCCTGGTTGAGGGCAGACTCCGGGTCGGGGGCATCAGCAGACACTTGATAGTCAGCAGCCCCTGCCGGATACGCAGCTGGGCTGCCCAGTCTCTCTTGGACATATTGACACGGATCTCACTGTTGGCGCTCATTTTCGGGTGGAAGATCTTGGTCAAGAAGTAGCCCTTGGTAGCGAGGCAGGAAAGGCCTTCCCCAGAAAGTTTCATGAGGAACAGGCCTCCTGTACAAGATCGCCTCAGGGCCCTTGATGGAGACCTGCAGGTCAGTGCGGCCTTCTTCTTTGGGAAAGACCTTGACGCCATCCAGTGGTCAGCAGTCAGTGCCACCACCTCCTTGTACACCAGGTAGGTGATGTGGGGAGGCAGATTTTCCATGTTCATGCCAGGGAAATAGGAAAGGCATTAAAAGAAAGTATTTTGAAAGCAGGGAAGAAAAGTCTTGACTTTTAATTTGTGAGAAATGTAATATAATACTGAAGTATAATATAATGAGGTAAAATTATATTCTCTCCCTTAACATAGATTATATGACCCTATAGTTTTTACTTACATAATCTGCATCATATAGTTTCATCACAGGAAATCACCAATGAATGAAAACTTCACAAAGATAATACAAAGCGGAAAGGTAAATCCACCATCAGACTTGCACATATTTAAATACATGTAACAGTAAGACAACCTGTGTGTGAGCTAAAAATAGCAAAAAGAGCTAACCACAAAAAAAGCTATAAAAAGGTATTGAAAATGAAAAGATTAATTAAATAAATAGTGTTTATGGATAAATAGCTGTAATATTAGTAATGCTAGCATGTTTAACAGCAAAAGAAAGGAACAAAACATATATAATTTCTCCCACAGATATATTACGGTTCAACTTAAGAACCAAAAATAAAGCAATATACATGACAAGAAATATAATTTTTTAAAGCACTTGCTTAAATTAATATTGTATAAATAAGTCTAAATTAACTGTCTCTTCAAAGTATGGAAAAGAATTATAAATATAATCTAAACCTCTGTTAATCCTCTTCAGTAGGCTAAGAAAATAAAAGAAATTCCAGCTATCTGGAGATCAACATATATAGTTTGAATTTTCAGGTAGAAGTGAGAAATAAAGCGTGGGAGATAAGTTTGGGTAGGCTAGAGAAAAAGTAGCTAACAAATTATTTAAAGTGAAGTTCTTCAGCAAAACTCTAAAGATTAAGCCTCTAGGTTCTGAACATTTATTTAGAAGCATAAGGTAATCAATAGGAATTAACGTAGATTTTCAAAGAGCATGTCATTTAAAATAAAGCATAAAACATTTAAAATGACATTCTGAGTTTGGTAGAACAGAAGAATGCCATCCAAATAGTGTATATTGATTTAGGAAAAAGAATGACAATTTTCCATGAAATACTTAGATAAAATATAATAAAATGAGACTAAATAGTGGTGCTATTACTGGAATTGTAGCTTATTGAAAAATCATAATTAATGATTATCCTAATGTTTTTATTACATTTTATAATATTGAATGCATTCACTAGGGATACAAGAAAATAGTCTTGATGCATGCCAGTCAATGTTAATTTGTAATGTCTTGATAGAAGAACAAAATAACCCCAGAAAAAGTTGTTAATATCAACATTTATTCACTAAAGATAAAAATCGTATCAACACACTGGAATTCTAATTTAAAAGAAATAGCATGAAATTCAAAAGAGGTCAAATATATTTTGCATTTATATTATGGAAATCAATTGTATATGTACACAGACTGAAGAATATGAGTTAGAAATATCCCATGTAGAAAAAATTTAGCACTCATCTAATGTAATTTGTTGATATTATATTATAAACCAATGATGAAATATATTGTCTCATCAAGGGGCAGATCAGTCTATCATAGATAGGAGAATCTTTAGGTAGGTCCTGGGAGAAACAATTTCTAGGATTAATCCAGGAGGTTTATGAGCTAACCTTGGATAAAGAGAAAAAAGCTAAAAAGTAATAATAATAAGTAAGTAAAATCAGATCAGCTAGCATAGAGAATACAGTTACTTAAAATGAATTCCATGATAAATTAGTAATGGGAGTTACTATAGATGTAAGGGTTAATTCAGACATGAGAATTCAGGTTAAAAATTCAAAAGGAGTTTATATAAGGTGTCTTAATAGCAGCTAGGTATGAGGATAGAAAGAATTCACACCTAAGAGTTCACGAAAAACTGAGACTTATTCATGCTTGTATCACAGAGTCTGATACAAGATAAAAATACTATTGACTAAATTACAGTTAAATAAAACAGTCTTTCTTGTGGGAAGACCAAACAAAAGTCAGATGAGAAATGAAGGGTTGCTTTTTATTTTAAAGATCACCTGTAAAAAGTCAACTTGACTTAAAAAACTCCAAATTTGGGATTTCATCCCTGCATACTAAGAATCTCCAATCTAAATTGGAGGCATTATATGTGCTCTTGGGAAAAACTTTACTTCTAACCAACTATGATGAAATGTCTTATTTTTAGAAACAGGTCTTACAGTTTTTATTATAAAATGGTTATTCTTTCTATTCTACCTCCTGGTCAGACCTAATATGACTTTTCCTGGCTTGAGTGAGTCTTGCTTTTGGAGCTATATATATATGGGAAAAGAAGGCCGTCTATGGAGGAAAGATTATAAAAGCCAGAATGTGAAGGGTCTTGAAGATGATCCTAAGAAGTTTGGATATTACTCTATTATGGGGGAAAATGGCATAATCGGGTCTGTGCTTGGTAAAGAAAATTTTGTCTTTATTGTGGAGCATAGTTTAATGTAGAAATATTAGAGACAAGCAAAACAATTAAGAGCTTACACAGGATCAATAATACCGAAACACAAAAAGTAGAAAAATAAGTTACATGACATCAGAAGATAAATCAAACAAATTCAGAATGTGCAACACTCTAAATACAACTGACCTGCACTCTTCGAAAGATGTTTTTATGGGGAAAAACTAGGGAAATTAAAAGATATTTAAGAGATATAATAATGAAATGCATAATGTTTGATTAGATCCAGACCTCTCCCCAAAATAAAATACATTTTTGGGACTATTGGGGAAATTTGACTATGAAGTATTCATTAGATAACTTTAGGAAATTATTATAATTTGATTAAGATATCAATGGTATTTTTATATAAGAGAATCACTTTATGTTGAGAGTCATTAAAGTAGTTAGGGACGAATTATCACCGTTTTTGTAAGGTAACGAAATAATTCAGTAAAACAATATGTATACACATACACATATTTAATATCTAGAACTTATATAATATATAACAAATATCAAAGTATTGAAAATTTTTTTAGATATAGGTGATAGGTATGTCATGCTTACTTTACTATTCATTATGCTTTTAAGTCTATTTGAATTATTTCATAACAAATAGCATATTTTAAATAAGCTACTGCATTTGTTTAAATATTCGAAAACTCCAAAATGCAAGGGATCAGCCAGGAAGGAGACCAGAGAAAACAAATCTGAAGAGCATTTTGAAAAACAAGTTGGCCAAAATAAGAACAATACTAGAGAATTTTATGAAGTGGACAGTATTTCAATATAGATCTTCAAATGGATGCATATTTTTTTTTCATTCTTCGGGAGCAAATCATTTTGGGTTTTCCATATAAAACTCATACATAATTATCTAGTTAAAAATTATAGTTTTAGAGCCAGCCCTGATGGCCTAGTGGTTAAATTTCAGCACACTCTGCTTTGGTGGCCCAACTTTGGTTCCCAGGCACAGAACCATGCCACTCATGTCAGTAGCCATGCTGTGGGGGCAGCTCACATGTAAGAACTAGAAGGACTTACAATTAAAATATATGTAACTATGTACTGGGGCTTTGGGGAGGGGAAAACAAAAAGAAGATTGGAAATAGATGTTAGCTCAGGGCAAATCTTTCCCAGCCACAAAAAAAAATTACAGTTTTAATAATTATATAGAATTAAAAATTCTACATTAAAGATGAATTTTTCAGAAACTTTAGAGTAAACAGCTGAGAAAGGGCAGCAGCCCTCATTGCGTTTTTCCCCTTCTCCTCTTTACATGGGTGTTTATTCATTTAGACTTGATTTGTACCTGTTCTCTTTCTGTTTATGAGTCTCAGCTTCTGATTCTTGTGAAATTGAAGTGTTTCATCTTCCAAGCACATCTTCCCCCGTCCTGAATAGCTTACAGCCTAATACTCTAATTCTCAAAGGCTTATCTGCTACATTGATACCAGAGGGTCCTTATGAAAGAAACATCAAGGACCATCAGAGATGACAGTTAGACAAATTATGGAATGAGGTGTCTGTGAGACTTGAGAATTTGTCTGGGTTATTCCTTTCAAGTCATATCTAGGACAGTACTAACCGTGAAGTCAATACCACTAACATGCATTTGCCACCAGGGTCTTTGACCTATCACTTACTCTTTAAAATGTTGTATCGATGCAGACACTCACACTGCCTTAATAACAGCTTGTAATTGTTCTCTTTTGTTCACAGAAATATCCGGTGAGCTGTGAAGCCTGAAGTAGCATTTAATTTCTAAAATAAGACTTTGACCAGAATAACAACACTCCACATGTAATAGCAGTGCTGACCTTCTCTACTGTATGTTTTTTGTCTTTTTCTAGAATAAAGGCAGTTTAAAGATTAAATTTTATTCATTGCATTCTCTCAAACTATAAATGTCTAAATAACTTTAAGTTACCACAAATGATAAAGACCATGAGCAGGAAACGTGTTATTAAAAAATCCAAAGCAACAAAATAGGGTTAAAATCATATCTACCTGCAAACTTTTTAAGGAGATGAACCCCACAAATAGCAGAATTGATATTTTGTGACACTTTCCACTAGAGGGGAGATGTCTAGCATAAGGCCATGGAGAATATAGTTAATTTTTTAGATCCAAGCCAATTTCTCAGTGATTATTTCAATACAAAAGGGTATAGATATCTTAGGTTCATCTTTATTAAAGAAAGAATAACAATCCAAACAGAGACCCCATATTTTTAGTTAATGCAAGACTATAAATTCTCAGAAAGGAAGATAGTATTTAGAACGTATGTAGAAATAGTCTATTATGCAAAATAAAAAAATCTGGATAGCATCTTCAAAACAACATTCATGCAAAATATAACTGCTATAAACATTTTCAAGTACTTTTATTCTCAGCAGCAAAAATTAAAAATTAACCGTCTTTAAAAATAACACTGCATTGTGCAGCTTCTAGCCAAATGGACTTAACAAAAATCTGAGACATTTTATCTACCGAAAAATATTTTTGACTCTAAGAATACTTTATAAAATGCTTACTAAATAAAATCTATCGGTAGTTAGGATAGAAGTAACGACTATTTTATAATGACATTTTCTCTTTAGAAAATCAATCTTTGGTGAGTCAGGCGAACGACAAAAAAGCCAGAGCATGACAGCACATTGAATGTGCCCTGCTTAGAGTTCAGCTAACTGCTCAAAATAAAGAGAGGGCACGTTTGTAAAACAACGCTTTCCCCTGTGTGCACTTAGAAGACAGTATCCCAAGCAACTACACACCAACCAGGAAATCATCAGGGTCTGAATTCTGATGTTGTGCTCATCATTGTTTATGAATTGAGAAGGCAAATTTCAGCACAAAGTGTGCTACAAAACACACATCAATCGTGCCTGTTCTTTTTTTCTTTGTTTTTTTTAAACTCCAGGATCAGAAGTTTGTTAAGATAGTGTCTGCTGATCTTGTAGGCTGTTTTTGCTCAAACAATCCCCTAGAAGTCTTTATCCTGCCTACCAAATGCTTTATTATAGCAAATTGCCATTCGCTACTGTTCAATTCATTCTTTCAAAAGTTGTTTTTTTTTTTTTGGTATTATAAAGAAGAGAGAATGACAACCTCCTTTTTTGCTATTTGAATACAGACAGGGTAGTGTACCTTTTAATAGTAACCTCTATTTTCCTTGAATTTAATTTTTATGATTAACTCTATTACTACTTGCTGATAGCTTAGGGGTTGTTATTTAAAATGATTCTTTGTTGATTCTGATGCTGAGGTCTCATTTCCCACATCCTTATACTTAAGGATAGAAAAGGAGACTGAATTAAATTATAAATGCTATGTGTCTTACAGGCTTTGGAATTGACATGGATGTTCTAGTGTGTTCCACATAAGATCAGTCGCAATGCCAGAGCCAAATTCATAATTAATAATTCCAGGTGGTGGTTTGGAAAAGAAAAAGGAGAGGAAATTTGCCGCTAATGAGTAAGTTTCACATGCTCAAACCTATCACGTGTGATATCACACTTACTTTTCATAGTGTCTTAGATTTTGTTTATCATTCTCCTCGTTTTTATACTCAAAATTCTTCAAGGTCAAATAGCTGGTAAATGGCAATTCTCGATTTGATCAAAATATTTATCTTACTCCAAAGACCCTAATCTTTTTACTCCAAAGCAACACCATCTCCTTCTCTTCCTCTTCTGTCAGTATCTCTTTCTCTTTTCTCTCTTTCTTCTCTTCATTTTTCTCTTTCCCTCTTTCTCCTCCTCCTTTTCCTTTCCCACCTCCAATGTCTCTTCCGGTTTTATCTTCCTGCATGAACTATCTTTCCTCTACCTCCAGCATTTCCCAGAACAAAAAAGATTTGGGGATGAAGCAGAAAAACAGATAAAAAGAGACTAACAAGGAAAAGAATCTTAAAGGACAGTTTCAAATGATTTCTAAACTCAGAAAAAAAAATTTGAACAAAATAAATCTACGAAAGTGTCCTGAAACATTGCTTTACCTTACTCTTCAAAGATTGGAACTTTACATCAATGAGAAGACTCTTAAGATTATAAGAACTGAAGCTGTTAATTTGTGCATTATCTTTCCTAAAGTAACAAAAGCCTGAATTGCCAAATTTCCATCCTATTACTTATACAAACATTTGAAATTTGATAGTAACAACACTCAGAATCCCCAAGTACTCCCCAAATTTATACATTCCAATGTCTTTCTCTATATAGTTGCTTTTACATGAAATTCTGGTGACTTCCTTTTCTTCTAGTTAAAATACTGTTCATTTCTCAAGGTCCAACATAAATGTCTGATGAAGTTTTCTCCTGTCATCCGACAGCAGCTAATCATTTGTTCCTTTATGCTTTTACAGAATTTGTGCTGAATATCTTCCGTAGGCTCCTCCAGACCTGGCTTCCTTCCTTCCCCACTGCGCCTGCACACCTGAGCAGCAGGGATGGGCTCTCTTGTCTCTGCATGCCAGTTGGAATCAGCCAATGTGGAATCAAGGCAGGAGAACGAAGGGAAGGAGGAAGAGAGGAAGGAGTATGTATTCTCCCACCTCCTTCACTGTAGTCTATGTCGCTTATATTAAGAGAAATTCTCCTCTGACATTTAAAACTCCTCTGAATTCCAACGATCGTCGCCTCCCTCTGTCTCTTCAAGCCAAAGGTGGAACACCGTTGCACTGCCCTTGCCCTTTCTCCTCATCCTGCACACAACTCTATAAATCATCCTTTACTAAACCCTTTTTAAATGACCTAATTTTCATTCCTTTCTGCTTTCTTGCTGGGACCCTGTCAATATTTTATTTATATCTGTATAATAGTGCTTAAAACACTATGACATATTTTAAAGTTACGTAACCATTTGTCTCCCCACAAAAGTTTATTCTTTGAAGAAAATCTTATATACATTTATGTCCTTAAACCCATGTAAGTGTTTTCCATATATTAAGCACCCAATAAATGTTTTTTGAAGTGAGGAAATTTACTCTGAGATGTTTGTTCTTTCATACAAGGATAAAGAACAAAAGTTCAAGCCCTTACTTTGGAGGCTAACATTTATCAGCTAACATGCTTTACGTATGTAATTTATTGTCTTCCTTAATTCACCTTTAGACATTGGTTGGATTATGTCAGCAATTGGTGAATGCAGAAAACATTTAATGAAAGGTCATGGCCATGATTAGAGAATTACTGCTCTAAAGGGCACAGAATTAAATTTCGTGTTATGTTCTATGGAAGATTAATTTAAACGATTTTCTCTATCGCCAAAAAATATTTTTGTATTCCTGTTGATAGCCTATGAGCTTGGCTGAAATGTGCGCTGTTATGAAAGAAACAATGAGAAACGTTCTGTGATGAAGAAAATAATGCTAGGGATGGTGACAGCCAACTTCAATTTACAACATTCTTATAACAATTCAATATGTGGCGTCTATAAAAAATAAACTACAATAAATGAATATACACATTACTTACTACTATAAACTGTAACACCATATGTTTTGCTTGTTATCCTAAAACAGGGTCTTTGAATTTTTACTTATACACACGCACACACATCCCCAAACTCCAAATGATTATTTAATGTTTACTAGGCAGAACATTCTGCTAATCCTAAATAAATGTATAATCTATTTGGAAAAATAACAGACTTGTAACATTTACATGGCAATACAAAGGAGAACTAAACCTATGGTATATCAAAAATGAAGCACAAAATAGGCATGGTTACTGGCCAAGTGAATGATACAAGTGTTAACCATTATGGAATTTAACAAATTAAATACTTAGATCATGAAAGAGATGTGGTTTAAATGGAAGCTGAAAAATAAAGAAAGCTGAAGAAATATCTTGCAAAGTAAAAAAATACAAAAGCACAAAAACACAGAGATGGAGGAGTAGGATGTTTAGAGAACAGTAATTGTATATGACTGGAGTTGAGTATAATGATCAACATTTGGCCAATATTGTAGCCTAATCCGAATTTCATTTTGAAGGGAGACGATAATAATATCTGAATTGAGAATTGAAAGCTATATTTTAGGAAGACAATTCTTTTTGCAGGGAACTGGATGTTTATCTGCCTACTAAGCAGACGATTTGGAAGAGTTACTTCAACTCTCTTTGCCTCGACTCCTTTAACTATAAAGTGGTATATGAATATTGTCTACCTTATAAGGCCATTGCATGGAACAAATCGATAATCTTTATGAAATACTTAGAATAGTGTCTGGCACATTATGAACACTCAAAAGTTATTAACAGTTTTTATTATCACTGCTGTTGTTTTTGTTGGTGGTGGCAGTGGAGATATTTAAAAGATGCAGAGGCAAGAAGGGTACTTAGAAGAACACTTTTTCAGTAGCCTACTAATGAAGTAATAAAATTCTGATGTAAAGGCATAATAGTGACTGTAAGATAATTAAGATGTGTTGTTTTGATCCACTAAGTTAGTGGTAATTTGCCATGACAACAATAGGAAACTAATATAGATGTTGGTCCCTGGAAGAAAAGTGCTGCTGTAAGAAATGCCTAAAAATGTGGAAGTGTTTTTGCAATTGAGCAATGAGAAGAGGCTGGAAGAATTTCGAGGAGCATGATTTAAAAAGCCTGGATTGCCTTGAACAGATTATTAATACAAATATTGATGTTAACAACTGTTGGTGAGGACACCAAGGGAAAAAGCATATTTTCTTAGAGAATACTTAAATTATCATAAACAGACCTCTACCTGATTCAGATGCTTTAGATGATGAGATTTGAGACTTTTCAGCAAAGGTTTAGATAAAATGTTGAACTTTGGGTTGATACTGCAATGAGTTGGGACTTTTAGGGATGTTGGAATATAGAGTGAATCGTTTTGTGTGGACAAGTGAATCTTTGGGGTCAGATGGTGGACTATGATAGACAGAATGAAGGACTTCACTGATGTCTGTGTCCTATGAAAGTGTTAACTTTATGTTGCAAATAGAACTTTGCAGATGTGGTTAAATTAAGCATCTTGTGATAGGGAGGTTATTCTGGATAATTTGGGCAGGCCCACAGGGTTCCTTATCAAAGTGAAAGAAGGAGGCAGGAGTGTCAGGGTCAGGAGAGAGGTTTAAATATCCTAGCTGCTGGCTTTAAGAGAGAGGAATGAGTCATGAACCAAAGAATCTAGACAGCCTCTAGAAGTGAGAATATGAAAGCAAGCTGACTGTCTCCCAGAGCTTCCAGAAGTAACGTAGTCCTACTGACACCTGTATCTTAGCCCAGTAAGACCTGTTTCAGACTTCTGATCTCAATAACTGTAAGATAATAAATTTGCATTGTTTTAAACTTTAATACGTGGTGGGAATTGACAGGGGGAAAATATTATGAAGAATCAGCTAAACTTAGTGACTGAGTTGATATTGAGGATGGAAATAAATGACGAAGTTAATATTGATACTATCATTTCAAGCCAGAGTAGCAGAGTGATGTCTCCTTTCACAGACACTTGTTAATTAAAATATCTTATTATTTTGAAAAGCCCCTCGTCATTCTCATTACATATTGAAGTTCCACTCTCTATTTTGTCTCAGTTATAACAGGCTTGATTAATTTTGGTGTTACGCTTCTGCTAATATCTCATCTTTATAAAATATCACTGAATCTGTGGTTCTTTTCATTATAACGTAAAGATTCACTTCTCTGTTGAAAATGAGGCCCTAACAGCAGGCACTTTGCCCTCTAACTCTATAAGACAAAACTGAATAAAATAAACCCTGAAGTGGAGAAAAATTAGAATTTTCGTTCACTTGCCAAATACGTTGTACTTTTTATCACAGAAGAAAGAGCTTTAGCAAGGACAGGAAGAATGTCTCCCTATGTCTGACCCATGGTTCTGTAGTACATGTTCTAATCAGCCTTATAAGAAAAGCTTGTTTTTCCGTTTCAGGAATCATCTTTCCCACATTTTCCAAGAGAATGAGTCAATAGACATTTTTTTTAATTGGTGTAGCACAGCACCTCAGTCAATAGCCCTCTACTTCACCAGTGAAGAAAGTTATACAGCCATAAGTTGCTTACCAACAGGGATACGTTCTGAGAAATGCGTCATTAGGTGATTTTGTCATTGTGTGAGCATCCTAGAGTGTACTTACACAGACCTAGATGGTATAGCCTACTACACACCTGGGCTACATGGTATAGCCTATTGCTCCTGGGCTGCAAACCTGTACAGCATGCTACTGTAGTGAATACTGTAGGCAGTTGTAACACAACGATAAGTATTTGTGTCTAAACATATCTAAACATAGAAAAGGTTCAGTAAAAATATGGTATAAAAGATAAAAAATTGTACACTTGCATAGAGCATTTACTGTGGATGGAGCTGGAAGGACTGGAAGTTGCTCTGGGTGAGTCAATGAGCGAGTGGTGAGTAAATGTGAAGGCCCGGGTCATTACTGTCCACTACTGACTTTATAAATACTGCTCACTTAGGCTACACTAAACTTATGAAAAAATGTTTTTTCAATAACAAATTAATATTAGCTTACTGTAACCTTTTTGCTTTATAAACTTTTTAATTTTTAAACTTTTTGACTCATTTCATTACAGCTTAAAACACAAACACGTTGTATAGCTGTACAAAAATATTTACTTTATATCCTTATCCTACAACCTTCTTCTACTTTTAAGGTTTGTCATTTTTTTTCACTTCTTAAACATTTTTGCTAAAAGCTAAGACTCAAACACACACATTAGCCTAGGCCTACACAGGATTAGGACCATCCATATCACTGTCTTTCACCTCCACATCTTGTCCCACTAGAAGATCTTCAGGGGTAATAAGACGCAGGGAGATGTCATCTCCTATGATAACAATGCCTTCTTCTGGAATACCTCCTGAAGGGCCTGCTTGAGATTCAAGAGGACATGTCACTCTTTTCAGAAATATGTCCATGGTGGTTTGGTTGGTTTGTTTCTTTTTTCATCACAGATTTGCTTGTAAGCAAATAATGCACCATGAACATTCCTTTCTATTAATGAAAATTTTTTCGCTGTTTTCAAACTTTTTAAGGAGCTTATTGAGGTCTGCAATGGTTCTGCTAAACCCTTCACTGAATTTTTTGGGCGGGTTCTTATTTTTCATTTCTTGCAGTTTCCTTTTCTCTTGCCTCTTCTTCAGCTATGTGTTCTTGTTTCAGTTCCAACATCTCCTTATCAGTCAGTCCTTCAGGAACCACTTCTAGGAGCTCCTCAATGTCATCCTCATCCGCACCCTTAAAGTTGTTTGCCATCTCAACCATAGCCTTGTTCCCAGTACTTGGCAAATCCTTTGAAGTCATGGGTAAATCTCCTGAGTGTCTTCTTCCAGATGCCATTCATACATTCCTTGGTGACATCACCCCAAGCCCAAGCAAGGTTCTTGATGCAATCATAGATGGGTAATCCAGAATTGCATCAGTGTCTTCCCCAATTGCAGCAATAGCCTGGGCAAAGGTCCTCCTCAGGTAGCAGGCCCTTAAAGCTGCTATAACTCCTTGATCCATTAGTTGGATCAAAGGCATGGCATTTGGTGGGAGAAACAACGCTTTGATATTGGCATGAAGATCATCAATAAAAAGAGGATGTGCAGGAGCATTATCAACAATAAGCAAAATCTTGAAAGGTATGTTGTTCTCCAAATAGTACGTCTCCATTTTGCTGGCACAGCAATTCAGGAGGGCATTATATTTGTTATCAAGTATTATGTGCTCTACATAATTGGATATGTGCTATATTTTTATACAACTGGCAGTGCAATAGATCTGTTTACACCAGCATCACCACAAACACGCGAGTAATGCATTGCGCTATGACATTATGATGGCTACAATGTCACTAGGTGACAGGAATTTTTCAACTTCATTATAATCTAATGGGATCACCATCATATATGTGGTCCATCACTGACTGAAATGTTGTTATGTGGTGCATGAATGTATAGTGATTAAGAAAAAAAAAAAGCCAGATTAATTGGAAAGTAGAAATCTATACATACTTCAGTGTTTGTGCTCCTCCAGGATGTACAATTACTTCCCACCACCTAGCTATCCCATCAGACTCCCCACCCAATGCGATTCTTTATGGATACAGTTAGTCAGTAATTCCAAGAGTATTTTGCATAATTGTTTCCTAGTTAAGAGCCATGACCTAATTTTGACCTGCTCATCTTCTTTTCAGTAAAAAAATAGAGCAAGGCCTTTGAAATTTTACTTACACATGCACAAATATAAACATACGTACACAAACTTCAAATGGTTGTTTAATATACGTTAAGAAGGACACTGTTAATTCTTAAGAAATTTGTAATCCAGTTGCTCTCTGTTATTTCTCAGCAATAATAGCTTAAGTGAGTAACAATACTGTTTACTTTCCCATTCAATATCAAAAATGTCTTTTGTGATTGATTAAATTCCAAGGCAAAGACATATTAACCAATTGTGCATATAGGCAATAGAGTTTAATGGATTTAGTTGTAAATATTAGTCATTTTAGATTATAGGGCAAACCTGGAAAGGCAGTAGGGAGTCTAGGGGAAAATAGATCATGGCTGTGAACTTCTGACTGGACTAGATGTGAATCCCAGCTTCGCCTGTACTATTAGTACTAACTTGGACAAATCAGTGATACTCTTTGGGTCTCAATTTTCTTGTATATAAAATTTAAATAATAATACCTACCTCACAGGATTATTTTGAGGATAAGCAATATCATATTGTGCATATGACATAATAGCACATAATAAGTATTTAGCAAATGATGTTTGTGACCTAGATAACATTCTTCCCCACACTAAATCATCTGAGCCATGGTTACAGAGCTTTTATACCTTTGATTTAAAATTTCACAGGCATGTTGGACGTGAAATGAAGAAGTGCTAAATTTAATTTTGGTGATTCTTATCTGGCGCCATTAGCCCAAAGTCTATAATCACTCTTGAAATTTTTCATGTTAGTAAGGAAATACAGTTCCTTTCCTCACCCAGGACTGTTATGGAGTTGAACCCAGTCAGCCAGGACTGAAATGGAAAACACTTTCCTTTTATAATAAATATTCAACATTATTCACCCAAAAGATTTTCTGGTCAGTATCTTGACTCATGGACTGAATTACAATAAAAGAAATTGTCAACATGGGTCAAAGTCTAGACAAAGCTGAAAATTCTTGGTGACTGATTGGCACTTAGCTATGCATCTTAATGCCTCACGGTAATAGTCTCCTCACTTTAAGGAATCAGTCCCTTATTTAAAGTGACAGCTTATGAATAACAGGAGTTTTTAACAGCAACCTGACACAAAATAACTGTTGTCGCATTTTCTTTTGTAACAAATGGCATGTGGTCATACTTTCATTTTCTTCTACTTATTGTTACAGCCATAAATGCAAAAATTAGAGAAACCTACTGATACTCTATTTTAAATTCTTATTTCTATCCAGCACCATTCATCAATGGTTCAAAGTAGAAAAGTGGCTATCTTAATCCTTGTCTTTACCAGAAATTATTTCAACATCAAGCAATCTTTTATTCCGGAAAGCGTTTCCTGCAATTACTTTTACTGATTGCTTCTAAGGTCCCACAGTGTACAATATGTGAATGTTGTGAAGCCCACACTTAAATTCCCAACAGGATTTTAATTAGAGCCTGAACAGTGCTGAATGCACTGATTTTTCTTCCACTCTTGATGCAGCAAACTCACCTCAAGAGCACACACAGCTTATAAGCTGCGCTGATTTCTCGAATATTTTCTGCTGTACTTTCATATAGCTCGTGTTTTTCCATCTGCCTTGTATTTATGGCACTTCATTTTTGATTTCTTTATATTCTGGGAAAGACAGATAAATATTTTGGGAAGAAATTATCTGGCGCATGTGTATGTGGGTGTTCATTTTTCAGTATGAGAAAAAAATAATCAAAACATGCTGTTTAAATTTATGTGTTCTGCTTTATCGGAGACCCAAACACTCCATAATTGATTGCTTATAAATGTCTCATAAGCAAATGGGGAAAAACTTGAGCTACAGAATCCCTTTTGGAATAATTATACTAATTTTGATCACATATGCTTCATCAAATTAAATGAATTCCCAGTCTCTGTACCTGTCCCACACTTTGCTGTCTCTGTGTTTTAGTTCACTCCACCCCTGCTGCCTGAAATGCCACTTTCTCTTTGTATTCCTTTTCTCTGATAAGGATAGCCTACATGTTTGTTGACATATGCTGTGATATCAGTTTGAAAATGTGAATTTAGCCACAGAAACCTTAGCTACAGAAGAGTGAGTAAGATGACCATGGGCTCATTGAAATGTAAAACGTGAATGAAGACATAGCTAAGAGGTAAATGAATGGAAGGGATGCAAGGCGGATACAGACATGTTTCAAAATCATGTTGGCCTGATTTGAAAAGTTGGAAAATGGGGTTCAAAAAAAGGAATCAATGCCATAATGTTCCATGTAAGGAAGGGATTTTGGAATATATGTATATACTAGACTTCAAGGAAATACTGAACCATGCAGAGAAAAAGATAATTGAGAGTGAATCTGAAAGCAAAAGCTTAATGCAAACACCTAAATGATAATTGTGTTGTTGGACGCAGTAAAGGCAAAAAGTGTTAGTTTTAGATACGATGAAAGTTAATGCTGCCAAGAAGCATTGAATTTTGATGTTATATAACCCTAAGAGCATTTATTCAACATTGATGGGAGATGTTCCATAATAAAACAAAACATAATATCTAATCTGAAGCCAAATAAGAATTAGAAATAAATCAGACTGATACTAGAGGATAAGACAAATACTCATATGTATATCCAAATATATCCAGTGCTGTTGGGCGGGAAAATATAGGATTTACTATCACTTTCTAAGTGAATACTAGCAATGTTGACCCATGGATGGCAAAGTATGTCTCTTGCTGATTAAGTATCTTATGACATTGTAGATCCCTTAGTTTCTGGAGCTATTCAGTCAGTTTCCCATGAGACGGTAGAAAGATAACCTGACTTCTCAGCCTCAGTTTCCTGACAATTACATTTTCAAAAGTACTTTATAATTGAAAATGTGTCATCCAGTACTGCAGAATAGTACCCTGTATTAGAATCCAAATCTTAACAACTACTTGGGTGAAGAAGTCATACATCATAAGGAAATTGATTTCACTCAGATAACATAAATAAAGGAAATAAAGATCTCATTGAATTTACAAGTTGTTTAACCTAGAGAAAATTCAGTTTTAGGTAGAATTTTAATAAAGTTAATAGTTGTAGATAGAGTTAATGGTCTTTAAGGAAAGGTTAACAGCACCTAGCTTACAGGCTTTTTAAAGATGAGATAGATAATATTATTGACACAGACAAAGGCCCAGAGAAGACACTGAATAAATATCACTTTCTTAACACATTGCCTGCCCTTCCTATGTGTATTACCTCTGTTAAGAGGCTCATGTGTCCTGTGATATGTCAAATAAACTTGTATCCTTTTATTCAAGTCATTTTAAAATAAGTCCTTAATGTATTGAGCCATTTCATTAGATTTCTGGACATTGTAGCCAGTGAGTATGGGGTTTCCAACTACTCTTTCCTCAGGATTTTTTTTTACCTTGAATTGTTATAAATAGCATGCCAAATTGTCTTACATGCTAGATCCATAATTCAGAGAAGGAAAAGATTTTTAGTTCCTAGTCAGAGAAATTTGGTATGCCCTTCCAGGTTTGATGACAACCATAATTAATGTCTTCATACATTTAAGCATTTCTATTTGAGGTGGACAAAACACACTTATTGAAGTGGGAGAGAGTTTATTTTTCCTTTACATTATTTCACATAGGTAGATATTTAACAAAGATGCACTAACCAGGAAAACACGAACCCTGGAACTTTTCTCTACAAGATTGTCCATGAACTCTTTGTTGCAAAATCTGGTGGACCCCTTTTAGTTGTTTTTAGGTTGTTTTGGTTTTTCTAAACTTTTCTGTAGAATTTGATGGTACGGCCTTCTCAAAGTGTAGTTAAAGCAGTGGCTTTTAGTGTGTGGTCTATACACCCCAGGGGGTCCCAAGACCCATTCTGAGCATTTGAAAAATCAAAACTATTTTCAGAATAACACGAAGATGTTATTGGCTCTTTTTGCTGTGTTGATATTTCTATTGATTGTGTGAAATCAATAGTGGGAAAACTGCTGGCACCTTATCACAGATCAAGGCAAAGACCTCAAGCTGCACCACAATTCTTCACGACTACACGGTCACAGTTAATCAAAACTAGAGTCATTTCACTAAATATCCTTGATGAAGTAGTAAAATATATTAATTTTATTAAATCTCAACTCTTGAGTACATAGGTTTTTAATATTCTTTATCACAAAATAGAAAATGTCTATTAAGCAATTCAGCTGGATACTGAAGGAAAGCACTTGTGCAGTTGAATTGTAAGCTTCTGAGTTAGCTGCTTTGTTTGTAGAACACAATTTTTACTTGAAAGGACAACTGACAGATAAACCATGATTATTCAGATTTGAGCATTTGGCAGACATCTTGTTGAAAATAAGTGTAATAAACCTGTCCCTTCAATGAAAATAACTGACAGAATGCGCTGCCAATGATAAAATTTGAGCTTTTGACAGAAAATTAGAATATTGGACAATTTGTATCTGCCACTGTGAGCCTGACAACTTCCTAATACTTAAATATTTTTCTGATGAGAACAGCAAAGATATTGATAAATGTAATATTTTTGTATTGTATAATGAAATCTGTCAACATTTGAAAGATCTACAAAGCACAGTGAGCTGCTATTTTCCAAATGACCAACAAGAGGTGATACAAAATCATGCCTGAGTTAAACATTCATTTAAAGTTCAAGATATACCAAGGGATTTTAATGCAATACAGTACAAAAAGTTCATAGTTATAGTTTTAGATTCCACATTGAAACTAACCTTCAGGAAACTACCACTAGTCAAGTTCTGATTAATATCACATAAGAATATTCACAATTATCTTAAAAGACTATTTCACTCTTTTCCAACCAATTAGCTATGTGCGACCAGATTTTCTTCGTGTATCTTAGCCCAAACAATATACTGCAACAGATTAAATACAAAAGCAGATATGAAAATCCAGCTGCCTTCTATTAATCCACACATTAAAGAGATTTGTATAAAATAATGTCACACATCACTAAAATTTTTTTGAAAATATAGTCATTTTAACAAAAGTCATATATTTTGCTAACATTCAATGAATCTATTATTGTTATAGTTAGATGAATTGATAAATGTCTTTGAGTTTCTCAATGTTATTTTTAATACAATAAATATCAATAGTTATAATCTACAAATTCTTTGGTTATTCAAAAATGTGGTTATTTTTAAGTGTGGAGGAATCCTGAGACCAAAAAGTTTTAGCCCTACTAAATTGAAGTATAGTGCGTGTGCTCTGAAAAGGAGTCTGTAACTACTTCTGACGTCACTCTCAGAGCTTTCTTTCTACTTCTCTGCTAATGCCTTGTCAGTCTCTCCTTCAGGTGTTTCTCTTTATTTGCTCTTCCCTTCAATGCTAGCGGATCCCAGGGTTCTTTCATTGGGTCAATTTCCTATCATTCTATATTCCCCTGGATCATTTCCACAATCCTCGAATGTGCTAATCATGCCCAAATCTACATCACCAGAGTAGAACCTAATATTCTAATATTCTTACCCTCTATCTAAATGTCTACTGGGTAATTCCATTTGTGTCCCACCAACGTACTAAACTCTACCAGTCTAGCAATGAGCCTATCATATCTTCAGTACCGCACTCATAAGCCTATGATCTCCCTTTCTTTCGGTGAATAATATCACTATCCACCCAATCATTTAAGAAATGGATGAGATTGGGGGAGGTCATCCTAGACTCTAGCCTCTCCCATAATCCCCACATTCAGTCACTGTATCCTATATCCTATAGATGTTACCACCTGAATATCTCTTTAACTAGCATTTTTCTCTCCTCCACTGTCATAATCTTGGTTAAGCTCTCTATCATATCTCATCTGAATTATTGTAATAATGTCTTAGCAAGAATGCTATCTCTAGCAATAGTCTCTTAAAGTCTATTCTCTAAAATGCAGCCAAAGTGATGTCTCAATTTGTTCCCTGATTAAAATATTTCCCCGTAGGCTTCAGGATAAAATTAAAAGTCTTTGAATATCAGACCTTCATGATCTGGGCCATATCAAATCCAATACCTTCATCTCTCACCACTGCTCACTATAAAGGACTAGAATTTCAATGACTTGCTCTCAGACAATTGATTCCACATCTCATCTCCAGGCAACATCAAAGAATATGCAACTTGAAAGGACCTTTAGCGATAAAATAACCCTATAATTTATCATCCACACCAGGATACTTTTGAGAGAGACAAGGGTGCTATTAATAAGTACATTGGGATCACGTGCGTAAACCAGGATTATCCCAGGTAAAAGAGCCTCTATGATCACCCTACCTAGAGATCAACTAGTTCATGACAGAACTTGAGTCATTAAAGTGAAAGTGGTCATAGTGGTCATAAGAATGATTGTACTAGAATCAGCCTTTCCTATCTCCCAGTTCATTGCCCTTTCTTTCACATTATGCTGCTTTTCTAATAACTCTCTTAAGATAAAAATCAAATGTCCTAATATTTTTATAGTAAGATCTTTGTCATTTTTCACATAACTATAGTAAATATAGTTGTGTCAGCTTCTTTTGCGGCTAAAAGTATCACTATTAAGGGAGTTGTATAACGTATAAGAGAGACTAGAAATGTCAACAAACATATGCAAAAGTAGATTCCATTTCAATAGGATGGTGATGGTATGGTTGGGATCCCAAATCCTCAAATTTTTGGTTAGGGAACTTCATAACCACTGCCACTCTGGCTGGGTTATCAAAGTGTGTGTTTAGTGTGTGAGTGGATGAGTGTGTGACTAGGAGACAGAGAGACCTCCATAAGATTCCTTGCCTGGGTGAACTAGACTGAGTCATATAAGAAACCCAGAGACTCATTTACCCCTGCCCTTCACTAATTGCTTACTCTAGAGGCTTGTATACACAGCTTCTCCCCGCATTTTTTCACCTGAACCTATCCAGATCTTGCATGAATTCCACAGTCTAAGTTATCTCCAATTTGAAACTTGTTTTAAACCCATCATATCACAGCAAGTGCATGAAATGGTGGTCCAGAATAGCGATGGAAAAGTTGAGTCAAGAGAGAAGTTAACGCCTCTCGAGCTCCATCAACATCTCACATTCATCTTCCATTAAGCTCTGCCCTTTACTTCACTGTTTCCATTGTGCCATATCAAAGTTTCTTCTCTTTGGAGACGAAATGGAAATAGCAAAAAACTTTAGTACTCCTTAAAGGTTATGCTATGAAAATAAAGGAGTGTTCATCAATTATTGCAATAAAGTGTTATGCTCCAATAAAACTTCCTGCCTTTAAAATGAGATTATGGCTTTAAATAATTGTCAAGATTATATTAAAATAACAGAAATCCAAGGAGAAAATCACTCATAGTCCCAAACAGACAAATAAAATCAAATTTTTATTTGTATAAGTGTTCTACTTCATATCCTTGTGGCATATTCAACTTTCACACTTCACATACGTTTTTCATTTTGCTGCAGATTGACATGACAGTTTGACAAATAGGACAAAAACTTTTATTCTTCATCATTAAGGAGGGATGTCTTCTGTTCTATCCTCTCCACCTATAGCAAAGCACTTCAGTCATAACACGGATAAAAATGACACGAGCCAAAGGAAATCTCTTTGCATCAAAAGAAGAGTTAAAATTTCCCAAATGCTTTATATTGAGCAAAATTCCCAGAACGCTGTCAAAGCATGAATATTTTTTCCCATTAAAAAAATAACAATAACCTTAATAATACCTTTTCTTTTGTTGTACTTCCATTGTGACCTACATTCCAGGGAGTATCGTTCAATAGCGAATCCTCTTGAGACTGCTGCAGACAGCAAGAGTATGTAGATAGTGTTTTCCAGTAAAAGCTGTAGACTCCTAAGCATCTGTGCAACGGGAGAGCAAGCCCAGTTGAAATTCTTCCTCTTCTGAACAAAAATCAAGCTGGAAAAAGCCATTCCAATTTTCCATAGCATAGTTGAACACAGAGGAGCTCAGAGAAAGATCAAGTAGAATGTTGCAAAGTAACATAATACTTCCATTTCCAGACAGCTAATAACTGAGAGATGATAATAATTGAAAAATATAAATCAGAACCACATTTCATAGCATTTTAATTTCTTGTATATATTCTTAAGATAATTATATTATGTACCCTGGATTATTCTCTTTCTATACCATGAGTTTGAAGATTCTTACCTAATCCTTTTGCTGTTATCAAGAATTCCCCTTCAGATAGTTTCAAAATCAGATATTTGGCTCAATTTAGCCCTATATGCCTGCTGTCAAGATTCTTACATTCCTCACAAATGTGGTGTGTTAGCAATGATTGTTTTCTGTTCATGCTGAATATTTTGCATTTGTCTAAGACTTATTTGACTGTTCTATTAAAATTCATTAAGCATCCTTTCACTTGTCTACCAATTTTCCACCTTTCTGTCAACCCAAAACTTTCACTTAGGACCTTGTTTCATAGACTCTTCCCTTTGTGCTGAGCCCAACAGCTTCAGAGCCAGCAGACTTAAGCAGCATCCTGTATCCAGAGTTTTTCCCTGCCGTGCTCCAGGACTTTAAATCTATTGCTACAGATGACTTTGTCTTCTAAAGCATCTACCGTGACAACTATTCCACCTAAACAACAAATCAATGTTAATAGGGAAGACTAGAAATGTTCAATTCCTTCCCAGAAAGAATAAATGCATCTAAGGTAACGTGCCTTCATCAGTGGGCACCTGTAACACTGAAGATAGATACTGCAGGCCCAGCCAAGAAGAATAAGATGGAGTAAGACTTCAGAGAGCCAGTGTTGCCCTGTGCTCTCCATCATTCGGGACTCCTAGGCAGTTAGCTTATTCGCCTAAATGTATATGTTGAGTTTCTTCTAGGTGCCAGGCACTGTTTTGGGCACCGGGGCTAGAGAAATGATGACATTTCCACTTCCTCAGGAGTTTATAATCTGGGAAGGTAAATAAGATCTACATACAAGGCCACTTCTGCTTAAGGAGTCCCTTTGGGTACATCACACGTCTTAACATTAAAACTAGAACAGGTTACAAATCTCTTCTAGTCCAACCCCCCACTTTATGGATGAGGAAACTGAGATTCGGGGAGGGCAGTTGAATTAACCACCTGACAAGACCCAAACTAGATTTCAAGTGTTCCAACTCTTAGTCCAGGACATTTTGCACTAGATCACACCATTCTTCTCTGATCAGGAATTTCTCGGGGACTTAAAAAGAAATCCATCTTGGGGCTGGCCCGGTGGTGCAGCTGTTAAGAGCACACGTTCCACTTCAGCGGCCCGGGGTCAGCCAGTTCGGATCCCAGGTGCAGACATGGCATGGCTTGGCAAGCCATGCTGTGGTAGGCGTCCCATATACAAAGTAGAGGAAGATGGGCACAGATGTTAGCTTAAGGCCAGCTTTCCTCAGAGAAAAGAGGAGGATTGGCGGCAGATCTTAGCTCAAGGTTACTCTTCCTCAAAAAAAAAAAAAAAAGAAATGCATCCTTTTTTCCATGACTTTCTTGAGATTTCTCTCACTGCAGGAAATACAACTTGGTGCTCAAATGGAGCTCTCAAGTGAGAAAATAAGGTTGGAAATAATTTTGCTAAGGATCCAGGCATTAAGCAATGGCATCCAGCCAATACCCATAGTCCTGCAGAATTGTCATCTGTCACCTTTCATTATTTGTTGACTAGACAGAGGAATTGGCAGCACATTGCACATAGGCTCTAATTTCATACAGCTAATGGTTTGCAGCTAAGCTACACAGACTGTAATACAAAGGCAAAAAATATGAGATGAAATAAGAAAAAAGAAATGCTCTGAAAACAGATTTTCATAGAAGACTGCTTTTAAATAGCTATATGGAGCCACCTAGTGACAGAATTTTGTGTTAATGGAATTATATTGGGTAACAGACAGAAAAAAGTTCACAGACTGAAAGATATTATAAATGGCTAGGTCAGGAGCAGAGGCTAGTTTTGTGTGTATATAAGGCCTCAGTTGTGAAGAAGACATGATTCATCTGTCAAGGTTTTCATTTTTAAATTATTTTTATTTTGCATTTATTGTCAACAGAAAGCTTAAATACGTTTTCTGAATAAGCTCAAAATTTTGCCAATTTAATAGCTCTTCAACAAAGTGCACAAGTTAGAGATAATTGGATTTCATTTTTAAATTCGTATATTTCGCCCAACTGAATTAGGCTCAAAAAGTCAATTTCTTTAAATTGGAAAATATCTGTTAATGTTTCCAAACAGAATAGAACAGGCTTTCTTTTTCCTTTGAGTTCATAAGAGTCTTTTATCAATGAAACACGTTTTAACAACAAAGCTACAATTCTAAGGAAGCTAAGGCTGCAGAAAATTGGCATTCCAATTAAAATCCTTTGTATCTCCAAACAGAATAAAAATAACAATTGTATGTACTTATTTTAAAGAGATTTATAGAGACACACATCTAATTAGAACATTTCAGAAATGCTGTGATTCTTAGGACAAATGCTGAGTCAAAATCACATCAGCTTTTGTTAAATGCTCGGATCTCCTTTCATCTAAGAATTGATTTATTATGAATTAATCATGGAATCTTTCAGAATAATGGATGTTCGACAACAATAGACAATTACCAAAGACTGATATTTTATATGAATGACTTACACTATGCATAACTAAATTTTCAATCTATTATTGAAAAATTTCTTAAAATGATTCATGAAATTACAGAGGAAAGGATGTGAAAAATTATCCAAGATGGTTTTGGTTTTGTATATTCTTTCATTGGCCAAAGATAAATTTGAAAATCCCTTCTGTTTCATTCCTTGTTATTGAGAAACTTCATTTAAAATACATTAAAATACTAGATGGCCTTACTGATTGAGCCTCTGCCCAGTAAGAGAAAGGGCAGTGAGAAATGACAGATGCAGAATCTCTTGATCCTTGTTTGTGACTTGAGATAATATACGCAAAGTGCCTGTGGATTTCTGATTACTGAGATTCGATTGTATACATACTGACTATGAGACATCAGCATACTGTAAACATCATGTCTTTGTTTCTAAGCATTACTATTACATTCACCTAAAAGTCAGTCAAATAATAATTGCAGCAAGGTAAATGTCAATAAGATTGAAATCGTAGATATAATGTTTTAAAAGTTTTACTAAGAAGAAATAGAATCAGATAACCCAAACAGTTGTTCTAATGTTCTGGGGGATTCTAGCAGAAAAGAGACTAAAGTTTATACAGCTCTGGTGTATAATTTCAGGCAACATGACAATGGGAAATGTGATATGGTGATGGGGAAGTCAAGGTCGGGGAAAGACTTACAGCAAATTGGCAGGGGATACATAGGTTTGAGTAATATTTGTGGAATATTGAAAACCAAATAAGTGATGCAAATAGCAGCAGGATCCTTAGGCAGTCACTATAGCTACAAATCCAAGATTGCCCACTTGTGTGCCTTGCGCAGCCAAAAAACTGCTCTCCGTGGATAAGGCTATTTCAGTGATGTCAACATCAACTACAAAGGGTAATAAGATAAGGATAGTTATCATTATTGAATCTCTGCTATGTGTTTGGCAGTAGGCTAGGAGTTTTACGTATACCATTTCAGTTAACATTTACAAAAGCCTCAAGCTGGTATTAATTTTTCTATTTTACAGGAGAAGAAACTAAGACTCTCAGAGGACTTCTGAATCCTTTGTGTGCCTCCAAAGCCATTCTCTTTCCTTTGTATTTATTGAACCACGTAGGAAATACATATATGCACCACACATCAGTGTTAGAGAGTCAAGATGCTATTCTGTTTACCTAACAATAAAGTAATCACGCTTTTCAAGATCAAATTAAAATGCTTCATAGAAGGTAAACTAAAATGCACATTGTGTTTTTGTTAAGAACGAGCGCCCCAGCAGAATCCAAACTTCAATCTCCCTGCAATCAAAATGCAGTTTTGCAATTCACCTATATAAGATAGTCAATGATTTTTTTTCGTATTTCTAGAAGGACTTTCTTCTCTCACTGTATTTTCTAAATGTATGCGATTAACATAGAAATGTATGGAATTCAGATGGGTTAATTTCAAAGCCAAATGCATTGACAGTCAAACATTACAGACCACAAGGATCATTTCCAAGGCTTGTAAAAATGCAGATTCCTGGGTACCAGTCCCAGAGATCTTGGCTCAATTGTTCTAAACTTCCTCCAGCAACCCCAGGAGATTCTGATGCAGGTGGTCCACAGATAACATGGGAAATACTCTATCATATTACTCCTTTGAATTTTTGCTTGATTTCTTGGAATTTCATGTCACATCCTCGAAGTAGTTTTTTATTTTTTCCTTTGCTGTGTTTCTCTCTTTTTCCATGGTAGGTCTTGTCTGAATTTTTACCTGATCATAATTGCAAGGAGGGAGGGTCATCTTTGTGGGGCTGATTCTTAAAAGATTGTTAAGATGTTACATTTATTATGTTAATAAAGACAACTTCATGTATTTTAGAATTTCTAGAGTAAAATACCTATACTAGCAAAACATCCATATCATCTATTGTGATTGTTATAAGGATCTTTACCTTATTGTAATATATTTAAAATTTTACATATATGAAAATCACTTGTGCTGCATCAGCCCTGTCATTGTGCAAATGCGCAAAGAGGGGCCCAGATGCAATTCATCATGATCCAAGATTGAACAGCAAGTGACAGCAGGACCAGACCTCCCAATGCCCAGCCCAGGGTTGTTACCAAGACACTATGTTCTGTCACCCCCCCATGTGAGCACTCCCCCACAAATCTGAATCATAACTGAATGCCACACAGGGTTCTCCCCTGTGTCATTCAGAACATAATAGAAAAATCAAAGTATTGGACCCTTTTGTTCTCACCTGAGGTCCCCAAGTGCTCAAAGAGAAAATGGATTAATGCAAGTGACCTGCTGCTCAACCAAAGCCCAGAAGAAGGAGGCATTTAAGTCTTTGTTGTGGACCATAATAGAAGAGAAGATTTGGGTTAAAGAGGTGTCCCAGGAACCCCTTGCTGCGGAGAGGCACACAGAAAGGAAAATCTCATTCCGCATATATCCAGGGCTGTGTAAGCCGTTATTTCCCACCTTGACTTTTAAACCTAGCTGCTGCTATGGTTGACATGGTTCCCTCCAGCAAGGATGTACTGGTGCTTTCCACACAAAATAGTCTTGCTCCCAGATTTTCACTGGTGGGGAGCCCCTGAATGGCCATTTCCTTCGTCAGATTAATCCCTTCTACTTGATACCATCAGAAATATTCTTCTGAAATACGAGTTTCATTTCACTCTGAGAACACAGAGAATACACACAAGTAAGCCTTGAAAGCGGTTTATACATATCTCCTCTACTAATTCTGTCAGGCAAAATACAGTTCTGTGTTACAAATGTAATGTCAGTAATCACACTGCTAACTTCCAACATGCTGTAGCAACCAAACATTTTTTACCAGACTCTCGACAGCATCATACTTGCAATTTATCACCCTTTCAACTTGCATTTCCCAAATGATAATGAATTCAATTGTATTCTCTAGCCATTTCTTTGCAGTGTTACATGTAACAGTCTACCCTCAGCCCCAATTCTTTACAAGCTCCCCAAGACTCTCACTTCCTCCCGTTCTCCCTCTCCCCAGCCCCATTTTCTAACTGGGTTGTTCTGAGTTCTATGTCTTGCTTTTCCCTGGTCAAATCACCTAGTTAACTGTTCCCTTCTTCTCCAGGCCGTTCCTTCCTTCCCTATCGCCACCGGAATTTTTGTTACTGATTATCTTCCTCTTTTTCCTTCTCTTTAGGTTAACGTTAGAGCATCGGCTGGCATAACATAGAATTCCTTTATATTCTGGCTAGAAGATAACTGATAACTCTTATGGACACGATGCATTTTCCGTTCTTGTGGAGACTCACAATAACTGGATTTTATATAAGGCTGTATCACTGCATAAACTACAGAAATTAGGTATTACTCTGGAAAGGCGAAGTTAGTGAGAGGCTCTCATGTTTTCATAGCACAGCAAGGTAGTGAAATTATAAAATTAATATATGTTTTGTCAGTCAAAACTACTTTTTCCAGTTTTATTGAGATATAATTGACATAAACATTATATAAGTTTAAGGTGTGTAACATAATGATTTGATATTTGTATGTATTGTGAAATGACTATCACAATAAGTTCAGTTAAGATCCAAGTCAAAACCATTTATTAATATATATCTTAGGCTGTAAAACACAATAAGATATAGCTGAACCGAAATGCTAAATTTAGTTTATTATTCATATTTTGTCCAGAGGCTTCCATATAAGGAACTTGGAAACGTCTGGATATTTATATATGATACTGATAAAATACTCAAATAATGTACTTCGTTTTTCACTTTTATTGAAATGTTTGGCATCCCTGATACTATCTTTGTCTCAGACAGTGACTTTCAGTCCACAACTATTTTTGTGCAAAAGTAACATCATATATATCCAACAAACATAAAGTTGAATGTCCAGAGATGCTAATATAGAACAATTTAGTGATGGGGCTGGGCCACCGCACAGACCTGAGATCGACGTTCACCTCGCTTTTTCTAATTATTTGAAATGGAGAAACTCACTAAAACTCTACAAGCCACAGGTTCTTCTTCCATAAAACAGTGATATAAATATAAATATTAAGTGATAATAGAATTAAGGGGACCGTCTATAAATTACCTGCTATCAGAACTACCATATACTAGGTATTCAATACATGACAGCTAGTGTTTTCCATCTTGAGGTTATTTTCTCTTTTCAATTTTCATACAGTATCCTACAATGAAGAATAAGGTTCTCACAGATTCTGTTCATTTTAACCTCAGCCACATCTAGCAAGCTAGGAGTTAACCCATATGAGTTAAACTTCCCTTTTAAAAACATAACAACCTGTGCAATCTCCTTCAACTCGTGAACTTTTATTTATTGAAGTTCCACTCATAAGGTAATAGGTGTAGGAGTGCCCATAAACATAGAAACTCTTTAATAGATACCGAATGGCTGATAGAAAAAGAGATTTAATTTCCCCTTGAAGCCAATAACTCCATCTCACATTTACTTTGAAACAAAATGGATTCGATTTCTTAATAGTATTTTGTGATGATAACATTTGGCAATTTTTAAAATGTCTAAAATGCATCCTTTCCTGCCCTAAATAAATAAGCTAAACTTTTTATATATTTTTATACAGAATTTAAGAACTTCGATCATTATATTAGCTGCACACATTGCTAAATTACCATTTTGTCTTTTTGTCACTTGGATTAACTGATATAGTCCTTGTACGTAGTAATATCCAGTGTTTCATTCTGTGCCTGTAATTTCTTCAAAAGCTGTAGGCAACAGGCATTCAAAAGTAATTAATTTTAATTTTTCAATATACTATTCAACTATTGTACTCTAATTTATTGAAAGTACATGTTGACCTTTAAGATGCTTAGTATTTAAGCAAAGTGGAACTGGTAAGGACTGAGCTTCTAAATCTGGTATATATCTAAGATTTGAGATTCCAAAAGCTTTAACAGTGAAGAACAAGTTGCAAGTACATGCTCTCCACTGGCTCACTCCATCAATGGATATTCGGTTTGAATGAGAGCAATTAGACTTGTGGTAAAATAATAATAATAATAATAGCAAAGCTAATATGTGCCTACTTGGGTGTAATATTTTCAAGTAAAATATTAAATGTCACAGACTATTCACTCAAAAATATATACAATCATTCTTATTGATTGATTGACTTTTTCCTCTGAATCTCAAGTTCAAAAAAGTTGAGTTAGTATATTTCTTAGGTCATGTATCATTTTGCTGGTGGGTTTGCCTAAGACTCCACTTCTGTTTCACTTTCTCTTTCATTCCCACTCTTCATTCAATCCCCTTCTTCATCTGAGTCATCCACTTTAATGTTTTGGGTATATCATCCCTTGTAAATCTTATAATGCTATTTTGTATGTGGCAGGAGTTTTTATTTATATAAAATACATGATGGCGGGACTCATGATATATTGCAAATATGTTCGTTCTGGGCAGAGGAGTGACAGTATCCAGCTGGCTGCTGCGAGGTTGAAAGATAGACTCCAGGGCACCAAGTGAAATCAGAGAAGCTGTTGCTGGAGAAGGAGATGTATTGCAGTAAGTCGGGGAAGAGATGATGGTAGCCTCAACAAGGCTGGCAGTAATAGAGCTGCTGAGTCTCAGCATCGATTTCAATGGAAAAGCCAACAGATAACAGATCTACTGATAGATTGGACGTGGAGAGTGAGGAAAAAGAGACAATCAAAGTTGACTCATCATTTTCAGGCTGGGCTCAGTAATGAGAAAGACTATGAACGAGCAGCTTCATTTTGAGGGGAGGAGAAAGAAATTAAAGTTGCTTTGGATATGTTAAGTTTTAAATACTTATTTGATATTCAGGTGGAGCTAACACGTGGACATTTAGACCATTTGGATATACACCTTGAGTTTGATAGAGACAATAGGGCAGCAATACAGATGTTGTTTTTAAGCCATGGGCTTGAATGAGATCACCTCAGGGAGAGAAAACAGGAGATCGAAGTACAGAGGCCTGGAACACGCTAAAAGTTTAGAGGCCAGGAAGGTGAATATCAGCAAAGATACTGAGAAGGAGCAGCCCGTGTGTTAGAAGTCCCAAGTCATAAACACCAAAAGATGGACTTTTGTTTACAGTTCTTCAGATGCTAATTAATTGTTCTCCCACTAGAGAGTTTAGTTAACTTATACACACCAATACATCATTTATACTAAATCATTTTAAATGATCACACAGACAATAAAAACACAGCTGTGAACCTTCAGCCACCCAGACCTAATGCTAGACCCTCCTGATAATCTACTCTCATCCACTCCTCTTTTTTTACTCCACGTCTGCAGTGAGCTCCCAGCACACTAAACCGGGCAGAATTTGGAAGCGAGAGGCTCAAGAAATGCCCTGGATCTGTTGTCCTCAGCAAATATAAGGTGTTCACAGAGATATGCTCTATCCTACTTTACCACAAAGCTGTGCACCTTAGAGCAAATTGCCTGCCATTCACTTGTTTGTAATCCCTGCTGAAGTCAATGGCAATAGTGGTTTAAAGTGATAAGGATGGAATCTTATTAGAAAATAGAAGATGCCACAGAAAAAAGCTGCAGCAGTCTCCTATCTTATAACTGACATTGTTTCAGTTCATCCATTTTAATTTATGAGCAAATGGAAGTAAAAAGTTGATTACCATTTAATTAACATTCATTCAAGAACAGTCTAAGAATATTTTATTCTGAATTAAATTTTATTTATTTTTAAAATAAAGTTATTTTAATAATAATAACTCCTTTAAATAAAGGAGTTAAAATTCCCCCAAATTACACCATATACAAATTTATCCTAGCATAGGTAATTTTTAATATCATTTGAATAATTTCTAACATATTTTTTAGAATTTAATTTTTTTAAAGTATTAGCACATATTCATGTACCTTGCATAATATGATACCTTTAGTGTTTTCCACAAATTTTTGTTCTAGCCCAGTGACTATTGTAGATGTCAAGGCTTTCTCTTCTTTCTGCTGAAACTATGCCTATGCCCCATAATCTTCTGCCATGGTTTCCAGTGAATAAGCACCATAAATACTTGTGTTAGCCATTCACGATGTTTGCCAAAACTTGCAGGTCTTTTCTTTCTGGGCACACAGAAAGATTGCACTTCCTGGTCCCTTTGAGACAGAAGGAGGTCATATGACTAGTCCTGGCCAATGAGCTGTAAGCTAAGGTGACATGTGTCCCTCTCAAGTGAGATATAATTATATATCTGAAACCATCCAGAGCTGTCTTTATTTCTGCCATGATGACTGGAAAGATTCAAGATGGTGGCTACTCTGCCTGGGTCTTTGAGTGACTACTAAGAGCAGAGCCCATCTTCTGACCTACGATGAACATGTAGCTTGAGAAAGAAATCTTCCTTGTTTCAGCTCATCATAATTAGGCTATTTATTACTTCAGCGTAATCTAGCCTATCCTGATGGAGACAATGCCCCAGCCAAGTAGACTTCTGATTCCTTCCTGGGGCCTCTGCCGCAAATCCTAATCTAGTGAGGTAGGCTTCACATCATAAAAGTCTCATAATCACCTCTTTGCCCATCTACTTTGAGATTAAGACCAGAACCAGGTCCTAGCAGTCCTCTATTATATTACTTTTCTGAGTGTAATTCTTTCCTAGCATTGATCCTTAGACTGAAGTCACTTCCTAAAAAGACAGTACATTCATACTCAGTCCTAGTTTAGTCACTCTGCCAGCAGGTAATTTTTTAAAAATATGTATAAGAAAAAAATAAACCTGATTCCACCAATAATTGTCTTCCAAATTTTCCATCCTTAAATTTGATTATCTGTTTGATTTTGTTACCCTCCTTTGCATCTCTTAATTTTAAGACCTTTTAAGAATGGCGCCTCCACCAACTCTAACAGGTTTTAGCTGTCAATTATATGATCCCCAACATTCTACATTACAGAAATACATGTGTGACCCAGGCTGGCAAATCAGAGTACATTACTGTGTAAGGGAGAAGACCAGTCCAGGGGAAGGCACAGCACCTAAACAAGACTGACCAGAATTCTTTTGGGCGATTGACATAGATTCTGGTCCAAGGAGGGTTGTCCTCTTTTCTCTAGGATCACTACACCTAGTGAGGATGATATACACATTGACCTGCCAGTGACTATACTAATGCCACGTGGAGAGGGCCTGCCTGAAAAGGAAAACAGAGTAGAGAGAATAGAGCTGGGAAAAGAGCAAGCTTCAGGGGTGACAGAGAGGTCTGATGACATCAGACAACTTTCACTGTGTCACATCTAATCTCTGGAGTCCTTAGTTTTTGGTAGGATTAGGGGTTTTTGTTTGTTTTGTTTTGTCTTGTTGGAGCTATCAGTTGACTTACAAACAAAAGTATCTTTTTCCAGAATCCCCTTCCTCCATATATCCACAGGGTATATCTCTCTCTCCCCCACATCTTTTAGATTTCTCAGTAAAAATAGCCATCAACTCAGAGAGGGCTTGTCTGGCCACCCCAATTCACTTACTTCACTTTGGCACTTCCTATATAAGTCTGTGCTTGTAGTTTGTCCTGACCTTCTAGAAAGTAAGTTCTTTGAGAGTGTGATTCACTGCTACATCTCCCATGTTTAGTGTAAGTGTCAATGTATATTTCCTGAATACAGGAGTGGATAAATAAATGTATTATTTTTCCCCACTATGGCTACGTTGTTTGCTCTACCTAATTCTACTTTTCCACTAGATCACTAAGACCCTACCCTATATGTTTATTATGAAAACACTTTCATGACCAGACTTAAATGGATAATGATCTTCATTTTCCCACTTTTTCTGCCTAAATACAGTTTCTTTGTAGTAGATTCACCATGCTGTCTAGCTACCTTTCTAAGAAGCTACATTTAATTTCAAAATCACTTGAGTAATATTTAGTAAATTATTCCCTCAGTAAATTTTTATAGGTCCAGTACTTAACTACTTTAAGGAACTAATTTACCAAAGTATACCATTGTGGCAATAAAAAAAAAAAAAGAACTTCTTCCAAAAGTGCCTAAGCCCCTGAAACAGAGTAGCTAAGACAGGGAGTAGATCAATTTCTTTTTGTTCCCTAACTTTTACCTCATTATCACTAGCCAGCATCACAAACCCTGCTCCCCAAACTACTTCCCCATATATATTCATTTGTATTCATCTACGAAAAGATGTATTGTCTCAAGACTCATATCAGTATAAATTAAATCATATTTATTATGCAGTATTGAAGTCACACATCTATTTTTCCTCTTTCCCAAATCACTACAAAAAGGAAGCTGTTTTAGAATACAAATCCACAAGGTAGGAGAGAATATGAGAAGGGACAAACAGCAACAAATTTTTTGGAAATTGAAAAGTGGATGCATTTAAGAAAGTAAAATCTTAAACTGCAATGAGGAAATCCAAGAAGCAACTCAGTTTACCACACAGAATCGCCAAAGTGTTCTGGAATGGGAAGCCTTCACTCCTCCTGGAAGCTGAGGTGAAAAGAAGTGATTAACAAGGAGGATGAATTGAAAGTCTGTTAATAAACAGTCAACTCACCAGGTGCCCTCTCCCTCAGTGGCAAAAACCTGTTTCACTCTTTGCAATAGTGAAAGAGAGAATTCCGGCATATTAGAAAATACATGAGATCTTTCAAGGCAGGGGCACTGTTCTTAATCCCCCTACTTCAGAATGCATGCAAGATACTGAGACCCTGACCCACTTGCTTCTTTCATATTCCAGAATGCTGATATCTAGGCCTTTGCCCTCTAAGAGCTTCTGCTTTGAGGAACGGGCCCACTATGGCTAAGGGGTCCTGCCAGAGCATCCTATAGTGAAGCTCAGGACAAACCCAACCATACTCTCAGAGTTTCAAGTCAGCCTTTAATTTCCTTGCTGTTACTTAAGAGCAGCCACCAAAGATAATCAGACGCCTCAGGAAAGCCTCTGCTAAAAGATGAAGGCCAAGTCAAAAGGCAGCGAAAAATCAGTTTAAAGAAAACAGATGTTAAAGAGATAGCATGCATATAATAAAGAAAAAAGAAAATCATAATAATAAAATTAGAATGGGATGCTATCAAAATAGAATATGAAGATAATTCAAAAGAAATGATCTTGAAATTTTGTAAAAAATAGCAAAAATTTGTAAATCTTAATACATACGTTATTACATAAAATTTAGGGCATCTCCCATAAAAAAGAGTTTAAAAAGAAGATGGAAAGTAAGAGAGAAAAAATAAAACTAGAGGGCTAGTCCCAAAAGTTCAATAACCAAAAACTAGTAGTTCCAAAGTAAAAGAACAGAGGACACTAGGAAAGGAAACAATCACTGAAGCAATTAAGAGACTTTCCATCAAATAAGAACATGAGTTTCCACATTGAAGGGACCCACCCCAGAGCACAGCATGATAGATGAAAATAGACCAACTACGGCACATGTCGAATTTTCAGAACACTAGGGACAAAGAATATTTTCCCTTAGCTTTCAAAGAAGGAGGAGAAAAGTCACATATACTGCACCAGGGACTAAGATGACTTCAAATTTTGTAACAGAAACATCTAGAAATGTAAGCAAAGATTATTTCAAATTTAGAATTCTATACCTAACCAGGCTAGCATGTATAAGATTTATCATTCAAGGTTCAGTGCAGGAACAGAATCCACCATAGTGAGTTTTAAGCCATATTGCAGGGTATTAAAAGATGAAGGAACAGACGTTAGGTTGGGCTTTCAGGAATGACTGAGAGCTTTGCTGCCAAACCAGGCCACCAAGGGACTACTGCCTTCTCTGGTGCCCAGAAGCCACCACACTGAGGGAGCCTCCTGCCCACAGTGGTGCTTGCAAGCAAAGCTTGGCATCTTCCAAACTTACAGCTTTAAAACCTGTGTGACTGTATCCCATTGGCACAAACTCCAGCCCTTCTGGCATCCTACTGTGAGGAAGTCCGGGAATGTATTTTTTAGCTTTCCAGGCTGAAGCCACTCTAAAAGAAGTTTGGTATTAAGGCTGAATGACAATTCACTATATCCACCCCACAAAGCCTCAAAAATGTTATTTCCCATGCACTCTTTCCCTGGAGGTGCCAGAGGGAATATTTCCTCAAAATATGAGTAAACCAAGAGAGAGGAAAACACACAATATAGGAAACAGGAGACCCAGCATGCGGGACCAGGGGAGAGGGCTTCTCAGGGTAACAATTAAGGCAGATCCAGATATCAGGTTGAAAAAACCAAACCAGGTTGAAGCAGGTCAGAGGTCATGGGGAGGGCTTTTTCAGGAAGACAGAATAAATAAAATGCCTGGTGTATCCACAGCCTTGATTTTTTTTTTAAAGATTTTAATTTTTTCCTTTTGCTCCCCAAAGCCCCCCAGTACATAGTTGTATATTC
Organism: Equus caballus; assembly: GCF_041296265.1. Lineage (NCBI taxonomy): Eukaryota > Metazoa > Chordata > Mammalia > Perissodactyla > Equidae > Equus > Equus caballus. Next base: position 69,545,026 of record NC_091692.1, on the reverse strand, counting down.
TTAGTTGTGGGTCCTTCTAGTTGTGGCATGTGGGACGCTGCCTCAGCGTGGTTTGATGAGCAGTGCCATGTCCACGCCCAGGATGCGAACCGAGGAAACACTGGGCTGCCTGCAGTGGAGCGCGCGAACTTAACCGCTCGGCCACGGGGCCAGCCCCACAGCCTTGATTTTTAATGGGTAACAAATCTGAGGCTAAATTAGCAACAAATACATAGAAAACCAAGCAAATGATAAAACATGACAAATTCTGGGGAAAAAAGGGTGGACAGGAAGGGCAAGTTATCCAAGCAGATACATGTCAGCATTTATTACCTGTCTTTGCAATATGTGATATTTCCTTTGAAAGGAAAGAGGGTTAACTCTTCTTCTCACATACCTAAAGCTGGAAAAAAAAATCAAGGAGTAGAGATAAACATGTTAGTTAAGACATGGAGGTAAATGCTAAAATAATCAGCTAAAATTAAGTAAGCATGATTGCCTTAGGGAAAGAAAAGAGGGAAAAAGAGCAGCAGGAGATTTCCATTTTCTGTATCTAATCTTATACAATTATATGACTATTCAAATTATGTGCATTTATATATTTGGTAAAAATAAAAACTGGAGGGGGAGTGGATTTGAGAAATAGATTACAACTCTTCATAGTGCTCCACTCTTAAAATGAATCTGTTCTATAAAGGCCTTCAAACATTTCCCGAATGAATCTCACGATAAATTCCTCTTTCAACACTGACTAGATCTGAAATAGCAAAGGCTTAAAGCCTGGAAACAAGATGACATGTGATTCAGCAGTAGCTTTAAAAAGGTTCACAGGCTACTGACTTTTGAGAATTCATTAATCATTCACTAGATGGGGCTAAGACACTGCGGAGAGGTGACAACCAGCTGAAATATTACATTCTGTAAGGAATGCCACGTTTGAATTAAATTCTGTAGACTCGTTAGATGGAAATTTGCAATTAGACAACATAGTACTTAAATTGTTATTTTTTAATATATACAGAAGTTTTTCACGTATAATAAAAAAGCAAAATATTATTATAGAATCTAACATTAAAAAAAACTTTCGTGATTATCTAGTTGAAATTTCTGATTGTGTGTGCGGTAGTCTTCCCTTATCCATGGGGGTACATTCCAAGACCCCCAGTGGATGCTTTAAACCACGGATAGTACCAAACCCTGTATGCACTATATTTTTTCCTATATATTCATACCTACGATAAAGTTTGATTTATAAATTAGGCACAGTAGGACATTAACAACAATAACTAATAAGAAATTAGGACAATTATAAGAATGTGCTGTGATAAAAGTTATGTGAATGTGGTCTCTCTTTCTCTGTCAAAATAGCTTCTTGTACTGTACCCACCCTTCTTGAGATGATGTGAGATGACACAATGCCTACGTAATGAGATGAAGTAAGGTGAATGATGCAGACATTGTGACATACCATTACTTTCAGGCCATGGTTGACCACGAGTAACAAACTGTGGAAAGCGAAACTGCAGATAAGGGGGCTGTGGTACTGGAAGACTATAGTCCAGAGAAAAAGCACTTGCCTGCCATAGAGCTAGGTAGAGTGGCCAGGGTAAAGACTCAGGTCTCCTGAAAGTCCATCAGCCTGAGGCATATAGGCAATCAGTTAACATAGCAGATGTATATTGATATTATGCTAGACACTGGGCTTAAGAAAGTTGTAAAGATGAATGAAATACAATTTCTGTCTTAAAAGGAGTGAACAATTGAATAAGGAAAATAGACATCCAACAAATACAAAAGACTTAGCAAGCTTGGAGTCGGGATTGAGTGGTGGAAGAAGAGAGATTGATTATGTATTCAGTGTGAATCATCCAAATTGAGAATGAACTATTGTTTCCTTGGAAACTCAGTCTTAGGAAGGGTAGGTTGATTCCACTGGGATCTGAAAACAGGAGAGCTGAAGAGATGGAGGGGCTACCTTTGAATACTTTTATATTGAGAGATCCTATATCAGCACTGCAATACCTAAATTTCATAACGTTTAATAGCTAATAAAATTTTAATAAAACAAGATATATTTTACCTCTACCAAGATATCTTTACCAGTCAGATAAGCAAACGTTTAAAAAAATTGATAATGCTCAATGTTGACAAGTTTTCAGAGAAACACCTCATTTATACTCATTTACTACGGATGGGGATCTAAATTGGTCTAAACTTTGTCACTATAAAAATTGTAAAATATGCATTTAATTGATATTATTTCAATTTCTGAAATTTATCCTAAATATTTATTTACCTAAATATGCAAAGTTATATTTACAAAGATATTTATTGTAGCATTATTTATAATAAAAAATATTTAAACCTAAATGCCTAACAACTGTGAATTGGACAAATACATGTTGTTTATATTAATCTATCACTCAGTTGTTTGTCCATCCTTTTATTTCCTAGGAACCATTCTTTGCTCTTATCTACCCGTTAATAGCAAGAGAATTCTAGCAGTCGCTTTATACAATGACGCTACCGTCCTCCACCTAAGTTGATTGGACCAGGGATGGACTTACTTGACCCCAACTGAAACACTCTCTGGGAATTTAGAATCAGAACTGAGAGTAAAAAGTCAATGTCTGTGCAACTGAAATTATAATGTACCTATTTGAGATCTATTATTGTACGTACTTTCTGCCCTGTGAACTATACAGTCACAGTGAACCTTTCTATGGGGGTGGGGGGTCGATTATATAGAAGAAGCATGGACAGAAGCCACCAGTGTAGGATTACTCAAGTCCTTGGATCCAGCTTGCTCTTAAGACCACAGTTCCATTGCCCTGTTCTTGATCACATGAGACATCATTGCTTTGTTATAAAATATTGATATGTGTGCATAAGTTAACTCAAAATATGTTTTTCTAGGGGCTGGCCCCGTGGCCGAGTGGTTAAGTTCACGCGCTCCGCTGCAGGCAGCCCAGTGTTTCGTTGGTTTCAATCCTGGGTGCGGACATGGCACTGCTCATCAAACCACGCTGAGGCAGCGTCCCACATGCCACAACTAGAAGGACCCACAACGAAGAATATACAACTATGTACCGGGGGCGGGGGGGAGCTTTGGGGAGAAAAAAAAGGAAAAAAATAAAACCTTTAAAAAAATACGTTTTTCTAGCTTGCAGTAAAAGGATCCCTAATTTAAAGAGTATATATCCCCACAGTGTAGTACTATGCATCTATCAGAGAATATTATACACATATACATACATTGAAATGGAAATATGTTCGTGAGAAAAGCAAAGAGCAAAAAAGTATGTAAAGCATGAGCTCATTTATATAAAAAGAAAAAAGTATGTGTATGTGCTTGCATGCATGCATGATCGTTTATCTACAGAGCAGATTTAGAAGGAATAAACCAGCCTGCTAATGATGTCCAACTCTAGGGAGTTGAAGAATGGCAAAAATTCTAAGCCAAGCAGAAATATCTAGGGAAAATAATCTGAAAATGCCTAGGAAAACAACTACTGTGATAGCAAATCTGAATAATCAGGGCTTGCCAATGATCTAAATTTTATTAAACATCCACACCTGCAATATAAAATGGCTGTGGCTTACTCATGACATCAACAGTGCTCACCCTCCTTAGTTACCACTTCAAGTGAGCCTATTGTTTATACCAATTTTAGCACCTCCTACCCATGGGCCAGTGTCTTGTAGCTCAGAGAGCGGATTGTTACCAATGATTATAGAAATAGGACCATCACAGGCCAAATTCCAATATATGATTATCCAATGATGCTTCAAGGAATTTTCCAACATGTTTGACAAGTCAAATATTTGAATAAGCATTACATTTGATGATGCAATCACCCATTTACATGTAAAGAACCAGTCTTTCATAAAGAATGTTATTACTGAAGATGAAATCTCGAAGTCAGGTTGACAACTGGTCATGCTGATTTCTTTTGAGAGCTCTCAAATATACAAGCATCTAAATGCCACATTCAATCACTTTCACAAGAAGAATTTCAGTGGGTCCATGAAAGATAACTGTTACCCTGAAGCCACTTGAAAGATGAAAACCCAATCTCCTCTAACACCCATAGCCCACCCTATGAAGGACTGACTTCTACCCTCCATCATTCAGGCTCACTTTGAGTAACCAAATGCTGACCCATCCTCCTGCGAAGAATGTCATTTGCAGTGTCACTCTGGGGAAGGCATAGATCCAAGATCTTGTTCATGGAAAGAGTGGCAAAGAATTGAAGAGAGAGAGATCTATAGATAGATCTTGTTCATAGAAAGAGTGGCAAGGCATTGAATATTTTCACCAGATCTGATGAAGCTGTGCTTACACTGCACATTATCTACGTTGCCTGGAAACAAATCTGAAATTATTCAGAGTGTACTTCTCCTGGTTGTCAAATCTCCATCCCTTGGTGTTGAATTTACTATGAGAATTCTGACTGTCTTATCCTTCCCACAAAATCCTTATACCTCTAAGAGGACTGTGAAATATGATATTATTATAGAAGGTAATATCTTTGTTATTAATTGAGATTTCTTTCCCTCATGTTTCCTTGCTGCCACTACATTCTCCTAACGTTCAGGCAGCAATGAGAGTTTTCTATTCACAATACCTTCAAAGATAGTCACTTCTTGGCCTGTGTAATTTTCTCCTCTGGTCAAGCCTACAACATATTGAGAGAAATAATTTTTCTGGATATGTGGCCTCTTGTAAAAAAAGAAATATATTCCTTCAGGAGAAAGTACTAAGATGCAGAATCTGGATGAATCATCACTACTGTGGGTTCAGGAATCCCAGTAACGAAGTCTTCTGGGTTTCTCATGTGCTTTTAATTTAGTCAAAGTATGCAGCAAACGTGTGGCCTGCATGTAGAGCACATAAAATAAGCAGTCATTGGATTCCATCTTAGTATCACATGATTTAAATCTTACATAAAGACATTAAGTCATTTCACCTATTCTTAGCATAGCAGGCATTTCTCTCTATAAGCAGCATTTTCCATAAAATATTCCATACTTTTAAATATTATGGAACATCTTTTTTGAGTCAGAAAAAGGATAATGCTAAAGACTAACTCATCTATTTCTACATTCTCCTCCCACTATACTATATATAGTAAATACCACCATAAGATAACAATGATGAATTACCTTATGAGATTATGGAAATAAGGCAGATCTGGAGTCAGTGAATTTGGGTTTAAAACATGTTTTAACCAAGTACTAACAAGGTGACAAGTAATTTCACCCCTCTGTGACACAATGTATTTATTAATTAATAAATAATAATAATAAATGGACAAGTTGACTGAGTACTTCATACCAGGCACTGTCCTAAGCTCTTTTCATGTATTAACTTATTTAATTTGCATTAAAACTTTCTAAATTATAATTATTAAAATCTCACAGATGAGGAACCTGAGGCACAGAAAGGTGAGTAACTTGGATAAGGCCACATAGCTCAACATGGCAGATCCAGGATTTTAACTCAGGAAGTATAATTGTTGGAGTTGGTCATCAAGAGGATGTGACTGCCAGTTGACCAGTGAGCCTGACCAGGGCAATGGGAGGCACCTCATCCCCTCCCCTGTCCTTGGAATGTGTGTTCCTTCCGCTTGCCTTCCCCATACCAGAAGCTGCCCCAAGGACACAGCCTTGAGAAAGTAATGTATTGTTGAGACCATCTGGATGGTATATGTGACTGGACCTAGTTAAAACCTCTATATGAACTTTTAATATTCTGGCAGGTGGGTGCAAGAATCTACTTGTCTTGTGGGCACCCAAGACAAGCCTAATATGTCAGTTCCCTTACCTAATAAAACCGACACCTGCCAATCTAAAGTGGTCTGCCTCTTTCTTTGCTCTCTCCCTGTCCTCTGTGTATGGAGGCCAGTTTCAGATTTCACCCAGAGAGCTCCCAGGGTTTCAAACCAACAGTGATTGCAAAATCTACATGCTCAACACTATTCTATATCACCTCTCTCGGAGTTCAAAATAGAGTTAATATTTTTTCAAAAAGTTTTTCTAGGGTATAAATGAAAGAGCATATGTAAAACACTCAAGCCAAAATGGATTGGCAGGGTAGAAAATCAATATTGTTAGTTGTCCTAAAAATTTACAGTTTGACAATATACAAAAATCCTCCTGCTGTCCCTATCGGTTAAATTCTAGTTACATCAGTTTCATGCCTGTTAAAAAAGACAAGAGAAGACTGGTTCTAGTAACTAAATTAGTGGCAGCCCTTTATAGTTTTCATGGCTATGTTGTCTGCTCCTAATCTTAACTCTAGTGAAAGAATAAAAAAGATAATGTTCCTAGTCAACAGTCATGACACTAAGCTAAGAGACACCAAATAATTTGCCTCTTCCAAGAGCAAGGAAATGGCAGCTCCAAGACTTTTTATCCAGTTCTTCTGGCCTGAAATGTCCACTACAACGTTCTGCAATACCTCAATAGATGGTACTGAGACACTGAAGTCCAGGTGGCATGCAGCTTCCGAATGCAATAAAAGGCACTATCACACCACTTTGTACAAGTGTTAAGTCGTAGATCTAAGTTGTATTTTACTAGGAATTTTAGTGCATCATGCACCTCTGACTCGAATATTTAGTAACAGTTCATAAATTCTTCATTGCCATAAGAGTTACAATTTTTATCATTCTGTTGGATTAAGGAGCAAAACATGATTAAAAAATGGGGTCAGTGTAAATGACATTTCTACAACCATGAGTAATGTATTTCTTTTTTTTTTTCCTTAAAGATTGGAACCTGAGCTAACATCTGTTGCCAATCTTCTTTTTCTTTCTTTTTCTTCTCCCCAAAGCCCCCCAGTACATAGTTGTATATTCTAGTTGTAGGTCCTTCTGGCTGCGCTATGTAGGACGCCACCTCAGCATGGCTTGAAGAGCGGTGCCATGTCTGCTCCCAGGATCCGAACTGGTGAAACCCTGGGCCGCCAAAGCGGAGTGCGCAAATTTAACCACTAGGCCATGGGCTGGCCCCAATTATTATATTTCTGTAAGTTAATTTGTACAAAATACAATAAAGAAAGAGGATGAGCACCTTTAGATCAAGAACTTAGTTTAATAGTTTATTTCTACCCTTCAATGAAAAAAATCTGTTACCATGGAAATGAGATAAGCCCATCCTTTGGAAAATAATTTTTTCACTGGAAAAAGACATTCTACAATTGGGAAATATAAAAGCAGTTTTGTATTTCTGTAGTTGACTTATTCAGCTGAATTTAAATAAAAACGTGATAATAACTATATTAAAGATATTTGAAGATAGTAAAAGAGTAGGACTGAAATTCCAGGAAAGGTGAAGGGAGGCAGTACAGCATAGTGGTCAAACATCTAGGTGCTGGCATGAAACCATCAGAATTTAAATCTAACCTTCATCGGCTATTTGCTGGGTGACTTTAGGGGTTTGCTTAAAAATTCTAGGTCTTAGACTCCTCATGGATAAAGTGGCAATGACTGATAGAAGTACCTTTGGGTTATTGTGAGGACAGAATGAGTTAATGCCATAATCTCCTGTAAAACTCATAGAAGGGTGCATGAAACATAAAAATTCTCAGTCAGAGTCCAGTATTGTGAAGGATGACATCATTTGAGTTTGAGGGTAGTCAACTTCAGTATATTGAAGAAGCGATGAGATCATCCAGGGAAAGTGCCTAGAGTAAAAAGATGACATAAGAGAGATGCTTGAATAATTACAACATTGAAGGAATGGATGATGGGAATCAGGTCGCATGAAGAGACTACCAATGAGGAATGTTCAGAAGCAAGGGAAAATATTGAAGAGGCCACCTTCATGAAAGCCAGCTATTTCAACAGCTGGTAAGTGTTAGAGAGACGCCAAGGCTAGTCCTTAACAATTTATTTTCCCAAAAGATTTTTTTCAAGCCAATGTCTCTCCAGCTTTATTGGAGTATAGTTTACATAAAATAAAATCCAGCTATTTTAAGTGCACAATCTGATGAGTTTTGGCAATTAAATATGGTCATGTAACTGTTGTTAAAGGATAATTTTTAAATGGTAAATTCATGACTCTCATACAGATATAAAATGAACGTTTGTCAAAGATTATACTTAGCTCAGTAATTAATGAGAGAACCAGAAAGATGTTACCACCAGTTCAAAGGAGAATCCAAAGACAAAATATATATATGTGTGTGTATATATATATATGTATATATATATATTTATATATTTATATATAAATCCATCAGGAATGTTCACATGAATTTACTAATAAATGCAAAAATGAGAAAACTGGTAAGTATCTACGAGACAATAATCAATTGCTTTCCACCAGATAAAATTTACATTTCTATGGGCAAGAATTATTTACATTTTTTTTAGTTTTCTACAATTTACAGAGTTGAAAAAATAGCTCAAAGAAAATGAAAGGCACAACCCCACACAATCAAATAACGCAGAAAGGTGTGCGCTAACCAATGTGAAATTTTCCACCAAAAACAATCAGCACTCCTTCTTTTCCTTCCGCTGGAATTTATTTTTTCTAATTTTATTAGGATATAATTGACATAAAACATTGTGACTTTAAAGTGTACAACTTGATTATTTGACACATGTATACATTGCAAAATGATTACCGCAATAAAGTTAGTTAATGCCTACATCATCTCACATAATTACTTTTGTGTGTGTGTGGTGAGGACACTTAAGATCTACTCTCTTAGCAACTTTCAGGTGTGTAATATAGTATTGTTAACTACTGTCATCATGCTGTAATTAGATCCCCGAAACTTATCCATCTCAGAACTGGAGGTTTGTATGTTTTAACCAATATGTCCCCATTTCCCCAACCCCCAGTCCCTGGAAATCACCATTCTACTCTCTGTTTCTATGAGTTCAGCTTTTTTAGAATCCTCGCATAAGTAAGAACACACAATATTTGTCTTCCTCTGTCTAGGCAAAATGTTAGAAAACAATTTGGCAATTTTCTTTAAAAGTTTATCTTGTGATTACCATATGACCTAGTCATTACACTCCTAAGTATTCACCCAACAGAAATAAAACATATCCACACATAGATTTTGTACGCTAATGTCCCTAGTTGTTTTATTTATAATAGCTCAAAACTGGAAAAATCTAAATGACCATCAAAAAGTGAATGGACACAGCCGGCCCCATGGCCGAGTGGTTAAAGCTCCACATGCTCCCCTTCGGCTGCCCAGGGTTCCTGGGTTCCATCCAGGGAGTGGATCTGCTCCACTCATTAGCCATGTTGTGGAGGCATCCCACATACAAAATAGAGGAAGATTGGCACAGAAGTCAACTCATGGTTAATCTTCCTCAAGCGAAAAAAAAACAAGAAGTGAGTGGACAAAACCAATATATCCATAAAATGCTATACTTAGTAATAAATAATAAACAAACTTTATTTAGCAACACTGCAATGACCTATGGGTATACACTAAAACGGACCAATCAGAAAACATTAGGCTTATAAAAAGAAGCCAAATAAACAAAAATACACACTGTATGAGTCTATCTATATAAAATTCTAGAAAATGCAAACAAATATATAGTAATAGAAAGTAGATAAGTAGTTGCCTGGGGAGAGGGGACAGGATCTGGAGGGACAAAAGGGAAGGATTACAAAGGAACACTTTTTAGAATGATAGATACGCCCGCTATCTTTATTTGGTCATGGTTTCACAGGTGTATATATAAACGTCAAAAGGCATCAAACTGTGCAGTTTATTGAAAATGAGTTGCACTTCAACAAATCTACCGACATGCACGCACATGGGCACACACAGTATGTGCCAAATTGCAGACTTACCCTAACCAAAAACAAAAAAAAACTGTCATCAGTCAGCAGTGTGCTCTGATGCAAGGCACAAGGATGTGACTACTCAGTTGATTATCGACCAGGTGAGGAAAAAGCCAAAAGCCATTTGAGCCCATTTTTTTTGTCAGAACACTTCAATTCCTTTTTCATGTCTTTTTGAGATGCAATTCACATAACTTACAATTCACCTATTTAAAGTATATATTTCAATGGTCTTTAGTATATTCACAGAGTTGTGCAACCATCACCACAATCCATTTTAGAGCATTTCATCAGCCCGAAAGGAAACCCCATACTCATTAGAAGTCATTCTCCATTTCTCCCAACCCCTAGGAACCGCTAAATTACTTTCCATCTCTAATCTCTGTAGACTTGCCTGTTCTGGACATTTCTTACAAATAGAACCATACAATAAGTAGCCTTTTGTGACTGACTTCTTTCACTTAGCATGTTTTCGAGATTTATCCCTGTGACAGCATGTGTCAATATTCCATTCCTTATTATTGCTGAATATCCCATTGTAGGGATAATCACATTTTATTTATTCATTCATCAGTTGAAGAACATTCGTGTTGTTTTCACTGTTTATTGTAAATAATGCTATGAACATTCATGTAAAAATATTGTGTGGACATATGTTCTCCTTTTTCTTCATATATAACTAAGAGTGAAATTGCTGAATTATAGGGTAACTCTATTTTTAACCTTTTGAGAAACTTCTAGACGGTTTTCCAAAGCAGCATCATCATTTTACATTGCCACCAGCCAGTATGAGGGCTCCAATTTCTCTTTACCTGCCTCTCTCTAGTAAACCGGCTAGCACAATGTTTGGCCTGTTGCTCTAACGGAGCTACCAGACTTCTCTTTATTATTTACCACCAAAACCTCCCCTATTTTTCAGGGCACCCTTTGGCTTGAATTTCCCCATGCTTGGTTTCAAATAAAGTCAGTCCTTTGGGGGAGACTTTTGGAGCTCTCTTATGGACTGCCTCTCTGAGCCACTGCTCTGGAGTGAGGGAGCAGGGACAGCGGCTGGCTTCTCTCAGAGTGACACCCCTGCTTTAGGAGCAGAGTACTAGGTGGGGTGGTAGCCTTTGTTCTTCTAGGCTTGCATCCCCCAGAGTGGAATCTCTACCCCACAAGTGAGCTGTGGCAAGGGAGATTGAGGCCCCAGTGTTCTCAGCCTGAGGCACAGCAGGACCTGGGGTAGGTCTTTCCTCTGTGAGTGAGGACTGGGTGGAAGAAGGGAGCTCCTGAACTCTTGGCCACACTTGCCTGGAATTTGGCCTCTGCAACACAGAGCTGAGGGTGATGAGAAATACTGGTGGCCTGCCCTTCCTGGAAAGACACAATAGACCTTGACTAGGAGCTGGGAGCAGACGGAGCCCCATCTTCTCAGCCACGCCTGCCCAGAGTGGAGCCTCCATCTCATGGAGCTGGGGTCAGACAGGGACGGAGGTGGTTTGACTCAAGTGCCATAGACTATCACTTTTCTTGCAGAAATTTAATAGATTCTTGAATAAATGTTTCTCCATTTTCTTTATGCATTTAGGACAATTTCCAGAGACTTCAAATTGTTGTTTTTTAAAAATAATTTCACCAGTTAAGCTTGTTTCCTTGGAAGCAGTCCACAGAGTTTCTCACACTGTCATTCTGGAAGTGGAACTTACCTTCCATTTTATTACATGTCAAGAATTACAACCATAGAGGTGATTTTTTTAAATTGTATATTCATATTGAATTAATTTTTTCTGTAACTCACAATTAAATTTAAGAAGTATTTTTTATATGAATGATGTTAACCTGACAAAAATTTCAGTTTTTAACTGACTACAATTTTTAAAAATATTTAGTACTCTTACACACCAACGTATATACCAAACTGAACTTTGAGAACTCACTTATTCCTATACCATACTTAATTATAATTCGTAAAGGGAGACAGGAAGTTCAAATAACAGAGTTAATTCATTCAATTGAAACAATCCTTGTCTCCTACCACTGAAAGATGAGCTGTAGAAGAGCTGTTTCAAATTTCCTTCTGTCCCTAAGTGCTCTCAACACCATTCTGTAGTCTTCTAGCTTCTTTCAATTACAAGACCTAAATTAGTGCAATTTAACACTAATAGCTTACTAATTAATGCATGTCCTCTGGGGCATATTGTCTAGTCTATTCAAATAAACCTCAGCGCTAAGGAACATACTGGGCCTATTTACCAAGTGATCTTATTCTATGGAATTCCTGTCATGAAACAATAATACCAAGCAAAACTGGCCCACTTACACAATTCGGGTTTTTTTTGTTATTTTGGATTAGCACTGAAACTATTCCCTAAGACTAATCATAGTTAAAATTGATGATTAGTTAATTTTTTTTCTTGAAGTTCTCCCAATTTACCTTACTGCATTTCTTTATTAGCTCCTGACATTCCTTTCTCTAAAGATAGTGTCATCAGATAGGCTTATTTTCACTGGAAAATGTCTCCACAATCCAAAATGACACCCCTGCAAGTGGCTTCTTTCTCTAGATACCCCAGTTTCCACTGGCTGATGGCTAAGTCTCACTGAGTTCTAAGTGGACAGCAATAGGGCAATGCTTTTTCTTCTTAGGGCCTTGTTCTTTATATGTAGACACCTTATCTTATGCCAGGTACCAACACAAAACACTGATGATAAGAATTCAAAGGTGAGTGAAGTAAAACTCTGTGACTTCAGTGAACTGATGAACTAGTGAGAGAGAGAAATTCATAATAATACCTAGCATTTATTAATCCTCCACTGTGAGCCAGGTTATGTGCTAAGCATATTATTTACATTATCCTTTGTTAAACCTCACAGCAACCTGTTAAGGTGGACATTACCATTATTCCCATTTTATATATGAGAAAACTGACTCTCAAAGAGCCAGGTCACATATCTAATATGGGGCCACCCAAGATTTGAACATACATCTGTCCCCAAAACCAGAGTTACTAACCCTTGTGCCACAAAAAATAAACAACCACCAACAACAGAAATCTGATATAAGAAGAAGCACTTACCATGTTCTAAGCAGTATGTAAAGTGTTTTTGTTGTATCACAAGCACTACTCACTGCAACCCTATTATACAAGCACCACTATTTTCTAGATTTTAAAATGAAGACACTACAACTTTGTTTAATGTGCCCAAAGACACACAACTAGAAAGCAGGGAAATTGGGATTTGAACTCAAGTTGCGACAGAACAGTTGGGGGCTATATCAATAATCTGATAAATTTTAAGAAAATATTTAAAGTGATTATAAAAATTATATTTGTAATATCTATAAAACCCATTCATTCGTTGGAAAAGCAAATACTGAGGGCCTATTAAGTGCTAATCTCTAGAGTAAGGGCAGAGAATAAGATAGTGACCTAGAAACATTCATCTTTAAAATGGATTTTGGTCTTCCATGGAAAAGGATGGATGAGTTAATAGGCAACAGCTCTGGTAGGATAAGTCAGAGGGCTATGGAACAATAAAGGAGGAGCACCTAACCTAGATTCAGCGGAGGGGAAAAATCTAGGCTGAAACCTACAAGACATGTAAGAGTCAGACAGATGAAAATGGAAGAGGAGGGCAGTTCTACACAGAGAGTGTGAAGGCCTGGAGGCAAGAGAGAACAGGGCTCATTCTCAGAAGGAGGGGCTACAGAAAAACGGTGAGAGATGAGACTAGAGAAAACTTTGGATCCTAAAACACCTTGTGAGCCTTGATATGGATGTGAGAAAGTGTCCTGAGAGGAATGAGGAGCTCTTAACTTTCTAAGTAGAAGAATGACACAAGCAAATGTACCATTTAGAAAGACCTCTCTGACTGCGAAGTGGAGAATGTGTTGGAAACTGGCAAAGAGTGAAACTTGAGGCATGAAATCAATTAGGAAACTTTTATAATAATCCATGAGAAACACAGTGGCTGTTTAAACCAAGATGCTGGTAGTAGGCACTAGGATAAAGAGAAATTTATTATATCTTTTATTAATTTGTTGTTGCTGTTGTTAATCTAGTCAGATATTATACATAATTAATGGATTTTGACTGAGTATTTTTTATCATTAAAGACAAATATTTTATATGTTGGTGTCGCAATCCAATGTACACATCAGGATAGATGCAGAGAGGGCTAATGGCCACTCTGAGTTTATTATAACCAGCATTTCAATATATGCATAGCTTACATCTGTTAAACATATACAGGTGTTCTGGATGAAGTAATTAGCAAATACCAAGAATTCTTAGTGATTTCTCAAGGAGCCCTCCCTTGGCCTCTGTTTTGATATTATCATGTTATTGCTGTGCTCCTATATTTTTATCTCGGAGCAGGCAAGGTATCTTAGGCAACAGTCCCTCCTGCTCCCGATATCGATATCGTTTCTCCATCTGTGCCCCCGGGTGGCTGCCGCCTGGCTTAGGTTGCCCCCCCGGGGGTCTTACCTGTCATTGGCTAACTGGCATTCTCACCTCCGGGTCACAGTTTGTTGGCAAGCATTTTCCAGTGATTATTAACCCTTCCTGTGTCAGGGGTGGCTACATTTCCCCGCTTTTTGTTTTTTAAAGCGAGGAAGGCGTTATGTTGTGCTGAGGCCAGAAGGCCCGTCATAACCAATGCTTGCTCTTGTTGACTTTGTTGTTTTTTTCAGGGAGCACAGCAGACGTAAAACAAACTATTAACATGGATAGTATCAAAATCACACCAGCATTAACAAATATGTGTAAATTGAGGCCCGAGAACCAATTGGAGGGCTCTAGCCAGTGTAACCCATTTTCAATGTCTTGAAATATTTTTTGAGAGAACACCTTATGTACTTCTTGTAACTGCCTCTCTAACCAAGCTTGTAGCCCAGTGATGTCATTGGCCAGGGAGGTATTAAATGCCCCCTGTAAATGTTTTTTTATTTCTTGCCAAGATGTCAGCGAGCTATTATACAGTAGGGGGGTAACGCATTGCATGGTAAATTGCCAGTCACATTTTAGTTTCATACGCATATATAATACATTTTGCTGCTCTCCCAGCCACTCTACTGCTGCCTCTAATGCCTGCAATCCTGACATTAGCCCTTTATCAATATCCACCTGTGTCTGTAATTCTTGAGTGACATTTACCAAGACGGACTCCACCTTATGAGCTGTGTGAACACTGTTAACCAAGGCAGTAGTAGCTGTAGCGGCTGATGCATTGATAATCACCGTGGACACAATGAATGTGATTAGCGTAGCCAAAAACCGCTTAGGGCATAATTTTCTCATGGACTCAAGGAGGATATGTAGAGCATGCTCTTCGGACCGTGCCCGATTTAGAGAAACAGGTAACCAAATATGTGCTCTTCTTTTAACACCATTATATAGGTCACATTCAATGAGGTTACATTACAATGTGTTAAACAATCAGAATACCAATATGGGGGAGAAATATTAACCACATACATACCAGAAGATTCTTGGATAGCAGGGACACTGTTTCCCCATAATAACACACAAGGATGGGTGGTACAAATCATAACGGTATCAGAAACATTTTTGACCAATGTTAGTAAATAATTGCCAGTTTCATTCCCATACTTGCCATGGGACAATTGTCGTGATATAAAAGGCAACCCGATCCTCCACATTCCTTTGTGAGGGGGCTATACACTGTCTCATTGTAAGATAGTTGTAAAAGGGGTCCAGATAGGCTGTGTTCGCTCCATGTTATAGGTTTCTGACTTGATCTGTTGAAGGCCCAACTATGATTGTCACTCAAAAGATGTCCATGAGGTCCCTAATCCAGCACATTGGCCCCGAAGATGTTGCCCTGCCTTGGATATGCTGTACAGCAAGGGGACTGAGTAATGTTTGTAACACCAATCAGTTTTTGGATGGCAAATTGGGATGGAAGGAACTTGTGTGACATTACTTTTGTCTTCGTAAGATGTTGATATAGCAGTAATGTATGTCACATTGGCTGCCTGTTGTCCTTTCTTAGGTTGGTAATAAAATACATTTGTTCCTGAAAGGTGACACATGTTGTGCTTTTGTTTTAATAAGCCATACAAAAAGGTGAAATGTTAGCATACATCACCAGACGTTCTTCTTCCTTTTGGTGCAGGCCTGTATGTTGTTGTCGGGGTACCCCAGTTCCTCCTGCCCAATCAGAATCATTAGAGGACAAAGGGGGATTGGCATGCCACCAAGTAACCAGAGTAGAGAGAGGAGGATTAGGAATAAAGGCCCAATATGTGAGATTCTCATGCTCTGAAATCACCTCAACATGCATTAGAGAAGAAAAGAGGAAAAAGAAAAGAACTGATTTACTTATCCGTTTGTCCATTTTCCGGTTATTCCAGAGCAGGCCGTGTGAGTTTTGATGGAATTCACTCAATGCCTTTATCTGTCAAAACACAAAGAGCTCCTCTCTTCCCACATTTAACCATAAAAGGGCCCTTCCAGATATCCATATAAGGACGTTTTAATCCACACTTTGCCAAGATATTGTGTCAAAACAGATGTGTGTAATGCGGCCTTTGTTGGGCCATATGGTTCTGAGTTTGACCCATATATCTTTCTGCAGCTGATGTGCCATCCTCTGCTAGATTCAAAAAATTTAAAGTAATTAAGGCGAGATTGAGAATACCTTGCAGATCATTCTTATAATACTTATTTCCCCCTTTCATTTTTCGTAAAGCAGCCTTCAGCGTTCTATGACATCACTCACTAATAGCTTGTCCCATAGAATTATAGGGGATGCCAGTTTTATGGATAATATTCCAATTTGCACAAAATTGGCGGAAAAATTTGCGCCGAGAACTCGGGACCCTTATGAGTTTTAATGCATGTAGGAGACCCCACGAAAGCAAATATAGCAAGCCAATGACGAATGACTTGTTTAGCGCTATTTTTTGTATGTGCCGATGCGAAAAGAAATCGAAAGTGAGTGTCAACAGAAGCGATAACAGAAGGAAATGTGCACAGCTGCCAATTCTGCAATTTGAGTAGTTGAATGTCCATGAGAGACTTTGGTCTGCTGGTCATTATTAGCAAGCCAAGCTATACCGGCTTTTCCGGTTTTTCCAGAGCCATCAGTGAACACGGTTAAGGCATCAGGAATAGGCTGGGAAGAGATAACCGAGGAGATGATCAAATTGAGAAGATGTGCAAGGTAAAAAAAAATGGTCTGAGGGTCAGCGCCTCACAATTGTAAACACCGTAAACGTCCCCTTTGAATGACCTCTGCTGTTCCATCAAAATATGTATAGAGTATCTTAGCTGGTGTGTGGGGCAAGTGTATCCACTCCAAGCATTTTATAACCTTGCCCGCTTTTTGAAAGACGATAACAGTAGGACTCTTAGGTGTGTTTATCGCATAAAGGCATAAGGGGATTTCTGGATCAAAGCGATTTAAAAATTGGGAGGTCAGAGCCTTGTTTACTAGGCTTAGTTCTGGTTTTGTCTCAGGGGTAAGAGTGCGCGTAGACGAGGGGGAAGAGTCACCATGTAGCAGGAAGACAAGTGACTCAGAGAATGTGTCGGCATGCCAAGAAAAGGACGTATCCAACTGATATTTCCTAAAAGCTGTTGCAATGTAACTAATGTTAAAGTATTGGGTATGGAAATAGAGGGAATGCATGGCTTTACCAGGTGTCTATCAATCGTTAATCCTAGAAATTTCCAGGGGGAGATAAACTGTACCTTATCTTGAGCCATAAGCAGGCCTTTGCCTTTTAGCAATTCAATTAATTGTTGGTATGCTATTAATGAAAAATTTTTAGTTGGTGCTGCTAATAAAATATCATCCATATAATGGTAAATTTGTATAGTAGGGTATTTGCTTCGAAAAGTTAATAACACATCTCCTACTAATTGTTGGCATATGGTAGGACTGTTTTTCATACCCTGAGGCAAGACCTTCCGCTGATATCTCTGGGGGACCTCTTGATTGTTATAAACTGGGACAGTGAATGCGAGCTTTTCCCTATCAGCAGCGCACAAAGGTAGAAAAAAGAAACAGTCTCTAACGCCAATAACAACAATTTGCCAATTCTCAGGTATTAAAGAAGGGTTTGGCAATCCCTTCTGTAAAGCCCCGATAGGTTGCATGACAGCATTAATTGCCCTTAAGTCCTGGAGTAATCTCCATTTTTCAGATTTCTTTTTTATCACAAATACTGGGGTGTTTGAGGGTACAATATGGCCTAATTTTAGTTGCTCCTGTACTAGCATCTTTAAAGCCTGTAATTTTTCTTTTGGAAGGGGCCACTGATCTATCCATACAGGCGTGGTAGTTTTCCATTGAATAGGTATGGGAGGAATGTTAATAACGTCAGTGGCCCCTAGGAAAAAGGCTTCACGTTTAGAGATAGTTTCCATTGAGAAAACAAATCTCACCCCTGTCTAGGAAAATAATCCATAACCAATCTACAAATGAAAATTTGAATGAGTTTATTCTGAGCTTAAATCTGAGGATTATAACCCGGGAGAGTCTTTCCACAAAGGAACAGAGCACTCCAAAGAAGTGGGGGTACACAGGGTGGTTATATATCCTCAAAGAGTATGTTTCACATATGATTGAAATGTCCCTTTTACAATAGTCATGAGGCTGCTCTGTCCGCACAGCCATTGATGGAAACAGCAGATAGGTCTGCTGTCTCAGTGAACCCTGCAGGCTGGCAGGTCTGTTGCCTCGAGCTGGGCGGTCACAGATGAGCACTGCAATCAGTTCCCAGCCTAAAGAAAGATGCTTAATCTTTAAGGAGATGCCAACATTGGGAGGGGGAGAGAAGTTGCACCTTTATCTCAAAATGTCTAAACAGATATACAATGCATGCTCAATGGCCACAGTCAGGCCCTTTTGGAAAAACAAAGTCAGGCGGAATTAGGTTTATACCAAATGGCTTCCTCATATATTCCAATATATCCTATTGCTTGCCATTTTTATTTGTCACCCCCATAGGGAGTATGGAGTTGGAAGAACGTAGGGTGTAATTAAGGCAATTCTGTTTTCAGGTCCTCTGACTTTGAGTACGTGATCACTTCCCTCAGGTGTCATAAGCCCCCCTACATCTTGTACAGATGCAGAGGTTTGCTTTTTAGGCCAATGGGGAGGCCAAGTGGGCGAGGCTATAAAGCACTGTCGCCAGTGTGGCCAAAGCCACTGGCCCCCTCTTGGCAGCGGAGCTCCCCAAACTTCGTTTTTCGGGGCACTGGGGAGTGTGCCCCATTTCGAGTTTCCCGACGCCAAGTCACGGTTGATTAGATTACCGTCTACATTAATTTTAGAGCAACGTTGATTCGCCCAATGGCATCTCCTTCAGCACCGAGGACATGGTTTAGAAGGCGGCTTTGTAATATCTGCTGGCCCTCCTTTACCAGGGATATCTTTTGGACTAGACTTGCATTGTTTTGCATGGTGTCCAGGTCTTCCACACTTAAAACAGGCATTATCAAAAAGCACCTTTTGGGGCTGGCCCTGTGGCCAAGTGGTGAAGTTCGCGCACTCCGCTGCAGGCGGCCCAGTGTTTCGTTGGTTCGAATCCTGGGTGTGGACATGGCACTGCTCATCAAACCACGCTGAGGCGGCGTCCCACATGCCACAACTAGAAGGACCCACAACGAAGAATATACAACTATGTACCAGGGGGCTTTGGGGAAAACAAGGAAAAAAAATAAAATCTTAAAAAAAAAAGAAAAGAAAGCACCTTTGGGCAGCTGCGAAAACGTTGCTGCCATTACTTTGGCCACATGACTATGAGTTCCTACTTCCTGACACGCTCCAGCATATCCCCTAAGGTGTGAGTTCGCCCTTTAAGGTGAGACATAGCAGACTGGCAATCAGCATTAGCATTTTCAAAGGCTATTTTCAACAGGATAATTTGAGCTGTTTCAGGATGAACTATTTGTCTCTCAATTGCCTGCTGGAGATGGTCAATAAATTCTATGTATGGCTCATTTGGCCCTTGTCGGACATTCACAAAGGAATTGGTGGCTTTGTCTGCCCCTGAAGGGGGAGTTGCCTTCCAGGCTGCTAATGCCACCTCTGAACATTGTCTATGCAACATTCCATTTGCCTCAGCCTGTGCTTGAGGCATTGCATATTGGCCAACCCCCTGTAAGATGTCGGCACTGATTGGGAAAGGGGGGTTTAAAGATAGATTATCCATAGATCGGGATACAGGTATCTCGTTATACTCAGACCTGAAAAGAGTATATTCAGCTTGCGACAAAAGAGTCTTTGCGAGCAAAAGCCAATCACAGGGTAGCACACGATAACTGGCTCCCAGTGCCTCTATCATCCCAACAGTGAAAGGTGACTGCACTCCATTCTCTCTAATGCTCTTTTTCAGCTCCTTAAACACCCCCAAAAGAAGGGATTCATGTTTTCTTCGCCCATGATTGACCATCACGGGGAAGGCACAGGAAAAAACATCAGGATCTCCACAATTTAATCCTTCCCGAAGGCAATTATGAACCACACTATACTGCCTGGAATCAACATATGGGGCTGGTGGAGCACAAGGAGGAGCAGTAGGCAAGACAGGAGGGCTCTTGAAGGCGAAATGCCTCTCTAAAAGAGGGGGGAAAGGTAAATCATCATCGTCTGAGGACATTTGTTCAAAATTTGTCTTAGACTTACTAACAGCCTTTTTAAAAGAGTCTCGGCAGCGAGCAAGGAGGAGGAGGCAGTGGTGGCGCCTCCTCAGCTTTGCCTGAAGGGCGCTCTGGTGAAAGAGGCCGAGTTTTCCTCATCCGATAGATCCCACAAAAGGAACTGTGCAGTACGTACTGTTCCCCAAGTCGTTAAGATATGTACATCCTTTAAAAGACCATGCTCAAAGCGAAACTTTAGTGCCTTGCCAGCCCTTTCCCACAACTCAATGTCCAAGGTGCCATCCTCAGGGAACCAGGGGCAATGTGTAGATATTGCAATATCCTCTGTAACTCGGCGGGAGAAACCGAAACTGAAATCGAGGCGTAAGCAGGGGACAAGTAAGGTATTAATATCAACTGAGCTATCCTCGTAAAAGCTTCTATCACATAATAACTAGATAAACGGAGCATGATTTTTATTTCACCTTGATAGTCAGCATCAGTTACCCCGGGAATGATGTTTAAGCCCTTCAAAGCTGAGTTAGGGCATCCCATTAATAGCCCAAAATATCCTGGTTGTAAAGGTCCCCATACATTGGTAGGAACAAGAAAGGTTTCGTCAACACCATCTATGATGACTGTCTCTGAAGCCATGAGATCCACTCTGGCACTTCCTGACGAGGCCGGCACTAAATCATTCACATAGAGTCGGCCTGCTGATTGAAAGCTCCCCAAATTTGGTTTTTCGGGGCACTGGGGAGTGTGCCCCGTTTCGAGTTTCCCGACGCCAAGTCACGGTTGCTTAGAGATATTGCCAGCAATATCCTCTGTGACTTGGCGGGAGAAACAGAAACTGAAATCGCCTTCAGCAGTTGCTGAAGTGTCTTAAAGTATAATTTCTGTTGAATCGCCAATTGTTGGCCCATCATTCTCACGGCGGACCACCGAAAGGCAGTTGAAATTCCCCCATATTGTTACCCACCAATAATGCCGCCGATCTTGGATCATGTCGGGGTCACCATATGTCGGTGTCGCAATCCAATGTCCACATCAGGATAGGTGCAGTGAGGGCTGATGGCCACTCTGAGTTTATTATAACCAGCGTTTCAATATATACATAGCTTACATCTGTTAAACATATACAGGTGTTCTGGATGAAGTAATTAGCGAATGCCAAGAATTCTTAGTGATTTCTCAAGGAGCCCTCCCTTGGCCTATGTTTTGATATTATCATGTTATTGCTGTGCTCCTATATTTTTATCTCGGAGCAGGCAAGGTATCTTAGGCAACGGTCCCTCCTGCTCCCGATATCGACATCGTTTCTCCATCTGTGCCCCCGGGTGGCCGCTGCCTGGCTTAGGTTGCCCCCCCGGGGGTCTTACCCGTCATTGGCTAACTGGCCTTCTCACCTCCGGGTCACAGTTTGTTGGCAAGCCTTTTCCAGTGATTATTAACCCTTCCTGTGTCAGGGGTGGCTACACAATAGACTAGCTAGCAAGAATTTTTAGTGGAATTTTTGTGTACATTAATCTTCTAAAACTTTTAAATAGCAGATGTCTTTTTGATACATTAAGGAAGTTTTCCGGCAGTAATTTGGGGTAACTTGGACCACAATAATTCATGTATTTAATGCAATTCTTTCATATTCCAAAATGGTTTAAGGCTGGATTACATATACAAAGCATATTATTAAAATCTGTGGCTTGTAAAATTGAGGAACAAGAAGTCTAGAATATCGTATGCAAGCCTTTATTATGGATATAAATTGAAAAGACAATTAGCTCACTAATATTTCTTAGAACATCCTGTTAGTTACCGCTAATTTCAATAAAACTTATAGAAGTACCAAGCATTCATAATAGTTGACTGAATATAATATAGGACATAGTTACATAACAAGTCAGGTTTCCCATGGATACAGTTTGAGAAAGTAAATCAAGAAAAATAGAAGTTAATTCATGACACAATGTTGAAATATGCACCTAGAAGAGAACAACAGTTGATAGCTTCTTTTGCTAACAGAGATGCAATTGCTAATACTGTCTACCAGATTCCTACCTATAAATTTATTTGAGCTTTGTCATACAAGACAACACTCATAAGGAAAAGCAATTTGGTATCTAACTTTTTCATTTCATTATACTGCACATTTTCCCACAATGATTTAAGATTGCTTAAGCAGATAAAAATATAAGACAAAAGAAAACTAAAATTTTGGGAAATAAGCTAGATTTATTTGAGAGGCAGGCTATCTAAGTTATGCTGTATTCACAATTTGGTTCCAACATTTTCTGGTTGTGTGACTTTGGAGAATGTATCTTCTCTGTGCCTCAGTTTCTTCATCTGTAAAATAGAAATAATGACAACACCTATGTCATAGGGTTATTGTGAGAATGAAATGGGATAATCCATATAAAGTACTTGTATAAGATAACTAGGTCACAGAAAGCACTTGATAAATGGTAATTGTAATGTTTTCAAAAGATGTATGTGCAAATAAATCCCGTAAACTCCGAAGTCCATAAGCAACACAAATCAATTGATAACAATTATTCTTTTACCTGAGAAAGAAGAGAATTTTATTGCGGAGATCTTACTAAAGTGAGTATTGCATAATGGAATGGATATCACCCACAACAACAGCTTTACAGTAAACACAAAGATGAGTTGCTTTCGGTCTTTTGCTTATAAGATCCATCAACATAGACTAGCAAAGATACATCAAAATGTAACTCAGTTAAAAAAAAATTCTACACTAGACCAATTTAGCATGATCCCAATGAATGTCTTGATAACGGTCAGACCAAATGAACGAATAAAATGTAGAGCATCTAGGATAATGGGCTGGATATTTTTCAGGCAAATATCCATAAATTTTTCTCAACATTTCTAAGCAAAAGGTATTTAAGAGCACTGAACTTGAGGACAGGCTCTGTTATCATTGATGAGCAATTCTATGTTTAAAGGCTTCTGGAGATTATCTAAACCAGGAGAAAAGAAGTATTACCAGGAAGAGGTGTCATATGTTTGCAGCGCTCTAGGAGAGAACAATAAACAAGTCCTGCAACCAGTCTGTCTTTAAAAAGCTCTGTCTTGGGAAATTGCAAATTTATATATACAAAATATTTCCAAACCTGAGCTTTGAGAACTGCTACATTGTACAGTAGCTTATGAAAGTTTCTTGATAAGTCACTGTCCACACAATCTGTATTTATTAGTCAATTATGTGACAGGACCTGTACTGAGCCCTAAGAACACAGTGGGGAACAGTACAGACAAGCCCACTACCCTCCTGAAGCTTACACGGCTGTGTTGGAGAGAGACAAGGAGGTATTAAGGATTAGGAATACTCTTGTCTTCCTCTATCTTGTGACTGATGTTAAATACGACGTAGGAGACAGGCAGCAGCAGGTGAAAATGTCCAGCCCATGTGGTTACAAATTAGTGGCTGGAGAGGTCAGAAGCCTTGAAGGTTATAGAAAGGAATTTAAATTTCATTCTATGTGCAATGCAAAGAGATTGAAATCTTTTAATTAGGGACCAGCATTATATGATTTGAAGTTTTTAGATGCCATGGCAGCCTATAGGAATTCTGTAGAAATCAAGAATGGAAGCAAGGAAGCATTTAATGGATACCAAGAGTTGATAGCTCAGAGCAGAATAACAATGAGGAAGTGGAGGAGTGAATGGATTTGAAAAACATTTTGAGGAGAAAACAAAGCTCTTTAATTTTTTTTAGTGCAAACACATTTGATAAAAGAGCATACTTTTTACAAAATACCTCTTAAGGTGTTCCCAAAGGCTTGGGAAATGTTAATGGGAATTGCTCATCCAACTACATCCATTCATATCCTTGATCACCAAAAACAAGTAGGAAGGACTGTCCTTGCAAACACACTCCACAGACTCATCAATAATAAATGGCCTATTCCTAAAATTAGAAGTTAGGCAGCCCTGATCTAACTTCAAACCCCACTGGGTTAAGAATATGAGAAGGTTGGGTGAGGTAAGGATGCCCAGACATCTAAGATCTATGGTGAGCTAAAACAGAGCCATCAAAAGGCAAAGCAAGAAGAAGAACGAATATTGTTAAGGGTGTGCTGAAACACAGTTTCAAGCAATAAATAAGATTCACTGGATGCTTAGACAGAACAGCAACTGAGTGTGCCAGGTGTGCAGTAATCAGAGACCAACTGGCTCTTTTTGTGTCTAAGAATTGATTTTAAAGGAAGACAGACTCTGTCACCGAGGCTGAAATTGTGAGGAAAACGACTGCCTTTTGAGTCTCCAACGTGCTCCAGGGGAAATGACTATTGAGAATTTACTACTTCATTTTTTTTTCATTCAAACATACAAATAGCAGTCATTAAATAGTAGTAACATCTTCATGTTTTATGCCCAGGAAAGAAAAATGATAAACACTTATGACTTTTAAATATTTCACATATGATCTCACTTAATCCTCAAATATTCCAATCCCCATAAACACATCAAGCTTTTGCCAAAAAACAAGTTTGGAAGTCCAAATTGACAGGGCTCATTGCTCTGCTTTTTCCTCTTTACCTATCTTAGGGAAAATGCTCCCAGCCCGTCTGCTTCATAGACAAATATTTAGTTGAACTCTGCAAATATTGTTTCTCAGCCACCTAATCATGTGATTCCTTCTAAGATTCCATATTTTAAGAATTTCACCTACCCATTTAGTGTGGTTGCAGTCCTCCAGTGAATACACAAAAACGTTGCCAGATAATTATTGAGGGTTTCTGGTCAATTTTTAAAGACTTTTCTGATTCAACCATCCAAGCGTGCCTCCTTGTGGATTACTGGACAAGTGCCAAGGAACAAAATGTGCTGAGTTTCCAGTTCTGCATTGCCAGTGAAAAATTTTAACTGTATGTCACAATTCCAGTCTGTTATAAAACCCAGTCACTCTACATGGTTATCAGCATCTTTGAACCACAAAATGCACTCTACCCAAATTCTCCTAATCAATATTAAGCTGAAAGCAAATGAATACCCATAGTGACCAAAATTGTGAATCATGAAAATTTAAAATACATATATTGTTAACTCAAAAAAAAACCATACTTCTATCTCTTAGAAGCTTTAAAAATAAGTCAATCTATGACAGATTATTATTTTCAATTTGACATTTTACAAAAGAAGCAGACAGAGAAGATCAATTGAATAGAAAAAACCCTAAAAGATGATATGAATTACTCTCATGGTATTGGTGTCAATAAAACAGCTAATTCACTTCAGGGACGCTGTGAGTGAGGAGAACACACCCAGAGTACACACAATGTACTGGATATTGTTATGGATTTTGTAACTTGTGTGCTAACTCGCACATCATTGTCATCTTCCTAAATGGAAACATCTCCAAAGCTTCCACTGACTCCAAATTAATTCACAACTCAAGAAATATCTATCATACATGTCTTTTAATGTTCTCTACCAAAAGAAAAACCAATTCAAATGTGTTTCTCTCATTAGGCATAACATATATCCACTAATGAATATATCTGGAGGAAAAAATATATGGCAAAATTAAATAAATTGAAGCTGTAAGATAGTTATAGGGAAGGCCTACCTTTGCAAATATATCACCTTCCAATGAAAATTATTTAATCTGAATTATTTTAAACTTGTGTATCAACTTAAAAAATCAAAATTATATGAATAAGTTGTAGAGAATACTGATTTCAAAATTCAATGTTTGGCAATAGAATTCTAGGGATTTTGTATGACTATTATGCATATAATATGTATTTTATTAAACAAAAACCAAAGTTTGGAATATTTCAAGTGAACAGTATCCAAAATATCTAAAGGACATTTAGTTAATTATTTGCACCCCATTTAGATTTTTCTACATGAAAACTTTTTCCTCACATGGGAAGGAGTCAGTTGATGAACTGAGTTAATAAAGGAAAAATCAGATTGATGAAGTATAGGGAAGCGCATTTTTTTTTTAGGAAAAAATGCAAAGACATTCTAGAAACAACAAATCTTGCTTTCGGTTTTGGAGGCAAAATGATTCTCTGGAAACTAGCAAGATCATTTAGGATATTCTGTCCATGAGAAGGTTGACCAAAGTATTATAGAAACTAATTTCAATTTTTCATGTATTCTTCTGGAAACCTTGCAAGGTTTCTTTGAAGCATACGTGACTGGCTGTTTCTATAATGTTATGTCAAGTCCATCCATAAGGACCTGCACCATCTCAACAGTTATCACAGAAAGCAATGTTATTTTGCAGTACATTTCAAATACATGCATAGGTATTTATATATTTAGCTCTTCTGTTTAATGTGTCATCCCTATGCTTGTAGTATAAAAAATTGTAGTATAAGAAATTATCACAAATTCAAAAGTCTAATGCATGTACATATTTCATATAATGATAATGGTATTTTTTGTACTTCTGGTCCATGACATTTTTCATAGTCAGTCCAAGGCATCCATATGGTGAGTTACAGGAAGACTTAGATAATTAGTATCATCTCTGTTACAGCAACCACGGCTACGCTTTGAGGCTTGCTTCCCTCGGATCTGAGGAGTTTGTCTCCCAGAACAGTGTTTCTCATGAGAGTGTTGGAATGGCAATTCTTTATTGCCCCTAGTCAAAGGATATTTAACACGTCTGGCTCCTAGATAGTAATTGTCAATAACATCCTCCAATCATTGTGACAGGTGAAAATAATCCCATACCACCATGATCACATTTCCAAATATCTCTTTAAGGAGGAAGTATTAACACTAGTTTAGAACCAATGATGTAGAAATAGGGGGAAAACCATGAATAACTATAAAGAAAAAATAGGGAGAGAGAGGAATGTCAAGTGGATCAGCTTCAGGGATCCTGTATCCCCCATAAACACAAACACACATTAATGACAAACTTCAGCAGGTCCAGGAGGGGCATTTAGAAATTTCCAAGAGGTGTGGGAGAGCCCAGGGCATTAACACTTCAACATTCATTTTTTCAGAAAAGCTTCAAGCTCTAGGAAGCGCCCCATACCCAGCCACTTCTAACTTGGGGCAGGGTGATTATGCAGAAGTAACAGTAGAAGATTGTAAGTAGATAAACCTGAGGGCCTGCCCCAGGGCCGAGCGGTTAAGTTTGTGTGCTTCCGTGGCCCAGGGTTTCACAGGTTCGGATCCTGGGCAAGGACATGGCACCACTCATGAAGCCATGCTGAGGCAGCATCCCACATAGCACAACCAGAAGGACCTACAACTAAAAATATACAACTATGTAATGGAGGGCTTTGGGAAGAAGAAAAGAGAAAAAGAAGATTGGCAACAGTTGTTAGCTCAGGTGCCAGTCTTTAAAAAAAAAACCCTGAGATGGATAAACCAGAAGTGGCTCCATGTACTGCTGAGTAGAGACAGAGACAGAGACTTGATAGGTCTGATTAACCATCTATAACCTGAGGGCAAAGGGAAAGAGAAAAATGAGGAGGAACTTAGAGACCAGAAGTAAATGGCCCAACAATGGCCTCTAGCCATTCTCATCCACGTGCACCCCAGTAGTCATTAGTCCAGGAAGCCCTCCTATTAGCCAGTGATAATCTGATAGGTATGAGCTAAACTATACAGCAGAATCTCATCTTCCTGACCCATATCTTGCCCATCTGGAGTAAGGCCTAAAGGATGTCAAAAACCTGAGAGACTGGACATTTTTACCCCAAAAGATTATACCTAAAAAAATTTTAAATTATTCCATTGCATTAAATTTACTTCATTGAGCTAAAAAGTAATGTTTACCTGATAGCCAGTGTGAAGGAATTTATAAGAAACAGCTGATCAGTTGGAGCCAAAATTAATGACATTTTCTCTGCATATCTGAAAATATGTATACATTTGTATGATCTTATTTCTGTTTGAGTGTGTGTATAAAATTTATGTCTAGGATATGTGTGTGCTCATCTTTATATAGTGAATATTAGGTATGGGAAAATTTTTCATTAAACTCTGCAAAACAAAATATAAAAGTCCTCTACTTTCTCTAATTCCTGAACAATGTAAACATAAATCCTGAGTTTAAGTTGTCAAAAATACATATATTTTAGAACAACCATTTTCAAAATGTGGTCTATATACTCCTGGGATTTTATAAGACCTTTATGGGAGTCTTCAATTTAAAAACTTATTTTTGTAATACCAAGACACTATTTGTATTTTCCACTGCATCCACACTTGCTGTAATGGTATAAAAGCAATGGTGGGTAAAACTGTTCTTGTTTTTAGCACACCTCAGAGCAATGACTCCAAACTGTAACAGTTGCCATTGTCTTCTTCACACATTTGTAAGAGAGGAAAGAGCCAGTTTCACTTAACAATGTCCTTGATGAACAATAACAAAAGTTATTCATTTTATTAAAATATTAACTTTACTAAATCTCATCACTTGAGTATACATCTTTTTAATGTTTTATTTGACTAAATGGAAAGCGTACTGAAGCTCTTTGGCAGATTATGTCAGTAGCACGGTTGTCTCAAGGACAAGCACTTGTGTGATTATTTTGAGTTATAAGCTGAGCTAGCCACTTTTTTCCATGAATCACATTTTCACTTGAAAATATGACTGACAAACTATAGTTATTCAGATGTTTATGAATAATTTCTTCAAAATGAATGAATGAATCCTGTTATTGTCAAGGAAAGCTGATAATATTGTTGCATATGATAAAATTTGAGCTTCCAAGCGAAAATTAGTATTTTGGAAAGCTTATTTCTACTACCACAAGTTTGATCACTTCCTAATACTTAAAAACTTTTCTGATGAAATTGGTGGTGATATTAACAAAAGGGACTTTTTATGTTGTTTAATTAAATGTCACTTTTTAGAGATCTGCATAACTAAGGAACCAACATTTTTCAAATGAACAATGTATGACATAACAAAATCATGCACAAATTTAAAAACTTCATTCCAAGGATAGGATAGACCAACGGATTTTAATATAACTGAATATGAATAGCTCACTGATACAGATTCAGATTCCACTTTGGAACTAGCCTGTCAAGTTCTAGAGTTGTACAGAAGAATATACAAAATAATATGCAAAAGCTATTAAAATGTGCATCTTTTTTCCAACTACTTATCTGTTTGACATTGTATTGCTTCATGAACTTTGAAAAAAATATTAAATTGCAACAGTTTGAATGCAGAAGCAGACATGAAAATATGGCTGACTTCTACTAAGCCAGATATGAAAGCAATAAGAAAAATTACAAAACAATGTCCTTATTCTCACTAATTATGTTGTTTTGGAAAATATTCTTCTTATCAAAAAATATGCTGTTTTTTCAGCTCACTAATTGGGAAAAAATATTTACAAGCCACTTATCCGACAAAGGGTTAATCTCCATGATATACAAAGAACTCACACTGCTTAACAACAAAAAAACAAAACACCCGATCAAAAAATGGGCAGAGGACATGAACAGACATTTCTCAAAAGAAGATATGAATATGGCCAATAGACACATGAAAAGATGTTCATCATCGCTAATCATCAGGGAAATGCAAATCAAAACTACACTAAGATATCACCTTACACCCATTAGATTGGCAAAAACATCCAAAACAAGAGCGACAAATGTCGGAGAGGTTGTGGAGAAAAAGGAACCCTCATACACTGTTGGTGGGAATGCAAACTGGTACAGCCACTATGGAAAACAGTATGGAGATTTCTCAAAAAGTTAAAAATAGAAATACCCTATGACCCAGCCATTCCATTACTGGGTATCTATCCTAAGAACCTGAAATCAGAAATCCCAAGACTCACTTGCACCCCTATGTTCATCGCAGCATTATTTACAATAGCCAAGACATGGAACCAACCTACATGCCCAGAAACTGATGATTGGATAAAGAAGATGTGGTATATACACACAATGGAATACTACTCAGCCATAAAAAAAAGACAAAATTGGCCCATTCACAGCAACGTGGATGGACCTCGAGGGTATTATGTTAAGTGAAATAAGCCAGTCAGAGAAAGACGAACTCTATATGACTCCACTCATAGGTGGAAGTTAGTATATTGATAAGGAGATCTGATAGGTGGTTACCAGGGAAAAGGGGGGTGGGGGGAGGGCACAAAGGGGAAAGTGGTGTACCCACAACATGACTAACAAAAATGTACAACTGAAATCTCACAAGGTTGTAATCTATCATAACATTAATAAAAAAAAAAAAACCGTTTATAGGGCCAGCCCCATGGCCGAGTGGTTAAGTTCTTGCGCTCTGCTTCAGCAGCCCAGGGTTTCACCAGTTTGAACCCTGGGCGCAGACATGGCACCACTCATCAAACCATGCTGAGGCGGCATCCCACGTGCCACAACTAGAAAGGCCCACAACTAAAAGATAAACAACTATGTACCAGGGGGCTTTGGGAAGAAAAAGGAAAAATAAAATCTTTAAAAAAAGAGAATAAAGGGTTTTAAAAAAAAAATGCTGTTTTCTTAACATATATTGGGCTTGTTATTGTTATTTTTAAGAGATTTAATAAATAAGTGCTTTTATATTTTTCTGTTTTAATATTTGATATGATAAATATCAACAGATATAACCAATATCAGCAAAAGCTGCAGTCCTCAACAATTTTTAAGAGTGTAAAGGGTCCCAAGACTACTTCCCTGAAGCAGGGCCAGCCATCTTCTTTCACAGCCCTATTTAAAAACCTGGAAGCTTGAAAACAAATATTTTAATAGCTTCCCTTATCCAGTACTTATTTAAGCGATCTCCACCATTCACCGGAGAGAGGCCCACTCACTTTGTGACTCTTATTGCCCCAGGGACAGATTTTCTCTTTCAAATGGAAGGTCAAAGTAGATCACCGCTTCTTCAGCAAACGTGGCTCCAACTGCAGGCAATGTCTGCCCATGTTCGCAACATTGAAAGAGGCCACATGCTCTTTTGTCGTCGTGGGTTTATTCAAGCACCTATCTGTTCAAGTACCTCATAACTTGCCTTTTGCTTTACATTGTCATTCAATAAATATTTCGCAAAGACCTTTGTTGCCAGTTGGTAATGCTATTAACAGAATAAAAGTAAAACAAGCCAAAAATTAACTGTAGATAGAGCCTTTTTTGTAATTTATGCTGAAAAATATTTGTGATATTTCCCTATTTATGAGCAATGTCAAATGAGGAAATAATTCTAGTATATTTTTGGCTTAATTTTTTAAAAACTCAAATTAAAATACTTAATCTACACACATATAAACACATATTCATCCATGAAACTGCTTATTATTCTCAAAACTTTTCGGATAGTCAGTGATTACGTTCTGTTCTTGATTTTTCATAAGCTTCTGCTATCAAAAGTAAAACATCTGTGGCCTAGAGTCGTTGTAAATACTGAATCTATTACTAAGTTAATGATTTCCAAAGTTCTCTGAAACTCCTCATTTGTTTTATTTTTCTTCTTCCATAAGTTATTTAGTGGAGACTTATTTTCATGTAAAATACCATAAGCGGTGCTGAACTGGGTATTTCTCACTGCTGCCATGAAAATAAAACGGTCCTAGTTACTAAAATGGATAGATTTGACCTTAGAGAAATTTTTTTTTTTAAAAACACCAAGGACAAATTTGCTCTGCTTCCACCTCCCTCTAAATTCCCATTTGGTTCAGATTTCCGGGAAATCTGTTTGTGGGAGAACTGGGAGGCCACGTCTATAACGGAGCCTTCAATCTGATAGAATGGTGTAAACGAGCAGCCATATGGCTCGCTGCTATTTTTCATGTTGAAAAAATGACAAATTTTTTTATTCAGTTTCCACCAATATAATTACACTGCATAGAGAAAATATACTCTGGGATATATGCACTGATTCAGGGCACTTTTTTCAAATCAACCAAATTATTATGTACTGACTGAAAACTCATTTTTTTAATTCTTTTGAGCCAGTGAAAAAAGTATAAGTGCAACATATAATTAAGGGCAAAAAGCAGTGCTTTGGAACTCAGAATTGGGTTTATTCCATTTGTGTGCAATGGATTTAAGATATAAAAATTTATTTAAATTAATGTCGTTCAATGTTTTCAAACAGATCAGAATAATAGGTATTCTGTACAGGTTTATAATCCAGTTAAAAATACTTTGGCATGAATTTCAGCATATGTGTCCTAAAAAGTGACTTCATATCTCTCTTTAATTAAATCATGTTTAAAATACCAAGAGGGTGATATTTAAAGGAACTACACTATATAACTAAGAACAATTTTGTAAAGAAAAATTGCCTTTCTCCTTGTTTATCTCTACTATTTCCTTATGTTGCTTCTGATTGTTCACTACTTTTCTTGGATGGAATAATAACGATGTGATCCACTGACATAGTACTCATCAGAAACTTTACTGCATTGTTAGTCTTATGTACGTGTATTTTCAACTTAAAAAGCAAATTTGCCTGTTATTTTATCCTCAAAACAAATAAATATTCAGGAATAGCTAAAAGAATTGCAATTCCGGATGCGCATGCTATGGTGAACCATAGGCAAATCCAGAAAACGAAGGAGGGGAGCTTGCTTTTATAGAAAAAAAGGACGAGGAGGGAGGGGTTGTTCTAAAGGAAAGTCGTCTGGGGAAAGCAACAGCTCACAGGGGCAACAGCTTCTCATTGGCTGAGCTGCAGCGTTTCTCATTGGCTGGGCTATTGCCAAGGGAGGAGAAAAATCTTTCTTCAGCAGTGAAGTATTTTTACTTCCTGTGGAAGACACAAGAGTAGGCCTCTCCTTGTTTGGACTAGTTGATGATGTATGATAGGGCGTGAGGGTTCTTCCTACAGGCATTTCTGACTGCAGTTTAGTTAACAATGTTTCTTTTATTAATTCTCACAGTATGTTATGTATGTATTCATATATATAATATAAATGATATCTAATATATATTCTATCTGTATATACTTATAACCACCCCCAAAGCTTGCAAACATATTTCTATAAATATTTACTGATTAAAACCTTTTCAATTTTGAGTTGACTCCAGGAGAATCAAAGAAATGCAACATAAAAATCCTTATAATACATATGGAGTGTAAAGATTACCTCTCTCCCAACTACAGGAATGGAATTCATTTTTTTTACTGAGTTCCTTGATAATGAAAGAAAGCACTAAACAGAATAAGTCTAAATGCAATTTTACTTCTAATATTAATAAATCACACATACTCGATGAGATGCAGTTTTAAATGGTTCTGTATGACTCAACCTCTCTATCAACATAAAGGAATTCAATAGAGCTAGGTAAAAAGGATTTAGTTGGAATTCTCAAATTCAATATTGGGTTCTCTTAGCTTACAGAACACGATGGGCAGAGCGCTTTCTCTGCTTTTGTTCCACCACTTCCACATCCTGTTTATAAAAGTTTAATTTCAGTGTAATTATAGGAGTTAATCCACTGAACAATAAGTGCCTAATTCCACACATTTTCTTGGTAACTCAGGAAAAAGTCGACTATGTCTTTTGTGACTATATCATAGTGGCATAGTGATAATCATAGAATGACCAATCTAATCAACTATCTCCTTTACAATGGTTAGAAGAAAGATCCAATTTATTAAAATGTGAAATCACAGGCAATGTATTGGTCATGGTCTATGAAGTATAGTCATCTCTTAATTATTTGAAGCATAGAATAGAAATTTGCTCTTTATAAAATTATTTTTAAAGAGGAGAAGAGCATTTCTAATAGTGATTTCCCTTCTTCACATTATTTTCATATTAATGCCTGTCAAAGGCTTTGAGTCAAACAAATGTGTTCAAATCTATAATCAACTACCAGTATGATGCTGGAGAAGCATCTCATCTGTAAAATAAGAGTGATATTATTACCCTTCTGGCAGGATTATGTGAATTATAAAGGAAATGAGATAAGCTTTTAACACGGTACCTATCACAGAGTAAGTACTCAGTAAGGGGGGATTAGAAAAACATTCCTGAAACATTACACTAATAACAAAAGTGACAACAAGAATAATGATACTGCAGTAAACATTTACATGAATTATCTCACTTAATTTTAAAACAATACCATAAGGTAAATACTACTGTTGCCCCCATTTTACAGATGAGGAAAATCAGACTTAGAGGGCTTAAGAAACTTAACGTCACACAGTTAATAAAAGATAAAGCAGACGTTGAATAAGTAAAAGTAGTGGCTATTCTTATCATATTGTCCTCATCATCACCATCTCAACCCATCCCATAGCAGACTAGGCTGTAAAAATGAGTTCTTGGGTACTTCCAAAGATAATTGCCTCCCCTTGGAAGGAATCCAGAACAAGCCCACATTAAGCTAAATTCTGCATTAGAGTGGGCTGTTATACAGTTGGGAGGATTTATTCCAAGCACCTAGAAGACACATGAAAGACGAATAGAGAGAATTTGTCAAGTTTTCCTTTATCTTTAAATATATCTCAACGCAATGAAGGAAAAGAGGAAAAAGTCATTTTGTCTGTACACAAAGGTATTTTTAAACACCATGACAATTAGCTCATCTGATTGTCAGTCCCTAGGAAATCAAACACAGAGTCAAAGATAGGTATGCACACCTCACATGAAATATGACCCACATTGTTAATGAATGATAAAAGTTAAGGAGATATTAGTGTAAATGTATGAGCCTACAATGAGGGGGTTGAAAATGAAAGGGTAGTGTTACTCAAGTTGAATTCTATAAAGGTCTTTATTCAAAATTATTCACTCAGTACATTTCCTCTGTCTATATAACTATTAAAAATAAATGTAAAGTTGCAGTATTTTGGATATACATTAATAATGAACGTACATTTTCCTAACAAAAATTTCAGTGACTTATGATCATATATGTGTAGTCATTTTAAAACATTCATATAAAAGATGAAAATTAATAATTTCACAGAAACATCATAATATTTTCTTTAAGTAAATCACAAAAAAACAAAACATACTATTAATATAAATACATTTTCATTATTTTTTCAAAAACCTACATAAAATGTTCCAGATTTTTAGTAATAGGAATTTGTAATATACTTCAAATGACTTTTAACGTTTATTTTCATAGTTGTCATCAACAGAGTCAGACATTAAAAGTATGCTATGGTTTTTCTTTTAATCCAATTTAAAAATATGACTGTTAAGAATACACGCTGTTCACTAATAAATATAGAAATAGTGTAAAAATTGGAAGAATTAAAACTCTAGTTATACTTGGAGATTTAATATCCAAATCGATATTTGGAAGACTTCATACATAAAACCAAATACCAGTCAAGCATTTCATAACAAGACTGTTAATGGAAAATCACTCAAATGTAACATCTGATGACTAGGGAAACACACCCGCAGCCATCAGATTGTCGAGTTTCCACATCTCAGTACTGTACTACCTCCTACATGACAATCACATTCCTCCCATGCTATGTAGGAATGAAATCGAAAGCAAGACCTCACCACCCCCAACTACTTATCAGCAATCCTCCTTTCACATCTTGACATACTTCAGAGTATATTTCAGATGAAGATCATGGACCAGGAAGGATATTCTTTCAATGGACTTATTTCCCCTCTTGTTTATCATATCCTCTTCATGGGGCTCTCCGACTCAAACCTGGGCAAGCAATGAAGGAGGAGAGACAATTGATTAAAAGGAATGGGACAGGGAAGAAGCCAGGGATTTTTATTGCCTAAGAGACTCTATATTTTAAATAGTCACTTGAGTTTATATATGCCCAGTTAACTAGTCGTCATCTTTCTAGCTATGATTGTTTTAATTAGTGGAAATTGTTTTAATTACAGTTGAAGCCCAGTTGAAAATTTGGGGCCCCTTGCTGTTGAGATGAAATGTGGAGTCAGAAAGATCCTGGTTTCAATCTCTTCTTATACTCCTTCACATGTAGCTGGAAAGTTAGTTAGTAGCTGTGAGCCTCTGAGTTGAGATCCGTAACTAAGGATGACAATACTTACCTCATGGGACCATTGTGAGAATTCAGATGTTTAGTTTGGGCATGACACTTAAACAGTGGTTACTGTTATAATTACTTCTACAGGGTACTACTAACCACAACTGAAGTCCAGGGTCCTGGTGGCTGTGCTGAGGACCTGCAAGCCCCAGTCACCTTTTATCAACCTCTGATTACCTGTCCAAGATCTCCTTTGTCCCCCAAAGCTGTCATTCTCCTCTGAAAGTTTTCCTCCTTCCTCACCACAATCTGTAAAGCTAGGGTAGACCTTTACTGCTAACCATTTGATTAAAGTTATTCACACTAAGGTATGAATAAGCCTTAGCAGAATTGTGGACTCTTGCCTTCTTCAACGCCCAAATAATCTATCATTGAGATGTTGGGGGAATTTTTCTCTCTATGTAAGGGAAAGCTCTGCTATCTTAAAAAAAATTAATAACACAAGGCCTAAACATAATAATGAACTATTTACCAGTATAATTTTAACTCCTCCATATTTTCTGTATGGAAGAGTTCTTTATAGGGGCAAAAGTTAGCCAAATGGATAACTGTTAAAAGAACCATAACCTATAAATACTATTCTGTTTTTTACAATTCACTGAAGTTGCTCTTTTATTCTCAGAGGAAAAATGTCAGTTCCTCAAGGATAGAGATCTTATCCGTTTCTTCATGGATCTATCCAAAGCACCCAGAGGAGTGGATGCTCAAGAAACGTTTGTTGAAAGATCAGGGAAAATATATCATTAAACTCTTGTCACTCTTTAGAAACTTGCAAAAATAAATAAATAGATAAAAGCAACCACATTTTGATTTACTTAAAAATCACACAAAAATAATATGTCCCAAGTATTGTGTTTTTATTAAAACCTGCAATTTTACTGTGGAAGTTAATGAGGCCCGTGAAGTAGACGACAGTTGGAGGTCCCACAGCCAGTTGGCAAAACCAGAACTGACCAGTCACATTTCAAGCCAATCTATGAAAAAGCTCTCCCTTCTGTGTCTGCTCAAATCTTTATTTTTCCTAAAACTCTTAC
Organism: Equus caballus; assembly: GCF_041296265.1. NCBI lineage: Eukaryota > Metazoa > Chordata > Mammalia > Perissodactyla > Equidae > Equus > Equus caballus. Next base: position 69,507,632 of record NC_091692.1, on the reverse strand, counting down.
AAGGAAAAAAGGGGAACGAGTCTGGTTCACTCTCTCTTGCAGACCTTTGAAAAATGCAAGATTCCCAGATGCTTACCGGAAATGAGAAAACCTTGAACCACACCACTCAAAGCAGTTAATATAATTGCCCTAACCCTGAGTTTAGCAGACTTACGCAACTGGAAAATTTTGTTCTTGAGCATTTGTGAGCGCATAGATTCAGGGAAATAGGCATCTAATACTACAGGAATCCTTGAAGTGTCTTCAGGATGAATATAATATTCAGAGTCACGGAGCGCCTCACTTCCTCCTCCGGTCTCACCTCCCTTCGCTCCCTGCATCCCCCACAGCTGGTGCTGGGAACCGCGAACGGCTCGGAGCTGGCGCGGGCGGGGGCGGCCACTCTCCGCGGCAGCCTGGGGGCCAGAGCCAGGAGGCGGGTGGAGATGAGGCGAGGCGAGGCGACGAGCGCCGGCGAAGAGCTTGGACCAGAGCAGTTTTCCTCCTGGATCTGTCAAGCCAGACCTCACGTGTAGACGAGTAGGATCAAAGGAAGGCTACGTAACCAGCGGCGCCCACTGAGCGCAGCCCAGACGTGCCCCCAGCCGCAGGTGAGTCACCCTGCCCTCCTCCCCAGCCCCGCCTCGTGTCCAACAGGTTGGCCAGGGCGCGGCTCCAAGGGGCCCTGTGGGTACACTTCTAGTCTCACCTGGGCAGGGTGCTTGGCTTATCTCTTTGCCATGCCGTGGTTGCTATTCAAACTCCTGCCCCAGCCCACGCCTGTTCTAGTCCTTGTCTTTTTGCCTTCCCTTTTCCCAAAATGAGAGCTCCGCTATGTGACAGGGACCGCGCTTGCCACACCTGCTCTCTGGGAAACTTGCGGCGACAAAAATGGCTAAGAAGGGTACACAGTGCCCCCACACGCGGCGGGGCTGGCAGTGGTGACCCCTCGTTCTTAGTGACTCCCTGGGATTTCCATTAAAAGTCGTCATTAATTATCCTTATTTCTCAACCAGGAGGTCAAAACCTGAGGGAGGAGAGAGAAGAAAATGGAGCGTGAGTGACAATCAGACTAGAATGAGAGTGAATGGGAGCAAATGCTGCAGCCCCGTCGCCCAGAGCACCGTCCCCCACGTGCTCACACCCCCAGCGAACCCTCCCGGGGAGACCTGTGAAGGCTCTTTTAAATAAAAGAAGACGGAGGAATACATATCCTCAAGTTGAAAGGGACTCAGCCCGGTTACCACTTCCGTCTGCTTTCTGAACTTTTCGTTTTGGTCTCCTGCGGGCAGGAGTGAGTCTTGCCAACCCCCTTGCCTTTGGCTGAGAGTCATCTTGTCCTCCTCCGCTCTAGGCTTCCCTCCTCCCTCCCCTCCCCACCCGCTCCACCCCCCTAGTAGGGAGGCTTTCAGTGCCTACACCTCCCGAGCTGGGGACCTCAATTACAAAGTTGGGAGGGAGTGCGTAAGTCCGGGAAGGTCCACGGCGACCGGCAGCGTGCCCTGCGGCTGTCCTCGGCTTGGACCACACCTGAGCATCTCCCTGGGCGCGACCCCGGCTCTCCTCCCAGCCTCCGCGCTCAGGCACCCGTGCGCTGCTCCCGCGCGCTCGCAGCTCCACAGCGGCGAGAGGGGGAACGAGGACAAGGGGTGGAGAAAGTCGGGGTGCGCGGGTGGTAGGCATCTCCCTCCCCTCGGGAGCCCGGGAAATCCCGGCCGCCACCAGGGGCCGTGCCACCACCCTCGCGGGACCGAGGCTTCCGGCGCGCCCCCAACTTTGTGGCACCCCCAGGCAGCAGCGGCTGGGATGGAGCTACCTCCCCGCGGCCGGGCTCCGCCCGACTCACCGCTGGACAGCTGCTCCCTGACCTCGCTGGAATCCAGCGTCTTCTGCAGCGAGGGCGAAGGGGAGCCCCTGGCGCTCGGGGACTGCTTCACGGTCAACGTGGGCGGCAGCCGCTTTGTGCTCTCGCAGCAGGCGCTGTCTTGCTTCCCGCACACGCGCCTTGGCAAGCTGGCCGTGGTGGTGGCCTCGTGCCGGCGCCGCGGGGCTCTAGCCGCCGTGCCCAGCCCCTTGGAGTTCTGCGACGACGCCAATCCCGTGGACAACGAGTACTTCTTCGACCGCAGCTCTCAAGCGTTCCGCTACGTCCTGCACTACTACCGCACCGGCCGCCTGCATGTCATGGAGCAGCTGTGTGCGCTCTCCTTCCTGCAGGAGATCCAGTACTGGGGCATCGATGAGCTCAGCATCGACTCCTGCTGCAGGGACAGGTACCCTCGAGGCGCGCAGCGGCTGGGCGGGGAGGCGGGTGCGGTGCTACAGTGGAGAAAGGGCGGCACAGGCTTTCCCCAAGCCTCGCTCAACCCAGGCCTAGAATGCCTGTGGCCTCTCGTGAGCTGGAAGCGGGGGCGCTGGGGAAGAGGGCGGCTGGAAAGCATCAAAGCCAACTTTTAGATTGGAACTCCTTCGAGCGAATGTATGCCAATTCATTTATAAGGCAAGGGAGGTCAGGCCTGTAATAAATATTTGGTGACTGAATAAATGAGTCAGAAAAGCTATGTTCCAAAAGATGCATGTACAGGGATGTAGGTTTCAGTATGGAGCATTATCATTTATCAAACCTAGGACACTAACTTGAAAAACCTGGACAGAGAACTGCTTTAAATACAGAAGATAGAAAGTTGTTTCCTTCACTGTGAGTGATGGTGGGACTTTGATGATGATTTTGCTATTTTCTTGCTATTACTACCATTTCTTCATGAACACCTTTCCATTACACACAAAAGAGTTCCATATGGCCAACTTCTGTTCTTGTTAGAAGAAAATGGGTAATAAAATGCATTAATCTGAAGTTACTTTGCTATACATAAATTCTTTTTTATAAATTGCTACCGAGAAAGTGTCATTTTAAAAATAAGCAGGAGATAATCCGGGTAAAATAGGAATGGACATTTTCTGCATTTTACTGAAATAAAAGGCATGACCTCACTGCCAAGTTTAATTCTCGTTTTACTTCTGCATTTTAAAAAAGTTAAACTAATCACCAAGTTGTCTTCTCTAAAAGATACTTCAGAAGAAAGGAGCTGAGTGAAACTTTAGACTTTAAGAAGGACACAGAAGACCAGGAAAGTCAACATGAGAGTGAACAGGACTTCTCACAAGGACCTTGTCCCACTGTCCGCCAGAAGCTCTGGAACATCCTGGAGAAACCTGGGTCTTCCACAGCTGCCCGAATCTTTGGAGTCATCTCCATCATCTTCGTGGTAGTGTCCATCGTCAACATGGCCCTGATGTCAGCCGAGTTAAGTTGGCTGGACCTGCAGCTGCTGGAAATCCTGGAGTACGTGTGCATTAGCTGGTTCACCGGGGAGTTTGTCCTGCGCTTCCTATGCGTGCGGGACAGGTGCCGCTTCCTGAGAAAGGTGCCAAACATCATAGACCTCCTTGCCATCTTGCCCTTCTACATCACTCTTCTGGTAGAGAGCCTGAGTGGGAGCCAGACCACACAGGAGCTGGAAAACGTGGGGCGCATCGTCCAGGTTTTGAGGCTGCTCAGGGCTCTGCGCATGCTAAAGCTGGGCAGGCATTCCACAGGTATTCAGATTTCATTGATTCTTTTTAATTTGCCGTTGTTTGTAACATTAGTGCTTTGACCACGGTTGAAGGGAAGCACTCTCTGAACTGATTTTCAAAATTAGTAACTCCCGTACTTTATCCAACCATGATTTCCAAACAGGTATTGGAAAGCCAAACCTTGAAGTTGTTATCACAGGTATAGAGAATAAGATGTGTCTCACACATTTTCCTTCCCTAAGACATTTGAGAAACAATTTGACCATTTGTTAACCTCAGTTTACCTTGACCTAGGGCTCAGAAGATGTACAAAAATTAAAGAAACTCTGCTTCTAGAAAGTTCTAGATAAAATATGCATAAACAGCACATAAAAATATACACATAAATTATATATAATATATAGGGACGTAAGTCAGTTTCTCTTCTGTGTCCAAGGAAGTGCTTACCACACATGTTTCCTGGCAGAAGAAAAAGTCAGTCCTCCATAGACTTCTCTGGCTTTGCAAAGAGAGATGACCAGGCACCGGTGGCCTTTCCATAATTTTTGAAGGAGCAATGGAAATATCTGCTTTGAAAGAAAGCAGAAGACACCAATTAAATGTTTCATCTAGTATCTGAGAATTTTCTTGTCCCTAATCTGGGATGCATGAGAGAGAGATGGTGACAGGAATTAATTTGCTTTTTGTGTGTATCATAAAACCTTGAAAATCTAATGAACATTCTCCCTAGAAAAATCTCCACACAACACACAAACCCAATTGTACATGAAAATCATAGTCAAAGTCAGGGGAAATCACATAAATCCACTAAAAATGATCCTTGCATCCCAAGGGCAGTGATTCTCAGTGGCTGGCCCTGCAGCCGTTGGGTTTTCTGGAGTACATTGTGTTACCTTATGTTTGACTATAATGAAAATAAGAATCCCTTGAAAAGCTTGTTAAAATGCAAATTATGAGCCCTGATCCATAGAGAGTTAGATTTTAGTATTTGGGGTTGGATCCAGGAGCATACATTTTAACAAGCTCACAAGTGACTTTGAAATAGGTGGTCCTACACTTGGAGAAACACTGCCATATTAATACAATGCATATTAATGCAATACATCGGAATACAAATAATTTGGCTAACAGTTTTTTAACTACCTTATTTCCTGAGATATGTTCCTGACTGGTCACCTTAAAGAAGGTGATGGTAGTTGTCATCGGTAGTTAACCTCATATGGATTTTTTTCCTGCATCTCTGAGGTAATTAGGACTTATCCTAATATAATTTTGGTAGCGTATCTTCCTAGCTAGTCTCACATACCAGGATTTGATAATGGGGTTTCCAACAACTTTTCAAAGTACCACTCTTTGTTTTCTGACAAACATAATAGGATGCTTTCTTCTAGTATTTATAAAGTCTTCACAGGATTCAATTTAAAAACACCCAGTAAAGACTACATTTTTTTCCCAAAAGAAAGAAAAAGAAAATAATAGTAATTTCCACAATGTCACCTCTTCAAAGGTTTTTTCACTTCTAAAGCAATATAAAGTTTTAATAAAGCCTTAATTTATTGAAAAGACATGAACACTTGAATAAATATTTGACAATTTTATCTTAAGCATTACATTTAGCAAAATATGGACATAGATGTCAGATTACCCATGTATTAACTATAAATATAAATTGAGAGTTATTATAAAATGGCAGCTCCTTGGGAGGACAATGGGGGTCCAGACTGCCTAGATTTAAATCCTGGCTCTGTAGCTTTGTAGTAGATATACTGCCTCTCTGTGCTCAGTCTCGTCATCTGTAAAATGGCATAATAATTATGATATCTATCTCACCTTGGTTTCTGAGGATTATCTGCGTTAATAGATGTAACATGCAGAAATTCAGACCACTTTGTGTTTCTTTACAAAATTGTTTAGAACATTTCATCTTGAAATAAGAACAGTCTCCCCAAGCACTATGCTTTTCCTCATATGCTGTCAATTTATTTCAGAAATGCAATTCACTACAGAAACATCAGGCCAGTTTTCTAATGGGTATTCTAAAGCTATTCTAAAAACTTTTCTTTTGAAGTTAAACATCAAAGTTAATGTTCATTCATCTTTAAAAATAGCTGGTAAATAATTAAAGATAATCTCAACATTTTAAGAACAAAATTCAAAATAATGAGAGCACAAATAGTGTTTTAATGTAGTTCAGATAGTCTCGACTGAGTGAATAAAAATTTTAAAATGATTCGAAGAGGTACTGCTTTGGATTTCGGTGACAATATCATTATGACATCAGGTTGATGTGACTTTAAAATGTAGGTACACTTTTAGCAATATCTCCCCACTGTTCAGGAAGATGCCTTATTCAAATCATAGACCCATTACAGGCTCATCTTACTCTCCTGAGGCCTTAGTCTTTTCAGAGAAGGGATTGGACTCTCCTGAGTCTGTCCCTCAGGGGCTCAATGAATCAGAAGTGGGAAATCCACGAATGCCTCATAGCGAGTGAGTTTCCCAGTGGCTCCAGTCCCCCATGCCTCTCTGCAGTGGAGGAATATTCCGTACTCAGGTCTGTCTCCTCATAAGAAAGCAGAAATTCTTGTACTCAAGGGAGATATTTCCCTACGGCTTTGGTATTAAGGATCAGCATTCCAATGGGTGTCATGGGAGGTCAGGAACCCCTCCTGGTAAACCTCTAAGAATGTCCTCTGAATGTGCATATGATAGTCTCATGTCAGTATTGTCACTCATGCCTAGCTTGTTTCCACTGCGTCACTTCATTCTCATGGTGTACATCCTTTACTGCCTCTGGCTTTCAGATAATGATATCCTGATTGTATTAAACTTTACGGAATGGCGAGAAAAACAGACACATAAAATATAAGGAGACAGCATAAAACTGGCATTAGAAAAGTGTGCCGAAGGAATGCATTGAAATGCAGGTCTGACCAAGTGAGTCCTCCACATGCAATGCTGCCAAGGCCTCTCATGGTGTAGACTAAAGTATAAATTCCTATCATACATCTCCTGTCTGCTTTTTAGTCTCATCCCTCACCATTTCTTTTAATAAGTAGTGGTATTTAATAAATACATAAGTGAATGAATGAATCTAATTATATTTCTTTCTATCCTCCTCAATCTGGCCCCATCAACTAGACTATGAGCTTCCTGAGGACAAAGATTATGAATTATCATCCATGTATCCCCAGAACATTGCCCAAAGCTGGAGACATATTAGATGTGAAATGCGTGTTTCTCGGTGGATAGCAGGGATAGAAGAGGGGAAGAGAGGGAAGGAGGGAGGAGGAGTGGAAGGGTGCCAATGACTGACAGCGGTTGTTCTGTTGCAGGATTACGCTCACTTGGGATGACGATCACTCAGTGTTATGAAGAAGTTGGCCTACTGCTTCTGTTTCTGTCTGTGGGAATTTCTATATTTTCTACTGTGGAGTACTTTGCAGAGCAAAGCATTCCTGACACAACCTTCACAAGTGTCCCTTGTGCATGGTGGTGGGCCACAACATCCATGACTACCGTGGGATATGGGGACATTAGACCAGACACCACCACAGGCAAAATCGTGGCCTTCATGTGTATATTATCGGGAATCCTTGTCTTGGCCTTGCCTATTGCTATTATTAACGACCGCTTCTCTGCTTGCTACTTCACCTTAAAGCTCAAGGAAGCAGCTGTTAGACAGCGTGAAGCTCTGAAGAAGCTTACCAAGAATATAGCCACTGACTCATATATCAGCGTTAACTTGAGAGATGTCTATGCCCGGAGTATCATGGAGATGCTTCGATTAAAAGGCAGAGAAAGAGCAAGTACTAGGAGCAGTGGAGGAGATGATTTCTGGTTTTGAATTCACTTTGATTTTATTTACAAAAGCTTGTGTAAAAGTAACTCAATTGATAAAGCCTTGATATGGATGTCTGTATACTGCTGAGGAGTCTCTTTTGAGTACTACCTGTGTTAATTTTTGCTGATACATTGCTTGGTCTGCTAGAATAGTTCACATCCCCCAAAACAACTACACATTGCTTTGACACACCTGAGCCTCAAAAATTGCCATTTAACACAACCCAATACAACTAGACCAATATACACATGTCTGAATTGTCAAATATAAGATAATATTGCAATACCTCCAACAAAGTTAAAAGTTTTATGTATCACTAATGTTAACAGATTTTTGCAGCACTAATTTTTAAAAAAATGGAAGTTAAACTGCATAGCCCAGTGAAAAGATAAGTGAACATTTAAGAACACAGTGAACAACTTTGCAATTTAAAGATATTTTCCAAGTAAATAAATCAGTCTTTTCTCCATCAGTTAGAGCTGATGAATATAACAATTGGCTTTTCAAGAGAAAATCCTGATTTGATGGTCATAGATGGTGTCCCTTTCTTCCCTCTGGTGCATACTGCTGGCTACAGATGGACTGAGCTCTGTATTCCCTCATTACTCTTGGAGGTGGGATCCTGAAAGTGCTTAGACTGCGATAGAAGAGTAATGCACAAAGACTTCGAGAATTATCCATCTTCATCCTCCCCACTGAGGGCAATATGTGGAGTACAAAGCTGATACCTCTGAGTACTCCATGGAAATTAGATGGTCTTAAAAAATCTCATTATTGATATAGTGTTCAAGTTATGTCTTTAAAATCATGAATATGTAAATGGGAGGTAGTGAACATCCAAAATTTATGCACTGAAATTATTAAATAGTCTTATTTCATAAAATGATATGTTGAATGATATCACTGGATGAACTTGAAGATCTTTTATTTGTCAACAAAAAATATTATGGATAGCTCTCTGATTGTTGGGGTAAATAGCAAATGTTCAAAGTTTGCACGCATTTGGACAGCATTTTGACAGTAGTTCATGATAATAAAATTCCTAGACATTCTGTTACATAATTAAAGCCAAGAGTTCTAAACCTAAGAATTAGTTTATGATTCCCCAAATTCTAGTAACTGTGATTTTTAAAACTAAGAATAATATGGAGTATCTCTTGGGGTCATAGTGCCCCAATAGAATGAAAATTGGTTCTTGGAGGGCAAAAATATCTCACTCTTTTTATTCATAAAACGCATATATATATGCAACACATAAACAGTTATAGAGTTTATCTATGGTATTAGAATTTCATGGGGTGGGAAATTAGAAAAAAATGCCTAAGAGGCTCCTTACCAGGGTTGGGTCATGATAAGAAAGAAACATTGAGAAACACTGCTTTAATATATGGTTAGACCATATTTCATCAATCCTATTTAAGATACCCTATTTTTGTTTCTTTTGAAGGAAATTTCTTTTTTTAAAAAAGCTGGCACCTGAGCTAACATCTATTGACAATCTTCTCTTGTTTCTTCTCCTTCTTCTTCTTCTCCCCGAAGCCCCCCAGTACATAGTTGTATATTCTAGTTGTAGGTCCTTCTGGTTGTGGCATGTGGGGCACCGCCTCAGCGTTGCCTGATGAGTGTTGCCATGTCTGCACCCAGGATCGGAACCTGCAAAACCCTGGGCCACCAAGGCAAAGCTCTCAAACTTAATCGCTCGGTCACAAGGCCAGCATCTAAGACACCCTATTAGATCATGAACAAGAGAGAAAGAAACAAAGGAAGGAAGGATGGTAGTAAGGAAGGAAGGAGTTCCGAAAGAAAGGAAGAGGAGAGAGCAGGCTATCGATTGTAAGATGCCATTGATTGCAAAATGCATCTAGATTTTGAACATGTAAAAATTTTGAATATGCTTCCTAAAATTAATGAAATATTATTTTTGCTACCTCCAGTTTTCTGGTATGCATGTTTAAGCTCTAAAAACATTTTCATTGATGGCATGAGTTTTAGATTCTATGCTAAAGTACTTTAATCCATATGGCTTGCTTCCACTTCTCCCAAATATTGTGAAAGATTTAGGAGATATAAGTAGAAATATAATAAATATTTTCCCTCTTACACAGTTCACAGGTTCTAGAGCATGGCATAGAGCCACTAGTTCTAGTATAAATCTCTCCACAGTCCAAAGGGGAAATAGAGTTAGACACAGGAGGCAAATTTACCCTAACTTTCTAGAACTCTCTCCAATAAGAATGGGTATTCTGATCCAGCACTGTGCTCTGTATTCATCATGTATTATGTCACTTTATCCTCAAAATATCCCTATTATACAATTACTATTCCTATATTCTTCTAAGTATATAGTTTATATATTTATTCATTCCACAAATATTTATTCAGGATCCATCCGTGTGCTGGGCATTAGAGATTCTTTGTTAAACCAGACTAAGTCCTAATCTCTTGTATTTAACATTCTATTTGAGGGTGTGAGGGAAGCACAGATGACAAAACTGAAGCATAAAAAGATGAGGTTTTTGTTGTTAGTGCTATTGAGTCCATTCTGACACCCAGCAACCCTATGTAAATACAGCAGACTCCAGAACCCTGCCCCATTCTCTTCTGCCATCCTCTCACTTTCTGGCGCTCTGTCAGACAGTGCTCTGCTGCTACTCATAAGGTTTTCGTCACCACTTTTTTGAGAAGGGGGTGTCCAGGTCCTTCTTACTAGTTTGTCTTATTCTAGAAGCTCTACTGAAACCTCTCCATCATGGGTTACCCTGCTGGTATTTGAAATACTGGAGGTGTAACTTTCAGCATCACAGCAACATATGGCCACCACGGTAAGACAATGGACAGACGGGTGATGCGGTTCCCAGACTAGCCACCAGAGCCGGCTAGCAAGAGGAAGTTTGGCTGAATTCACGCAGCCCAAACACAGGTGACAGAGCCAGAAATAAATCCCAATCTGCTGGACTCTGAAAAATGATACTCCAAAAAGTCAAATTATAGATTTCACTATTCTCACACAACCTGTGTAAGGGATTCACTTCCTCGGCAGGCAAGCTAATTTGTTGTGGATAGAGAGGTTTAATATGCCTTAAGAAAAATATCAGCTTATTCTCAGAGGTGGAATGGTGCTTTTAAGGAACAGTTGTTGTCAAGCCTTACGGTCATTATACCAGATAAGGAAAACATTAACTTTAGAGTAATTAATAGTTGGAAAATGAAAAAAGCTATGTGTGTTACATATATATTTTTATTTTTCCTACCACAGAAGATTCTAAACATGTTCTTCACAAATGTGGTGTGTTGTGTATAAATTTTGTTGAGATGTGGACATTTCAAAAGAAGTTTTTCAATTCCGCTGTTTAGTCAACTTTGCTGTTATGTGAAATATCAGGGTACTTAATCAACAAATGTACATATAGGCAAAACAAATTTAAGTAACAAATAAAGGCAGGAACTCTGTTAATTTTATATCCCATCATTTAAAAAATATTTGACATTTTTCACAAATCTAAGAATTCTTGCTATAAAACTGTTTAATTTATTTGGAAATATAAATAATGGAATTATCAGCTTTAAGCTATTTAGAGAACACGAATTAAAAACATTTGAGTACACAGAGCGCCCAGAAGTAATGCTTGAGTATCTGGAAGAGCAACTTTAAGAAATTACTTAGATATCTCTGGTAAAAGTGGTATCATGATCATGTTTTACTGTTTGTTTTCTATATATACAAGGAGTTGTTGCATCCTTTTAATACAAATTAATATTAAATATAATGTATTCAATGCACAAAGAAATTAACTGAGGTAGAAATCTCAGAGCTGTGTTTCCTTGTGGAATTCTTACTCTCATTAAAATCTTTTGACTAGCTCTTGCAGAAAATATATATGCTTGCCCAAGTTATCTGAGCAAAACATTATCATTGGGTAAGCGTACTGCTTTGACAAACATTTCCAGTGATACATTTTGTTAACATGAAAAGCCTACTCTTTTGAAATATTAGCCTTGAATATTTCTGTCTTATCAGTCCTTCAGTTCAGGTCCAAGAAGATATTGTTTGGCAAATGATGTGCTCTAATGCTTCCCTGGGTGATTTTCCTTTGCAAAGCGCCCCCACTCCCAAATGTCTCGCCAAGCCATATTGATATATGGAAGAAAAATGTCACAAAGAGAAAGCTTTCCTGATATAGTCCACTGGAAAGTGCTTACATAGTACATCTTTAGAGGTAGTGGGATAACCTGGGTACTCACTGTCTTCATGTCTTCACTCACCTTATATTAAAATCACTCCCTTGCTTACCCCCTCAACTCCATTGCCTCTCTCTTCCTTCCTGGTATTCAACTGGTAAAACCCAATTAATTAAATCCAATCCAGTGCCTACTTGTGCCTGCCCCTGGAGAGCTGGTCATGATTACAGAAAAAAACAATGTATGCTAACTGCTCTCGTTTTACATTTATGCCTACCAGCCCAAATGGGACGTACGGCTGCTAAGCAATCATTCTGCACTCCTGAATTTATTCCCTCTCTCTAGATAAATATAAACCTCTAACACCTCCTTTGATTCCACTTTCACTCAGAAAATAGAATCAGAAGAGATATTCCAAGGGCCGGCACCCACATTTATCCGCCTACCTCCATCTGTTCCTATTCATTCTGCCTTTCCTCCTCTTACAAGGGTTGAACTATCCACACTATCCCTTCTCTCCAACTCTAGGACATTGCTTCAGAAAGTCTCTCTCCTCTCCCCACTGTACTATCACCTTTTCCCTTCCCTACTGGATCATTCCATTCAGCACAAAAACATGATTTAATTTTTCCAATCTTAAAAACAAAAACAAAAACAAAAGCAAGCAAACAAACAAAAAACTCTTTGAATCTACTCTGTCCTCTAAGAAACACCCCATTCCCTGTTCTCCTTTATGGCAAAACTCCTTGACAGCATTTTCTATACTTACTCTCTCCATTTCTATATTCACTTTTTTTCTCCTATTCTTCTCTAAAAATCCACTCAAGTCAGTCTCTCACGCCTACATCTCCTCGAAAACTTTTCTTCTGCAGGTCAGTAATTACCCCGTCATTGCTAAATCCAACTGTCAATTCTCAGACTTCATATTGCTTGATCCATAATTAACCACAAGGTTAATTATAGACTTCCTTGAAATACTTTCTTCACTTGACTTCTAGCCCACTTTCTTGACTCCCTCCATCCCATTGTTCAGTCATCTTTTCTGTTTGAGGTGGTCAATCAGGACTTAATCCTGAGTTCTCATCTCTCTATTTACATTGCTCCCTTGGTAAACTCATCCTGTTCCATGGCTTAAATACCACTGACGCTTGGTCAAGTCCCAAATTCCTATCTCCCCTCTCTCTTCCTACATCATCAGATTTGTGTACATAACTACGTATTCAATATCTACACCTGGATGTCCAATAAATATCTCATGATTAGCGCATCCAATACTAAATTATTGATATTTCCCCCAAACTCCATATTAGTTCAAGCCCTCTGAGAAGCAAATGGCAAGACAGTTGATTATCGTAATATCTATGATGTGCAAGAAATTTAGTGGGGGGAGAAAAGGCCTGTGAGGGATAAAGAGGAGCAATCTAGAGAAGGTGGGAAGAACCTTCAGACCATGGTGCGGATCTGACACCTGTGAAGAAGAGGGAGAGAGGAGGATTGGGTAAAGAGGATCTCTGATAGCAGCCCAGTTCTAAGAAAATTTCATCCAGGTTGATGGATAGTCCTGAGCAAATGTAGCCCATTAAAGAGTCTCACCTCTTTTAGAAATGGGACTGCATTAATACCTCAGAGGGCACCAGCTTGTGCTGTCAGTCAATCATGCTTCCTTCAGGAGGAGATCCGAGCAGTGCATTTTCATGGCAACCACAGTCAAGCCTTGGAACTGCATGGATCTGCTTCGGCATGCATGTTCAGAAGTAGCCCCTCCGTGGATCCCAAGGTCCTCTCTTTCTGAGGAGCAACTTAGAAAAGAAAGTTGGTGGATGAACTAGAGCATTCGTTGTTCCAATTGGTCTTGAAATAGGAGCTAGTAGTCATCCTCTCCCTCCTCCATTGTCCACAGCACCCCCATTACAGCACATTACCCCAGCATCCCAAAAGAGTTATACAGAAAATTCTAGTCTGCTTATATTAACAACAGAAAAAAATTTATATCCTAGAAAACTCTTTTAACATTATTGTGTACTGAAGTGCACCATAATTAGTTATGCTGCACAGAATTGTCATTGCCATGCCACAAAATTTTACTCTTGAACAACAGCAAAAAAGAGCATTAATGAAATGATATTCCAGGGGGATATTTCAAAACAATTTAAATCCCATTTTATTCATTTCTGAACTGGTAATCTCACATTCAGTATGCTTCTGTTTTAACGGACACTATTAATAGTCCAATGATTCTGAAAAACACTTTCATGTTTACATATTAACTTATGTAAAGTCACTGAGGTAGCTAAATACATTTAGCTTTCAACAACACGATGCAACTAAATCTGAAATAACAGGGAAAATAACTTGACTTCTCGATTTCCGCTTCACGTTCTAAGTTGAGCTACATTTCTTCCAATTATACGAAACCTTTGCCTTCTTTAGAAGGTCTATGGTCTAAAAAGCTTCATAAGTTAAAGAAGATAATGGTAATGTGTGTATTTTCTACATTATTCTATTGTTCAATACCCAAATTATTTCCAAAGAAACGGTAATTGAACGAAGTTTTGACAAGTTTAGCACACGGGCGTGTATGCGTACGCACACAGAAATAAAAATGGTAACAAACGTGGTAACAATGGTAACAAAAAGGGTAACAAATGTGATTTTGAAATTATGGGAGGGAAAATGTTCCTTGACATACATCAATAATCACCTCAACACTTCACGCCGGATATGTAGATAGAATTTCAATCCTCTAAGTAAGAAAATGAAATCTTTAAAAAGCAATTTCAGTTTCTCTAAACCAAGACAATTTTCTCGAAACCATGTCTTTATACATGTCTTTGCTCTACAGCAAATGTTTTATCTTAGTCTATAATTATTATTGTCAGCTAATTCTAAATGGTTCACGTGAAAATAAAAGACAGTTACAGTTGCTAGGGAAACTATACTTTGTAGGAAATCCATTTCAACAGACCTTGCTACTGAAGTTAAAAAAATACCTTCACATACATAGTATCACCTTGACCAGAGGCCAGCAGGAAAAGAAAGAAAAAAGAATAAGTGACTGAAAATGTAAAAATAAAAACCTTTCTTCTACCTTTGACTATACTCGTAGCTTCTTTCCTCACATGAGCTAATTATCTCTAAGATTTCAAACAAAGGAAAATTACTACTGCCTGCAAAAATCTCTATGTATAACAGTGGAATTTCTTTTTTAACTTCAAAAATAGACTATTTAACTTTATAATAATAATCTTAAGAAACATACTATCAATGGACATTTGAAAAATTCTCTAACTTAACATTCTTTTACTCTCTCTTTTTATTTAATATTCTGTATATACTATTTTCCACACAGACTAATAAAATATACTTACAAAATAACTCAAAGAAACCAATTTGTTTGATTCCAAAAGCCTCAACTCATGGACAAATAGATCCTATCTCTCCACTTGGCATTCATCATATTATCTTGTAAACAGATCTTGTTTATTTTAGCAGAAATTTCAGAAGACATATTGGGTAATTCAATTAGCAAAATCATCTTTCTCACCCATTGCTGAGATGTATTTTCTAGAATTGTTTTGCAGAGGACAGAGCAAGAGGTTTTTATTTAATTTCATCTGACACCCTTTCAAGAACATTGTATATATGCAGAGAGAGGAGGTAGTTAACTGGTACCTACATGAGCAGAATAATTTATGATCTAGAAACAAAATAGTATCATGGGTCATTTTGTCCAATTCATATCAGAATTGGCAAGGACAGTATAATAACAGCCTCTTACCACCTTCTTTCAAATTTCAGACTGGTCGATTTATGGATCAAAGAATGAGTTATAAAACACATACATCTTGAAGTCAAATAAAAGTAGTTTTTATAAAACTAATATTGGAACCATTTTTGATACCTGTGTAGTGTTCTTCTGTGTTGCCATTTTAATACCAAAACCAGATCTCTACTAGAAGTAATCACAGGGCTCTTAACTCCCAGATTTGGAAACAATTTGAATTATTTTAACATACAAAGCGTGTTTTTTTTAAAACCACAGGTCAAAAACCATTGAAGGATGATGAAATAAATTGAGTTGTGACCATTATTTTTAATGGAGTGGATGGAATACAATGAAATGAAGAAGTAGAGTAGAATGAAATGGGACAGGATGGAATATGAGAAGATAGCATAGCATAGCATATACCATATTGAAGCACATCTCACAAGTCCTTAGCAAGAAATTGCAAAGAAACTCTGCATTCAATTGTGAGAGCATCAGGAGAGGGACGCAGAGGGAATGTGCTGGAAGCATGCGTGGGCTAAAGGACTACTTATCTTATTTCTTGATTTTGTGGTATATGATTGTGTCTATTAGTTAAGATTTCACAAGCCAATTTTATGTCAACATAATTTACAGTCAGTTGTGAGCCAGGACAAGCACATTTTGCCTGCTATTGGCAAAATCATCTGTTCCAAGGAGGTTTTCTTACAAACTTTCTATGTAATTTTTGAAAGATTATCAGTGGTATGACAGTCTCTTAGTTGATGTTAATAGTAATATTTTAACTGAATGGACACAAATTACCCATAAAATGGATTACATTATCATATTAAAAAACAATAATGTGAAAATTACAGGACATGTTTAAGACCTACTGCTGGAACTTAAAGTGTAAATAATGATGATATTTGAAACAAAAGATCTCTCTAAGCAGCAAACTACTCCTTCATTTGAACTACATACTAAAAAAAAAAACACTTGATGACAGATTTAGAGTATAATTTTATTAAATGTACAAACCTCAATAAAAATAACAGATTTCAACATATTAATTTTAATGATATCCCTGCAAAGGAAAGATTAAAACTTCAAAATTGAAAAAATAATTGGAAATACAGCAAACTGCCTTGTTGATGTCCCCAAAATATTTTCAAAGAAAAAACATTAATTTACCAATATAATGCCCTAATTTTCTATAGCTGCTAATAAAAGAAGATATTTTTACTTTATTTAGATCTTAATTAAGGACAAAAGAGAAAATAAAATGACTCACACAACTTTGCAAAGAATTCTTCCTACGGTAGGTATGGAAATGGAATGTTTGATTTTTTTAAATGGTGTATCAGCTGACGAATTCAAAACTATACTTCCTAGTGATAACACAATATCTTGTGTTTTTTCCTAAAATTAATTAAACTTATTACGTCATCCTGAAACGTACCGGTTGTCTCACAAAAAGTCTCAGAGAGGTTATGTTAGGAGACAATCTGCCATGCGTCTCTTGCATTTCTGCATATCTTGCAAACAGAAGCACTGATAGCTTTGTTCCAGAATATCTTTTCAAGGATATCTGCATAGCACAAAATGTTGGAAAATAGAGATAGTGTCTCCCCTGAGACAGAGATAGATTTGTGTGATGCTCAGGATAATAAAGATAATGTCTCCCTTTGAATCAAAGGTTGGACATATTTACTTAAAGTCTTTTAAAAGATTAGGGTTTTCAAAACTCAAGTTCTTCAACTGTGACACATATCCATTGCATGTGCAACATTGACCAAGGCCACCTCCATGTCACCCTCATGGGACTTGGGAAGCAAGAGAAATATGAAGCTCATGCTGCCTCATTTGCCATGAGTAATAAAGGCCTTCTTCTCTGTCCCAAGAGTCTCATGTCTTTTGCCTGGATCTTTGAAACTATAGCAAGCTAACTTGTTAATTTACAAAAAGGGCAAAATTTCAGACACTTCACAATTCTTGACAGATTGTGAACTCAAAAGAGAATTTCATGTTTTTCTAAATGTAAAGTAACCATGGTTGGCGTATATTTTCTACTTGATATTTTGGTAATAAAAATGATGATTTAACTGGCATTTTAAGCATTCTTTATGGGCTAAGCTTTTGGAGGGAAAATGAACAGTATTGTCAATATACCAAACATATGTGGAGGCTTCCAAAAGTATTACTGCTATGGCAAAGAAGAGTCAATGTCATCACCCTATTCCCACATGTTCCCAAAATATGTGGCATCAAGAATTGATTTTGAATCAAACAAAATTAGAAATATATTTATACCTTATTTCTGTCTCAAAATTTTAATCATTACTTTATAGAAGAAATTGCTATTCAAAGCTCTGCATCAATAATTGAGTTAAACTTCACCTTGAGCTTAAAGAAAGTAAATTATTACAATTCACTCATTATTACAACTATTAAAATTTGGTTCTTCAATTACATTGAAAGGTAATTGTCAGATATTACGTTTATTGTGATTTTAGATTAGGGTTAAAGAATATTTTACATTGCTGAACAAACAGGAAATTTTTATTATTCACAACTTACTTAATTGAACCAGAATTTTCATCCTTGACCAAGATGGAGGAATGAAAGGGAAAAAATTCAACCAGGCATGACAGTGTGCATAGCTTTATCTTTGTGTGTTCTGGACAGCCAGACACACTTATCACACTAAATTAAATATTTTCTAATTTATAGGGAGGTGGTCTGAGGGTCTTTCTCAAGAGCTATTAGATATTAATAAAATGATATTTGACACAAAATTCATTTTGTAGAAAAGGAAAACTTTATCTTACATGTACGTGTGTGTATGTATGTTATGGGGATGTTTACTTGGTCACTACATAAAATGTATTTCTTACTGCAATGTTTTTAATATTTGAAAACACTCATATATATAAGGAAACTATTATTCAAGGTTCTCCAGGGAAACAGAACCAAAGATACATATATATATATACACATATATATATAATATATGTATATGTATATCCAATATATATATATGCATGTGTGTATGTATATCCAATATGTCATATGTGTGTGTAAATATATATATTTTTACACACACACACATAATAAGGAATTGGCTCGCTTGACTATGGAGGCTGACAAATCCCAAAATATGCAGTCAGTAAACTAGAGACTCAGAAGAATCAATGGTGTGGTTCTAGTCTGAATGCCAGTAGACTCAAAACCCAAGAAGAGCCGAAGTTTCATTTTGAGTCCAAAGGCAGAATAAAACCAATGCCCTAGTTCAAAGGCAGTCAGACAGGACGAGTTCCCTCTTAGTCAGTCGTTTTGTTCTATGCAGGATTTCAACTGATTAGATGAGGTCCACGCACACTAGGGAGTACAATCTGGTTTATTCAGTCTACCAATTCAAATGTTACTCTCATCCAGAAACACCCTCACAGACATTCTCAGAGTAACATTTGACCAAATATCTGTATACCTGGTGGCCCAGCCAAGTCGAAACATAAAATTAACCATCACACCATGTAAACAAGTGAGGAAACTGGAGTATCCAGATACTCAGAAATTTATCCAAGGCTACACAACAGGGGAGGGATCCAGGAGGCACTCTTTGGTTTACCTCACCTTAAAACATCTATTTCTACCTTTCAATCACTCTGCCTTAGAGCCAAATAGAATTAGATGTTTTTCAATATTATAGTATTAGAAGGCATAAGGTAATGTCACAAATAAATCATTTTTCTTAAAAAAATATATATGCTCCTGAATCTCATAGTAATTATTTCTAGGGTCGCTAAAGAAAACTACAACTCACACAAATTATAAACTACCAAAGATGCTCTTTTTCTAGAGTTATGATAGTGGTCTGGAAATATAATTAGACACAGCCCACCCAACCCCCTACCTTCTCATACCATAATGTCAGTATCATTTTCCCCAATCCACATCTGAGGTTAAGCTAAGCTGAGCATGGACATGAGCTACTCAAGACTGAAAACCAAAGATAACACAAGAGCTAGTAACACCAAATACAAAAATTATGCTATAATGAGTGTCTAATTGTCATGGTTACTCAGATTTTCCTTATTTATCAATAAATTATTAAATTATCTTCCATGTTCAAAACTAGGACAGGTAGTTAGGTATTGTATTAGCTGGGTTCTCCAAAGAAACAGAACCAATAGGATGTGTGTGTGTGTGTACAGAGAGAGAGATTTTAAGTAATTGGCTCACACTATTTTGGAGGCTGGCAAGCACAAAATCTGCAGGGTATGTCATCATGCTGGAGACCCAGGGGAGCTGCAGTTCAAGTCTGAAGGCAGTCCGCTGGCAGAATTCTCTCCTCCTTGGGAGAAGTCAGTCTTTTTCTTCATCATTCAACTGATTGGATGAGGTCCATCCACACGATGGAGCACAATCTGATTTAATCAAATATGCTGATTTAAATGCTAATCATCAAATAAAAGAAAAACCTTCACAGAAACATCTAGAATAGTATTTCACCAAATATCTGCATATCATGACCTAGCCAAACTGACACATAAAATAAACCATCACACTTATCTATGAAACAATGTTCAATATTATTTGTCATTAGGGAATTTCAAATTGAAACAACAATGAACTACCACTATGTACCTAAAACCAGACAGTACGAAATGCTGGCATAGTAACAGGAACTCTCATTCTTTGCTTGTCAAAATGCAAAATGAAATATCCACTCAAAAAACAGTTTGCAGGTTCTTAACTAAAAAGCTAAATATAGCTTTCCCCTCTGATCCAACAATCACACTCCTAGGTATTGATCCAATTGATTTGAAAACTTACGCCCACATCGAAACCTGCCCGCAAATGTTTATAGCAGCTTTGTTCATAATCACCCAAAACTGGAAGTAACCAATGTGTCCTTCAATAGGTGAACAGATAAATAAATTGTGTTACATCCATACGATGGAATATTATTCAAAAACATAAAAAAATTAGTTATTGAACCATGAAAAGATATGGAAAACCTGAAACGCATATTGCTAACTGAAAGAGTCAAGTCTGAAAAGGCTATATAATGTGTGATTCCAAATATATGATAGTCCAGAAAAGGCAAAATTATAGAGACAGTAAAAAGATCAGTGGTTGCCCAGGGCTCATGGTCAGGGGGAGGGGATAAATAGTCATAGCACAAGGGATTTTTATCCCAGTGAAATTATTCTGTATAGTATTGTAAATATAGATACATGACGTTATGCATTTGTCAGACCCATAAGACTTTACAGCACAAAAAACAATATTAATGTATGCAAAATTTAAAAAACAATAATTTAGGCGATTCCAGGAATAAATGCAGACCGTGACAAGAGAATGTAACCATGTTATGAATGTATGAAACAATGTCACTGAAGAAGATGGGAGAAAAGTGCTGTCCTAAGTAATTGTGGAAATCAATGGGTTCTGTAAGATTGAGGGCAAACAGAACTACACATAAAGGCTGTATTTTAGTAGATAAAGCTCTTCCCCACAACGTAGATATTCACAATTTTAATGCTGCTATGCATATATATTGGAATAGAAAAATTAACTAAATAGATGGCAGATGGTGGGAGCCAGGTTTCTCACTGTTGAAGTGAAAACTTATAGATAAGTAAGGGGCAGAGGTTGGAATGATCTATGTGGTAATTGATGAGAGTTGGATACATCAGTATGAACTCATGTTTAGCTGAGCATGGTTAAAGATGGTTACATATAGTAATATTTACACATTTGTGTCTATAAATGAGTTAGCATATATGCATATATTCTTTTGCTCTGTCAGCTGACAGGGTTAAAAGAAACAATACCCTGGTAGGAGCACACCTAGTGCTCAGATCCTGGTTTTTAATACCATTCTCCAATAAAAAGAACCAGGGATCCTTGGAGAAATAGTTGATTCTAGGCCTGAGGCAGGAAATACGTAAGATGAACTCGAAACATTTTATAGTGCCAGAAAGTAAGAAAGTGAAACAAACAAACACATGTTGTGGGCCTATGTCAAAGAGCATCGGAGCCAATTGTGAGAGCTCGCAGTGGCCAAAGGTGGAATAATCTGGGTAACAAAAATTATATTATAACTATTATAACCTATAGTACAAAATCAATATCCATGGGTCCATACTGATATAAATAAATGATAGAATAAATCAATAAATGGGGGGAAGAGACAAGTCTTCCATGGAGAAAAATTCCAAATAATTCATGTAGCTACTTCATCCTAAGGAATGGGGAGTATAACTCCATGCTCACTAAGTGTTGGCTGTGCACAGATACTTTCTTGGAAAGATTTCAGCAAAGTCAAGGGGAAAGAAAATATTTACAGTGGAGAAACTTGGTAAATACTGCCGTGTAATCAACATCCACATCAACAATCATAAATTGTATTGATAGTACATACCCTTGATATGATATGATGAAAATGGAACTTTACCTCTGGATCTTCCTCCCCCAAACCCACAACCCCAGTCTAATCATGACTAATCAAAAATATCAGACAAATTCTGAGACAGGGGTATCCTACAATATGCCTGACCAATCCTCAAAACTGTCAAGGACATCAAAGACAAGGAAAAGTATGAGAAACTCTCACAGCCGAGCAGAGACTAAAGAGGCATAATGATTAAAAGTAATGTGGTTTTCTGGATGGGATCTGGGAACAAAAAGGATAGTAGGTGAAAACTAAGGACACATGAATAAGCTATGAACTCTGGTTAACAATATTGCATTAGTATTGGTTCATTAATCGTAACAATGTACCATACTAACATAAGATATTAATAATAGAAGAAACATTATGAGGCTGTATATGGGAACCCTCTGTACACAAGAACTCTCAATTTTTCTGTAAATCAAAAACTGCTCTAAAAACATGAAGTCTATTTTTAAAATGAAATGATTTGAAATATATATTAATTTATTTCTGCCTTTAATAAATCTTGTATCAAAATATGTGTTATTTCTACTCCAAAGAGAAAAGAAATTGTCATGAAAAAGAGACATACATGATTCACTGAAAGTCTCAGATCGCTTCTCTAAATAATTCACTCAAAACTTAAGGAGACAAAGATATGACTATAATGTTTAATAATGCAGCCTTTTCAAGTGCAGAGATGGGAAAGTTACAATTTCAATGAAATATAGGGATTATCTAAAATTTCCTTCTGACTTACATTGTAAATATTGAAAATAAAATGCTCATTTAAATTTTTAACTAAATTCTACATCCACACTGCACATAGCTATTTGATTCTAGACGGATTGTTTTCTCTCTCAGGCTTACTTGGTCTGCCTTTATGTCAACATAATTATAAAGGGCACTAGTTATTTCTTTGCTTGTATTAAAAGAGATTTATCTCCTCCAAAGAAGCTCGCAAAATAGTTACATGGATAAACATAGATCAGTCTAGTTTGGCCTTATATTTAAGATTCCCTTATTGCGTTGCTTATTCAACAATCTCCCTGATCAAGATCAATACGGCTTCTCGTTTATTTTCCTTCAGAGGAAGGTTGGAGTTTTGTCATCTCACTGGCTGTGCAAGATTTGGAAGATTGGAAAAGTCAATTCCATACACAGCTTAAATAGAAGAAGATAAGCCTTGAGGGTGACCTTTCTTAATCATCTCACATTACCATGTCTATTTTAGACAGCGAAAGCTAGGACTCTAACTAACTCCTGCTAAATTATCTCAGCTTAACTGCTGAAAGCGTGATGGGCCAAGCATAGAGATGAGAAAAAAGCAAAAGATTCTCCAGTCTTGCTAACTATAATCAGACAAGATCCTGGGCTTTTTCCTACTTTTTCACAAAACCGACAAGAACCAAATAGACCGAATGTTCTACGTTTTTAAGGAAATTGTATTGTAAACAAACTCACAAGCCTGGCTTCCAAAAGCATGTAGATACTCAACTTTAAAGCAACCTCAGATTCTAAAACAGCCTAGCAGAAAGAAATGTCTAATAAAGGGATTCTAATAAAGAAATTTCTAAGAATTTTGCAAATTTTCTAAAGATTATATTATAATTCTATTGCCAAGGAATAAAATAAAAAGAAGATGATTTGCTTGTGTTTTCTTGAGTAAACACAAAAACCCAAAAATCACTGATATTTGGAAGTATTGCCTATAGTAAACAGTAATCCTTTAAGACTTGGCTTCATAAAACTAGGGGACAGATATTCTTCAAGAGGCAGTCTGTGAGAAGCAATACATATTAACAACCAAGTTTATAAAATGTATTGTAATAATTGCTCCAAGAGAAGTGTATAGAAAATGATGTGAGAGTTTTCTAAGTTGAAGGGAAGAGCTTCTTTTTAGAAGAAATGACATAAAGGAGATCAGGAAAAATGAGTACATAATAGGGAAAAACTAAAGATAGGATCAGAAACTAACTGGAATGAGATTATAAAGAGTCTAAAATGTCTTGGAATCTGGGAGTTTGGGCTTAATCTTCTAAGTCAATGCGTCCCAACATGCAATCAACATACCGCTGATGATACACAGAAAATTTTAGGTGGAATATGACAATTTTGTAATTTTAATGATTATTTACTTTAATGTAATTATAAAAACTATAATGTAATTATAAAAACATAAACAGCACCTAAATGCTATAATTTCATGAATATTATTACTTAGGATGGCATTAAATTGGCTATTGCCATTGCAATCCACCTTATGCAGAAACAAAGGCTGTGTTCGCACACACTATTAATGTTCCACACTTTCAGTAAGTAAACCATCCATCACAACCATTTGGAAGCCACTATCGGATAATCAGTTACTAGATTGTGAAGTGTTAATTTCTATATAAACTAATCAACTCAAAATTTTCAGATACTGATCGCAATTTGGACAAGAAAATTTTAAGCTCTGAAAAGGGTAACGGCAATTAGATAACATGGAAAAAAGAGAATAAAGGAAAATAATTTAGCACCCATCGAAATAAATGAACACTGTGTATAGATTAATCCAAACATCCAGAAACATAAAAAGAAAGAAAGATAGTCAACCAATCATTCGGTTGGATACGGATGGTACATTTAAATGATCTAGCTTTCAAAATCAATGGAAAGAAAATATAAGAGAGCGACAAAGAAAAGGGAAGTTACTAAACTGACAGCAGCCTTGGATTTTAAATACCATGAAGTTTCAATTGTCAGTAAGAAGCTTCTACATCAAATATCCATATGGAATGGAAATAGGAAGTAGGTCCTTATAAGGGTGAAAGTTTGATATCATGAAGGAAAACACCATTCCTCCAAATGACTAAACGTTTCATATAGAAAGGAGACCAATATCCTAGCCATAATGCATTTAACTCAATGTTTTGCTTATTTTTTTTGTATTGACTGCCTTTCTGAGATCTTACCTTCCCAATAAATTTCCTTATATTTGGACTGTACTTAAAATTTAAACTTGGAAGCTCCTGATTGCAACTGTGGTCTCAGATCTGTGACAGCTTACAAATCTTCCAGCATTAAGAGAATAAAGCCATATCATTTTAAGAATATGCAAAGCCGAGTGAATATCAGGGGTAAAACAGAATCCTCTCTTCCATATCTAAATCTTTGAATGCTATGGATTTAAATACATCCTTTAATTTACTACTCCAATAATGTGATATAATAGAATTATGTATAATTGAATGTTCTCAGTATTCATGAAAATTAAGTGATATCTTAAAATAAAATGTTTAATTTAGAATTTAGTTATACTGTTAGAAAATCTCTGCTGGGTTTCTGGGTGAAGATGAACATATGAGACTATCACCACAGCAACCAAACCTGTAAATAATATTGTGTTAGTCACAGGGAACACAATGTATGCTGTTTTTAATATTTCTGCCTTTACCCTTTGTCACTGCTAATTTATGTGCAATCTAACTCTAAATTTAACATGTGAAAATTGTCCTCTTTGAGTTAAAAATTACATATAAGACAATTCGTTTTCAAATATATGTCCAAGTTTATTCCGCAAGAATCTACCTAGTGACCTTTGCTGCTGATGGTAGTTATTAACCCTATTATTTGAGCTAGCAAATCTTCTATTGAGATGTAACTTGATTCATTGAAAAGCAAGCGTCTTTGGAGTCAAAATAAATCTGGATTCTAATCACAACTTTGCCATGATGACATTTTTCATCCTCTTAAAGTAGGGATAAAAATAGAATTATTTAGATTTGTTGTAAAGAGTAGGGATAAGGTATATAAAAAGCAGAGCACATATTAGATGGTTCAGTACATAATATATTTCATTGTATTGATGGAAAAATAAGTAGGCAGTATTTTAAAAAATTACATGAAACATTTCATTGACTGATATTCTTTTACATTATTCTGATATATAATCTATAAGTTTTGGGCTGAAAATTTATTTTTGCTATTTTCTTCTTAAACTTGAACGGTCAGCATTGTTTCCTAGGCAAAAAGAACCACTCTCCCACTTTAGGCCATCATTGTGGAGCAGTCAATCGTGAGTCCTCTCTCACCATAGGAACACAGTTGGGGCTGAGTCTGTGGAGGTCTTCCACACATGGACATTGTGCTGTATTCACTATGGATATATGAATCAAGCCCCGCAGTCAGTACTGGAAAAGACCATCTCTCCTCAGTGGAGTTGACAATGTCAGAGGATATGAGCCTGGCACTGCTGGAGGCCATCTTGTTTCCCTGGAGGAGAAAGCCTATACACAAAATGAAACCACGCTTGAGCAGTGATGGAGAGAAACATAGTGCTTAGGATATTTGAGGCCCATAATCCAGGTTTTCCAATTGCATTAGCCAATAAAAATCTTTTTGCTTACATTCATTTGAGTTGAATTTCTGTCATTCACAATAGGATATGATTTTTTTTCTAAAAGCTTCATTAATTTTCTTTTGACACAAATTTACAGTCAACTTGGAATTAATGTTTATAAATAGTGTGAAGAAGGGTGGGTGAGGCGTGGTTTGATTTTTTAAAAATATACTATAGTTCAAAACAATTATTAAAAAGACCACATTGCTCTGACATTTGTTGAACTTCCATTGTTCACAGAAGCATGAATTTGCTTCTCCACTCCGTTCTCCAATCTGTGGGTCTATTTTGCCTATCTTGTGTCAATGCCACACTGTCTTAATTACAGTAAGTTTATAATAACTCCATATCAATTAGAGCAAGTCCTCCCGTTTTGTTCTTCCTCAAGATTACCTAGGCTGTCCTTGGCATTTTGCATATCTGTATATGTTTTGAAACTGGCTTATCAATTTTATTTTTTAAACTTCTCAGATTTAATGAGTCTTACATTGAATTAATTTGTCAATTTGGAGAAATAGCTTTAAAATATTGAATTTTTCAGTCCATGCACAAGTTCTCTAATTATTTGGATCTTTTTTATTTCTATCAATTTTGTTTTCTATGAAGAAGTCTTATGTTAGATTTATTCTTAGCTGTTTTATGTTCCTGATGCATTTAAATGAAATTAATTTTTGGATGTTGATCTTCTGTCCAGAAACCTTGCTAAACTCACAGTAACTATATAATTTATTTTTTACTTTCTATATGCATAATCATAGTAACCGTAAATAATGACAGTTTCATTCTTCGTCTTCAGTCCTTATATCTTTTTAATCTTATTTCTTTTCTGCTGCACTGGATAGAAATTCTTGTCCAATATTAAATGGCAATGGTGATAGTTCGTATCCTTGTCTTATTCTTTTCTCAAAGTGAAAGCCTAATTTTTTTTAAGTGTTGGTCCAGGGAGATACTTCCTATGACATTCAAAATAAAAAGGAAATAATTTTAGGAAAAATATGGTGGAGAGAATGTGAAGGCATAGATGTGGAACACATTTTTTTTAAAAAAAGAAGGAAGAAAAAACATAGAACCAAATTAGATTTGTTATAATTGGAAGTCAACAATTTAAAATGTCATTGCCAGTTCTCTTGAACATTTTAATACCGATAACGTTATAGTTGCCAGGCACTGTGATTTAGAAAGCATAATATTTCTCTATGCAGCTTTCAGTCAACTGTTTCGAAGCAAAGATTTTTGGTCATTTCCATTACTAGATGCCAGAATACATCTAAGTATCCATATAATCAATCCAAATAGGGTAATCAAAATAACTAAAGTTATAAAAATCAGCTATTTTTCCTAATTTTTTTCATCTTCTATGACCTGAATCTCATTTTCAAGACTAAAATTTAAACCACTCTCTCTCCATCCAAATTAGGCTGGTATCTATGGTAGCCAGCTTCCCAGATGGCCACCAATGATTGTCACCTCCTGAATATTTACACATTTGAATAAGACTGACCCACCCACCCACCCACACTGAATAAGGCTGAGCTATGTAACCAATAAGATATTTCAAGAATTGATGGCGTTTGACTTTCAAGGGTAGGTCATAAAAGGCATTGATGCTTCCTCTTTGTTCTCTCTTAAATCACTCACTCTGAGGGAAGACAAGCACCATATTGCACGTATAGTCAAGCGGCCTATGGAGAGACCAATGGCCCTGAGGCCTCTTGCCAATAGCCATCACTAACTCGCCTGCCGTGGGAGTACACCATCTTGGTTGTGGATCCTCTAGACTCACTTAAGCTTTCAAATTACTGACATGTTGTCCAACATTTTCACTGCAATTTTGTGAGAGACTCTGAGGCAGAACCATGCAGCTAAGCTGCTCCCTTATTTCTCACACATGGAAACTGAGAGAATAAATACTTATTGTTGTTTTAAGCCACTAAACTTTGAGGTCATTTGTTACAGAGCAACAGATAACTAATACACTACCCTTGCTATATCCTCCTATATAGACTGGTATTTCCTGTATCATATTTCCATTTTCAGTTGTGCTTCTTCCCTCAAACTTAAAGCTATGTGAGAACAGACAGACTTTCTCTTTTGTTTATAATTATAAACCCAGGCTTAGCATAGTGGCTGTCATTTAGTAGGTGCTGAATAAATACATCTCATAAGAAGGAAGAGAAGGAAGATTAGAAGGTGGAAGGGTAGGAAGAAGAGGGAAAGACATTTCTGTTTGACCAAAGGTCTCAAGTTTTGCATCAGTGAAATGGATAGCCCTCATAGCTTTCCCACAAAATGCATCAACCACTTTTTTTAAAAAAAAGTAAAAAAAGAAACTAAATGTGATTAACATGAAGTTAATTCTAAAGTTGTTCTAAAATTAAGTCATGATATTTTTATTTGTATTTTAAGAAACAATGATCTTTATAGTTTAGTATAGAATCAACTATGGTTTCCAAAAGAACCAAGCACCTACATCAGACCAAGTGGTTCATCTTTCTTCCAAGACAGTCCTATTGTTAAGGGCCCCGTTATCCCTTATAGAGAACTATATTGTTAATTTATAGGGACGTTTTGAACTTCACTTCTTGGAAGCCAGAGTTGTAACAGCAGCAGGTAGGTCAAAGATCTGAGATACAGAGAGAGAGAATATTTAGGAATTCTGGCCCAAAATCACCTGAAAGTTTCCTAGATATCTACAGGGATTCTCAGTTTTTAAGATCTATGTAGGACGAAGTGGCCATTGAAGACACACAAGTGGTGAAATGTCAAAATTGTCTTTTAACAATCTGCAGTGTTGATATATAATTTGAATTTATATGCAATTCAGAAATATTGGAGGAAGTTGCAGAAATCAAGTAAGAGGCTTTGTTTAACCTAAGGGACAATTTACAATGGAAGAGAACTCTAAGGATGTGAGGCAATGTATACACCAAACGAATTCAGTGGAAGCAAAAGGAAAGCCGTAGGTAGCCTTGAATAGGTAAAAAGCTCTATGGTAATTCACAGAGAACTTGGGGAATCTGAATCAATTTTATGTCAGTCATTAAGAACAGAAAGATCCCAGATAACATATTGGAACAGATGATAAAACTTAGTTGAGTACAAACAGCATATGCCATTGTCTGATGGTGTGATTAGGAAAATACTGTTTAAAACTGGGAAATAAGCAAAAGAGTTTACTGGGTGTCTTTTCAGTGAAATGCCCCAGTCAAATGTTCTCTAGGGTCCCTCCAGGAATTATGTGTTTTATAAGAGTGTTCTCCTTTGATTGTCATTCTATTGACAAGGAGATTTTGGGATTCCATAGAGATAGAAGTTAAATTGTAGAAAACTGGTAGTAATGTCCATAGCAATGCAAATGCATTTTTTTCTGGTAAAGATACACTTGGAAAGATGACCCCAAACAGTACATTTATGGCTCAGTAGGCTGGTATTAACCAGTCTGCTATATATATATATGTATATATACACAGCATTCCTAAAGAATATATATATTCTTCAAATTCTCCTTTGAATAAATGAGTTGAATAAAATCCTTGACGTGTCCATTTTTTATTTTCACAAGAGTTGTGATTTTAACATTTTGAAAATTATGCTTGAACAACTTATTTTAAGCAGGCCTGTTGAAAGTGCATTTTAGAATGGAGGTAACTAAGAATCTCGTCTTTGCATATTTCTGGGATATCCTCAATACATGTTTAATTTGAACAAAATACTGTGTAAAACTAAAATAACTCCTATAAAAGGAGAGCAAAGGCTCCCCATATGACTTTATTAAAATCAATGTTCCAAATGCTAATTTCTGCTTACAATACAATAACTTCATCTTATCGCAGTCGTTTTCCTTACTTCTTAAAAGTTCTTTTCAAATTAGAAGTTGTATTTTGAGCAATTAGATATGTATGGTGCTTATTGTGTTTTAGTTAAGTTCTATTTCTGTCTATAATATTCAGTATTAAATAGGCAAATTTTAAAGGAAGTTTCCTGTTTTTCTAGAATAAAAAAGAGAAGTTTCAAACAATCAAAAACTAAACCCAACTAATCAGGAATGCATTCGACTAGTAGCCTTGGGGCCAAGCTTTGCTATCCTCTTCCTTCATTGTAAACCACAGTCCACATTAGGTCTTGAAAGGATTGTAATTGCACCAAGTTCTAGCTCATACACTTATGGAGTTCAAAGTAGTCCTTGAGTATAAACAATCTAAGAACCAAGAGGTTTTATTGCCATGGTGCTCTGATTTAATGAAAAGCCCGTCTTTAAAAAATACGCTTTTTCCTGCAATGTCTGCTAAATTCCAATATTCCCCTCACATTTGTTTCTTTTATCCTCACTACTTTTATTTTACACCATTATCTGTCTTCCTTTGATGTTCTGAATAAGGCTTTCTATAGAGACAAAAAAATAAATATTTTAGTCCAATGGTTAGCATTACATTTGACAGATTGATGTAGTGGTCTATGGAAATTACTAATGAGAATTTTATCGTTATAAAAAATTAGGGCAAAATAGTTGAATTATCTTTCCCACAGGAATGCTGACATTTTGCTCTGATTTGGAACGAATTCCTGTGACTACCAACTTGCTTTGGGCGATTGAAATTCTTGCTGTAACTCAGCTATTAATAGATATGACCAGAGGGTATTTGAACATACCTCTTAAAATGAAAAGGCCCTGGTCAAATGAAAAAAGAATATAAAAATAATTCTACTTCTTTTTTACGGAATATGCCCTTACCTAACACATTTTCGTAATGTCACGTTTGTTTCTTTAACAAAGACTTCTCTCATTATTTCCTTTATAGGTGAGAGATTTAGAGGAGAAATTGAGAAGGGGAAAGAAACTCCATTAGAGAACAGAAATAAAGATGGGAAAATAACTAAATGCTGCTTTATTCTCTGCAAGTCTGAAAATTAATATTATAATTATGGCCACTTTGCTGTACTTGCTTTAGAGGAAGTGGTAACCTCATCTCCCTATATCATGACAAATTAGTCTCGTGTTTTGATGAAGAAAAGTAATTTACATGCAAATAATGGTTCCAAAATATCAATCTTATTTCCTACTCCCTCCCACTAATTAAAGAGGTGACTTCTCCTTCTTCTACACTCTGTAACACTTTTTTTTTTAACTCTGGCATTTCCATCCTCTCCCAAACTAAAAAGACTTTGCTCTCATGACTTCCAAGGCCTGAAGATAAACTTATCACCTTAGTTAGTTGATTTCCCGCTGGAGTCCCGAAACTTCCTTTTTAAATCTTCCCTAGAGCATTTCATCTTGTGTATGTTTCTTGAGTCCACCAGGCTTGTTCTACCTTATGGTCTTTGTGTATGGTATGTTCTGAGTCTGAAACACTCTCCTGACCTTCATTCAAGGGTCTCTTTCTCAGTGAAGCTTTCTCTGTCTTCACTGTCTGAAAATGTAGCTCTCCCCACCCCCCTCCCCTACTCAAACATCTCAGCACTCGTTACCCACACTCCTTGCTTTATTATTCTCTTTGGCACTTACTGTAATTTGTCATAATATATTTTATTCATTTATCTTGCTAATGATCTGCATTCTACCACGAGAGCGAAAGCTCCTAAAGAGCAGGAATTTTGTCAGTTTTGTCACATTTCCCAGTTCTTAGACTAGTGTCTGGAATGTAGCAGGTACCCAGTAAATACTGGTTCTACGAATGAAGACCATGGAAGCACTAAAATAGTCCTGCAAGCTGTACCCCCTCCTTGAATTTTCTGTAACCTGAATAACTGAGAGTGCAACTAGCATCACATGGGAGTTTGTGAAATTATTTAATATTAAATGTTGTTTTCATAATTAAGAGTTTGGACACAAAAATTCCCAAACAGGATTTACACACTTAAATGTTTACAAGGACTAGGTGTATAATAAGTTGAGAGATGCGGGCCAAGTGGGGACTGTGGGTAACTAGAGAGAGTGTCTAAATACACGGGGCAGCCGCTATCGAGCACCATCGGTGACTTCCCATGGGCGCTTACTTCCCAGGATTGCTAGACCATACATTTCTTTCAAGGGAAGTGAAAATTTGAATTCTTACTTGAAATCTCCTGGTTCTGGAAAGTAAGCAATGAACTCACTGGTGAGAGATGCCTGGTGGTCTGCACGATACTGCACAACACCCATTCCTCCTGGAGTCGCTGCTCTGTGTTCCACTATGTCTCCTTCCTTGGCGGATTGTGTTGAATGAGACAAAAACTGTAGAACCCAGTTCACAGCCTGTAGCATTCTCCACCAACATCTAAAGCAAAGCAAAGCCAATCCTAAATAGTCATTCCATGCTCCCTTTATCTTCTGTCCTGTTCTAATCCTGCTTTGGTTTTCTAAGAAGATGGGTACTTTCCAAACAGAAAACATTTACCACATCATCCTATAATGCACATGATGGGAAAAACAGGAAAATAAAAAGAGAAGGATATCTTATCATCTTCTCTCCATCCATTAGTATGTCTTACATGTCTGGATAGGCATGGTGGTTTTCTGCTGGTGCTATCATGGCATTTTATCACTAACCAGTGCCTTAGTCTGTTCAGGTTGATATAACAGAATACCGTAGATTGGGTAGTATATAAACAAAGAAATTTATTTCTCATAGTTCTGGAGGCTAGGAAGTCCAAGATCAAGGCATCAGCGTGGTCATGTCCTCTTCCTGGTCATAACCAGCACCCTCTCATTGTGTCCTCACATGATACAAGGGTCTAGAGATCTCTCTGGAGCCTCTTTTATAAGGCACTGATCCCATCCATGAGGGTTCTAAGCACCTTCCAATGGCCTCACTTCCTGTTACTATTATCTCTGAGGGCTAGGATTTCAACATATGAATTTGGCAGGAACACAAACATTCAGACCATAGCAACCAGTTTGGTGAATTGTCTCTCAAGATAAAATTGATTAGAAAGAGTATGTATAATCATTTTCAAAATTTCTTTTTTCTTTTCTCTGCTTTTCCTCTCCAAATCCCCCAAGTACATATTTGTATATTTTAGTTGTGGGTCCTTCCAGTTGTGGTATGTGGGATGCCGCCTCAACGTGGCCTAATGAGCAGTGCCATGTCCGCGCCCAGGATCCAAACCAGCGAAACCCTGGGCCGCCACAGTGGAGCACGGTGAACTTAACCACTCAGCCCTGGGGCCTGCCCCATTTTTAACAGTTTCTAATGTAAACTATATAGCCCTGTACAAATATAATTTATATCATTGGTTTCCTTTGCTCAAATGGTGGATGGACAGAAATAAGGATTCAGTCAAGAAATAGAAGAGAAAAAGTGATATTTTATATTTTTGATATAAAATCAAAAGCTGGATTTTAGTAAGATTTATATATTACATCATTGCTAGTCTACTAAATTTTGCTATAGAGATAATTTATATTTTGGTGACTTACTTTTCTTATTCTCATTTTGAGATCCATTTTATGGTCCAAAATGACTCCTTAGTTTATAAGTAAGACAACTGGTAGGGTCACAGCCTGTCGTGTACTCTATAGTTCTCCAGAGACGTAATCTGTTACACCAAGTATGAATTGTTTGAAATACCACAAGTAAAGCAAGAGAAGTTTGACAGTGTGACATATCGCCTTTGGGCAAGGTAGAGCTGAAGGTTCGTTATACTGACCCATGTGGTGGAATTCTTAGTGCCTGGTTGGGGAAATGATTCACTCTTGACAAATAAATGATGCTCCTCTACTTTTGTCTTAAGGCGCAAATATGCCCCACAGATAATGTGCTTCTAGAAGCAATCTCTTGAGGTTTGATTGAGACAGTGAGGTAGAGGACGCAGTCATCACGGAAGCCTCACTGTCAACAGTCTCACCAAGAAGTGTCACCTCAGTGAATTCACCACCACCCATGTTGATCCTATAGAACTGTTTGCAAATGAATAGCTCATAGTCCAAAACTGCCTCCATGGGTGTTTTATTTGACCTGCACGGTATTTTCATTTCTCATGTTTTTGATCAAATTAGTTGCCAACATTGAAAAAGTGGGATATTTCACATAATATTCTGGATTTTCCACTTCTTTAGACAAAGCAACAGATCTGGTAGCAATGGATCTGCATTCTCACAGGACAAAAACCATCAGGGGCTAGACGGCAGTTTCTTCTTTTATACTAAATCTGTGCTCTCTCATTTGCCTCAGTCTCTACTATTCCTTATGGCTTGCATCCTGCCTGCTACTCTTTTCCATTCTCTGCTTGGCCTCTGTGAAAACACATTTGAGAGAATGGCTTAGAGTTGAAGGACTTAAACTCTGGTCTCTGGGCTCCTTTACAATCTTAGAAAGTACTGAGTATCTCGAAAAGTTTTTTTTTTTTTTTTCTGTAGGTTACAGCTATTGGTAATTTACCATATTAGAACTTAAAACTGAGAAAATTTTTATGACATCCATTACCTGTTAAAATAAATAACATCTTTCTCTGAAAATTAACTATTTTCCAAAACAAAAAAGAATAGCAAGTAGAGTCGCATTATTTTATGTTTCTGTGAGTCTCTTTAATGCCTGGCTTAAGAGAAGATCCTACATATGCTTCTTCATACAATCTATTTTGATAAATTGTTTTGGTTAAAGAATATTCAGAAAACCTGCCTTCACATCGATATGTAGGGAGAAAGGGGAGCAGCATTTTAGTAGTCTTTTCAGATAATTTTGAATGTTCTTCTTTGATACTAAACTAGAACTTGATAAGCAAAGTTTCTTAAAAGATTAGTGGTAGTGTAAAATCTGAAACCATATCAATAACTTTTTATACTCTGTTACATTAAAATTCAATGATATATCTCCCATTTTGAATGGATCTTTTACCCATGCCTGATTTTGTAACATCACTAGTTATTTGCAAAATATTGTTTCATTGAACTTTACATATCTTCCACAAGTTGACACATCTTACTACCAAAAAAATGTTTTTAAATCTTGTGCATTAATATCATTACTGATCTCATTAGGAAAGTCTGGATGATACAAGTTATCCAAGATTTTAATTTTCATTCCAAAGCTCAGATTTTCTCATTGGCATTGATCAAATGCTGTCAGCTGTTTTCCTTGAAATAATGGACTCACTTTGCTCATTTTCAAAAATATATCGCAAAATATCCAAGTTTGAATAACCACATTCACCTCTCAGTCCTTTTAAGTAAAAACCGTGTTTTATGAAAAAAGCAGCTAGTTCAAGATGCAAATCAAACAATTGCAGAAGTGTTTTTCCTCAAGACAACCCCTGTATTTCAACGTGCTGCAACTCTGCTTAATGCATACTTGCCATTTTGTCACTCAAAGATTTAATAAGGTTAATAAATTTTACTGCTTCACCCAGAAGATTCTTGGATAAAACTTTATTTTTCACAAGTGCAGAATACA
This sequence comes from Equus caballus, assembly GCF_041296265.1. Classification (NCBI taxonomy): domain Eukaryota; kingdom Metazoa; phylum Chordata; class Mammalia; order Perissodactyla; family Equidae; genus Equus; species Equus caballus. Next base: position 69,472,112 of record NC_091692.1, on the reverse strand, counting down.
GTGCAGAACTGCCCTGATTCTTACCAGGATACCAGGCATTTTAGCCACTTTCCCTTTTGTACCTCAGTGCAAACATCAATATAGTAAAAAGAGCAAGTAATATCACAATGTTATTGTGAAACTAATTTTGACCTTATGGACGTGTAAGAAAGAATCTCAGAGCCCCCAGTGGTCAGCTGACTATACTTTGAGAACTGCTGCTTAGATCATTAGTTCCCACTTCCACAAGACCAGAAATTAGACTCAGAGTAGTAATTCAGGTTTACTGACTCGTAAAGTCAATTAATTAATTTCCAATGGAAGATATTCTTTTTGAGTTAACAGTTTACTCCAGTATCATATTCAGGATGCCTTTTCCTTTACCTGAAAAAGTAAGTTTTTCATCAGAATGTGTCTTGATGATGCTAGATCAGAGCATGGTGTGACGAGGCAACCAGGCAAAGAAAGGGTTACTGAGGATCCGATCAACAACTGACGTGGCCTGTCAAAAGTTTTTCGGACAGGAAAAAACTATGTGTTCTGTTTTGCAGAATTTGACGTTCCCATTTTGCAGATGTTGCTATCTTGCAGAGAAACTCACACCTTTGCAGCAAGATCCCTGCAAAATGCTCCAGCTGGAGCATCCTAACGTTATCTTAAACTCATTAGTATCTTAAATTCTCCTCCTCTGGGAGGGTCCAAGTATGTAGTAACACATTTACCTGCTATACATGCATCCGGAATGAGAAGAGTTGTTACACAGTTGTTACAAATAAATGTATTATTTTCTGTTCTCTTGTGTATCAAGTCTCCACCAACACCCAGCTCAGAGAGATATCGCTTGGGGAGGTATCGGTGGTGTTCTACATTGCTTGTGCAAGCAATAAACGTTTTCTTCACCTACTTCTGCCTTGGGGGTAGTTTTCGGCTCAGCACTCACAAAAAGATGAACCCACTGAGTTTGGTTACAATAGGTTGGTAAATAATCTCAACATTTGTCTCCTTTAAGCCATGGAAAAGCCTGACTAACGTGCCCTACCCAAAATAGAGGACACCACTCCAGGGACATACTGGCATCAGCTAAATCTGTGCCGGACAAGCAGAGTGCCTTTGGTTCCAGGGCTTCCCTTTTCTGACCATGTCTAACAATCCTGACAGTCTTTCACAGGCATAATCAAATGATTACTGCAGCTAAGCCACAATCACACTTGAGTTCCGCTTCTCTGAGATTATACACAGGTCTTCGGAATTTGATTTCCCAGTGTTACTAGACTCTTCAGTTGAAAATGTACAGTCTTGTTGATTCCCATAAATAGCTAATCACACCTGCTATGTGTAGATTCTGATCCATACTTAAAGAACAATGCAATTTTCTTTCTTTTTTAGTTCTCTCAGAGCCATTTTACTCTTAGCTCTGTGTACCATTTCAACCATCCTATAAGATATTATATCACCACCCTTAGACTTCCTTTATTCCAATTAGCAGCCTGTGCCAAGCTATTTTTAGTGAGAAACTGTCTGCAAAGTCTCTTTCTTTATGCAGCACTCCCCCTTGAATGAACTGCAAATTGTCACTCCAATCAAATGAAGCCTAGCCTCTTTCAATTCGCAGCTTACCTACTCAGTCTGTCTCCTATTTTCACTTGAAAATTAGAAACGCTGACTTGTCGTTCACAGAAACATGAAAAATGGAAAACAGCAGATACCAAAGTGATATTTAAACAAGAAAGAAAACTCATCCATTTCAGAATTTTACTGACACCTTGTAAAGAGAAGTTGAACAAACACAGTCACATCTCACTTAAAGACTATGTTTTAAAACTCACAGCATCAACGGACATCATATATAAATAGATAACAGGAACATTGTTCAAATAATAAGCAATTCTGCAAATAAAAGGATGTGGTAAAATACTGCCTGTAAGAATATAATCTAGGAAATTAGATAACCGATAGAAGTTCCAGGCATCTTTTATCTTTGGATCAATCAGGTTAAGAGCTAAAAGTACCCATAGTATGCTAATTTCACAAACTAATTAAGGGAAAGGAGATCAACAGAGTAGAATTAGGGATTTCATAGAAAAGAAAACAAAAAGAAATTAGAGCAAAGTGTAATTCAAGCTGCAAAAAAGGCATGAAATATTCTTGGTAGTCATCTGGGACAAAGAGACAAACAGTTTAATAAAATAGAGAAAGAGAGAGAGAGACAAACCTAGCTATGAGGAATAAAGTAAGTTGTGGAAAAGTTTTCCACAGATGCAAATAAAAAGAGACATTAACAAATGGTAACAGACAAGATGAAATTGGAAGCTATCCATGAAGTAAATACCATATAGCAAAATCATACCTTTAAGTATGTAAACCACTCTACTTAAATTTTCTCATTTTAGCCTCATAAGAAATCTGGTAGGTAAACATTCCCATTTTATGTGTGAGGGAAAATGTTAAGTGGATAGATGATTTTCTCAAAGTCTTCTGGGAATTTAAAGAGTCGGAGCTCAAATCCAAGAGTTGTGTACATTATTTCATAACACTTAATATTTTCAGATTGAGTTTTTCAGACTCAATATTACTTGATGAGGTAAATATTGAAAATATATGTCACATCTCTCCTTCTAACCTGGACTCAGCCATCCCTTGCCGTTCTGTTGGCTTCAGGAACTGCATCGTAGGAGAAACTTGCATTACCATGGTGATTGGCTGCAGCACACATTTATGATTTTCAACCTCAGCTCGGCCTTCATTGTAGCACAATAAGCATTTTATTCATCACTAGTTGTCTCCTTATCCATTTCTAAGCACATAAACTATAGCAATTACCGTTTTCCTCCCGCTTCAGCCCTCCCTCTCCTCTGCCTGCCCTACTTTCAGCAAATTAGTTCCAAGTCTGCTCAACTGGGGCAAGGAATTCTGTTTAATATGAATTTTTCCTCCATTAACAGCTTAGTTGCCCTTCCCTTGTCCTTGCATCTTGTGCTCTGCCCACCTCAGAGAAAGAAGTGCTGCTGCTCCTTCCATCTATGCCTCTGATCTTTATTTTCCATATTTATTCTTTTAACTAATTCCCTTTATATAATTACCTTTCTCCTTTCTTATGAATCTGTTCCGTTTTCCTCCACTTGAAAAATATCTCTCCTCCACTTTGCATCCACCTCAGCAGCCACGTCATTCTTCTTCTTCCTTTTAGCACCATTTTCACTGAAAAGCAAATGACACTCCTGGCTCAGCTTCCTCGCCTATTGGTCACACCTGGCCCAGAGCACTGGATCCAGTAGCAGTTCAGCAAAACTTTCTCAAATAAATAAATGAGTGAACTTCTACTTTTAGGCTCCCTAAAAAGGTTTATGACCAGTCTTTGAGAGAAGTGGAAATTAAAAAGCAACTTTGCATGTCAAAAGGATTTCTTACATGAAAGAAGCATCATTCACTGCTTTGCTACTTGGTTTTTCAAACTGTCCATATTCTCCATGTCTTCCTTCCTTCTACTCTCTCTCCACATCACCACCCTCCCTCACCTCCGATGGGAACTTCCAGTCTATGCTCACCATACTATGCTATCTTGTTACATTATCTGTTGCTGCATAACAAACAACTGCAAAGCTTAGTGGCTTGGCTAGGCAGTTCTTCATGGGCTCTCTAAAAAAGTTGAGTCATATGGCAATTGAGGCTGGAGTCATTTTTTGGCTTCTTCAGTCATATATCTGGTCAGAACGGCTAGAATAGCTGGAGACTGGTTGGGCCTTTCTCTCTCCATACAGCCTCACTAGATGGGTAGCTTGGGCTTCTTCATAAAATGGTAGTCTCAGAGGGCTGGATTTCCTACTTGACAGCTGCTTTCTTCATAGTAAGTGAGGATTTGAAAGACTAAGGCAGAGCTACAAGACTTCTTCTGACCTACCCTTGCAGGTTATACAGCATCACACCTGCCATATTCTATCACTTACAAGTGAGTTAAGGGCCAGTCCTAATTCAAAGGGAGGAAATTATACAAGTGCACGAGTACTGGGAGGAATAGTTTATTGGAAGACTATGCTACATGAGAAACTACCTTTGGAGTCTGGCTACTACATACACTCAATTGTTTATGTCTATATTTTCTAAATTTAGTTATTGGAGTACAGGAATTGTGTTTTTGAGTACTTATCAAATAAATAGTAAATGACTGAAGAAGTCAATATGTCAGTCGTGCACAAAAATGCGACTGACTAAATTTATATAAAACCATTTCTAGACGTTCAGACCATTTTAAGTAAAGATGAAAATTTATTACATACGTAGAGAAACAATGTTAAGTGGGCCTGTAAAACAAATGATGCAGATTGAGTAAAGTTTAACAAACCTTTATTGACATCAACCATGGGCCCATCATTGTGCTTGCCACTGGACCCAAGTTGCCTTAAGAATTAATTAAATAAAAATTAGCCCCTTCATATGTATATGCTGTCTGCTAGACCAATAAAATGATATTTATAAATGAAACACATCCACAACTGTAATTTTAAAAATGAAAGTTTATTACCAAGATTATCATAGAATCCAAAGGTAAAACCACACAGAGAATTAAAGAAACAAAGAGACAAGAGAAAGACAATCAAAAGAGAAGGAAAAAGGAAAGAAGGAAGAAAGAACAAACTCACATGCTTATTCTTTCAGAAAATCTACTCTACATATTTACAGAATAGTTGTTCTGCAAAGATTAAGAACCCTTTTGAATTGTGACAAATTTTTAATCCATTAATCAAAAAAAGATTATAGGGCCTGGGTGACAGCAACATGGCAGAGTGAGTGGTTTTCTGTGTCTCTCCCCCTTTGAACTACAACTAAATGGACACTCATTGATCAATGGAGGATACTCACACAGCACTGCAGGACACCTGAGAGACCTGCACTGCTATACATTGGAAAGTGGATGGGCTACTTCCAGGGAGGAGGTGGGGCTAAGTAAGAACTCTCTGGTCCCCAGACAGCCCAGTACATATTAGTGACTCTTTCCCGGACGAAGTGCTCAGAGCATTGCCACAGCCACGAGGGGAGGCTTGCACATTGGCACAGCTGACAAAATAGATGACTACAGCCCTAAACCCCTTGTCATTTTTTTTTGGACCAGGGGGAAAATCCACAGTACCATTGTGGCCCCACCCAAGGGAGCTCAGATTCCGTAGAAAGGCTCCGCCCACCAAGCACAAAGGCTGGGCAACCTGGGAGCAGACACAGAGTGTCTGGGCAAGATAACTGCTGGCTGCATTAAATGCCCATAGCTCTGCTGCACCCGAAGGGGACAGGTGAGATCCAGCAGGACTGCAAGAGTGGGTGATGACAATCCAGAGCCCCAGTGTGATCGCTCCTTGGTCCAGTGGGAAAATCCACAGTCCCATGGTGGCCTCAGGGAGAGTCTTAGTTCGGCCCTAGTGGAGAGGCGCTGCGCACCAAGCACAAAGGCTGGTGTGACCTAGGAGCAGATGCAGCATGGCTGGGCGAGGTAACTGCTGGCTGCCTTAAACACCAATAACTCTGCTGAGGGGACTTCCCTGAGGAGACAAGTGAAATCCAGCAGGACCAGATGGCAGCAGAGCTGTGAGTCTGGACAAACAAGCTCCCAGCTGTCTCAAAAGCCCATAACACCACTTCAGTCCCTAAGAAGAGAGCATGTCTAGGCAGGTCTGTGGGAACAGGCAGCAGCAACCCAAACCCTCCATGTGATTGTTCCCACAGTTGACAAGAGATCCCACAGGACCCTTACGATCCCAAAGAGTTTCCCAGGCTGGGTTAGGAACAGCTGACGGGGATCCTGATGGGTGCATTTTTACACAGCCCCTGCCCCTTCCCCCTAGTGACAGCAAGTGGAAGCAGTAACCAAACTCTACCTCTATGCAGAGGCACAAATCCACGCCATCAAGCAGTACAAAAAAATATATTATATCTCCACAACAGGAGAAAAATGACAAATACCCAGAAAACAATTCCAAAGACACAGAAATCTATAACCTAAATGATAAAGAATTCAAAATAGCTATCACTTAAAAACTCAATGAGTTACAAGAGAATACAGATAGACAATAATGAGTTAAGGAGCTACGTTATAAAAGAGCTTGATACTATTAAGAAGAACCAATCAGAAACGTTGGACATGAAAAACACAATGGATGAGATTAAGAAAAATCTGGACTCCCTAAACAGTAGGGCCAATAATATGGAGGACAAAATTAGCAGTCTGGAGGATAGAGATATAGAAATGCTTCAGATAGAGGAGGAGAAAGAACTAAGACAAGAAATAAATGAAGAAACTCTCCAAGAAATATATGACTCAATTAAGAAATGTAACATAAAGATTATAGGCATCCCAGAGGTAGAAGAGAAGGAGAATGGAGAAGAAAGCTTGTTCAAAGAAATAATAGCTGAGAACTTCCCAAACCTGGAGAGGGAGCTGGAAATCCATGTGACAGAAACCAATAGCTCTCCAAACTTTATCAACATAAAAAAACAACTTCAAGGAATATATTAGTAAAGCTGACAAAAGTCAGTGACAAAGCAAAAATATTAAGGACAGCTGGGCAGAAGAAAATAACCTACAAAGGAACCTCTATCAGGCTGTCAGCAGATTTCTCAGCAGAAATCTTACAGGCTAGGAGAGAGTGGAATGATATATTCAAATTTCTGAAAGACAAAAACTTTCAGCCAAGAATACTCTATCCAGTGAAAATATCCTTCAAGTACGATGGAGAAATAAAAACTTTCCCAGATAAACAAAAGTTAAGGGAATGCATTTCCGCAAGATCCCCCCTACAAGAAATCCTCAGGAAGGATCTCATACTTGAAAGAACAAAAAAGGAAAGGGGTTGTAAAACCCTGAGCAGGCAGATAAGTAGAAAGACAAAATCAGAAAATTGCAGCTTTCTGTCAGAACAGGTTAGCAAATGCTTAAGTATAACATTAAAGAAAAAGGGAAGGGAAACACCAAGAATAAATATAATCTTGTCATTTTAACCAAAAACTCACAACACAAGAAGAAAAAAAGATGTGACAATAAAAACCTAGAAGGGCAAGAGGAAAGGGATGGAATCGGCTTAGTCTAAGGAAATAAGAGGCTATCAGAAAATGGACTATCTCATCTATAAGATGTTTTATACAAACCACATGGTAACCACTAAACAAATAACTAGAACAGAGATACAAATTACAAATAATGAAAACTAATAAAATCAGCATAAAAAACTACCTAACTGAATTGGTAGTCTGACATACATGGCACGAGAAACAAGGGAAGGGTAGGAGAATCAGAAAATGAGTGATAAAATGGCAGCATTCGGCCCCTACATTTCAATAATCATTCTAAATGTAAATGGGTTGAATTCTCCAATCAAAAGACACAGAGTGGTAGGATGGATTAAAAAACAAGACCCAACAATATGTTGCCTCCAGGAAACACACCTTAACCCCAAAGACAAAGACAGACTCAGAGTAAAAGGAGGGAAGACAATACTCCAAGCTAATAGTAAGGAAACGAAAGCTGGTGTCACCATATTTATCTCAGACAAAGTAGACTTCAAGACAAAGCAGGTAAAGAGAAACAAAGAGGGGTAGTATATAACAGTAAAAGGGACACTCCACCAAGAATACAGAATACTTATAAATATATATGCATCCAACACAAGAGCACCAAAGTACATAAAGCAAATATTAACAAAACTAAAAAGAGATATCAATAACAATACAATAATAGTAGGGGACCTCATCACCCCACTAATACCAATGAATAGATCATCCAGACAGAAAGTCAACAAGGAAATTGTAGAATTAAATGAAAACCTAGACCAGATGGACTTAATAGATATATAGAGAACACTTCATCCGAAAACAGCAGGTTACACATTCTTCTCAAGTGTGCATGGGACATTCTCACGGATAGACCATATATTGGGAAACAAAGCAAGCCTCAATAAATTTATGAGGATTGAAATAATATAAGCAGTTTTTCCAATCATAATGCTCTGAAACTAGAAATCAATTACAAGAAAAAAGCTGGGAAAGGGGCAAAGATGTGGAGATTAAACAACATACTACTGAACTACCAATGGATCATTGAAGAAATCAAAGAAGAAATCAAAGATTATCTGGAGACAAATGAAAATGAAAGCACACCATACCACTTCATTTGAGATGCAGCAAAAGAAATCCTAAGAGGGAAATTCATTGCAACACAGTCTCACCTCAACAAACAAGAAAAATCTCAAATAAGCAATCTCAAATTACACCTACATGAATTTGAAAAAGAAGAACAAACAAAGCTCAAAGTCAGTAGAAGGAGGGAAATTATAAAAATTAGAGCAGAAATAAATGAAATTGAAACAAAAAAACAGCCAGTAGAAAGGATCAATGAAACAAAGAGCTGGTTCTTTGAGAAAATTAACAAAATTGACAAATCCTTAGCCAGGCACACTAAGAAAAAAAGAGGGAAGACTCAAATTAATAAAATCAGAAATGAAAGAGGAGAAATTACAACAGATACCACAGAAATAAAGAAGATTATAAGAGAATAATATGAAAAACTATATGCCAACAAATTGCACAGCCTAGAAGAAACGGATAAATTCTTAGACTCTTACGACGTCCCAAAACTGAATCAAGAAGAAATAGAGAATCTGAATGGACCAATCACAAGTAAGGAGATTGAAACAGTTATCAAAAACCTCCCCAAAAATAAAAGTCCAGGACCAGATGGCTTCTCTGGAGAATTCTACCAAACATTCAATGAAGATTTAATACCTATCTTTCTCAAACTATTTCAGAAAATTGAGGAAGATGGAGCACTTCCTAACACATTCTATGAGGCCAACATCAACTTAATCCCAAAACCAGACAAGGACAACACAAAGAAGGCAGGGCAATATCACTGATGAACATAGATACAAAAATCCTCAACAAAATATTGGCAAACCGAATACAGCAATACATTAAAAAGGTCATACACCACGATCAAGGGGAATTTATACCAGGGACACAGGGATGGTTCAACATCCACAAGTCAATCAATGGGGTACACTACATTAACAAAATGAGGGACCAAAACCACGTGATCATCTCAATAGACAAAGAAAAAGCATTTGACAAGATCCAACAGCCATTTATGATAAAGCTTCTCAATAAAATGGGAATAGGAGGAAAGTACCTCAATATAATAAAGGCCATATATGACTAACTCTTAGCCAACATCATACTCAATAGGGAAAAACTGAAAGCCATCCCTCTGAGAAAGGAAAAAGACAAGGGTGCCCACCTCACCACTCTTATTCAACGTGGTACTGGAGGTTTTGGCCAGAGCAATTAGTCAAGAAAAAGAAATGAAAGGAATCCAAATAGGCAATGAAGAAGTGAAACTCTTGCTGTTTGCAGATGACATTATCTTATATGTAGAAAACCCTTAAAAACCCATTAGAAAGCTACTAGAAGTAATCAACAATTACAGCAAAGTTGCAGGGTAAACAATCAACTTATACAAATCAGTTGCATTTCTATAGCCTAATAACGAACTAACAGAAAGAGACCTCAAGAACACAATCCCATTCACAATCACAACAAAAAGAGTAAAATATCTTGGAATAAATTTAACCAAGGAAGTGAAAGACCTATACAATGAAAACTACTAGAACTTCCTGAAAGAAATTGATGATGACATAAAGTGATGGAAAGACATTCCATGCACAAGAATTAAAAGAATAAACATGGTTAAAAAGTCCATACCACCTAAAGCAATCTACAGATTCAATGCAATCCCAATCAGAATCCCAATGACACTCTTCACAGAAACAGAACAAAGAATCCTAAAATTCATATGAGGCAACAAAAGACCCTGAATTGCTAAAGCAATCCAGAGAAAAAAGAACAAAGCTGGGGGCATCATAATCTCCGACTTCAAAATATCCTACAAAGCTACAGTATTCAAAACAGCATGGTACTGGTACAAAAACAGGCACACAGATGATGAAACAGAACTTAAAGCCCAGAAGTAAAACCACACATCTATGGACAGCTAATCTTCAACAAAGGAGCTGAGAACATACAATGGAGAAAAGAAAGTCTCTTCAACAAATGCTGTTGGGAAAACTGGACAGCCACATGGAAAAGAATGAAAATAGACCATTCTCTTATGCCATTCACAAAAACAAACTCAAAATGGCTCAAAGACTTAAAGGTAAGACCTGAAACCACAGACTTCTAGAAGAAAATATATTCAATACACTCTTTGACATCAGTCTTAAAAGGATCTTTTCAGACACCATGTCTTCTCAGAGAAGGGAAACAATAGAAAGAATAAACAAGTGGGACTTTATCAGACTAAAGGGCTTCTACAAGGCAAGGGAAAACAGGATTGAAATGAAAAGACAACCCACCAACTAGGAAAAAATATTTAGAAATCATATATCCAACAAAGGGTTTATCTCCATAAAATATAAAGAACTCATACAATTCAACAACAAAAAATCAAACAACATGATGAAAAAACGGTCAGGGGATATGGACAGATATTTCTCCAAAGAAGATATATGGATGGCCAATAGACACATGAAAATATGCTCATCATCACTGGTCATCAGAGAAATGCAAATCAAAACTACACTAAGATATCACCTTATACCCATTAGAATGGCTATAATAACCAAGACAAAAAATAAATATTGGAGAGGTTGCGGAGAAAAAGAAACCCTCATACACTGCTGGTGGGAATGCACTGTGGAAAACAGTATAGAGATTTCTCAAAAACATTAAAACCAGAAATACCGGATGACCCAGACATCCCACTACTGGGTATCTATCCAAAGAACTTGAAATTAGCAATTCAAAGAGACCCATGTACCCCTAGGCTCATTGCAACGTTATTCACAATAGCCAAGACATGGAGGCAACCTAAGTACCCATTGATTAATGACTAGATAAAGAAGATATGGTGTATATCTATACAATGGAATACTACTCAGCCATAAAAAATGATAAAATCGTCCCATTCGCAACAACATGGATGGACCTTGAGTGTATCATGTTAAGCAAAGTAAGCCAGATAGAGAAAGACAAATTCTGTATGATGCCACTCATATGTGGAAGATACACAAACACATGGACAAAGAGAACAAATTAGTGGTTACCAGGGGAAAGAGGAGTGGGTGGTGTGCACAAAGGTTGAAGGGGCACACCTGTAAGATGACTGATAAATAATAATGTACGACTGAAGTTTCACAACGTTGTAAACTGTCATAACCTCAATAAAAAATAAATTAAAAAGAACAAGGAACTCTAGATCCCTAGGCAGAGCACAGAGGATTCCTAGGGCAGTGAAACTACTCTATAGGATACTATAATGGTGGCTGCATGTCATTATAGACTTGTCTTTACCCATAGAATGTACACCACCAGGAGTGAACTTTAATAATGTAAACTATGGACTTTGGATGATAATGATGTAGCAAGGTAGTTTTATAAATTGTACCACTCTGGTGGGGGATGCTGACAATCGGGGAGGTTATGCATGTGTGAGGACAGCGGGTATATGGGAAATCTCTGTGCCTTCTGCTCTTTATTACTATTAACCTACAACTGCTCTAAAAAATAAAGTATATTAAAAAAAGAGATATAGGGCTTTCAAGGTTTTAAGACAACTAAAAGAATATAGCAATATTAAGGGAAAAAAAGCTAATCTGAAGAACTTGATAAGTTGGATAATAAATTATTAAAAATCAATAGTTTTAAAATTCGTATGAATATGCCATCTGCATATTTCCAATATGTGCAATAAGCATAAACTTGAACTATACTTTATGTTTTATAAATGTGCTCCTTACATGAAATCATATTCACAGAAAGGATTTCCACTTGCTTTGAAATATTATTATTTCAAAGCTGAAAAACCTGAGTATAATGTTATATAAGAAACACCAGATGGTAACCATATCATGTTATAATGAAATTTGCAAATGAAAACTGGAAAGGGAAATAATATTCCCAGTGGTTGATATGCTGAGATGATTGTGTTGCTAAAGAGAAAAACATTAAATCCAATCTGTATATTAAAGCTGGAATGTATCATAAAAATATTTTACAAAATAATAATCTATGTTTATCTTAAAGGGTAAGTGTTTTAAACGGAATTTATTCAAAATCTTACAGATATTTTAAAATTGAAATGTCACTTCAAGAACAATAAAACATCTAAAAATATTTATTTTCTTCATTCATTCCCATCCCCCATAAAAAAATAAAATGTTTAAAATTACATGTGCCAATTTTTTATCACCAAGGTATTTCTGCATTTCCTTGATTCTCTGGCATGCCTGTCTTTTATTTTTTTCTCTCAGTCTACCTCTTTCATTTCCAAACGCTCTGTCTCTTACTCTACCCTCCCAAATCTCCAACAACTTTTTCCTATCACAATTTTTAAAAGTTTAATAGGTTAATTGATTCCCCCTTAACCACATCAAATCCGTTTGCATTATACATGAAAATAATTGAATAGAACGATACCTCAAAGACCTACTTCACTCAGTCTAATTTAAATGGATTATAACCCGGTAGCTTTGACAGCTTATCACATAATACAAGTTAATAAAATGACTATTAAAATTGAGGATATAAAATTAAGGCTTAGAATTTCTATTTTAAAAAATTGCATATGGTCTTTTTATATAAAATTTCATTCAGACATCTTAAATATATTTATTATCACCAGACATGCCTACAACAGATCCATTAACCCTATCTTAATAAATATTTTCTGCTGGTGATTGGCAAGTTGTCTGCATATATATGTTTAGTCGGTTGATTATTGATTTTAACTACTTTTCCTCTCTTTTTTATCAACAATATGTCATCAACCATTCCTAACAGTACCATTACTAATAATTTCCAGCAGAAATTGCAATAAATGCAGATACCAAAATTACTGTTTTTATGCACATATGTCCCTTTATGGCATCATTTACACATTTGCTGGAGGATTTTTCCCCCCATTTTTAGTAGAGTAGCAACTAGCCTTATATGAAATTTAACATCTTTAATAAATTCCCATTAACTGGATGGTGGGATATATGCATTTGTTAATAATATGGCAACCATTTTATTTTAAACACAAATTGCTTGCAAATTATGGAGCTTCACTCAGTGCGGCGTTCAACTCTCTGCCATATTTACAATATCTGAATTCTTAATGCTTTGAGAACCCTTGTGTTTGATTAGAAGGAAGCCTGTTATTTTCCCAGAATCATCCTAACTTTTTGCTTCATGTTCTGTGAGGGATGGAAGGAGATGATCCTTACATATAATTAGAGCTGTGGAAAGTCTCTCTATAGCTCTAGTGCCAATTGTTTTTGCCATCCTTGTGCTCTGTTGACCTGGTTGATCTGTGTTCCATGCGGCTGATAATTTTCTCTGGACAGCTGATCTCTGGTGCCCTTCTCCCTCGCTGATCAATAAGGAAGTTCCATCCTCCCCTCACTGTCAGCTCTTTTGAAGAGGTCTCCCAGAGCAGGACTTTACGATGCCTAATAACACAGTTCTTTCCTTTAACAAGGATCACAGATTTGAGGTGTTAGGCAGGAGAAGCCCTGTGAAGATGTTTAGTGTGGCCAGTGTTCGAAGAAAAAGATAAACAATGAAAGCCTTTAGTTGCGGCATGTACCCTTCATTTCACCAACCTGCCTCACTGCTCATACTGTCTTACATCTCTCCTTCCTCCTTGAGCCTCACAGTAGGCCTCCAGCAGCTCTGATTGGTGGTTCTTCGCCAAGAGCCAACAGCAAAGCAAAAAAGCAGTTTGTGGAGTCATCAGCACTACTCAAATATCTGCCTGGTTTTTTTAAGTTAGAATATTCAACACCAAGATCATCACCCAACCATCTACAACTATAAAGCCTAAATTCAACTTGACGTAAACAATTTTAAACATCCTGATCTTAGCCCTTTGTGGTTCCTGCAGTCACTTTCATTTTCATATGCAGCATTTCACTGCAAATATAAACTAGTTAGAAAACAGTGGTTCTTTTCAAGCTGGGTGTGTAATTCCTTTTTTTATACTAGAAGTCTTTTGATAGTCAGAATATTACAGAGTCTTAGCCTGTAATTTAGTTAAATGAATTCAAAACTCATTACTGCCCTTAGAGGCTAGAGAAATGAAATAATACTCATAAAAATTATGGTTAAGCATAGTTATGAAGAAACATGAAGCAGCTAAAGAACTATTCAGAAACCTAAGCTTGAGAATGATGATGATGATGTAAGATTAACAGTTTGGATAGAAAGTATGAGCAATAAGTTCATTGTGAAAGAAAGTGGCTTATCTTAGGGTGTTCTGAGTTTCTCATTAAAACAAACATCTCTGATCTCTTTTCTCAGTGAAAACATGAAAATCACAATAAAGAAAGTGTTACTGATTATCCCAGGTTCTTAAAACCTAAAATTATATATTGAAATGAAAGAAATTTCTGCTGGAGCAGCTATAAAGGTACCATTCATATAACCATAAATAACAGTTAATCAAAAGTAAAAATTCTTTTAAAAATTCTACCAGATAGCCATTTATTTCATATAACGGTATTAACATAAATACCACTGAGTAACTTCTGTTATTTATGCTAAGAATATCCACAACTTGTATAGTTAGACTTACTCAATACAGCAAATGTCAATGTGTTAGCGAATTAAATGACCATCATTAAATGTGTAGAAATTGTTATAGGAACACAAAGAAAGGGTAAAGTGCATTAGTCCATATTTAGCACTTCCTGCTGTGTTTGGTGCTTTACATAGTCTGCTCTATTTAATTTTCACAACATCTTAATATGTTTTGTTCTTATTATTCAAAGATCCATTTTATAAGTTAAAAAATAAGTCAGGCTCATGGAGTCAAATAACTTTCCCAAGGCCACGCATCTTGTACCTGATAGAACCTGTCTAATTCTAGACTTCTGATCCTAACTGTAGAGAAAAGCGAGAGTTTCTTCTCACAACAGTTGATGTTCAAACAGCCCTGTCACCTCCTCAAATTTCCCTTTGTTTTAGTATCTACCTAAGATAGTGATTATCATTCTCCCTTAACACATTCTCCCACTGATAGTAGACATTATATTTCTTTTCCCCTCTTCACCCACTTCTTCTTGATCTAATGGATTTATATACAATTGGTAAATTTGTTGAGTGGTACACATACACACAATCACACCCATCAAATAAATTATCTGAACATCACAAGACAGTCTTCTGAAGATTGACAAGCCTTATGAAAATATTATTCTCTTTAGATGATCAGATTAGCTCGTTCAGAGATCCTTTATTAGAAAAAATAAATTTCATTATTAATTTGATATATTACAAGGCAATTTTCATAATTATTAAACATTCATAATTGCACTCTAGTTGCCCAATCACCATTAAATTTTGTTACATTGTCTACTATTTTCTGTGTACTAGTAAAACCTATAATCATTCTGTACATACAAGATTTATGTTTGTTTTCACTAAATTTATAGTGTAAGTCAGTGTTCTAATAGGAGGCTGAAACCACCCCAGTTATATGAACGGAGAATTTAGTATATTAAAAAAGATGACTAATTGTTAAATTATGAGTTAAATTAGTTGGGGAAACAAATGAAAAATGTTGGAATTATGAAGACTTGCCAGAGATTGGTCTATTTTATTAATCTTTTCAAAGAACCAGTTCTGTATTTTGTTTATACCATTGTATATACGTAATCAACTTATTCTCTTAACATTACTATTTTCCTTTAATTTACTTGTGCTTGCTATATTCTTTTCTAACTTCTTGAGTTGGATGCAGGTCACAAATTTCTCAGTCCTTTTCTAATATTTGCCTTTATAAATTTTCCTTATCACTTTAGTTACATCCTATTCATTTTTATGCAAGGTTTTTTTTCATTTTTGTTTAGATCTAAACATGATCTAACATTATATTTGTTTTCTTTGATTCAAAAAGATATTTCCTAGGGGAAGATGGCGCCGTGAGTACTCCTCTTTGTCTCTCGCCCTTTGAGTCTACAATTATTTGGACACTTATCGCTTGACAAAGGATATCCAGACAGCATCTCAGGATGTCTGAGACACCCACGCGACTATACATCGGAAGGCGGATGGACTTTCCTCCGGGAGGATGTGGAAATAGGTGAAAACTCTCCGACCCCGATGGGCAGCCTAGTACCCGCAAGCAGCTTTCTTCCAACGGACGCCCCCAGAGGATCCACACACATCTAGGGCAGGAGCGAGAACACAACAGAGGAGCGACGGTGGAAACAGGTGACCAGAACCCTACCTAAACCCCCCGCAATTACTCCTAAACGCAGAGGGAAACTTTGGAGTTGCACACCTGAGCCCGGGGGGAGAGTCTCTCCCCGCCATTGGCGGGGAGACCCAGCCTGGTGCTCGGGGCGCCCCGAGGGTCCCAGAGAGAGACACGGAGGGCACGGAGGTCTCCCAGCTGCCGTTGCCCGCCCCGTGGGACTAGGGATTGCCGGAGATCTCGGAGAGGACCGGGGCAGGGGAACTTTCAAAGGCCGGTTCGGCGACCCAGAGGGGAAGTGCCGGAGCTCCGCCCGGGCAGCAGACAAAACTCTCTGTCTGCCATTAGCAGAGGGGCCACGCCCAGCATTCAGGGCTCCCGGCAGAGGCCCAGAGAGAAGCCCAGAGGGCGGGGCGACCCCCAGCTGCCATTGCCCGCCCCGTGGGACTAGGGATTGCCGGAGATCTCGGAGAGGACCGGGGCTGGGGGAACTTTCAAAGGCCGGTTCGGCGACCCGGAGGGGAAGCGCTGGAGCTCCGCCCGGGCAGCAGACAAAACTCTCTGTGTGCCGTTAGCAGAGGGGCCACGCTGAGCATTCACGGCTCCGGGAGAGGCCCGGAGAGAATCCCAGAGGGCGGGGCGACCCCCAGCTGCCGTTGCCCACCCCTTGAGGCTAGGGATTGCCGGAGATCTCGGACAGGACTGGGGCTGGAGAGAGTTCCAGAGACCCAGCTTAGTAGCCTAGGGGGAAACCCTACAGGCTCACAGCAGCCTTAGGGAAAGCCTCTGCACAGCACCAGTAGAAGGCACCCAGCCGCCAGCCACAAGGCTGGAAGACCCCAGGGCAAAAGCAGCATAGCTAGGTGTACTAACCACAGACTGTAGAAGATGCCAATAGCTCTCCTGCGACCCATAGAGGACAAGTGAGATTTGGTGGGTGCCGACAGCAACGGAGCGACAAATATAAGTGATCCCACCCCTGGCCGCTGGAAAAGCCCATAACACCGTTGCAGACCCCAAGGAGAGAGCGCATCTAGGTGGGCAACAACAGTAGGCCCCTGCAGCCTGAAGCCCCCCGTGACGGCCCCCACGGCAGAGGAGGGAATCCAAAGGGCCACTGTGGCTACGAAGAGGGGCCCAGGCCCAGTTAGCAACTACGGACAGGGTTCCTGGTTGGTGAAGTATAAACAGCTGCTCCCCCCACTGCAGCAGCTGAAACAAGTGAAAGGAGAAACTAAACTCTATCTCCATGCGGAGGCACAAATCAACATCATCAAGCAATATGAAAAAATACATTAAATCTCCAGAACAGACAGAAAGTAAAAAATACACAGAAAACAATCCCAAAGAAAATGAGATATATAACCTAAATGATGATGACTTCAAAACAGCCATCATTAGGATTCTCAATGCGTTAAGAGAGAATTCTGACCGACAACTCAACGAGTTCAGGAGCTATGTCACAAAAGAGTTTGATACGATAAAGAAGAACCAAACAGAAATATTGGAAATGAAGAACACAATAGAGGAGATTAAGAAAAATCTAGATGCTCTGAACAGTAGGGCCGATAATATGGAGGAAAGAATTAGCAATTTGGAAGATGGCAATATAGAATTGTTGCAGGCAGAGGAGGAGAGAGAAGCAAGACTTAAAAGAAATGAAGAAACTCTCCGAGAATTATCAGACACAATTAGGAGATGCAACGTAAGGATTATAGGTATACCAGAGGGAGAAGAGAAGGAGAAAGGGGCAGAAAACCTATTCAAAGAAATAATGGCTGAGAACTTCCCAAATCTGGGGAGGGAGATGGATCTTCAGGTGACAGAAGCCAATAGATCTCCAAACTTTATCAATGCAAGAAGACCAACTCCACAGCATATAGTAGTGAAGCTAGCAAAAGTCAACGACAAGGAGAAAATATTAAGGACAGCCAGGCAAAAGAAACTAACCTACAAAGGAACCCCCATCAGGCTATCAGCATATTTCTCAGCAGAAA
The DNA here is from genome assembly GCF_041296265.1 of Equus caballus. Lineage (NCBI taxonomy): Eukaryota > Metazoa > Chordata > Mammalia > Perissodactyla > Equidae > Equus > Equus caballus. Next base: position 69,453,863 of record NC_091692.1, on the reverse strand, counting down.
CTTTACAGGCTAGAAGAGAGTGGAATGATATACTCAAAAATCTGAAGGACAAAAATCTACAGCCGAGAATTCTCTACCCAGCGAAAATATCCTTCAAATACGATGGAGAAATAAAAACTTTCCCAGATAAACAAAAATTAAGGGAGTTCATTGCCACAAAACCTCCTCTTCAGGAAATCCTCAGGAAAACCCTCATTTCTGAAAAATCCAAAAAAGGAAAGGGGCTACAAAACCAAGAGCAGAGGAGATAAGTAGAAGGACAACAACAGAGAGTAGCAGCTCTACATCAGAACAGATTAAACCATGGGACGAGAAACAAAGGAAACTGAAGAAAACCGGAAAACAAGACACAAAATGGTAGTGGTAGGCCCCCACGTCTCAATAATCACTCTAAATGTAAATGGATTGAACTCCCCAATCAAAAGACACAGAGTGGCAGGATGGATCAAAGAACAAGATCCAACAATATGCTGCCTCCAGGAAACACACCTCAGCCCCAAAGACAAACACAGACTCAGAGTGAAGGGATGGAGAACAATACTCCAAGCTAATAATGAACAAAAGAAAGCAGGTGTCGCTATTCTAATATCAGACAAGGTAGATTTCAAAACAAAACAGATAAAGAAAGATAAAGAGGGACAGTATATAATGATAAAAGGGACTCTCCACCAAGAAGACATAACACTTATAAATATATACGCACCCAACACAGGAGCACCAAAATTTGTAAAACAACTCTTAATAGAACTAAAAGAAGACATCAACAACAATACAATAATAGTAGGGGACCTCAACACACCATTAACACCAATGGACAGAACATCCAGACAGAAAATCAACAAGGAAATAATAGAATTAAATGAAAAATTAGACCAGATGGACTTAATAGATATATATAGAACACTTCATCCAAAAACAGCAGGTTACACATTCTTCTCAAGTGCACATGGAACATTCTCAAGGATTGACCATATTTTGGGAACCAAAGCAAACATCAATAAATACAAGAGAGTTGAAATAATATCAAGCATCTTTTCTGATCATAACGCTATTAAACTAGAAATCAACTACAAGAAAAAAGCAGAGAAAGGTGCAAAAATGTGGAGACTAAACAACACGCTTCTCAACAAACAATGGATCATTGAAGAAATTAAAGAAGAAATCAAATATTATCTGGAGACAAATGAAAATGAGAACACGACATACCAAATCATTTGGGATGCAGCAAAAGCAGTCCTAAGAGGGAAATTCATCGCAATACAGGCTCACCTCACTAAACAAGAAAAAGCTCACGTAAGCAACCTCAAACGACACCTAACAGAACTAGAAAAAGAAGAACAAACAAAGCCCAGAGTCAGTAGAAGGAGGGAAATAATAAAAATAAGAGCAGAAATAAACGATATTGAAACAAAAAAGACAATAGAAAGGATCAATGAAACAAAGAGTTGGTTCTTCGAAAGAATTAACAAAATTGACAAACCCCTAGCCAGACTCACCAAGAAAAGAAGAGAGAAATCGCAAATTAATAAAATCAGGAATGACAGAGGAGAAATCACAACAGATACCAATGAAATACAAGAGATCATAAGAGAATACTATGAAAAACTATATGCCAACAAATTGAACAACCTGGAAGAAATGGACAAATTCCTAGACTCCTACAATCTCCCCAAACTGAATCAGGAAGAAATGGAGAATCTGAATAGACCAATCACAAGTAAGGAAATAGAAACGGTAATCAAAAACCTCCCCAAAAACAAGAGTCCAGGACCAGACGGCTTCTCTGGAGAATTCTACCAAACATTCAAAGAAGACTTAATACCTATTCTCCTCAAACTGTTCCAGAAAATTGAGAAAGATGGAGAACTCCCTAACACATTCTATGAAGCCAACATCACTCTGATCCCCAAACCTGACAAGGACAACACAAAGAAGAACTACAGGCCGATATCACTGATGAACATAGATGCAAAAATCCTCAACAAAATTTTGGCAAACCGATTACAGCAATACATCAAAAAGATTATACACCATGATCAAGTGGGATTTATACCAGGGACACAGGGATGGTTCAACATCCGCAAGTCAATCAACGTGATACACTACATCAACAAAATGAAAAACAAAAACCACATGATCATCTCAATAGATGCAGAGAAAGCATTCGACAAGATCCAACACCCATTTATGATAAAAACCCTCAGTAAAATGGGTATAGAAGGAAAGTACCTCAACATAATAAAGGCCATATATGATAGACCCACAGCCAACATCATACTCAATGGACAAAAGCTGAAAGCCATCCCTCTGAGGACAGGAACAAGACAAGGGTGCCCACTTTCACCACTCCTATTCAACATAGTACTGGAGGTGCTGGCCAGAGCAATTTGGCAGGAAAAAGAAATAAAAGGAATCCAAATAGGTAACGAAGAAGTAAAACTCTCGTTGTTTGCAGACGACATGATCTTATACATAGAAAACCCCAAAGAATCCACAGAAAAACTATTAGAAATAATCAACAACTACAGCAAAGTAGCAGGGTATAAAATTAACGTGCATAAATCAGTAGCATTTCTATACACTAACAATAAACTAACAGAAAAAGAACTCAAGAACTCTATCCCATTCACAATCGCAACGAAAAGAATAAAATACCTTGGGATAAACTTAACCAAGGAAGTGAAGGATCTATACAATGAAAACTACAAGACTTTCTTGAAAGAAATAGGCGATGACATAAAGAGATGGAAAAACATTCCTTGTACATGGATTGGAAGAATAAACATAGTTAAAATGTCCATACTACCTAAAGCAATATACAGATTCAATGCTATCCCAATCAGAATCCCAAGAACATTCTTCACAGAAGTTGAACAAACAATCCTAAAATTCATATGGGGGAACAAAAGACCGCGAATTGCTAAAGCAATCCTGAGCAAGAAAAACAAAGCCGGCGGAATCACAATCCCCGATTTCAAAACATACTACAAAGCTACAGTGATCAAAACAGCATGGGACTGGTACAAAAACAGGTCCACAGATCAATGGAACAGAATTGAAAGCCCAGAGATAAAACCACACATCTATGGACAGCTAATCTTCGACAAAGGAGCAGAGGGCCTACAATGGAGAAAAGAAAGTCTCTTCAACAAATGGTGCTGGGAAAACTGGACAGCCACATGCAAAAGATTGAAAATTGACCATTCTTTTTCACCACACACCAAAATAAACTCAAAATGGATCAAAGACCTAAAGATTAGGCCTGAGACAATAAGTCTTTTGGAAGAGAATATAGGCAGTACACTCTTTGACATCAGTTTCAAAAGAATCTTTTCGGACACTGTAACTCCTCAGTTGAGGGAAACAATAGAAAGAATAAACAAATGGGATTTCATCAGACTAAAGAGCTTCTTCAAGGCAAGGGAAAACAGAATTGAAACAAAAAAACAGCTCACTAATTGGGAAAAAATATTTACAAGCCACTTATCCGACAAAGGGTTAATCTCCATAATATACAAAGAACTCACACTGCTTAACAACAAAAAAACAAACAACCCGATCAAAAAATGGGCAGAGGACATGAACAGACATTTCTCAAAAGAAGATATGAATATGGCCAATAGACACATGAAAAGATGTTCATCATCGCTAATCATCAGGGAAATGCAAATCAAAACTACACTAAGATATCACCTTACCCCCGTTAGATTGGCAAAAACATCCAAAACCAAGAACGACAAATGTTGGAGAGGTTGTGGAGAAAGAGGAACCCTCATACACTGTTGGTGGGAATGCAAACTGGTACAGCCACTATGGAAAACAGTATGGAGATTTCTCAAAAAGTTAAAAATAGAAATACCCTATGACCCAGCCATCCCATTACTGGGTATCTATCCTAAGAACCTGATAACAGATATCTCAAGAGTCCGTTGCACCCCTATGTTCATTGCAGCATTATTTACAATAGCCAACACGTGGAACCAGCCTACATGCCCAGAAACTGATGACTGGATAAAGAAGATGTGGTATATATACACAATGGAATACTACTCAGCCATAAAAAAAGACGAAATTGGCCCATTCACAACAACGTGGATGGACCTCGAGGGCATTATGTTAAGCGAAATAAGTCAGTCAGAGAAAGACGATCTCTATGTGACTCCACTCATAGGTGGAAATTAGTATATTGAGAAGGAGATCTGATCGGTGGTTACCAGGGAAAAGGGGGGGTGGGGGGAGGGTACGAAGGGGGAAGTGGTGTACCCACAACATGACTAACAAAAATGTACAACTGAAATCTCACAAGCTTGTAATCTATCATAACATTAATAAAAAAAATATAAATAAACAAAAGGTGACTAGAGGAAGGACTGAGACAGAGCAGAGGCAGGGATGCAGTGAGGGATAAAGCCTCTGAGAGTCTAAGAAGAACCATATATCAGTGGAATAATACCTTTTTGGAGATATGAAGCAACATCTGCTCTTCTAGAATTTGGACTGTCTACATACATTAGTAATTAGTCCTTAGAGGGAAGTTAGGAAGAGGCAAAGATGCAATCAGAGGAAAAGTTCTTCAAAACACAATGTATGCTAAATTGAAGACAAATGGGTGGAATTCTCTCATTCACCCAAGGAAAAAGGGCCATGTGATGCCACATGTTCTGGTGATCTTGAGAGACTGTCCAACTTTAACCATCTTTACTCTCTGAAACCTCAAGTTTCAATAAATAATGCAGATACCTCTCTAAAAAAAAAAAACAAAAAACAAAAAAGATATTTCCTAATTTTTCTGAAGCATGACAGGCAGGAGCTATTATTTTTATATTGATTTCTAATGTTATTATGATGTTGTTATGATCAGAGAAGTGATCAGCTTAAACTCATTTTCAATCTTGGTTTAGATTTAGTCTGTTTCCAAGTACATGCTCTCTCTAATTATTGGGCATAAAGATTCAAAGTACATTCTTTAAATTGGTTAGTTAATGGTGTCGTTTAGCTCTTCAATTTTCTTACTAATATTTTGTGAAGTTTAAGAGCTTTTTATTAGAATCTCCCTACTACGACTGTGGATTTCTTTATTTCACCATGTAACTCTATCAGATTTTTATTTTTAGTTTGTTAATGTGTTTAGGTACACGCGGTTCATGATTGTTACATCTTCCTGGTAAGTTGTTTCTTCTGAGATTGTGACTCTTTATCTCGAATAATAATTTTTGCCTTAAAGTCTATTTCATCTTATGATATATCAACTTTATTTGATTTAATATTTACCTGGCATTTATTTTTCATCACCTTACTTTAAAACTTTATTTGTTTTTATATTTTAGGTGCTTTCCTTGAAAATAGCATATAACTTGATATTGTTTTGTTTATTTTTTATTTTAACCCAATCTGAAGAATCATTGCATATTAACTGATAAATTTTTAAAATTTTGTTTATTCTAATTGCTAATTTGGATGTATTGCTATCATTTTTATTTTCTGTCTTCTATTTAATAATGTTTTTCTTTACTTTTTTTTCAATTGCGTTGCTCTTTCAATTGGGTTACTCTTCTTTTCCCTTCTGCTTGTGTGAAAGTTGTATTGTTACTTTTAATGTTCTAATAAATAATCTTCAGTTTTTAGCATGTACTCTTAACGAAGTCTAAAATTAACCAATATGCATTTTTTCACTCAAAATAAAACAAGGAATTTAGAAATAATCCTTTAGCTCAATTGATTACATTCCTATCTTTCAGTCACATAACTTAGTTCCATCCTCTTATTAACTTCCAAATTAGTTATTAAAACTATTATTAGTTTTTACAAAAAGTTATTATTAAAATTACCTGAGTGTTTACCAAATTCCTTTCTTATCACTTTTTTTTCTGGGCTTACTTTTCTTATTTATAAAGTAGCTATTTCTGTTGTCTTAGACAAAAACTCTTTATTTCACCATCACTCTTGAATTTTTGTTTAGCTAGTAAAGAACTCTAAATTGGTAACTATTTTCTCTCAACTCTTTGAAAATATTACTTTATTAGTATCGGATCTCTGTTGTTTAAAGTTTGCTGTTAGTCTAATGGATATTGCTGTAGCAGTTGTCTATTTTTGCAAGACTTTCCCTTCGCTATTTTGCAGTGGGTCAATGATGTGTCTAGGTAGGGACTTAACGTTAATCAGAATTGGGCCTTACTGGGCATTTTTAAACTGGTAGTTCACATCATTTATTAATTCTGAAAAATTGACAACCAATACATATTTGAGTATTACCTTCTTAATTCTCTCAATTCTCCCCTTCCAGAATTCCTGTCTTGAAACTTCTAATTCCTTTCTTTGAATATTCTTCATCTAATTAATTCTGGCCTCATGCATTTTGATAATTTCATGAGTTGTAGGATTCACTTCACTAATTCTATCTTCTAGTTTTAATAGTTGCTTTAACCTATCCATTAAAGTTTTTACTTCAGTGCCTCTGTATTTTATTTCTAGAAATTTTAATTTGATCTTTTTCTCATAGTCTTTTTGTTTTGGTTTTTGGCTGCTGTATTCTTTTCTTATGAGTTGCATTCCTTTTACTTACTTAATCATTTTAAACATATAGACACACCTCCACAGAAACCTCTTTTTTCAACATTTTCCTGGTAGTATGAATTATGGTTTTTCTATTCAAAATTTGTAGAATATACATATGTCTCAATGCAATGGTTTTTGGCTGATGTCTATATAGGAAAATTTTATATTTACATTTTCTAAAACTCAGTACAACATTTTTTAACAGAATAACATTTGGAGAAAAGTCTCAAGCTACGGTCCAAATATAATTGGTAAAATGTTAAAAATCAGAGTTAAATGTTTTGAAAAATCATGCTGAGTGTCAATGAAAGGAACGTATGTCTTGGATATTGCTGGTACTAGGAGAAGCCTACTGTTTACCAACATAAAAAATGAGCGAGTAAGCAGAGCTCTAGTTTAAAATGCTTTTATCCTAAAGCATTAATTCTGTCACCTTCATGAATATTTCTCCAAGCCTTCTTGTTCAACAGTCTCCCCAGCAGCACCAAAATGGTGGAAAATTCATAACTATTCCTCTTAACCTGATATTTTGCCTGAAATGACTCCTTTATCACCCACTATGTCTGTACTCTCAACTTTTGCAACTGGTTGCAAATAGTGATGACTTCAATGGTCTTCCTCTCCTCCTTCCTCTGGTCAAATTTGTTTTCACTCCTCTTGTGGAATAATAGAAATTAATCTCTGGAATGTGTCTTGCTGTTGTGGGGGATAAGAATTGGCCACTCCAAAACGTGTCTGTTTATCTTGATTATTTTTAAGAGCAAAAGACTCAGAAAGAAACTTTGACTTTCCCCTAACTGCCTAAAAGAATTTAAGATAGAAGGCCTGTCCCAGGAAGGAGCTATCACCGTAGATGTTTCTAGGTGTGGTAGACTGGGAGGAACCTTACCAGGCCTATTTCTTACCAAAATTCTTTCTTGGGTCACATTGTCTATAGATGATCTAGCAAACATTTATTTACTAAACATTTGCTTTTCCATCTCCATGTGAATTGCCTTCCTCTCCTTTGGAGTCCCAAGCTACTACCCACAACACTGTCCTTTGTCTTTAACTAAAGATGGTATTTAAGGTGGTGGCTTCAGCCATTTTGGCAAGTTCCTCAGTTTTCCCATGTATACATGTTATTGAACTTGGACTTTTCTCCTGTTATTCTGTCTCATGTCAGTTTAATTCTTAGATCAGCCAAAAGAACCTAGAGGGGAGAGGAATAGCTCTTCCTCCCCTATGGTGTTTATGGTGTTTATTGTAAACTGTGTCAGCAATTTTCTAACAGATTTATTTATTGCTTTCTATTTTTGCTGTACCATATGAAAATACAATGTTTATCATACAGCATGCAGACCGTCTATGTTACCATATACAGAGCAATTATTAACAATCATATTAATTGTAATCATGAAGCAGTGTTTTATATATTTTATACACTAACAAGATAGTATTTTTACCTATATATAAAGATTTTACAGTGCCTTAGCCACATTTTAGGAAATTTATTGGGAGTTTAGGAGTGACTTGTAATACGTTATCATTTTTCTCATTTGAAATAGTGGAAAAATAAGTTTCCAGTTATTATTTTCCTGCAGAATATCTGCTTTTCAGGAGACTACCAATGTTAAGTAAGAGATACCTGTAGTTCTTTTCTTAATCATATCTTTCATTTTGTTCATAATCTCACATTCTTAGGGATTTATCCTCCTTGTTAAGTCTATAGACTGACATTCAAGCTGAGTTGTATGGTTTTGTAATATTTGTACACGTGGGTTGTGTGTGTAAGAGAGAGAGAGAAAGAGAAACAGTGAAAGAGAGAGAGAGAAAGAGAAACAGTGAAAGAGAGAGAGAGAAAGGAAAATAGAGAAAGAGAAAGAGGGAGCTCTTTTCTGAAAGGAATTATTTTTCCTAATAAGAATCCTGCATGGCCTTACTTCTAGAAATGTCCCTCCAGAGAGGTTTCCTGTTTGTTACTGCTTTGGGCACCAGGCATATCACCTAGTTGGAATCAGTTTTGTGTTAATGTCTCAGTTTAAAGATTTCCTCACCACTTGTGTATTATAAATTCAGACACAATCCCTTGCTCAGTGCTGACTTGGAGTTTTTCTTTTTTGCAGAATACTTTTTTGTCCCATCCAAAGTATCAGGAGAAATAAGTTCTATGCTCTCCATACTGGTGGATAGAAATTGTGGTAGTCCTCTTTTCCAGAGATGGCTCAGCTCTTGCAGATACAATTATCAAGGGTCTCAAATCTATGTTTTTTGATAGATCTGAGATCCTGTTTTATGCCTGTAGGGGAAGAAAAATAATTTTCCTTTACCCTTCCAGGTTCTTGGCTGAGACCCCCCTGTAACAGAAGAGACAGATTAACAGGAAAAAAACAAACTAAAGTTTAATAACATGTATACCTCTTGTATACATGGGAGAGACCCAGGAAAACTGAGTTACTCCCAGAAATGGCTGAAGCTACCACCTTAAATAACATCTCCAGCTAAAGACAGAAGAAGATTTGCAAGGGGAGGAGCCAGTTATGCTAGGCTATGGTGGAGGAGCATAGTAAACAAGGGTAAGGTTGTTATACAGATTTAGGTCCTTGTTGACTTCTCCATAGTAAATTTCTAGAGATTTACTAAGCTTTCTCTTCCTGTTACAGAGAAGGAGACACCCTTACAAATGGAGATTTCCCTTATAAATGTAAATATCCCTTACAAAACAGAAACTTCTACTAGGTTTTTACAGCTTCTCCAATGTCTGCTGTTTCTCAAAAACACCTGTTCAAAATAATCTTTACGCCAAAAAGACATATTTTGGGATGGCAAATCCTGCTCCCTTTCATGCCCTCTTGTAAAAATTAAACTACCAAGCCTTTTGCCACAGAGGGCCTATTTCTGGGTCCTGTAACTACCCAATTTACCATAGTACCATCTACGAACCCTACTACACTAGATTTTAACTCCCAATTTTTTTCTAACAGGGAAGAGTAATCTTTCTTGTTTACTGAATCATGTATTTATGAAGTTCATATTGGATTTCTGTCTTTGCAATGAGAAGCATTTCCATATCAATCTGTTTCACATTAGTCCATTCCTGGAACTGAACATTGATCCAAAAAATTAAAATTGTTTCTCTCATATAGCCCATTTTTAGGACTTTCTGCACCTTATCTTCCTTTCAAATTGGTTAAAGCTGCTTTTCTCTTTCCTTCTTCTTCCACTCCACGTATTTATTGTAGTATGCTCAACTCCCTCTCAGGCGGAGCATAACAGCAAGAATTTGACTGTATTCAAATAAGACTATGGTGGATTGTGTTACCATTCACATATATGAACTTCTCCTTACCCCATGATAGAAGAAAGTATCCTCCACTGCCTCACCATTGTCGGGTTTGGCCGTATGACATGATATCCAATGGGATGGGAGCAAGCATAACTTAAACATAATGACACAGTTTGGGTTGGCATCACTTGTTCCTGACTTCTGCCTCAAGAGAAAAGCACATCCTACATAAAGCCATTAGCATAGTAAAACTAAAGAATCAGGTACAACATCTACAACAGAATTAGGTGGCAAAGTATCCCCAGCTCCCAAGAGCTGTAAAATCATGATAATCTCATATCAGTAACTGTCACAGGGGCCAGTGGGGACCAGAGAGAGGGTAATAATTTTGATATTCCTAAAAAAGGAGAATCCTCAAGTAGCAACACATCCTCACTGGAATGGAAACCAAAGCTAGTAGGAGGTTTTGCAAAATCCAATCCAAGGGTGAGTGCAAGAAAACCATGATGCCATCTGGTAGTGCCAAAGCAGTTTGAGCTAAAGGAACTTTTGAAAATAGTATACCAAAACACTCTGCAAAGACAAAGCTATAGGGGAGAAATTCCTGCAAGCAAAATTCAAATTAAAAGGGGAAAGGAAAGAGGTTTATATAAAATTGTGGAAGGAGAGCAGAAAGTGAAAAGCTATATTTTTTATTACTTCACAAACACCACAGAAGTGGGAATTCTAGAGCATTAGGACTAGAAAAGGTATGCTGGGTAATGACACTCTTCAAGAAGTACAGGAAGATGCATGTCACTGTATAAAGTGTGCAAAAGAAAAGGATCATGATCAAATCCCATTCAGAGTTATTAGAAAAAAGAGATTAAGAACAGAAAAATGACCCTACAATAAAGCATATCCAAAGCATATGCCCACAGAAAGAGATAGAAACTACAACCTAATATTTCAAAACAAGCTAAAAGCGATTTTTAAAACAAGAGAAGCTATGAAAAAACAACATAAATCAGAATTATAAAAACAGAAATCTGATGATTGTAGAAAAGGAAGACTTGGAAAAAGAAGTAACAGAATTAGATAACGGGAAGAAACTCATTTCAGAAATGGAACTAAAAGGAACACAAGAGTAAATAAACACAATAGATAAAACTTTAAGAAAATTAAAATATTGAAAAGAAAAAATTACCCAAAAAAAGGAAATGAAGAACAATAAAAAGATTCAAGAGAAAATGACAGATATAGAAGGTAAGCAAAGAGAGTAAAACATACATCAATGACAAAAGAAGAAAACTACAATAATGAAACAGAACTGAGTCAAGAAAAATTTCTAGAAATAAAAGAAAAGCTTAAGCTATATATTGAAACTGCATACCTAGTAAAATAGTCTCAGAATGGCCAACAGCAAGACATATCCTAAAACAGCAGTTCTCAATGCGTACTCCACAGATCTCTGAGGAAACCCCAAAAAGCTTTCAGGAGGCACACAAAAGTCACTGTTTTAACATTTGCATTAACAAACAGGAAGTAATTGTACTGCCTTTGTCGGGGAGGGGGAAATTCCCCCCTTCCTCTCTTGGTTCTTATGGTTGGTTGAATAATTAAAATGAGATAAGGCAGGATAACAGGAGAAAATCAAACCAAGTTTAATACATGAGCATGGAGAATTCACATAAGCGTGAAGAATTCAAAAGACAGGCAAAATAATCTATATATATCATTCTGGACTAGGGAGAAGTGGGCAGGGGTCCAGGCCTTCAACGGGAAAGGAGGCAATTTACAGGAAGATGAAAAGAGTTAACGTTTGGTAAATAAATGCTTGTTGGGCCATCTACAGGCAAACGACACAGAGAGGACTTTGATCACATGGGTCCTGCTATATTCCTCCCTGTCTACCACAACTAGTTCATATTACATTATAGTTATCCATGTTGACAGCTCTTTCTTAGAACAGGCCTTCAATCTTAAATTCTTTTAGGCAGCGGGAGAAAATGTAAGTTTCTTCCTGAGTCTTTTGTTAGTAATAATAATCAGCCAAAACAATCCTCAAGCCAAAGAGACACATTTCAGCTTGGCAAATTCTGCTCTGCTATACTTTGCAAAAGCAGTGAGTAGCAGAAGTGGTGGCCTCTAGCATGTATAAAAACTATGGCACTAACGTATATTTTTTATCAACACTGATGCAGGAAAAAAGTTAGATTCATACAAGAAGTTCCTTGATAATGAAGTAAAAAATGACTTTTTAAAATCCTGATCCTTGCATTATGACGCAAGGAAATGGGAAGTCTATATAAAACTTCTGTAGCATATCAAAGTAATATGCTATGTCTTTAGGAAAAACACTTGTGTGATTGTTTGAATTGTGATCTGAACTAGCCACTTTTTACATAGAACATCATTTTTATTGCAAATAACAACTTATAGACAAAGTTATGGTTATTAAGAGTTGAGTATTTGACAGAAATTTTTCTAAAAAGTAAATGAAGAAAATTACTGACATTCTTTACTAGTGAAAAAATTTGAAACTTCAAGAAAAAATTAGAATTTTGGAAAAAGTTTGTATCTACAGTTGTGAATTACATCTTCCCAATACTCAAAGATTTTTCTGATAAGATCAGTAGCCATATTAATCAATGTGATGTTTTCAAATTGTATAGTGAAATATGTCAACACATGGAAGGTCTGCATAACTCAGTGAATCCAGTTTCCAAATGACCAAAACATGATGCTAGAGAAAAGATCTATTCAAATGTAAGACGGACAACTGGATTTTAATGTAGCCAAGTAAAAAAGTTCATCATATGGCTTCAGATTCCAACTTGCAACTAATCTTTACAAAGCTGCTACTTGTCAAATCTTGGTGTAGCATCAAAGAAGAATATCTGCAATTATCTATTATTTAATTATCTAAATACTATTAAAGTACTCCTCCATTTTTATTTATATATTTTTGCGAGGCCAGATTTTCTTCAAATACTATAACCTAAACAATATATTTCAAAATATTAAATATATCAGATATGAGAATCCAACTGTCATCTTCAAGTCAGACATTAAAGAGATCTGCAAAAATGTAAAATAATATCATTATTCTCACTATTTTTTGTTTAGGAAGATACAGTTATTTTTCATTTAATATATATTATTTCTGTTAACATATAATGGATATAATATTGTTATTTTAAATGAACTAATAAATAACTTCTAAAATTTATAAATATGAATGAATTAATAAAAAATTTTTTCCAGTTTTAATTTTTGATAAGGTAACTATCATTAGATATAATCTACATAAATAAAAGGTCTTTGAGATCTTCAATAATTTTTAAAACTGCAGGAAGTTCCTGAGACCAAAATATTTGAGAACCCATGTTCTAGAAAAAATGTTGGATTTTGGAGAAAAGGAAGTCAGTTTATCACTAAACTTTTCAATAGCATTTCTTTAGGCTAGAGAAGAATATAAAAACATATTTAAAGATATTCAAGAAAGGAAAATGTGAGACAAGATTTCAAATCTAGTCAAACTGACCCCAAATTACAAAGGCTGCAGACAAAGTGTTAGTATAGGGGAGGAAGAAATTTTCGTCTACCTTCTAGGTTCTCCTGCATGATCTAAGAATTAAATTGATAGGAGACAGATAAACAAGAGAAAATTAAACAAAGTTTAATAACATGTATACATGGGAGAGACCCAGGAAAACTGAGTAACTCGCCAAAATGACTGAAGACACCACCTTAAATACTATCTTCAGCTAAAGACAAAAGAGGCTATTTGGGTAGTGGTTTGGGACTTCAAAGGGCAGGAAGGCAATTCACAGGAAGATGGAAAAGCAAATGTTTGATAAACAAATGTTTGCCATCCATGCAGAGACAATGGGAGGTGGAGAGGACTCTGATGGCTAGGCCCTTCTGGGTCTCCCCCACCACACCTAGCCCATGCTCTTTGTAGAGGTCTCTGGTGATAGCTCGTTCTGTTACAGGCCATTTATCCAAATTCTTATAGGCAGTTAAGGGAGTAGTCACATGAATAGCTTTCCAAGTCTTTTGTTTCTTAAAAATAATCAGTCTAAAGTAATCCTCATGTTAAAGAGACATATTTTGGGTTGGCAAATTTTGCTCCCCTTCATTCGGAATGTAAAATAATGGGAAATATTCTTCCTATGAGCTGTTCCTAAGGAATCTGTAGGAGTAATTTCAGACCCTCAAAAAGACTGGTGAAGAACATTAAAAACATATTTACTTTTAGAAGTTTTACTAAATACTGATGACAAAGAGGCACTTATAATATATAATGTCTATATGCTCTGAAAATACAGATGCATTACAACTACCAAAAAATAGAGCATGAGGCAGGAATGGGGAGTACATTAAAAAGTGAAATGAACCCACTGATTGCTTAAATACTAACAGAGTTAGGTATTAACTTGGTTATTAGCTGAGAGTAAAACGATATCACCTCAAATAAGATATGCAGGGGCAAGGGAGCAGAGGGAAGAAAGAGAATTTACTAGATAATTTCAGTGTTGCTCGTGCTAGGTGACCACCGGACAGCAGTAAGACGAGAAACCAGGGGCAGGAGGAGCAGGAAGAGGGTTAGAGGAAGGGAAAGAGAGAGGTTAAGGGCATTACATAAAGATATTAGTACAAAGATAATTATTGGAAAAAAAATACAGGGGCCAGCCCCGTGGCCAAGTGGTTAAGTTCGCGCACACTACTTCAGCCACCCAGCGTTTCACTGGTTTGGATTCTGGGCACGGACCTAGCACTGCTTGTCAGGCCATGCTGAGGTGGTCCCACATGGAAGAACTAGAAGGACCTACAGCTAGAATATACAATTATGTACTAGGGGGCTGTAGGGTGAAGAAAAAAAGAGGAAGATTGGCAACAGATGTTAGCTCAGAGCCAATCTTTAAAAAAAAAGAAAAAGAAAAGACAAAATATACAAACCTTCCTAAAGTATAAAAAGATATACTCCAAAGGAGAGAATGAGTAAATAAACCACCCAATAAAAGACTAGAGTCATATAACATAAAACTGCTTGGCAGAACAGAGGCCAAACATTTACCACATCAATAAATATAAATGGGCCAAACTCATCTTTTAAAGAGGAATAGAAAAAAGTTTGAAGATTGGCTAACAAAAAAAATCTGCTACTCCGCTGACATTCCAGACCACTCAGCTTTCCCTGAACACGCCCAGCACTTTCATAGTTTTGTGCCTTGGTTTACGCCCTTTTTAATTCCTTTGTCTATAAAAATTGTGTTTACTTTTCAGTCTTAACAAGGAGTACTACTACTTCTTCCATGAAGCCCTCTGTGATTGCTTTCATCAGAAGTCAGTCTCAAAACATCTTTGTACCTTTACTAGAGCAGTTAACGAAATCTGGCTTATTGTAAGCAATTGTTTCCATACTTTCTTCCCCACTAGAATATGAACTCCTTAAAAACAGGAACAGTGGATGGTATATTGGAGCAGCTCAATTATTGAACAGATGAACCAAAGACTGAAGATATGCCACTCATGTAATTATATCACTATAGAAATTCAGCCTAATTTTCTGTAACTCTATTTGTAATTATAACAGATTACTTCCTTTTAAGTTTTAAGTTCACTCACCTCATTTTAGATCGCCTCTAGGCATTTAATTAAAATTCTACTTCCATGGATAGTTATTGCTTCTAGATTGTTAAACGTTTATAAATAGATCTGCCCACTTTGGAATCTCTCCTCTCACAATTGTGAAAATTTCTGAATTAATGAACTCTTTTTTATGGCATGTTTTTCATATATGCTAGCAAGCATTAACTCTTTTGAGTTTCTCTTTCCCCCTCATTTCCAATTCTGGTTTTTTGTTAGCAGTTCCCAACATTTTGTGTTTGTTCGTGCATACTTTTTTATCCTAGAATATTTGATGCAAACTTTGAAGGGACTGAAAAACTCACACGTCAGCAATGATTACCATGCAATGGCTGTTACAGCTAACCATGTCTCACAATGCTATAAAAACATCTTACTGTTATTTCATTATTCACTTGACTGCCCTTGAACAGTGTTTGTGCTTGAACAGAACGATTTACTGTCTGTTTTATATGTATAACCATGTCTCCCAGTGTCTATAAAAGCATCTTACTTTTATTGTGTTACTCACTTAATCGTTCTTAAGCACACTATTACTTTTTGCATAGAGTTATTTACTCACTTTTATATGTGTATGTATATAAAAGGGCCCATAGCTGACTGCCTTGCCCAACACCACAAGTCTAATATTTCTATCACAGAGAGTTACATAATCTTAGACCTGTATCCTGATTCCATTGATAATAACTTTATACCACCCATACATATATAAATATGAGTAAAATTTCCTGAATGCTCCAGTAAGCATTCAGTCTTTCTTTAGTGTGAGCTATGCCTTTTACCTATTATATCCAGCAAGTAGTACTCTGAAATCTAGTGATTTAGATAACCTATCTAGCTTTATAACACAGGTGTAAGAATATGTTATTTCTTTTTTTTCCTGCTTTTTTTCTCCCCAAATCCCCCCAGTACATAGATGTATATTTTAGTTGTGGGTCCCTCTAGTTGTGGCAAGTGGGACGCCACCTCAACATGGCCTAATGAGCAGTGCCATGTCTGCGCCTGGGATCCGAACTCTGGGCCGCTGAAGTGGAGCGAGAGAGCTTAACCACTCGGCCACGGGGCAGCCCCAAGAATATGTTATTTCAGCATGGCAAAAATTAAGTTTACAGATTGATCAGAATATGAGAGTCACTTTACTTCAGGATCCCACAACATTTTCCATATTAGCTTTCATTTTTGTAGACCTGTAATTATGTCCCTAGGTACAGATGATCCCTTGGATACCACTTAATCTTGATGTACAATTTTATTTATCCACTAAGCACAGCTTTTATGAAGGAGATATCAACTTTCAAGCACCAGAAGGAGTCTGAGATTTTACTCCACTTTCAAGCTAACAATTTAGCTTGCCTCAGTATTGTGTGGGGAAAAGTGTCATGCTGACAGAAGACATGGATGCCTGGGTCAAAGACAAAGGGCTTTATTACTCACAGCACAGCAAGAAGCATGAGCTTCCCCGTATTTGCCCCAGTTTCTAAAAGGTAATGCGAAGGGCTAGATGACGCCTCCACACACAGTGGGTTGCATCGCTGGAGAGAGCCCAGGGAGTCGACATTTTGTGAGTAGCAAACTTTGTAGCAATCAGCAAATAAGCCAATCCTCCTCTCCTGGAGGAGTAACTACTTACACAGAAGCCATGATGTGGTTACCTTGAGGTGCTTCACTATCTATGTGACTAGATACAAAGATGGTTCAGTATCGGGAGATGGATAAGCCCTAACGTCTGTAATGCTCAGCAAGAACTTTTAGGGACGCTCAGGGCCCATAACTGACCACTTCGCCCAACACCACAAATCTAATATTTCTGTCACACAGAGAGTTACAATAATCTTAGACCCATGTCCTGATTCCAACAATGATAACCTCATACCTAAAACATTGCAACAAAGTAGAACTCTCTAAAGCAGATAAAATCTTGACCACATTCACACCCATCAAGCTCTTCCCTCCATTCTTGCTCGTGTGCCAGCCTTCAGTTCCCTTTTGTACAGATCTCATTGCTTTCACTTAACAAGTGATGAAGTGTCATTGAAATCACAGATGTGCTTTGCTTGGGTGTCCTTTATAGCCAAAAACATCGGCTACCACCCACTTCTCCATTGCTTCCTCTTCTGAATTATTTGATGTATCTCAAATATTCAAATATTCCTTCAAAATTAAACTTTAACTCTCTTTTTTTCCAAATGAGCATTTTTCCCATATACTCAAAAAATTGTCATTAAATCTCATTTGAAAAGTTTGAAGCATATGTTTTCAGACAAATTTGTCTCTATAAAATGTACAATTGACACTAAATAAATTTGAATCACAGTAATAAATTTCACTCATCCAAGATCTATCAAATGTCATCCAAGTCGTTGGAATAGAAAGATGAAGAAGACAAGGTTCTTGCCTTTAATAAGCTCACAAATTAGTAGGGAAAATTAACATGAGATTGTAATTAATGCAATAGCAGACGTATGTACAAGGTACAGAGTAATACTAAGGTAGATGTTAGGAAGGCTTTACAATGTAGATGACGTGAGCCATTTTTTAAAATAAGAGTAAGAATGTGTCACACCAAGTGGGGAAGTAAAACTAGTAATTTGTTTCTAAAGGATAACATAACTGAGCATCAGACTAGTAACTATATTATAAGTAATAATTTTCCTCCTTCAAAATGTATGTTTTTAAAAAGCCACCTGCACAGGAGGTTACTAAATTTCAAAATATTCTTTATTCAATTAATATTTTTGGAGCCCCTTCTGAGTGTTAGGCACAGTGCCAGATATTCTAAAATTAGATCTATATTTGTATGGTAAAAAATAATGGCTTTGGAAATAATAATTTCATTAATTTAGTCATGGTATTTACTTATTCACCAAGTGAATTAATCAAACTCAAATTTTATGAATTGACCAGGAAACATAGAGATTCAATTTTTAAATTCTAGTGAGTGTGCGTGTATGCGTGTGTTTGTGTTTGTGTATGCAAGTTGTTGTTATAGTATTCAACCAATTATAATAAATCATATGAAATTGCCACTGACAACAACGCTAAATGGTTCAGCCTAATATTTTAAAACATTCTATAGTGTAAAGAAGATCAGCTTCAGATTCTAATAGGTTGAATTTGAATCTTGCAAAAAGTACTTACAACTTTGGACAGGTTACCAGACCTCCCTCAGCGTCTGTTTCATCATCTATAAAATAGGAAGAGTAGACTCACTCTAAAGTAGTTATGCTTGTGTTGAGTTGTATAAGGAAACCCCAACCACAGGAGCCTAACTAAATAAGGGCTTTCTTTTTCTCACACAACTAAAAATATAGAGGTTGAGAATCCAAGAGGGAAGTTGTAGTTTCATGAAGTCATCAGCACAGGGAAGAAGATGATTTCCGGAAGAGAAATGGGAAGGCATGTAAAAGACCAGGCCAGCAGCAAAGGGGAGCGAGAGGAGGGCAAAAAATAATCAAGAGATCAAGTCTATAGAATTCTGATTAAATTAACTGGCTGTTTATTTGTTATTCTTGTTTACCACGGAAGTGGTTTGTTTTTCGATGACACTATTTCCTAATAGACTATTTAATGTCCCAGGTGGTTCTTCTTGCTTCTCTATCCTAAGCATCATGTTGTCAGGTGTCCGCTGCTCTTCTAGGCATCTGGTCAGGTTTTAGGCAAACATGGAGAAGGGCGGAGGGCAAAAACCATCTCTGTGAAAGGCTTTGGGAAGAGAATCTCTCCCGGAGATTTCCACCCACGTCTCTTTGGTCAGGACTGTATCACATGGGCACATCTAGTGACAGGAGAGCTTGGGAATTCTAATACTTCACTCTTTAATCACTATAACATACAAAGGTAAGGAAGAAAGGGATTAGAATAGCTATTAAGTGAGCACGCTTCAGCATCTGCCCTTCTACCTTTATGGATGTCTAAAGATTAAATGAGGAAAAGCATGTAGACTGACTAGTTAAGTACTTGGCAAATAGTACATCCTCCATAACTGAGAGAACTGCTAACAGTGATCATGATGATCATGATAATGCTGATTTCATGCTGATAACGAAATAAAAGTTTAAATCTTGAACATATGTGGATAATTGTGCTAACTCAGGTATATTTTTTAAAAAATCGTGAATTCAATGATGTCTCTCTCCAGTAAATGACAATATTGGTACCAACAAAAGGGCTAAAGAGTCAAAGTCAAATCATCTCTAGTTACCTCAGATCCATAACTTTGTTGGAGTTGAGGGGTGTATTTTTAGGTTGTAAAACCTCATGTTTGATTTCTTTCCAAAGTTTATTTTCTTGGAAAGTTTGAAGACCATCTGTAGAGTTATTTTGAGATACGAACATAAAAAACTGCTATTTTATTCATTTTGAATGCAGCATTTTTTTTAGCAGTCAGAATATTCCCCCCCAAAAAGAGTGAAGAAAAAAGTTGGCAATGTAAGTAACTTTTTAGAAACACCAAAAAAATTTATCATAAATTGATTTGTATGGTTTCGTCTAATCTATATTCCTCTAGTGATGATTATCAACTAATTTAAAACTTTCTATATCCTTTATTCCTACAGGTTTTGTCTTGATAATCTGAGCCTAACCTCAGAGGGGCCTCTATAAACCTGGATATATTCAAATCTCTTTATACACTTCTAACCACTGTGATCTTATCATCTGGCAGACCAGGTATAGACACTGTAGAAGTGAGGGAAGGCTAAGATGATGACTAAGCTCAGTCTTGCATTTAAGCAATCATCTTGAAGGGCAAGGAGACACATAAACAAATAATTGCAATATAATATAATTAGTAAAATAACAGGGACTAACAGAATGCTATGGAAACACTGAGGAGGGAATAACCAGCTCTGCC
Source organism: Equus caballus (assembly GCF_041296265.1). Taxonomy (NCBI): domain Eukaryota; kingdom Metazoa; phylum Chordata; class Mammalia; order Perissodactyla; family Equidae; genus Equus; species Equus caballus. Next base: position 69,433,557 of record NC_091692.1, on the reverse strand, counting down.
TAGAGAATGTGGGGGATTAAGAGCAACCTCTTAAAGGACTGGTAGCATTTCCAAAGGTGGTGAAAGGAGAGAAGAGCATTTTAAATAAAGCGACCAGTAAATAAAAAAGTCAAAGACAATAAAGAGCCCATCATGTTAAAGGAATGTCAACCCCCATGGGTGGTGCACCTGTACCAGAGGAGACGTAACTCAGGGTTTAATGACAAATTAGACAGGAAGGAATTCAGAGTTCAGCATTGTAAATGGCTCACTCTCTGTCATAGGGCCACGGGGAGCCACGGAAGGCTTTAAAGACATAGATAAAATGAATCAAGTTTGTTTTAAACTGCCAACTCTGTTGTAAGTGTTAAATTTGACTCACCAAGACAAGAAGCTGGCTTCAAGAAGAAAAATTGGAGGGCTCATGAAAGGCCAGGCCAATGGCAGAGAGGCTAAACAGGAAGGCAAAGGTTTGAGAAATATTCAAGAGATCAAATCTATAAAATTCTGATTAAATTAACATGGCTGTTTAATTGTTACTGTTGGTGGTTGTTTACCACATTAGTGGTTTGCCTTTGAATGAAGCTATTTTCTAACAGCCTATTTACATAATTGACTCTGCTTGTAAGTCCATCCTCTCCTCTCCCTTTCTCATCCTTCCACCTAACCATTTCTTAACTGCATATGGAGATCTGAGCATTTCTCACACTCACATTTCACCCTTAATTCCCTCTTAATGTTCTCATTATCCCTTATTTCTTCCCCTCTTCCTCTGCCACACGCTACAGCTATGATGTTTAGGAAGTGCAGTGGTAAAGTGTATTCAAACTACAAGGGTGATTATCTTTCTATTTTTAATTACAGTCCATAATAGACACTCAATCATATAATGCCAAGGAAAACCTCAATTCTGCAAGAGTTAATGAGCATCTTAAGATGCTATATTTCCAGGGTGTAGACCATTTGCTCTATTGAAAGGATTTTGTTTTAATGCTTCTCCAGTGGAGAAAAATATCTGCCTAGTTAATTGCCTCTGTAGTTAAAACAACCAGTAAGTTGATTTTTATTTTGTCTGCAGTTCAACTAGCTGCTGAAATTTTATGTAAATATCATTAATTCCCATGACATGTCACATTAAGAACAAAACACCAACTTACCCTGCAGATAAAAGAAAAAGCAGAGGGGCTGGCCCAGTGGCATAGTGGTTAAGCTCACATGCTCTGCTTCAGCGGCCCAGGTTTCACTGGCTCAGATCCTGGGCGTGGACCTACACACCGCTCATCAAGCCATGCTGAGGGGGTGTCCCGTATAGACGAACTAGAAGGACGTGCAACTAGGATATACAACTATGTACTGGGGCTTCGGGGAGAAAACAAAAAAGAGGAAGATTGGCAACAGATGCCAGCTCAGGGCCAATCTTCCTCACCAAAAAGAGTGCTGCAAAGTAATAAAGAAAAAAAGTTGTCTGTCCTAAAAAAAAAAAAGAAAAAGTAGAAGCATATACCCATCCCTTCCATAGAGGAGTGGGATGACATTATTTCTATTCTGATTGTGAATGTCAAACTTTTGCCTAACGTAACTTGATTGATACTTGGGGAATATTTACCTGCTTAATTAATTTGAAATTTTACGTCAGGCTGCAGTATCTCAAACTGACCCCAACCAAACATTATTGAATCAATCAGATGACATGCTCTCAGGGCAGCCTTTCAGGAAGGAAACATATCTCCAAGAAACTGGCAAAAAGTCTCATATTTACAGAGAATTTAAATAAGAAACCTTATCTTCATTTTGTACAGAATAATATATTGCAAAACAATATTGAAAATTTCAGTTCCATTATTATGCATGTGGCTGTCAATCATTGGCCACAATCTTTCAGAGACACACTTGATTAGAATCTCTCTACAAACAAGTAAGGATAAAGCCTTCATAGAAAATATTATAGCCAATATACTGATGCCAAGTTAATTTTAAATTTGGAATAAGAATACTGCTAGTATTTTTATCCTCAAATTACTTATCTAATAACACTTGCATCTGGAAGTAATAATGGCTTTCATGTTTACTGAAAGGCACAAAGATGAAATCTCATTTATAATTTCTTCAGATACAAAGGCGGCTGTGCAACATTGTGGAAAACTTATTATTATAAAATTATTTTATACTTCAATTAAAATGTGCAGATGCACATTTCCCTTTAAGATAATGATCCTGATAATGTTTGTCAGTCAAATAGTAACCAGGATCGTATTTTAAGCTCTAACAGTTTTGTTAATATGTATAGAGAGAAGGAATTTGACAAAAGCATCAAACTATACATTAAGAGTTAGAAGAAAATATATCTATTGGTTAAAATAAAACGAGTAAAAACTAGCGGTTTTAATTCTGGCACTGCATCTTGCTTCTCTGCTATAGTTTACTTGAATTAGACTAAGCATCTTGGCTCTCCCTCCCTCATCTAAGCTATCATGATAACTGATTTAACCAGTCCATGTTTTGGATGTTTGGATGCCTGTAGGATGCTTAGCACAATGTATGTAGAAGTAGCCATATTTTGGGTCTAATTTTTGCACAAACTTTAATATCCATTATTCTGATTTAATTTTCATTATAATTTTTACATAACCCCCAAATTTATTCTAATTGATAAAGACTTGAGAGATGATGCATAATAAAACTTCCCTAAAACATAGCAAGTTCTCAATAAGGGATCTTTGTATTGCTATTATCATATTCTTTGTAATATCTTCTTTACTTTACTGAACTCTCTCCATAAACTCTCATGGAAAGAAAAAAAAGAAAGAAACAAATAGATGAACACTTTACTTTATAAGTCTATTGTCTTAGTCCATTTGGGCTGCTATAACAAAACACCACAGACTCGGTGGTTTATAAACAACAAACATTTATTTCTCACAGTTCTGCTGGGTGGGAAGTCCAAGATCATGGCATGGCCTATTTGGTGTCGGGTGAGGACACAGCCATCTTTTCACTGTGACCTCACTTGGTGGAAGAGGTAAGGGATCTTTTTGGGGTCTCTTTTATAAGGGCACTGATCTCTTTCCTGAGGGGTCCACCCTCCATGACCTAATCACCTTCCACAGGCTCCACCTCTTAATACCATGACATTGGGGGAACAGGTTTCAACGTATGAATTTTGGGGGAGATAAACATTCAGTCCATTGTAGAGCCTTATATTTGGCCAAAGCACTGTGTTTTCTACTGTGTGACTCAGGCCTTGGTGGCTGTTTGTTCTGTGTGTACCCATGTCCATGACTATTTTAGACCTTGGGCTCCATAAACGCACCCAATCACTTTCCATGCATACTCACATGAAAGTCAAAAACGAGCACAAATGCCCCCTATTTTGCTGGTTGCTCCTCTTTGTTTGACTAGATAACGTCAAAGGCTTCACCTAGCCCTTTGCAGCAGATGCAATCATAGATAGCTGACCTTCTTAGTCAGTTAGCTCAGAAAAATAATCTATCAAATAAAAGACAATCAAAATCTAAACTGAACTATTTGATTTTATTGGGCTCATGTTATTATTTAAGATCTATTTTTAACATCCAATAATTTCATGGGTGTGGACAGAATGCTATTTAAGAGGTGAACCTGCTTTGAGCGGCATAAAATAAACATTCTACCCTAACTGTGAATTAGTCATGCAGTGACTTCTTTTCCTTCTATCTGACTCCACCGTCACAAAAAAATAAGACCAGAAAACACGTGTTCACGTTAGCTTGACAGCAAGTGACAGAGCATGTCAAGAACCCATCACTTGAATCAACTGAGGAATATGCCTCAGAGCAAATGTGGTTAGTACATGGGGTTACAGTGTAAACTTTCTTCGGGGAATTCATTCCAGTCTCATAAAAAGTGACAATTCTGGATACATGATAGAAGATTATTTTTTGACAGCTGTTTTTTCGTGAGATTGTCTATTATTGCTCTTTAGTAATTCATCCTTCTCCATAGGTCATAAGGCACTGGGCTCAAGACATTGCCTAAGCTTCCATAAATCAAAAAGGCAACCAACATAAGGGTGTGATGGGAGCAAGGACAATTTACAACAGTAACACAAAAGATTAAATTCCTAGAATAAAAGTTGACCAAAAATGTCCAAGCCTATATGAAAAAACTTTTATAGGGACAGATGACCCCTAAATGCTCTTTCAGAGCTGAGATTAGACCCAAATTTATTCCTTTAAATCTGTCTCTTTTATACCTCATTTTAATTTTTTAAGTTTGCAATCTGATGTGTTTATTCTTTCTGATTTTTTATGAAACATAATATATATCTTTAAGATATATTTGAGAAAAAGAAATCTGATATCACAATCACAAGCCCAGCTGTTCAGATATTGAAGCCATCCAACTGTCCACTCGCTGTCCACAGTGACAGGCAAATTATGTCTAATAATGAACATCCAAAGAGCTGGCTTAAAACTCCAAATCTGTAAAGAGATAATAAGTGTTGCAGACAGGAAAGGCATAAGAATGATAAAGGTAGAAAGAGGAATATAAAAGTTAGATAAAGGAAAGCAGGACCAGCTACAGAACTTGCAGGGCTCAGTGCAAAATAAAAATATGAGGCCCCATCTTCAAAGGCAGGGAAAAGCTTAATTAAAGCTACTGAAACATGAATATTTTTATTTAAAAATGTTTTATTACTTGTAAAATGTAATGGGGTAATAGTGATACATGTGTAACAACCTAAACTTATGAACTGCAAAAAATACGCATTTGGTGGCATGATTTTATACAATGTAACAAATAATAATTTATTCATATGATACCCTGATTGTATATGTGAGTTTTCTATCTCACTTTTCTGCAAATTCATTTTATTAGGTCATCTTCATTTATGCTTTTAGCCACTTCATTTTCAATCAATAAAATTGAAAATGATGCCAGTCACTTGGAAAATGCAAGATTGCAAATTTTTTTTTATAATTTTTGCTTTTGAAAAACATCTTTCTGTGAGGCAGCTCTTACTGGAGCTTCTGAGAGTATACGCTGTGACACATTGGGTTAAATTTCTTATAAATAATTGAAAATAGAAATTTTGTTACATGTACAGCTGCCGTCTCTTGTGGAATATTTTATCCAGAAATATTTGTCTTTATACAAAGCAGTTTCATGTAAGCCTAAATTTGATTTTAAAGGTAAATGTATACAACACTATAGGTCTCCTTTCTGGGGTTGTGGCTGCTGTTACCACTGCTGCCATCACTGCTTGTCCTACCCGCCGCTGCTTCTGCTGCTACTGTGCCATTGTGGCTGTCACTCTGGGTCCAGGCCCTGGCCAGCCACTCCCTACTCCTTAGAGCCTCATGCCTGTCCCTCTCCCACCACCCACTCCCAAATGCCTAGAAATGTGCCTGCAACCAAGCCAACCTCTCAGGCTGCCCACCGGCTTCAGGCTGGCCATCTGCGCACCTGCCTGGAGGGGCCCCTCTGCCTGTATCCAGGCTCCATTGTCCCATCAGATTTCACCCCCAAGACGTGAGTTCAAAACTAAAATTATTAGTAATTTCAAGACAGAGACAGCAGAGCATTCAACCAAGGGTCGGGTGGGGGACCTCTGAGAGCAGGTCGCTGCACCACTGCACAGATCACATGTTCAGGCTGCTGTCCCTGAAAGAGGGAAACAGAAACAGAGAGAAGAGAAGAAGAGTTTATGACAAGACATTAATGTAACTGCATTAAACAGGCGTTTTTATTCAAAGTAGTTCGTATTACAAATTTACACCTTTGTACTAATGGTGCTGCCTTTGCTCAAAATAGTCTTCAGAATTTCCGTCAAAGGCAATTGATGAGACACACGTGAAACTACTCTCCTTGTTAAAGTAATACATTGTTTTCACTCCCAAGCAATATTGACTCTATGAGTCAATTATTTACAAAATTAGCCTTGAATGACTTACCTCCAAAAGATGAAGATAACCCAAGCAAAAGACCAGAAAACAAAGTTCTTCACAACCTAAACATTACCTGGGGAGGATGAGCTGTAGGGAGAAACAGGATGAAAGGATGAAGGGAAGTAACAGCTGCTGCTAGTTTTTACTGCCCTGGAGGGGCAGTCGATGGGGAACTGTGACTCAATTATGAGTTGAGATTTTATTGAAATTCACTTCTAAATAACCAAAAGTGATTGAAAAGTTAAAGAATCAGATCAGATATATTAACAAAGCAAGTACTCAGCAGGAAAGATATTTGACAGAGTTGGGAACATTTATTGAAAAATAAAATAAAGAGTAAATAAAATAAAATTCTTCTGTGTTTAAACCAGTGAGTCCATCCATACTGGGCTCTACTTGCCACCTCTGTGTCAGGTAGAATTCTAAAGATGTTCCCCCCTAAGATTCCTGATACCTCATTCTTCAGTCAAACATTACCCCAGTTGCCACTGTGAAGGTACTTTGCAGGTGTAGTTAGATTACGGACCCCTGGCTAAAAAGATTATCCTGGATTCTTCAAGTGGGCCCCATATCATCACTTGAGTCCTTTAAAGCAGAGAAAGTTCTCCAGCTGAAATCAGAAGGGAGAGTCAGTGAAAGAGGAGAGACAGGCAGAAGGGGAGGTCACAAAGAGTCAAAGCATAACAAAGTCTTGATCCTCCACTACTGACATTAAAGATGGAGAAAGGGGGCTACAAACCAGGGAATGCAGGCAGTCTCTAGTGGCTGATTACCCCCAGCCAATAGCCAACGAGGAAGTGGGGACTCAGTCCTACAACCCCTGGAACTAAACACTTCTAACAATCTCATGAACTTGGAAGCACATCCATCTGCTGAGCCTGCAGAAAAGAGCACACCTTGACCACACCTTGATTTTTTTTTTTAAAGATTTTATTTTTTCCTTTTTCTCCCCAAAGCCCCCCAGTACATAGTTGTATATCCTTCGTTGTGGGTCCTTCTAGTTGTAGCATGTGGGACGCTGCCTCAACCTGGTTTGATGAGCAGTGCCATGTCCGTGCCTAGGATTCGAACCAACGAAACACCGGGCCGCCTGCAGCAGAGCGCACAGACTTAACCACTCGGCCACAGGGCCAGCCCCACCACACCTTGATTTGGGCCTGTGAAACCCAGATCAGAGAACCCGCTGAGCCGCACTGCACCTGGACTTCCAACCTGGAGAACTGCAAGGGAACAAGCGGGTATTGTTTGACTACCCGTTTGCTGCTAAATCTGTGGTAATTTGTTATGGCAGCAATAGCAAATAAATACACCTCCCATGGAGAAAAATTCAAAAGATTATTGAAAACAGGAATCTTTGTCTAATCCTTCCTATAGCTATCATCCGTGGGGAGTTAATGTGATCAGAATGACATACAAATCCCTCTCTGCATGAAACTAATGATAATGAGGCCTAAAGAGAGAATCATATGGTACCCCCCCCTTCATTTTCACTGGTCTGCTAATGTAGAAAAAGAAATATAATCTCTAAATAGGTCTGTTTTACATTTAATTTTTAATACGAGGTGTTATCCCAGCAGATGAATCTTAAAACATCCCCAGGTTTTCAGGAAACAGAAGGAAATTTTTATGGCTATATTTGATGGACATTTCCAGTCACATTATTAGGTAGCCAACTTTGGTATCTGCAAACAGTCACAGCAATTCCTATGCATGCTGAAGAGGAAAAATTAACACAAATGTTCCTGACAGTTGAGACTGAACTATTAAAAACTGTGGGAATGCTCTCAGCAGAGACACTACCAAAATAGAATGTGATCTTTAATTGGAGAGTGACAACCTGTAAGAAGTCTCCGTGTCCCTCTCCCCCCACCTCTAGTGGCCCAGTTTCTATTTTGTGTTGTACGTAGCAATTTTTCTACCTCTGATCTTCCCGTTAAGCATTGATTATTAAATAAATATTCTGCAGGATTTGTTGATGATTTACCATCTCCCAGTTTGGAAAAAAAAAAACCAAACTTTCATTGATGTTCTTATTCACCAAGCTAAAAAAGAAACAGCCATTTTATCATATTCCCTAAATTATCAAAATGCTCAGTGCAGGAAACTGAAGGTGCCAAGCCTCTGACCTAAAGTGACGTTCCTGGAAGCCATTCTGAGCATGGAAGTGGAGTAGCCTAGCTCTCATTTATTCATTAATTCAACAAATGAGCTTTGAGCAGGAACTCTGCCAGGTGCTGGGGACACAGGATGAACATGATAGCCACAGTCCTTTCACCCCAGAGGGGAAGACGTGTAACAAGACGAATGCAATGAGAGCTGTAGAGAGGCACACGAAGTCAAGACAGACTTCAAGGTGAAAAAAGTTGACTCTACAACTAAAGGAAGAATCAAAATAAAGTTGATTCCAAAGAACTGGGGAAAGAGGAAAAACCGGGGGAGAAGCAAAGACTCTAACAGCAGGTGACGCAAGAAGCTTAGGGAAGGGAGTTCTGATAAGATAACCAGAGATTCCAAAATTTCTACTCAAGGACATAAAATGCTCCAGATCTCCCCCTGAGTGGAGAGAGAGCTTTCATATCAATACAGCCTGAAAGAGAACAACTGGAAACGACCAAATGAAGAAAGGTCATTCCAAATTCAATTCAACTCTCTCCTTTAAGGAGAAACATTTATATCAGAAAGTTTATATCAGGAAGTACAGCTTCCCTATGTCCCCATGACCTAAAAGGGCCACTGTCAATAGGCATTGAAAAATTGTTTGTTCTAAATACTTTCTTTACAGCCTCAGAAAGTGAATGTTCTATATCCCTAATCATAAAGAAAATGCTCCAGGGGCTGACCCGGTGGCGCAGCGGTTAAGTTCGCCCATTCCGCTTCTCGGCGGCCCGGGACTCACCAGTTCGGATCCCGGGTGCGGACATGGCACTGCTTGGCACGCCATGCTGTGGTAGGTGTTCCACGTATAAAGTAGAGGAAGATGAGCACGATGTTAGCTCAGGGCCAGGCTTCCTCAGCAAAAAGAGGAGGACTGGCAGTAGTTAGCTCAGGGCTAACCTTCCTCAAAAAAAAAAAGGAAAAAAATGCTCCAAAAAGAAGTATCCTAAGCATTTTTAGCTAATATCAGCAGGGTTTAGTTGATTGTTATTTGAGAAGATAGCTCAATAGTTTAGGAAAACAGAAGCTGAGGCAAAAAGATGTTAGATTAGAAAGAAGGGAGGAGCTGAATAGAAACATTTTTAATCTCCTTCCAAATTCTGCCTAGGGCTGACCACAGAAGCAGCAACGAAAGATAGACTGCATGAGGGTTACATTCACTAGGAATGGAGGAAAGAAGCACTTGCATGAGAAACCAGCTACCACCTCCCCTCAAGGGTGTGCAGTGAAACAGGCATAACAATCATCCAAGACATCCAGTTGCAGTTTTTCTAAGCCCACCAAAGAAGGACACTTCATTGTGGACTAGGGCTGAGGGAGGAAGGGGTGGAAATTGTTGGCAAATATTTTCAGACCTAGGGCAAACTTCTTGTAGCAAAGGATACCAATCTAAGTGTGATTCAGGAGGTCCCCAAGATCACCCTTGGGGCCCGTGATTCACCAGGAGGATTCATAGAACTCAGAAAGCCATTATACTCACAGCCACAGTTTATTACAGTGAAAGGATACAGATTAAAATCAGCAAAGATAAGAAGCACATAGAACAGGGTTCCTGAGAGAATAGGTATGGAGCTCCCAGTTGTCCTTTCCTAGCAAAATCATGCAGACAGCACTTATTTCTCCCAGCAATGATGTGTGGTAACATACATGGAGTACTACCAAACAGGGAAACTCACCTGAACCTTGGTGTCCAGGGTTTTATTGAGGGCTAGTCACATACACATGGCTGATCTTGGTCTCCAGACCCTCAAGGTGATACTACGTGGCCCAAGGCCCCACTATAAATCACACTGCTAGCATAGAGCATCTGGTACGGCCCAAGACCCTTTGGTAAACAAAGACACTTTTATCAGGCAGGACATTCCAAGGGCTCCGAGGTTCTCTCTCAGAAGCCAGTCAAGGGCCAAACCATTCTTTGGGCAAGGTTTATCTTTTGCTGTGCACTAAGCAAGTGAGCAAGTGAGCCAGTATCACAAAAACTATAATTCTTTTTTTTTTTAATATTTTAATAAATTTTCTCTTGCTCAAAGCATTAAGCAACTTGATGAGTTTTCAAGTTTTAAGCATTTTAAAGGACATTCTATTAATTCTAATCTCAATAGTAATGTAATAAATACAAAACCATTTTACTGCAAATTTCTTTTTAGAATCTCATACGGCTCTCCGAAGAGTTTCACGCATTCGTGGGGCTGAGATCTGGTCTTAGACCTCATGAGCTTCAGAGTGGATCCTGGTAGACCCAGTCTCTGGTCACATTCTCTCAGTGACCAATGCCTTTCAATCTTCTGTGATAAACCAGTAGAGTAAAGGAGAAGCTGGAGCGAATGCCTGATGTTCAGGACACTGAAGCCACTCCAGGATGCCTTGTTGAAGTAAAACCACTTCAGAATGAGCCATAAACATGTCTTCCAAAATCATAACCTTCCTGATCAAGCAGAACAAGGAAACAGCAGCTTCAGCCCAATCTTTCATGTGTCAGAATCAAGGGAAAGTATTTGCATTATCAGTCAGCCCCTGAGGAAAAAACAGAGCCTCAAACATTACCAGGCTCAGGACATTTCTATTATTCAAGATCTTCAAGGAACTTAAAAAATGACTAGTGATTAGATTTTCAAACCAAATCAAAGGACAGCCCTCAAGTTTAGGAAAAACTGTTGCTTAAATGCCTATCTTCTCAGCCACCACCCCCATACATATGCTGAACACGTTATACCATCAACGGAGGATGTTAAAATATAAAAAGCAACACTGATTTTGTATCATGTACATCAAGAAGTCCAAATTAAAAATGGAACTCTTCTAAAAAAGGGCATGCCATTTTAAAGACATTCATTTTAAAAAGGAGGAGGACATGGGCAGTACATGTGATTTCCCAAAAATGGAAAATGTGAAAGTGTACTAATGTGGATCTGAAACTCAGCAACTCTAATATCTATTAGGATTGGAACATACCACCGGTTAATTTTAAGTCTCCGAAAGATCAATGAGGTTTGTACAGTAACTGAAGTCATGATTACTTAAGTCTTCAAAAATATATAAATCCCTTTAGCACTTTTTTTTGTGGAAGAATATCATGAACAGATCAATCTAATTCTCCTTCATACTAAAATGAAGTGTCTCGTGTATGAGAAAAAGTGACAGAACTGATACATCTTGTCTCAGATGGGTTTTTTTTTAACTGTATAATAATCTGGGAAATGAGGTTTAGCTCGTAAAATGTATGGGTTGGCATACAGAATGGTGCAGAGAATTACTCCAAAGGTAGTTTTCTATAGTTCATTGTTGACTTGAAATGGGGATTTTGAGTTAGTTTTACTAAAGTTTGGCCTAGATATGGTTTTGGTGTTTATGGTATGGTTAATTTGGAAAATGGAACTTTTCCCAGGGTGATTGTGCCCTTGTGGCATACACTGTCAGTAGCCTGGTCAACATCATTTCTTCCTTTCTTCCCAATTTCTTTTGGGGTAGCACTGTGCCCACTTCCACAAATTTCCTTATAACTAGTAGACGCCATTTAATCCAGTTTTCTTGGCAAAGGAGATGTAAGGGGAAGTCTTCTGAAAAGCTTCTCAGAAGATTTTTTGCATTCTCAGCAAAGATGAATGACGTGCCTGATACCACCCCTCCTTACCACTTCTTCCTGCTTTGAACACTGAAATGATTCCTGGAGTTACAACAGCCATCTTGAGAATACCAGATGACAAGCATGAAATGAAAACAGAAGATGGCAAAATAGAAAAAGAGAAAGCCTGTGTCTTTTATGGGATCTGTATAAGTAAGGACATTCATCAGCTAGATATGCAGCAGTAACAAAGAATTTCAAAAACCCAGTGGCCGGTGAAGGTTCTGTTTCATCAGACTGTCATCTGATATGTCTCCAGTCACCATGGCAGGAGGAAGAGAACACAGCAGAAACATTAACTCCTAAAGACTCCTGCCTCGAAATAACACAGGCCACATCTGCTCACAGAGGAGTCACGCTCGCTGGAATCACTTCCCAAATGAACTATGTACAGGAAAGCCTTTGTCTTAGGCTGTTTCCAGTGAACCCAGGTGAATCCCAAAACAGTATGCTTAGGATTCCAAATCTGCTTCCTGTAAACAGTTTGGAGTCATTGAAGAATTTTGAGCAGGAAAGTGACACAATCATTTTTACAAGTAAGGAAAGTCATTTTGATAATAGTGTGAAGGACGAATTACAGAAGTAAAGGCTGATATTACAAAAGCCAATCAGGAGGTAAATGCAATACGCCGGGTAACAATGAGTGATTAAACTCCAGCAATGAAAATGGGGAGGGAAAAAATGAGAATGAAAAGACAGAACAGGGGGCTGGCCCTGTGGTGCAGTGGTTAAGCTCGCATGTTCCGATTTGGCGGCCTGGGGTTCACCGGTGCGGACATGGCACAGCTTGTTAAGCCATGCTGTGGCAGGCATCCTACATGTAAAAGTAGAGGAAGATGGGCATGGATGTTAGCTCAGGGCCAATCTTCCTCAGCAAAAAGAGGAGGATTGGAAGCAGTTAGCTCAGGGCTAATCTTCCTCAAAAAAAAAAAAAAAAAAAAGAACAGGGATTGTGAAATTAATGGTAAAAATTTCATAAGGACTGTGAAGTAGGAGAGGTAAGCTTTTATTACCATGTGACCTGTAGGCGCTAGAATGGCTATGCGAAAAATATTACCCATTTTATTGTCAGTGTACTGTGACATACTGTGTATACTACTCCTCAAAGAGTATGACATGATAAAATTTAGAAAGATTGCAGCACCCGTTTCCAAGAAATCTCATAAAACTACTACGCATTTTTCTGGGATGCTTTAAACATAGACTTTATGAAAATAAACTGAGGCCTCTAGAAAACCCTTTTAAATTTGAGAGTCTATCATAAGACTATGCTCCTAGCAATTTTTAAAATATTTTCTCGATTAAGTAAGTTTTTATTTTGTTTACTTTTTCAGTGCCAATTATTTTATGAGGAATATAATTTCTAATTTTATTTCATTTGTTAAGGAACTGGAGAGTGATAGAGCGATCAAATTTTAAATGTAACACTTTATATGTGGACTGACATGAGCAAGTCAGGGTTGCAAGCCCAAAATACCTGACTTTCAGACACAGCCTAATCAGCAAGGACAGGATAAATGTACAAGGCAAGTCCATTATCATGGTTGTTTGGGTCACTGGGCAAGAGAAGAAGAAAGACAACAAAAGAACACGAGCTAACAAGTAACCGCTGCTCATTAAATCTGAGTGAGATGGATAAGTGAAGTCCCTTCCATTCACTCTTCCATTCACACCAAGCTAGGATACATTGGAAATAAATGAGAGCCTCTCCTGCTTAATGTAACAGGAAAAATATATTAAATGGAATTTTTAATGTGAAGGAATGCTGACTACTTCTTGTTAATAATCTCATTTCATTTTGGTAGGAACAGCCAAACCTCAAAATAATATTAAAAAGTCTGACCAAAAACCTCAATTATAAAATGTGGGAAAATACAGGGAAATTACTGCGTAATGCTAGCTGACCTTTACATCCCTTGATTATATTGAATGAATAGCTCAGTGCTAATGGTGATGACTTAAAGTGGCATAGTGAAACGGCCATTGTGTTACATAAAATCTCCATGGAAATGGAAACCCGCTAGTCTATCTTTTTAATGCTGTGAGGGCATTAATTTGTGGCTATAAACACATTCCCATTCTATAAATTCTGGCTTTATTTGTGTAGATAAGTCTCTATCCCAAGACAACAAAGTCCCTCTGTTCAGCTCCTGACTCTAAGGGACAATAGGCACTCCTGATCTACACATCACTACCAAATATGAGCCAGTGTACTTTACATCTGAGCCAGAGGTCTGGAAAATACCGCCTGAGAGCCAAATCCACAATCTGTTCTTGTAAATAAAGTTTTATTGGAACACAGCCATGCCCACTGTTAGCAAATTGTCTACGGCTGCTCTCACACTACAAAGGTAGAGTTGAGTAGTTGTGACAGAGAGCATATGGCCCACAAAGTCTAAAATATTTATCTTCTGGCTCTTTACAGAAAAAGTCTGACTATTTCTAATCTTCACTAATCATTTAAAATCAACATTAATCATCCTCACTTGTGATCATCAAAGTAGCTAAGAAGATGGTAGCAGGATTTTGGCAATATACAAAATGCTCTTTTCTTGATTTGTACAACTCTTCAAATTTTCAAATTTGAGCATAGATGAGAGGTATCATCCTTAAGAAGTGGAAACTCAGAACCTCCAAGATCTGAAGCATTATTGTGGGAAAAAGACCATATTTATTCCCCAAATAGCCTAACTTTTTCCTTCTTACTATACCCAATTTTCTGCTCATCCTTCCACCAGCAATACCATTTATGGGAGCGCACATTGTGAGAAAGAAGCAATTTCTTCGGACTATGGATTTTAAAACATTATCTATTCACATAAAAATTAAAGAATTCAACCTATTCAAAGGAAACATGATTCCATTAAGCCATTTGTACTTCCTATACAAAGAGAATTACAATTAAATTACCCTGTAAATAAGTGCCAGTAGCCAAAAATTTCTGGAGAACAAATTGTGGAATCAGCCAATTAGAGGAATTATGGATCCCTGTGGAGATTTCTGGGAAGAAACTAATCCTCACTAGAGAGATAGCAAGAGAAAGAGCTATTCACACTTCCTACAGCGTGGGAAAGAGTCACCCAATCCCAGAGTAAGTTTAAATAGAGCTTGTATGAGAATAGGAACCTGCATTTTAAACCAATTAATCAGGTTCTGGTGGAGATAATTCTTGAACCATGTCCTAAGAAACACAATGTTTATTTTTCCACTGGCATTATACATTCATACACTCTACCTGACAATAAACATTTCAAAATTATAAAACAATATACATATATAGTAACAGAAGAAAATTCAGTTTTAAAAGATTAGCTAAAATAAATAAGCAATAAATAAATAAATAAGACTGGATATTTTAAATGACTAAGAAATCTTAAAACCTTGGTAGTTTTAAACATTTCAAATCTCTTCTCCCATTGTGTCATCTGTCTATTAATTTTGTCCACGGTATCCCTTTTGAACAGAAATGTTTTATTTGGATGTAATTTAATTCATCAATTTCTTTGCCTTATGGTTTATGCTTTAAAAATTTATGAAGTTTTTCCACATAATGTAGGAAACTATTTTTTTCTATTAATTATTATTGTTTTACCTTTCACAATTAGGTTTAACCCAAATAAAGATCTTGGTAGATCTTGGTAGAGGTGTTATACTCGGTAGGAATGAAGTTTTGTTTTTTACATACACTTACACAGTTTCTTCATAATACATCCATTTCCCATTGATTTGCAGTGCTATCATTCATGTGTGTGTGTATCCACAAATTACCTGTATACACAGAAGGAGTCAATTAATGTGAACTAAAAGTAACAGAAGATAGAGAAAAGAAGTTTTATTTCTAGGATTCTCAAAGAGAAAGTCAAGGAATAACATCCATAAAATAGAACAAGAAATTATGAAGCACACATTCAGAAATGACATAAGCAATGGATCTGAGAAGAACCAATTAAAAATCGTTGATTAAAATCATTAATAATCATTAATATTTTTGGAAAAAATTAAAAAATGCTATTAGAGTCATCAAAATATTTTTAAATGAGACCAAACTTTAACACAACCAAAACAACATGAAAATTAAAGGGAGGAGAGGTTAATGAAAGAGGAAAAAGGCAAAACAGAAAAACAGAACATGGCGGGGGCGGGGGTAGAGGGGGAAAGGGAAGACTTCTTTCAGGAATTTCTTAAGCTCATGGGGAACCCCCTGGAGCATTTAGCAGCCCAGATCTTTTTGCTTCAATTTTCTTTCTCACTTGGAAACTCATAACCCATCCCATAACCCAAGTTTTCTATTTAAGTACCAGGCAAGCTCACCATCTGTCCACACTTGCAGTTGAAACACCAATCCTCCCCACCTACTGCGTGTGCACGTGCCCACGCGCACACGTGCACGCACGCACACACACACACCATAACACATTCATAATGAGTTTCCTTATCACGTGTTTTCTGAGTTCCCTGAGTTTGTCTGATTGTGACAAGAGCAGCTGCTGAGTTTGAAAAGTTTTAAGACTCTAGGATCTTCTTCAAGTCATTACAACTTTTGAACTTGACACCTTTCATGGTTCTTGGTTCAGATTGATGCATCACGAAGACTTTGCCAAAAGTGGGTATGAAGTAAAATACGTGCTTGTTTGGAACTCCTGGGTGCAAGATGCCAGCAGGTTGCCGGAAATGCTTGCCTTCATAGGAAGCTGGCTGCTGGTTCATCTCTGATTCAAGTGGCCTTTCCTCTAAAAGTGGAATTAGTGACTCACTCCTCTGTTCCACTATGGCATTTTTTTGTCTTCCAAACTTAGACCTTAAAAAACACAATGGGAGAATGTTTCCATGTCTGTCTTTTTTCTCTAGGCTTTTAGATAATAATGAGCAGAGATTGTATCTTTTTCATCTTTACTTCTCGATCACCCACCACAGATACATAGAAATTCTTTATCATTTTTGATAAAAGAATGAATTCAAGAATCTATAAAATGCCCTTGATGTAGTTTGGTAGAGCTTCAAGCTGTGGAAGTCATGCTGTAACAATCACTGAGAAGAAATGTGCAGAAAAAAATGAAAGAAGACCAAAGAGTATCCCTAGGGGGAGCCATAATTAAGGCGCAGGAGAAAGAGGCACCAACTAAAAGGACATAAAAGAGAAATATGAAGGTTATTGTCATAAAAATCATGAGAGCTTCAGGTTCCCAGAATGAGCAGATGATTGCTAGTGTCAGTCAAAATTGGGGAAATTAAAAAGAGGATTTAATGAAATCAGAAGATTGTGTGTGATTCCACTGTTTAGATTCATTCTTGGTTCTTGAGATGAAATTTTCTAAAATTAGTAGAAACCTATGTCTTTAGTGCTGTATTTTACACTACTCTAAACAATTGCTGTTTATATCATTGTATTAGAAAAGGTATAATCTCCCCAGATGGAATGAATGTATGAATATTTCCCTAAAATAATCAAAACCACTTACTTCTCTAAGTATAACACCTAGGAGAGTACTACATGCAATGAAAACTCAATAAATTACTTTTATGGTGATTAAGAGATTCACCAGAAAACAATTTCAATTTTGTCCATAATAGTAAGTAGAGATAATGAAAGAATGTCCTTTTGATTCCAGCCATAGCAATTTTTGAAATGGTGCAATATTCATACTTTATCCATGTTTACCCTATAATAACTTCGTAAATATTCTTTCTTTTTTTTTTATCATTTCTTCTAAGAACAATTGTCCACAACTTATAGTTTTAAAATATTATGTTAAAAATATACTGATGTATGAGAATCCTGGTAGCAGCAATATCCTTAGTGCTGGTTCACTTTTATTTTTAAATTAAGGATTGTTCTTCCTTCAAATTATTGGTGTTGAGATATGAATGATAATGTTGATTTTCATGATCTATAGAGTCTTGGCACATACTGGGCATGGCACCAAATGTTAAGATGAACCACTGTTCCTCTATAGCTTTTAATACAAACAGCGGTGCTAATCCTAGTCTTTTGTGGAGAAGGAAGAGGGTGAGTGGAGGGAGCCGGGATTCGAATTAAGAACAAGTAGCAAAGTTTAAAAGTCAATTGATTTTAACCTGAGTGCATTTTCATTGGTTTCAAATCCTTGATATTAAATGAATAATACTACTCCTGTTGCACCAAAGGTACATTTTAAATTATTATTTCTGATACACAACAAAATGAAGTATCACATTCTAAAGCAATATGTTTCTGGATTTATAAACATGGGTCATGAATTATGAAATAAAATAAGGATGCAGAAGAGATCATTCATGATGCTTATCTAAACTCAAACAGTGACTTTCTCTTAAGAGATGAATGTATTACCATTTTCAAAGAATAAATTTAAAATTCTTCAATTTGAAAATTGTATTAATGTAACAAATTATCAAGAAACAATCAGAATCTTTATAATACTGGTGAAGAGCATATTGTCTATATGGCAAACTGACAGTATACTTTTACAAGTAAAGCAAACTAATGATATATTTTATTCAAAATGATTAAAGCACTGAACTTGGAATACCCAAAGTGTTTACTAGATGCCCAGAGAAGACTCTTGTAAGCAGAACAGAATGACTCACTCCCTGAGTGTTCTAGGAAACCAAGGTGCTATCATTCAGTGTCACCATTTGAAAAGTAGGCAATTATCTTACAGGGAAACACAGATTTTCCTGAATCAGGCTTAAAAGAACGGAGGATTAACCAGCAATATGCATAAATACTGAGAATTTAGCAATATGCATAAATGAAGAGAAGAAATGGCAGGAAGCACTCTCTAGGGAAATAGTGAAACACAGGAATAGAAGGAGCTAAAATAATCCCTATATGGACAAAATCTAAGAGAAACCTAGCAACCACTCAATCACACTAATGCCGAGGGGCCACATGGACTAAAGAATGCAGTTAACCCTGATACAAGACTATTCTTGTACTTTCCATTTCCCATTAAATGAGCTATTCATCTAACAAATATTTTAAATTCACAAATAGTATCCAGGAGTGTTAGGGACTAAATGATTGTGCTCCCCCAAAATTCATATGTCAAAATCCTAACCCCCAATGTGATGGTACTAGGAGGTGGGGCCTTTGGGAGATGAGTAGGTCATGAAGGTGGAACTCTCACGAATGGGATTAGTGCCTTTATAAGAACAGACAGACACCAGAGAGCTTTCTCTCTCCCTCCCTCTCTGTCTGTCTGTCTGTCTCTTTCTCTCTCTCTCTCTCTCAGCCACAAATTTCAGTGGATCTAGATGTAGCATATTCTTATAGAAATGTCAATCAATAAAATCACCCAGAACAGTCTTACAGAGCATATTTTATGAAGTACTTACTCTTCTCTGACTTTTAGAGAACAAACTGAAAATGTGAGAGCGTACTTCAAAAAGCCATGTTTCTTTAGGTGGTATTTATAAATTTTAAAAATGGCAGCTAACATGTGGGCTCCCTGAGAAGTCTTGCCTACTATTTAGGAGCCTAGACTCTGAAGGCAGACTGTCTGGTTTATTGACTCCTTCCCTTACAAGCCTCGGGCAGGGTCTCACATCTTCTGAACACTTCTTATGTCCAAGCACTGTTCTAAGTGTTTTCCCTTAATTAATCCATTTTAAGAGATGAGACAGTTGAGGCAAAGGAAAATGAAATAATTTTCCCAAGGACATCCAGCTAAGTAAACGCAGAGCTGGAATTCTAATCAAGACCACTTGACTGTGAGCCCAAACTTGGTTTAAACTCTACAATATAACTTTCATTTTAGTACTTTGGCTACAGTGATTATTTAGAAATGGGAAACTATACTTTTTTGGAGCCAGCAGCCAATTTTTTTTTTAAACAGGGAGGGGTCTGGTGAAAGGGCTGAGCACTCTCTGTGGGGGATGTTTCTACTCCTGTGCTGGAGAAAATGCTGCAGTTTGGTATCCAAATAAGTCCTTAACTCTCATCTCAACAGACTCTGCAAACTGCTTGGCAATGTTCTGCTGGTCTGTTTAACGAGCTGCCACAATTAAAAAGTCTCTTCTCCCCTCATGAAACCTCCATATGCACCCAACACCCACACGCCATGAAATGAGGTGCTAACTTGAAGCTGTCTGATGGGATCTCTTTATCTTGCTGATTCCAAACATTGAGACCAGTATACATAGAATTTGCACATGTGCTGTCCTCTTTCCTTCCTTAAACAAGTGAACATCTGTTCCTCTTCCCGTCTGAGGCCTGTCCTTCCATTAGCATTCTAGATCCTACCCCACTTCATTTACTCAGAAAACCTGCATATTGATTATGCATTTTCCATCTCGTGTTCTTTTTTCAAAAACTGTTGTTTCAAATATATCATGTTGTTTATTGTTTTGTTTTGTTTTTCTGAGGAAGATTCGCCCTGAGCTAACATCTATTGCCAATCTTCCTCCTTTTTTGCTTGAGGAAGATTAGCCCTGAGCTAACCATCTGTGCCAGTCTCCCTCCATTTTGTATGTGGGTCGCCATCACAGCATGGCTGACGAGTGATGCAGGTCCATGCATGGGATCCGTCCGATCCCTCGAACCCAAGCTGCAGAAGCAGAGCATACTGAACTTAACCACCGTGCCATAGGCCCAGCCCCATCTTGTGTTCTTAAGCATACTCAAATCTCAATAATCTTCCCTCTATCCTCACAGCCTTCTCCAATTACCACTATTTTTCTCTCCACCCTTGAGAACCAAACTTCTTAAAAGTGTCGTCTGTATTTTTTATCTCCATTTCCACCCCCACCACTCACTCCTCAGTCCAGGATTCTACCAGTAACATTCCATGAAAACAGCTTTTACTAAAGTTATCAATAATCTACAAATGGCTAAATCAGTCTCGTCTTACATGATACGTCAGCCACATTTCACACACCCTACTTCTGAAACACAAATTTGAGTCTCCAGTAGAGAGCTGTCCTTGACTTCCACATCAATATACCCAACTGCCTACTTAATGCCCCTGCTGATGTCTCAGAAGCACATCAAACTGAGCTCATGCTCCCCCCAAAAGCATCCCATTGCAATGTTCCCTATTTCAGTGAATGGCTCAATGAGCCACATGGGTTTGCCAGTTGTT
This sequence comes from Equus caballus, assembly GCF_041296265.1. Classification (NCBI taxonomy): domain Eukaryota; kingdom Metazoa; phylum Chordata; class Mammalia; order Perissodactyla; family Equidae; genus Equus; species Equus caballus. The sequence continues at coordinate 69,412,795 of NC_091692.1, read as the reverse complement.
AATCCATGAGTTCCTTTTTGAGCCCCCCTCTCCTTCAGCCCTTCTCAATTTTGCATTGACAACACCTTAACTCCTAAGCATCTATCTAGTCTATCCATACACGGTGTACATGCCATATAGTATAAAACGTCCCCAGCAGGGCATGGGACATCACCCTGCTGTCAAATACACTAATATTTCTGCAGTGAAACATTAATTAATACATCACTAAATGGGATAAATAACAACTATAAATAGCTTCATGTCAGTTCGTTTTAGGTTTTGCTGCCCTTTGAATTCAGTTAGGTCAAATTTTCCATCAAGCATGCCATAATTAGAGCTTTCAGGTATCAGAGCTGAATTTCAAAATTGTGGCTGAGCATTTGTGAATCTATGCCACATTTTATTAAGAAGTAACATGGGGGCCAGCCCGGTGGCATAGCGGTTAAATTCGCATGCTCTGCTTCAGCAGCCCAGGGTTCACAAGTTCAGATCCCTGGCAGGGACCTACACACCGCTCATCAAGCCATGCTGTGGTGGTGTCCTACATGCGAAATAGAGGAAGACTAGCACAGATGTTAGCTCAGAGCCAATCTTCCTCACCAAAAATAACAAGAAATTTTTTAAAAACCAAGTAATGTAGGTAGTGGTTAAGAGTTTGGACACTGGAGCTAGACTGTCTGGGTTCAATTCCATCTCTACCATTAACCAGACCTTGGGCAAGTAACTTAACCTCTCTGTGCCTTAGTTTCCTCATCTGTAAAATGGAATAACAAATTACCTCCCTCATAGGCTGTTGTGCGGATTAAATAAGCCAATGCATGTGAAGTGCTTAGAACAGTATCTGACACAAAATAAGTACTCAATAAAGGTTAGCCCCCAGAAAGTTTTTGCTATTGCAAATGATGGCATAGTTCAATGTCTTTGCACTTATGCAACTATGAACACTTCCTAGCCATAGGATTATTGGGTCAAAAGTAATATTTAAAATTTGGACAAATAGTAGAAATTGTCTTCCCCTAAATTTTCAACAATTAACAATTAGGGCCTGGCACCCCGGCTGAGTGGTTAAGTTCATGTGCTCTGCTTCAGTGGCCCAGGGTTTTGCTAGTTCAGATCCTGGGTGCAGACCTAGCACTGCTCATCAAGCCATGCTGAGGTGGCGTCCCACATAGCACAGCTAGAAGGACCTACAGCTAGAATATACAACTATGTACTGGGAGGCTTTAGGGGAGAAGAATGAAAAGCAAAAGAAGATTGGCAACAGATGTGCACTCAGGGCCAATCTTTAAAAAAAATAATTAACATATAACTTTCAAAAATGGTATATGAGCTTACCCTCACCTCAGTGTCCTCAAAAGCACTGGGTTAACTCAACCCATTTTTGCAAACCTGAAAGGTGATAAAATGACATCTCCTTGTTTTTAGGATTCCTTTAATCATGAGAGATTTCTTTAAAACTCCTTTAATTATGAGTGAAGAACATATTTGATATATTTATTGGCTATTTGTATCTGTGCATTTTCATGTATTCTGCTCGTTTTTAATTGTGACATTTCTGAGGTTTCCTTTTTTATTGAGATATAGTTGCATAATTGATATATAACATTATATTAGTTTCAGGTGATTCAATACATACTGATAACATAGTCACATAATATAGTGATTTAATGTTTGTATATACTGCAAGATAATCACCACGAGCACTAACCCAAGAAACTGAAGTTTGTTAATATTTAAAAACTCTTACTAGAGTCCAGCCCGGTGGCGTAGCAGTTAATTCACAGTGCTCCACTTCAGTGGCCCGGGGTTCACAGGTTTGGATCCTGGACGTGGACCCAGCACTGCTCATTGAGCCATGCTGTGGTGGCATCCCACATAAAATAGAAGCAGATTGGCACAGATGTTAGCTCAGGGCCAATCTTCCTCACCAAAAAAGAAAAAGAACCTTACTAAAAAAGTAGTAGAAACTAAGATGTTTCTTTCATATACGTATATAGGTATGTGTGTGTATATATACACATGTAAAATATTTTTATGTCCCACAGGTATGATTTATCCCACACTTCACTAGAATGAGCCTAACTTAAACTCCCTGTCATGCCCAGTCACTAAGTAGGAGCAGCCCCCAGGAAGCACCGCCTCAGTGCAAACACAGTGATAGATTCAGATGCAGCACCAGGGGCAGCAGGAGGGGACATCGGCCAGTTATGTTCCCTGCAGAAGAAGATCTCAGCTGTACACTTCCATAGCTATCACAATCCATCTTTGAAATTTACATATCTACTCCTCCATGCAGGTGTTGGGAATAGCTCCCCCACAGTTCCTGCGGGTCTCTCTCCCACAGGAAAAACTTAAAAGAGGAAAGTTAGTGGAATAAACTAGAACGTCATCACTGCAGTTTGTCACAGGGCTACAAGTGGTACTCAGCATCGCCCTCCCCCACTTTCCAGACTAAATTCCCTCTACCTTCACCTGTATCAGGAGGTTTGAGTGGCTTGCCTGGTAGTGTGACCTAAAACCTTCCTGAAGGGTGTGAGCCTCCAGCAATCATACTTTTCTCAGGTCACACTGCTGCAACTTGTCCATTCATGGTTCCAGTGGGTCAAGGAAGTACCAGAAGGTACCCAAGGATCATCTGAGTGCCACAGGTAATCCTTCCTGCCCGCTGGTATAAAAGTGTCCTATGTCCTTCCGCTGGTCAGCATTATGAAGCCCTTCCAAGATGGTGACTCCTTGCCTCTGGTCACTGGACACAAAGAGTCCAAAGTGCCCTGACAGCAGACAAAGCTTGTAGTCCAATGAGACACTTATTGTGTCCTCTGACAGGAGTAAGCCTCTTTGGGGGACCAAGACTTCCAACCCTGTAGAGTCTGGAGTTGTGGGGACAGGAAGCACAAAGTCCCCAGTGGGCCATTGGGAATGGTGGCTTGTAGGGCCACTCCTCTTACAACTCTTTTGTTCCAGGACCACCAAGGTACTCTTCCTGGGGACACAGCACCATATAGACATCTCTGATTTCATGCATGTATTGTATCTTGAAATACGGTACCCCATTCTTTCAGAGTGTTACCTCTGAAACCATGCCTTTGGAAGGGTGTTCCATCTACTTCTGCATGGTGCAATATGTGACATAACCTGTATATCCTATGGACCTACTCCTCTACTCCTTCACTGGGAAGTGGGTCCCCTGGTCAGACAATAAGTTGTATGGAATTCAGTGCTTATGGATCATTCCGTAGCCCCAAGATAGTAGTGCTGAATGAGGCTCTGCAGGAAAGAAAGGCAAATTCATACCCAGAATATGTATCTATCCCTATAAAGGCAAACTTCTGGCCATTCCAAGAGGGAGGGGCCTAATGTAGTTGATTGCCACCAAGTGACCTGTTGATCTCCTTTTAGAATCATGTCATACGGAGGGCTCAGCACTGGCCCTCAATTCTTCCAAGCTTCTAAGCCATGAGTTTGTCTCATCCCCTGTGGTCCTTGGAACTTAAATTCCTTGTCCAGAGAAAGTGCCACTAAGTTAATGAATTCCTGCTTGTCCTATCTTATATTCCAGCTCCTTGACAAATCCTCCTAGAAATCCAATCTGGTGCATACTGCTCTGGCTCCGTCCAGTACACTATAGCTAAGTCTTATGATGCCTTTGGTGCATCGTCTCTCCCTTATCAGGCCCAGCAGCTGGAATTTGCTGGATTTAACCTTAATTATCCTGGAAGCCAGGAAAGGAATTAGGAACAGTTCCTGAGGGGGATGCCTGTTACCTTACATGGATGAGGCCTCTGCAGAATCTTCTAGTGAAGGATGGCCTAATTTTTCAAGCTCTGAAGATCCTAGAGGATCTGCAGAACCAACCTCCTTAGGAGTATTGACCCAAACATCTCATCCAATGTTTCAAAATTCGAAGTTTCCAATCTAGAACACTGAACTAAGCATAACAGACTTATCTTAGATGAGGAGCATTCAAATGTCTCTGGAGCTCAGAGACAATCATTTTCTTGCACAGCTGTCTCTGCTCTTCTACTCAGAAGATAAGTGACTCTTTATAAGCTACCAAGGAGGCCCCCTGGTTCCCACATTTAGCTCTTAACAGCTCTCAGCTTATTATCCCTCTGAAGGATAGCAACACAACTTAGCACTAATGAGCCAATGCTGCTGTTATCATAAACATTGTTCCCCCTCCCCCCACCATCCTCCGCCCCACCCCAAACCCCTTAAATGTCTGCCTCATCGCATCTCTGCAAGGGAACTCCCCTGCACTGGTATGTTTTATCAGGTTACCACTGGTACAATACTTAGCAATTGGACCGCCAAATTATGCCAGGAATGATCTGCTCAGGATGGCATTGTAGGGGAGGAAGACATTTCCTCTCTCCAAAAAGGGTTCGTCTGGCCGGAGAACGAATTAAATTCACATGAGACAGAATAGCAAGAGAAAATTAAACAAAGCTTTATGAGGACCATGGCCCAGGGCCTTTCTTCCCGAAGGAAGAAAGGGCACCGAAGAAGTGGGGTGCACAGAGTGTTTATATACCCCCAAACAGGATGTTTCACATATGATTGAAATGTTCCTCCCACAATAGTCACAAGATTGCCCTGTAGGCACAGCGCTTGATGGACACAGCAGGTGGTGGGTCTGCTATTTTGGAGGGTGTAGCAGGAGGCAAGTCTATTGTCTCAAGCTGGGTGGTCACAGGTGAGCGCAGCAATCAGTTCCTAGCCTAAGGAAAGATGCTTAATCTTTAAGGAAATGCCAAAGTTGGGAGGGGGAAGGAAGTCAGCTACAGGAGGTTACCAGAGAAGCACAACAAACAAATGCAGATTTAAGTCCTTGCCTTCCCCATTGATTAAGAGTTTCTAGAGACAAGGTCATCTCCCCTTCTTCCTGGTACAGAGGGAGATATCTTTACAGATGGAGAGTTCCTTTACAATGTAAATGTCTCTTACTAAGGGTAAGCAAAGTTCTACTTTTCAGTTGCTTTCCTGTCTGCAAAGAAACCAGCCTCAAATAATCCTCATGCCAAAGAGACATATCTTGGGGTGGCCATTTCCACATCCCCAGAGCATCTTCTTTGCCCACTAAGTGCTTAGTGAGCTAGTCCCACATCCACATCCTACCACCTGTTTTGTTGGACCGCTCTCATAACCACTTGTGTTAGTTTAGGTCCACTGAGAAGTACATGCCAATATGAGCGTATACATGCATAAGATTTTGGGGGAGAGGAAGCAGGAGAAGGTAGAGGGAGGCTTCAGACCACGAATCTCATGGAAGGAGGAGGGGAATAAGGAGGACAGGGTAGGAAGAGTCACAGATAGCAGCCCAGTTCTAAGCAAGGTTGAGCCAAGCCAATGGGGAGTTATTGATCCAAAAACATAGAGGAGGAGACCGGCACCTTGCAAGGATGGGTTTGCTGTAGTACCTTCACCATGCTCACTCATTGGCTGAAAGCAACTCACAACAAGTGTGGCCTCAGCACAGAGGCAGTGTTGGATCCATTGGAGCAGTAGATGCAGCCATTGGTCAATGATGTTCCTCACAGCTGGAGATCTCAGCAGTAAATTTTCACCACTTCCCTTTCTGTAATTCCACTCTACTAGAGTCTATAAAAAATTTAAGATTCCTGGTAAAAAAAAAAAATAGATAACCAAGTCTGCTTAATCAAATCCTTGTTTTAAGACAGGACTGTAGGTCATTAGACTCTTGAAGCACAACCTCACATCTCTCCCTAAGAACAAAATTTATGTGTTTTATGGCAGCAATTTCTCTCTCCTCTGAACACATTTTATCATGATTATGTTTTGAACTATGGAAGTTAACCACAGCCTAACTATAAGAAAAGTGGATATTTATTGTACTTTAGGACTGAAGATATGTTATAAAAAAAAATCCCCAAGGGGGGCTGGCCCCGTGGCTGAGTGATTAAGTTCACACGCTCTGCTGCAGGCGGCCCAGTGTTTCGTTGGTTCAAATCCTGGGTGTGGACATGGCACTGCTCATCAGACCACGCAGAGGCAGCATCCCACATACCACTAGAAGGACCCACAACGAAGAATATACAACTATGTACCAGGGGGCTTTGGGGAGAAAAAGAAAAAATGAAATCTTTAAAAAAAAAACCCAAAATGTTCTCTAAAATAAAAAAGGTAATTTTTAATACTATTTTCTAATAATGGTAGAAGTCTGCAAGATCCACTGGGGGCTTTCTTTACGTTGGTCCTCCACCCAACCCACGTCAGTGTTGATCACTGAGGACTGATGTATTGCTGCAAAACTGAATTGAACTGAAATTTGTATTTGAACTTTGAATGGATGTGTTACTAAATTTTCTTATATTCCAAATTCCTTTCAGTCTCAGGAGCAGCTTATACCATACTCAAATAGCATAGGAAGCACTATTTATAACAGCTGTTGTTTTTGCTATTAATGCGTTTTAAATTGGCTTCTGTTTCAAGATTGACAACCTCCATTACCGCTCAGATTGGTGGGGATTTGAATATAAAAGGAACTCTGGTGGATAATTAGCATACTATGCTACCTCTGGGAAGAAGTTATGTTTTTGATAAACACCTCTAAGTATAGGCAGTATACGCTTAGTACTTATTTTCTGCTGAACTTAAAATTAATGCATGTCATGGGAAGCACAGCTATTGAGGATTTTTGTTTTGTCACATATCTTCTTTCAAACACAACACTTCTTTGTAACCTTAGATGCTCATTCATAATTGAAAAGGCTACCTTATTTAAGATCCAGTGACCAGAAATATAAAGGGAAACTACATCTTCTTTGTGTTGACCCTTGGAACTACTGCACATGCAGAAAACACTGTTGGTGCCCACCCAGACCCCCTTTGCCCCTCCTGCAGTAGCTCTGTTGTCTGCTTACGGTTTACAGCTGTTCCTCTCTCTGGAGACTTGTCCTCAACCAATGAGAGCAGACTCACCTAGAGGGTTACACAATGCCTCCCCACCTCCCGCTCCTCTGGGAAACCCACAGAGAATGACTGGCACAGTCGTGCAAAAGTCCAGCCTCCTTTCCTCAAAGCAGATGATATCTGTGATGCATTTTATGCTCCAGCACTCTCTCATCAATAAATCACTTGCCCATCTCAGACTCTGCATCTGTGCAACCTGTCCTAACACAGCACATAGTATGATTTTAGTAATTCCATGAGCCTTACATATGGACCATACTTTGTTTTAAATAACATGGTAAATTCATCAGCAATAAAGTCCTAGAAAAAAAAATTGGACTGTAGAAAAATGAGTGGAAAGAAATGCAAATTGCTGCAGGTAAATTCACCAGCAGGTTGTAGCCAATAGGCTACTGATCTTGAATCTGAAAAGAGAAAAATAAATTAAATATAGATATTTCCATTTTCCCTTTATATGCAAAGAAAAGATTTGAATAAAGACCCACACAACCTGGGACAGAAGTCATCTCATCTCCAGGACTAATTAAACAACGTTCTGTATGGATAGGCAAATACAGGCGAAAGGAAGACACCAGTCACAGAGAAAGACTCAATTGATTAAACAGAGACAATAATGGAAGAATCAAAGTAAACTTCTCTTACAAAATAAAGTTGTAGCAAGGATAAGAAATAACTATTAAAACCTCCAACTTATCGAAAAGATATGGGAAGCGCTCAAATGTATAAATCACGAAAACAGAGTGTTCTGAGATCAGGACAAATTTTTTTCACAATGAAAAACACGGCTGCTAATTCCAAATCTAAATTGAGCCCCCTCAGTCCAGTCATAAGAAATGTATTAATCATGTCTTTTTATTCCATATTTTTTGATGCTTTGACATTTTGGGGTCTTGCCAACCCTAGATGGACTGCCCCTTCCGCAGCTAGGCAATTCCTAATAATCAAAGGACTCACCTGCTAGGTACCTTTCATATGCAAGCTAAGCAATCCAGAGCCCTTATCCTCAACCACCTCCTCTATCAGGCTGTCTGGCTCTGGACCTCTATCCACCTGTCCTAATCACCCCGGGGCTAGGTACCGAACAAAAGTAGACAGTCCCTATGCCCCAGAGGATACTGAAATTATTAAAAATATACCCTGCATCTCCTGTTCCTTTCCACAGAAACCACTGGAAAGTCTGTTGCCCATGTTTCTCCCCCAACCACCTCTCTGACCCCTGCCTCCTGACTAACTGATGCTTCTTCTGTCATGTAGCCAGCCTTCCCTGACATGCCATACTTTCTATTTCTAGGAACCCAATAACAAACTTCTTCCTTCACGACAATCATTTCCATGTCTGCATGTCTTACCACACCTGATTAAAACAAATCTTGCTATTAAAACAAGAAAACATGAGAAAAATCCAATTTGAGGAAAATTCTACAAAATGCTATTCTACAAAATTCTCTTCAAAACTGTCAGGGCCACAAAAGATAAGTAAAGACCAATAAACTCTCACAGATTGGGGGTGCCTAAGGAGACACAACAACTAAATGTAATGTAGTATCCTGAATTGAAACTTGGAACAAAAAAGGACATTCATTTAAAAACTAGAGAAATCCAAGTTAAGCCTAGACCTAGTTAATAGCATTTTATTAATGTTAACTTGTAGTTTCGATAAATGTACTATGATTATGTAAGGTGTTAGTAGTGGAAGCTAGATGAGGGCATACAGGAACCCTTTGTTATCTTTGCAACACTTCTGTAATTTCAAATTATTCCAAAATAAAACGAATGAAATAAAAAGGAAATAAAAACCTAAACTAAGTCAATGAACAACATCTTGGATGCCGTCGAAAATGAAATCACTGACAGAAGATAAGCCTGAATGATTCACTCAGAGGTCAAAAGAAAAGTATGCAATATTAAAATAAGAGAAAAGCAGACACAAAAGACAGGATAAGAAGAGATAACACTGCATAATATTAATTTCAAAAGGAGAGATATGTGAGAGGAAATAGAAGTTATAACAATGGAAATACTTGAATTTCAAGTTATACGTAGAAGTAACTACCGAGTAAAGTTAATGAAAAGAAATATCCTTTAGAAAAGTTTTAATTTCCAGATCAAGAAAAACCTTTGTATCCAGGCAGGAAAAATATAATAGGTATACAAAGGAACAAAAGTCAGACTGACCTCACATTTCCAAACTGAAGCACTAAATGCCAATGACCAACAGATGTGAATAGAAGAGTTCATACACCGTGAATTCCACACCCAATAAACGTATGTTCAGTGTTGATAATTATGTACACATATAACATTGTGTATACACAATACATTCAAAATATATATAACATACATATAATATTTTGTATAGATACACACAAAGTATCATTTCTGTATGTAATCAACATATAATATTATTAATGAGATATGCTATTTTATTTTTCATCCTAAGTCTTTGAAATGTGTATTTTGTACTCACAGCACACCTCAATTCAGATTAGCCACATTTCAAGTGGTTAATAACTACACGTGACTAGTGGCTACCATATTGGACAGCACAATAGATTGCAACATAGGAAAATATTATAATGACCTTACAGTAGAGAGAGACTTCTTAAACAAAACTCCAAAGTAACTAAACATGACAGAAAGATAGATGGAATTACATTTGAATTATTAATTTTTGTTCATCAACATTAACCCTAAGAGGGTAAAAAAAATAAGCCATGGAGTAGAAGAAAGTATTTGAAACACTCCAGGTTCCCCAGATTATGTAAAGAACTCCTAAAAATCCATAAGAAAAACATGCAAAAAAGTAGATCTCTCAACACAAAAGAAAAAAAAGAAAAGGATTTAAAAGGGCTGTCGTAGTCTGCTAGAGCTACCATAACAAGATACCACAAACTGTGTGGACTAAACAACAGAAATTTATTTTCTCACAATTCTGGAATCCGGGAAGTCTAAGATCAAGGTACTGGTCAATTCTGTTCCTGGTGGGGGTCTCTCCATGGCTTGCAGACATTCGTCTTCTCACTGTGTGCTTTCATGATGGAGAGAGAGAGAGCACCAACTCACTTTTTGTTTTATTCTATTTTCTTTGTTAAATGAACATTGTATATATTCAAGGTGTACAACATGATGATTTGATATACACACATAGTGAAATGATTACTGTAGTCAAGCTAATTAACATATCATCTCCTCACATATTTCGCTTTTGTCTCTTATAAGGACCTAATCCTCTCAGATCAAGGCCCACATCTATGACTTCATTTAACCTTGATTACTTCCATAAAGACCCTGTATTCTTCAAATACGGTCACATTGGGAGTTGAGGCTTGAACAGATGAATTTGAGGAAGGACACAATTCAGGCCCCAGCATTTTGACCCTGGGCCCTCAAAGTTCACGTCCTTCTCACATGCAAATACATTCATTCCGTCCTAACAACCCTAAAATTCTTAGTTCATTTCAACATCAAGTCTAAAGTCAAAGGTCTTATCTAAATATTATCTAAATCAGATACGGGTGAGACTCCAGGTACCATTCATCCTAAGGCAAAAATTCCTCTCCAGCTATGAACCTGTGAAACCAGACAAGTTATATGTTTCCAAAATACAGTGATGGGACAGGCATAGGATAGATGTTCTCATTCCAAAAGGGAGAAGTAGGAAAGACGGAAGGGGTGACAGGTCCCAAAAAAGTCCAGAACCTAGCAAATTTCATTAGAACGGAATGGAGCCCTGAAAGGAGCTGTGGATGGGGGCTTGTCTATGCCTCACAGAACCAAACAATTCACTAGTTATGATTCAGAAAGCAAGGAATTCAATGCAGAAGTACATTGGAAGCATATCATAGGTCAGAATGTTGCAGATTATATGTGTTACCTAATGGAAGAAGACGAAGATGCTTACAAAAAACAGTTCTCTCAATACATAAAGAACAATGTAGCTCCAGACGTAATGGAGAAGATGTACAAGAAAGCTCATACTGCTGTTTGAGAGAATCCAGTCGACGAGAAGGTACTACCAGCCTAGGATGAGGTTAACAGGAGGGAAGCCATACTGTAACTCAGAATTATCTCTGACTAACTCACCCACGCTGTATATGTTTTACCTTGCACATAGCCTAGGAAATAAATAGCTACCCTCCAGGAAACGTGCACACTTTGTAGATTTTATTATCCTGGCTGACGCATGTACCTCCTTATAGTGATAGATGATAACTTTGTTTTTTGGAGTTTCTTAGGAATATGACAACCTCCGCAGAGAAGAACACCTATGCTGGCATCCATCATCGATGACAACTGAAAGACCTGATGTGGGATCTCCAGTTGCAGACACCTGATAGTCAACATTCTTGAGCCCCTCCTGCATAACCCACTAGTCCCTATATAACTGCCTCAAGATAATGTGCTTGTTTAAGATGGTCTTTGGGACATGAGTCCACCATCTTCCAATTTTGCTGGCTAATTGAATAAATCCCTTTCTCAATCACCAACTCATTTTGAAATTAATTGGCTTCAAGGTTGCGGTGAGCAGAATGAGTCCTTGCTATGTTACAAAGAACCATTTCCAGACATTATTTTCAGATACAAATGGCCACCTGAACGGTGGGTGCATTACAGAGGCAGCCTGCATTGAAAGACTGACCTTATTTCTCCTTCCATTTTAAAAAACAAACTTTTAAGTAGAAAATAGTATAAATACAGAAATGTGTTCAATGAATTATTATAGTGTGAACTTTCTTTCAGTGCCCTCCTCCAATCTATTTTCTCTCCTTCCCCAAATACAACCACCATCCTGACTTTGAACATCTTTATTTTGCCTGTTTTTTAACTCTATATAAATGGAAACATGCAGTATGTATTCTTTTGTTTCTGGCTTTTGTTTTCTCAACACTTGTGAGATTCATCTGTGTTGTATGCACGGCAGTGGTATAGCAGATTCTGTTATTATTACTCTACCTTCATTCTCTCAGGCCTACCATTGTTGTGAACAACGCAGAATTCCACCTGCCTGAAGGCTTTCTTTCGTAGCTGGAGCCCCACCCCTTCCACCTGAGAGCCAGAAGTCAAGAGAGATTAATGACTTTCTTGAAGATCTCAATAAATGGCCGACAAGAGTTTGTGCATAAAGAACCTCCTTCATTTCTTTCATGGAATAAATCTGAGGCATGTATTTCATACTGATTCTTAGATTTCCCCTGGGGGCAGTAAGCTCCACCTATTCACAATGGTGACTGGCTTGCTATTGTACCCTTTATTGGCTGCATTCCCTTCCCTGCCTCATTTCCCCACTCCTCTACTAATGTTTCCTGGATTCACCTTCCAAAGAAATTAATTGAACTTGAATCCTCATCTCAGGGTCTGTGTCTGGGGACTCGATCTTATAACAGGTAGTTTAATCATTTTCATTGCTCTATAGTGTCAACGAAAATAATCCATAACCAATCTATAAATGAAAATTTGGGAGTTTATTCTGAGCTAAAATCTGAGGACCATGGCCTGGAGCCTTTCTTCCCGAAGGAAGAAAAGGCACCAAAGAAGTGGGATGCACAGAGTGGTTATATACCCCCAAAAAGAATGTTTCACATATGATTGAAATGTCCCTTTTACAATAGTCGTGAGACTGCTCTGTCGGCACAGTGATTGATAGACACAGCAGGTAGGTCTGCTGTCTCAGTGAACACAGCAGGGTGGCAGGTCTGTTCTCTCTAGCTGGGTGGTCACAGGTGAGCTGGGTGGTCAAAGGTGAGCACAGCAATCAGTTCCTAGCCTAAGGAAAGATGCTTATCCTTAAGGAAATGCCAATGTGGGGGGAAGTTGCACCTTTATCTTAAGGCCATTTGTTCTTGCCATAGTAAATATTTTAAAGCAGATATACAATGTGTGCTCAATGGCCACAGTCAGGCCCTTTTGGGAAAACAAAGAAGGGCCGAATTAGGTTTACACCAAATGTCTTCCTCATGTATTCCAATATATCCTACTGCTTGCCATTTTTATTTGTCAATAGTATACTGTTATATGAATATACCTTAATTATTTATATGTTATAATGTCAATGGACATTTGGGTTGTTTCCAAATATGCTATTATTAATAATAGCGTTATGAACACTTTTTATATCTTTTGGTAACTGTGTGATTGGAATTTCTGGATCAGAGTGTATGCAGTATATTCAACTTCAGTAGATGATACCAAAATATTTTTCGAAGTAGTTGTCACAATTAATACTGCAAAGAGAATTCCAGTTGCTTACAGGGTAAGAAAATTCTGGTTGCTGCATATCTTTGTTAATCTTTGTTATTCTTTGTCCTTTTCATTTTAGCCATTCGGCTAGATATATCATAGTATTCATTTTTTTTTAATTTACATCACCCTGAAAATAAAGGATATTGATCACATTTTCATATGCATATTTGTCATTTGAATATTCTATTTTGTGAAGTGTCTGTGCCATGGACTGAATGTTTGTTCCACCCCAAATTCATATATTAAAGCCTCAATCTCCAGTGTGACTATATTTGGACATAGGTCTTTTATGGAGGTAATTAAAGCTAAATGTGGTCATAATTGTGGGGCCCTGATCCAACAGAATTAGTGTCCTTACAAGAAGAGATAAGAAAGCTCTCTTGCTCTGTCTCCTCACACACATGCACTGAGGAAAGGCCATGTGAAGGCACAACAGAAAGGTAGCATTCTGCAAGCCAAGAAGAGTTGCATCAGAAACTAAATCAGCTGGCACCTTGATCATGGAATTTTGCCTCTAGAACAATAAGAAAATGAATTTCTTTTGTTTAAACTATCTGGTCTGTGGTAGTTTGTTATGGCAGCCTTAGCTGACTAAAACTGATTTTGGTACTGAGAAGTGGGGTGCTGCTGGGACAAACACCTAAAAATGTGACAGCGGCTTTTGAGGTGTATACTAGACAAAGTGGAGATTGCCATAAAGGCATTGTTGGTAGAAATATGGTTGTTAAAGGTGATGCTGGTGAGAACTCAGAAGAGAAAGAGAACTGCAGAGGAAAACCTCCACCTTTTTAGAGAATAAATAATCATGCACAGAATGTTGTAGAAATATAGATGTTAAAGGTCATTCTGATGAGGTCTCAGACGGAAACAAGCCACAGGTTATTGGAAACTGAAGGAATGGCGATCCTTGTGATAAAGTGGCAAAGAACTTAACTGACTTGTGTTCTACTGTTTTCTGGAACAATGCTTCTGGCTTGCTCATCAGAGATAGAGCTTAGGGGATAGAAATATGGCATTTAATCCCTGTCAGGCCCAGCCACTCAAAATACGTTTCCTACTCAATGGCTGTGGTGACTTCTCTGCTGTAAACCGGAACAGGAAACAAGGGGCTCCTTCTTTCTACCAATGGCAGTTGCCTCCTTTGTACATGCTCATCCATGACCCATTTCACTGATCCATGTCTACATTATAACATCTTGCTGCACACGTTATTGTGGGTCTGAGTTGGGCTGGGCTGGGCTAGGCTGAAGGCAACCAGGCTCTTCCAATTCTGAGACTGATAAATTGGGGAGAAATGTTAAGAAGGAATTTTTAAAGCTCAGGCTGTTGGAATCAATGAGGACGGGACAGGGCTTCAGAAGAGGCTTAATAAAGAGACACCCCCTCCAAGCTGAATGTGGAAACTAGGCAACTAATAAAAGAACCTCTTTTCCCAAAGACCAGATAATTAAAGTTCATATAGGGCCACAACTTATCTAGGTAACATCTAAGTTTCGTGCCAGTGCTAATATTCTGTGATTCTAATCTCTCCCTTGACCTTTATCTCTAGTTTGTCTAAAAGACGAAAACAGCTCTCTGGAGAGAGTTTGAATTTCCGAGGATTACAACACTAAGACTGGACCTCAATCAGCCCATAGCAGGAGGTTCTAAGACATGGTCTAAGCTTTGTCTCTTGGTTCCTTTTCCTTCCTGTCCAACAGAGAATATATTCAGGCACTTCACCATCACCACCACAGTTCAGGTCAGGAGAGAAGCACACGCAGAGCCAGTGTGGAGTGAGACTCTTAGACATTTGGGAAACTCCGGTCTGGGACACAACAAAATAACATGGAGGAAGAGGAGGAATTCAGGAGCTGGAATGTGAAACAACTACAGGAGTTCCCTGTTCTTAAACTTTAATAGCCCTCTGGTTCAGCCTCCTTGCCAACTCTCAAAATCAAATATCAGTGTCTCCCATGCACTTCCTGGAGTTGATCCCTATGCCACTAATTTCATGATTTTGCATTGTTTTCCTACCCTAAAAAACAGGAATATTGACTTGAAATGAACTTCTTATGCAGTTGTCCTTACTCTCCCAGTACCAACTAAAAACATGTAGAAGGTAAGGGAGCATGAAAGCCGGACTGTGTCCCCAACACCTAGAACAGTGGCTAGGACATAGTAGATATGGAACAATTGCTTAATTTAATTTTCCAATCTTAAAATGATTTTTTAATAAGAACCTTCCATCAATCTCCATTCCCACTGAGTCAGATGCAAAATGACTCCCCCAACGGAAAGGGCGAATTATCAATATTGGAAGAGACTAAACTTAAACTACGCTGTAATTCCATGGGCTCATTTCACAGATGGGGTGCCAGTCCCCAAAGAAGGCATGCAGACTGCCCAAGGTCCCTCTGCTACTAAAGTAAGGACCAGGCTTATAGGAAAGCACAGGTTCTCTAACTCCCAGATGAATGGTTTTTCCATGTTGCCTCATGAGATTTCTCTTTGTAAATTACCTGAACTACTGAATAAAGAATGTCATTTATTATTTTTAATCATTTCTGAATTTAAATAATACTTCAATCATCTTGACCTTTTCTAACTTGCAGTTGAAATGCTATGAAAATCTCTCACTTGCTACAAACACTGTGAAAGAGCAATTGTATAGCTAAGACAGTTCTGACTTTTATCCTAAAATGTAAATCTCATTTCAGGTCATTAGCATTGGGGATGAAGAGTATAACTCAATTCCATTTCCCATGTGTTCAGCTTTCTGAGGAGACCCAGAAAAGTTAGAAACTATTAAACACTGGAGGAAACTCCAGAAGAGGAGCTCATAACAAGATCATTCGTCTTCCAAATACAAACATCGCTCTGTCACTCTCTTAAAAGATTTCCTCTTGAATACAGCATTTTAACTGCAGTAAGAAAAGACTTCTGAAGCCCATTAGCAATTCTCTAACTTCTGAATGTGCAGTTTATACCAAATGTAAAATTTATCACTGTGGGAAAGCATTTGTTTTAATGAGAAAATTCCCCAAGAGAAGAGATATTTCTTAGCAGTACACTGATCACTTAGAATTCTCAGAGTCGCTGTACTGTAACTTTTGACACTTCATGTACAATTCCAAAATGTCTTAGACCCATTGAATGAAAAACTGCAAGAGTGAATGTCAGTCCTTACAGTTCACTCTCTGCACTCTCTATTCTATCCCAACTTGACCTAATGCCACTCACTAAAACTAACTATAATGACAAAACAAAAGATAATTTTTCAATTTTATTTTTATTATTAATAATTGATTAGGCTCAAGATGTAGGGGATCACCTGCAAGATGTCTCTCCATTAGAAGAGAGAAAATGTGAGTCTACCCATCTAGAAGACCTGATCCTGAAAGGTCTTAGAAGTCATCTGTACAATGCTCCTCATTTTAGATACCAGGAAACTGAATCTGATTTTCCGAGACTTGAACTGACTTTCCTCCCAAAGATGACAAAATCCTTGAAGGAGCATTTAATGATCAAAGCAACAACCAACTGTTCTCATCCCCACTTTCTCTCTCCCATGTAGTTTTAAAACTTATGAATTTTTATTTCCTCACACCTTGTTTAACAAATTGGATCTATCTCCACTTGTAAAAGATCTGGGCAAAGATGACAGGAAATGCTTAATTTTGTTTCATAAAATCGTGATAGTCAGACATATTTCCTAATAATCTATACTAAATGCAGAGCTGCAGTGTTTGCTTTTAAAAAGAACTGTGAACAGTTCTGACACATGAAAAGGTGCTGGCTGTGCAATTGCTGATATTTCAAAATGAGTTGGAAAGAGAAATCAACTTATGAAATCAGATGCTTTTGGATTTTTCTTGATAGTCTACAAAAATACTGTGGAAAAGAGAGTACACAGTGAAGAGTCGCACTAAATGAGACCACTGTGATATTCCTCTCATGTGATGCACAGTGTAAACAGAAAATGATGATTAAAAATGAAAACCAGTCTTAGCCACTATTTCTTCTGCCTGAGTTGTCCCTACCAGTTCCTCTTCCTATTGGAGCACAGGAAAACTTGAACCCTTACAGCTTTCAGACACTTATCTGTCATTTATTCCCTGGCCAAAAAGTGTTTATTGCATGAGAACCCAATAACACTGAAAACCAATTGGTCCTCCATCCAGCACCTCATTTTTCACATTTGTACCACATATGATCAGTATTAATATTATGCCAATACAATGGGGAGAATATGATCATAAACAAAATTATTTCTCTGCCCTTAAGAAGCTCAGTCTATCAGATGCATAGAAATGCAAATACAGATGCAAAATGAGAGGAAAAATTCTGTACTAGAGGAGATAATAATGTTCTGTGGCAGCAAGAAGAGAAAAAAATCATTCTTCCTGAAGAAGTTAGGGCAAGCTGCATAGAGAAGATGATGTCCGAGTTTTGAGGATAACAATGAGAAGAAAGAAATATTTTTCAACATAAGGTACTTACTACAGTTCATGGCAAAAAATTCAGTTGCCTGATGCTTAGAGAGAATGAATGTATGGGCAGGGAAGGAAATCAGACAAGAAATTTAGGTTAAGGCTAGGTGGGGAAGAATTTTACACACCCTATTTAGTTCAGAGGGAGAATATTAGCTTTAAATCAATTAGGATTGCTTTCAGCTGGGAAAAAAATAATAAACTCAAAACAGCTTAACTAAATATTTATCTCACATAATGGGAAACATGAAAATAAGCCCCTTTCAAGATTATTTACTTCAGGGCTCATTGAAACCATCAAAGGGCCAGGTTTTTTCCTTCCTTCAGCTTGGCCATTTTCAGTATATTGGCTTTGGGCCTTGAAACTATTCCCCTCATAGTTTTAAGACGGCTGCAGCATCTCCAGATATCACATCTTGCTACAACATAGCCCAAAAGCAAGAAAAGAGAATGTTTCTCTCTTTCATCCCTTTGAAAAGACGGAGGAAAATTTTTTCAGAATGCTTCAATAGACATCCCTCCAAGTCTAATGACTAAGAATTGTGTTATATCATTATTATTCCTAAGCCAATTAATAGCCAAGGGGAAAGGCATTCACATGATTAACTTAAACGAATCAAAATTCATCCAGTTATATGGAAATGTATTGTCTCCAAATACCAATTAAAACCTAAATTTTCCTAGTTAGAAAAGAAGAAAAAGAAGAAAGCTTGTCAGTTAGTGATCAAGACCTTAGCATAGAAGAGGAGAGAGACAAGCAATGACCGGCCAGGATCTCACATACAAACGAGGTAGAAATCTATCTGGAAGCAGCCCATTTGGTTGAAAAGTCAAACTGTATAAAAGTCAATTTTCCCAATGTAACTTAACAAATTTATGAATGCAACTAACGACACTTTTGACCAGAATATTTAGTCGATTTGTTGTCTCCTATAGACTAATACAATCAAGCTCTCTTTGAGTTTATTTATTGTCTTTTTAGGAGTAGTTTTCTGTTTGTTCTACTTTGGGACATTTCAGAAATGTTAAGTCAGGTTTCATTTGAGCATTAATTTTCTACTTCTAATAGGTATGTATGAAATGTAATACATTTATATACAACACACTTTAGAATATTTTTGCATAATATTGCTTCTTTTTCCATTCTGCCTACTCTGAAGTGTTTTGTTTCAGCTTTCTTGGGGTAAAATTGACATACCATAAACTGCACATACTTATTTATTTATTTAAACACTTTATTGAAGTATAATACAGATATAGAATCATAAACAAATCCTCACTGTGCAGCTTGATGACTGTTCACAAATTGAACTCACATACTTAACTAGCATCCAGATCAAGAAACAGGGTATTATCAGCTCACCCACATCCCCACAGTGTCCCTTTCTTTTTTTCCAGTTTTATTGAGACGTAGTTGACATATAACACTGTATTAGTCCAAGATGTACAACATAGTGATGTGAAATACAGTCATGCGTCAAACCTCCTGCATTTAATATCTGCCAAAATTTCCGTATGACCATGGGCAAACAATTGCTAAGCCCTACTGACTTCAGCTTTGCAATCTATAAAGTAAAGAAAGTTGCAGAGATTCAATGAGATAATATCCATGAGGATATTTTGAAATCAATTAAGTGCTTTGCAAGTGTAAGTTATTACAATTATGCATCGCTGAATGACAGGCATACATTCTGAGAAATGCGTCATTAGGCGATTTCGTTGTCGTGAAAACATCATACAATGTACTTACACAAACCTAGATGGTATAGCTTACTACACAGCTGGGCTATATGGTACTAATTTTATAGCACCACCATTGTATATGCGGTTCATCATTGACTGGAAGGTCATTATGCGGCACGTGACTGTATGTATATATTGATAAATGACTACCACAAGTTTAGTCAACATCTATCACCTAACATAGTTACAATTCTTTTTCTTGTGATAAGATCTACTCTCTTAGCAACTTTCAAATACATAATACAGTATTGTTACTTTAGTCACCATGCTGTACATTACATCCCCAGTACTTATTTACCTTATAACTGGAAGTTTGTACCTTATGACCACCTTCACCCATTTCTCCCATCCGCCACCTCTGGCAACCAGCAATTTGTTTTCTGTATCTAAGAGTTCAGGTTTTTTTAGATTCCACATATAATTGAGGTCATACAGTATTTATCTTTCTCTGTCTGACATTTCAATTAGTATAATGCCCTCAAGTTCCATGCATGGTGTCACAAATGGTAGGATTTCCTTCTTTTTTATAGCTGAATAACATTCCATTGTATACATATATACCACATGTTCTTTGTCCATTCATTCATCAATGGACACTTAGGTTGCTTCCATGTCTTAGCTATTGTAAATAAAGCTGCAATGAACATGGCTTGCAGATATCTTTTCAAGATAGTGACTTAATTTCCTTTGGATCTATACCTGGAAATGGAATTGCTGAATCATATGGAAGTTTTATTTTTAATTTTTTGAGGAACTTCCAGACTGTTTTCCATAGTGGCTCCACCAATTTACATTCCCACAAACAGTGCCCAAGGGTTCCCTTTTCTTCACATCTTGCCAACGCTTGTTATTTCCTGTCTTTTTGATGACAGGGTGATATCTACTTGTGTTTTTGATTTGCATTTCCCTGATTAGCGATGTTGAGCACATTTTCATGCACCTGTTGGCCATTTGTATGTCTTCTTTAGAAAAGTGTCTATCCAGTTCCTACACACATTTTTTAATCATATTTTTTTCTGTTGAGTTGTGTAAATTCTTTACATATTTTAGATATTAGCCCCTTATCAGATATATGATTTACAAATGTTTTCTCCCATTCGGTCGGTTGCCTTTCCATTTTTGTTGATGGTTTCCTTTTCTGAAACTGCACATATTTAAGTTGTATTTGCTAAGTGTTGGTATACGTATATACCTGTGAATCTATCCTACTTTTTTCCAGAATTTTTATGGTTTTAGATTTTACATTTAGGTCTATGATCCATTTTAAGTTATTTTTTAGGTATAGTACAAAATGTGAGTCAAGAATCATTTTTTTATATATAGATGTCCAATACCTTCTGTTGAAAAATCTTCCTTTCCCCCATTTAATTACCTCAGCATCTTTTTTTCAATCTTTGTAAACTGAAGGCCAAGACTTTAAGTTTCCTTCTTTCCTTTAAGTAGCTAAACTTTAAAGGCCATGAATATTCCTCTGAATATAGTTTTGGCAGCATCTTATAAACAGGCTTATCATTTTCATTCCTTTCTGTGCATTCTGTAATGACAATTTTGATTTCTCCATTTGTCCTGCAATTATTTTAATAACCAGAGAAATCTTTTTCTTAATTTTAATTTCCAGTTTGTTGTTGTCATTAACTCTTGGTTGTCAAAGAACACAGCCTATCTGGGTTCTATCTTTTGGTATTGTTTGGATTCCCTTTAAAGATAAGATCCATTCTGTCTCTCTCTTGACCCACCCTATCTTCTTGATCACATTATCTTGTTTACCTTGTTTCATAAAACTGATCAATTTCTGAAATTATCATTCTTATATACTTATTTATATACACATCTTCAATCTCTTTTTATTGTAAGAACAATACAATTTATTGTATTGTTCTTGTTTACCACTATACCCCAATGGTTAGAAGACTGCCTACAATAAATATTTATTGTGAAGTTAATAAATGAACAATATTGTTTTAATTCTGTAGACAACTCAAATTAATGCAAATTTATTGATTATTGAATATTTATCATCTTTAAACTATGCATATAATTTGTGAGACATTTGAAGTCATCAGAGGAAAGAAATTAGGGAGGACAAAAAGAGAGGTACAGGAGGATTTCCTCTCCCAAGGTGCAATCTAACAATTAAAAGTGCAACTGGTTTGCTTAATTTTAAAGCTTTAATTCTCTCTGCTAGACACAATATTAATAAAGAAGCCAAAGTTCTGACTTTTCTAGCTGAAGAGACAATTGTTTAATAGCCTCAATTTCTATCTCCACAGATGAATCTATATTTATTACACAAGAGACTTAGGAACCAGTAGGAGCAACAGTGTCATGGAGTTATGTACGAATTAGTCATGTTCAGCATCCAGTGCCTCACTGGCTGCTGCAATCTCTTGCTATGACAGGCTCCTCTGATTAATTTGATTTCAGTTTGTCACATAGAACAAATTCTAACATAACCCTTGTACCTCCTACCAAAGCTGAACTCATCTCCAAATATGATAATAATATGGAGAACAGTCAATTTATTCTGAGTCAGAATGCCAGAATTCTGGAGAACAAGGCACTAGTACCCCGAATATTAAGCAACTAATTTGAAATATCCTTCCACAATCTCCCTACAAGTTCAAAAACCAGTTGATCAGCTTGGGGCTGTCACAAATTTCCTGGAAAAATAAATGGCTACTTTTGCAGAAATAAAAAGAAGAAGAAAAATAGTGGACAATCTCTGAGAATTTAGGATGTGTCAGGCACTATTCTCAGTGCCACACATGAAACAATTCAGTTAATCCTCACAACAACTCTGTGGAATTATCCCCATTTGATGTAAAGGAAACTGTGGAGCAGAGATGCTAAATGACTTGTCAAAAGTCAGAGTAAGTGGCAAAGATAAGTCTCAATCCCAACAGCCTGGCTGTGAAGTCCCTGCTCTTACCATTCCACATGTTGTCTTCCAGCTCCTCAGCTGAATTGCTGTCACTGAATTCACAATGAAAGAAAGCTCTGAAAAGAAAAATATTTCAGATAAATTCATTTCCTATTCCACTGATTTTAAAAGATGGTAAACAAAGGGCAAGGAAAAGGGGAAAGAGGACTTCTTTTTTTCTTCTATTCTTTGTACAATTTTCACAGATTTCTTGCTAGCAACCTTAGGCTTGTATTGAATAATCAACTTTTTTCAAAACCTCTTCAACATACAAGTCTCACTCAATTATGTAAGGTAAGAAAAGAAGCTATGTAGACATGATAAACCCTATTTTATAGGTGAGCCATGTATCTATATGAATATGTAAACAGAGATATAAGGAACCTAAGATCTCAAATCCACATTCTGTCCTTAACCAAGCATCCCTCCATAAAATATCCTCAGTGATGTGTTTGCACAAAAGACAAGGACAGGGAGTGAAATACCTTACTTACTCTCTGGGGCTTTGATTCCAACTCCTATTTAGTACCCTAATCTATTAGAAGGACCACAAAGGGAGCTACTTTTGCCATAGCTGGAGGTAGACCCACTGCTGGAAACTAAATCAGGCTAAACAGCCTCTTTCATCCTTTTACCCCTAACTGCACATTCAAATCTTAGGTCTCATCATTTGATGGCAAGGCATATTAGGCTCTCCTCTTATGTTACTATTGCTCTTATGATTCATTCACTGGAACAAATGAAATGGGAAGCACTATTTTTCAAGACTTTATTTATACCTCTTTCATAATATACCAGAAGCTTCCAAAATAGCCAAAATAGAATAATTCAATTAGGTTTATCCCAAGGTCATGCTGTTAAGTTGAGAACTCACCTCATGTTCTACCTTGCCAGAAAAATTCTCGGCTAAGTTGCCCAACCAAGCTTAGCAGACAGGGTAATACAATGTGAACCAGATGACAGAATGGCCTAAATAACAGGATGTCCATAAAACAAAATGCCCCAATCTTTGTTTCTCGCTGTAAAATTTAACCATGTAAGCTTTTTCCTATTATCAAGCTCATCTTTATTCATAAAGAGAATGAGGCCCCAACTATGAAATTTCTTTGTCTATAATGTCAAGGTATCCAGGAGAATCACCTTCAATTCTCTCCAGTAAACTCCAGATAACTGGATATCTCATTAACAAAGAATCAGTATCATTTTTCACACAATGATTTTTGCAAACATACATATCACAGCAACCTCTCCAATTAGGTGTTATTATCATTAGTTTACAAATAAAGAAATTAAAAATCAGAGAATTCAAATTACTTATAAATCCACATAACTAATTTGATCTCACTCCAAAATCTCTTTTATTTACCCGTCATTATACTATCTTATTTGAGCAACATAATAACTCTCTTCATTTACTCAAAGTTATTTCTCATTCCTTCTCCCTATCAAATCAATGAATTGAAAAATATTCCCAGTCACAGCTGTAGTAAATGGAGACAGACCAGCCCTTCACCCTTGTGGCATCAGTTAGAAACACTCCAGGAAACAATAAAAAACTGAACTTAGCTGTTTTCATAGCAAACATAAAAACTATAATAATATTCTAAATTTTGAAAATGCCCAATGAGAGGATTTACGTCATTTATTTAAATTGGTTCTGTTTAATCTGTGATTGGTTCTGATATTTCCCCAACAAGTATTCAAATATTTCAATTATGTTATCAATTATGAAGCCTACTTTGATATCAGGAAGTTAATTCATTTTTTAAAACGTCAGTTTAGTTTAGGCGAGAAAGCCCTCACAAGTTCTCATTTTTCCCTGACCCAACTTATAACTGATTTTTGGTGTTATGAAGAGCTTTTCCATGAAGTATCTTTCTCCGTGTATTTTCTGGGGATAGGAGTATTTCTCTGAGCGACACCTTGTCATTGAGTAGTTGACTTCCAGTCTTCCAACTTAGAGTCTTCCAAATCTAGATTTATATTCACTGTCAAACTCTAAGGACTTCATGTGGGTGGTTTTCTTCTTTCAACAACAGGAAGAGCATTCCTGTTAGACCTAGACTTACATAACCTCTCATTCCATCTAAAACTTCTGGGTCAAGCTAAGCATCTGCACTTTTCTCTAGTCAGAGATAAAATGTTTCAAAATATGAAGACAACTCAAATATGATAACATCTTTTTTTCTACATAGGTACCAACTTCCGTCTAGGTAGTATAAGGAGTCACCCTTTATGGCTTCTAATGCTTCTTGAAAAACCAAAGTATGAGCATTGAGGAAGCACTTTCTGCCTTTAAAAGTATTATCTAGCCTGCAAATTGCTTAATTGTAGTGTTCCCTTAGGAACTGAAACAGCATTGGGGAGTTTCCAAAATCCCACTTAGTTTGAGAGGTAGTCAGTACAAATCTACTCTCTTCAATGGAGATTTTGGACATACATTTCCTTAATTGAAAGTCTGTATTCAGGACGTAATAAGAATGTACTAAAGGTACTTTGACACAAAATCATAGTATCTAAGAAGAAACTTCTAATCAGAAATCTCCCTACAAGTAAGAATGGAGCATAATTAATTTTGAATCGTGCTAATTTTATGACGTTCTGAGATGCAAACACTTTTCTCAGATCAGTTCATAGAGTCTCCTTTAGCTTGAATATGATTATACCAGTTTTTTTAATATATTCAAAAGGTGATTCTGCATGCATAAAGTTAATTTTAATGTATTCTATAGCTCTTATTCACTCCAAATTCAGTGACAAAAGTAGAGCAATTCCAATCTACTTGTGAAGGTCTATTTAAAATATAGTATAATTTAACAAGTATTATCTAAGAATATGCAGTTTTAATAAAGAGTTAAAACAATTACATTCAGATTCATGTAGGTCCAGTATAAGGAACATTTTTTGTCTAAACCAATAACTTTTATTTGCTCTAAAGAGGTTCTCCCAGTAATTACAAAAAAGTGGAAATTAAGCTCCCCAGCTTTAGAGTGGGAGGAATATATTATTCTTGGAAATTGTCCATCTCCTTCCTGCTGTTCAATTAATTCCCTACTTCTTTCACTTTTCCTTTCTTCTTTTATAATATTTGTATGTTTTCCTTATGTAAATTATCTTCTTCTCTCTTTAGTTCTTGATCTTTCCATAATCTATATGTTTGGAAAATGTAGACTTGAAGCTGGATTAATGATTCCAGGTGGAGATTTTCTTGTTATGTTACTTAGAGACACATGCTGGGGTGTTATATTTAAATACAGATGGCAAAAATCATATGTACATTCCATGTGGCTAGTTCTGCATCCATCTTTTTCAGCTGAAGAGGCTAGCTCAAGCATCTGTAATAACTGGTAGAAGAGAAAATAAAAATGGAGAAGACTAGAAATTTTCACTCATTAAAAATGTGGTTTTATTTGCTCTGACACCAAAATACACTGAATCTGAAAGTTCTTCAGATGGTTGTAGTGTCAAGCTCTCCTACAGAGAAACAACTATTTTCTAAATATACATATCTTATTTCTTCAGAGTAGGAATTTTAATTGGGAGCCATGAATGTTTATAGCCATCTTAATGTTTTATGGTGCTGGTGAATAGAACTACCTTTCATACGGGATTGCTTCATAGCTTGACTCCAAGAGTGATAAGTTCAAAACTAATAATGTCACCCACACACCCTCCATTCTATCTGTCCTTAAAATTTTCCTACTGCTGTTAGATATATATTCCTGCCCCTCAAAACTCTATGCCTTTCAAGAATCCAAGAGTCTCATACAAGAAAACAAATTCTTCATTGTTTATGAGACTTACCAAGTTTCACTTCACCCTCAGGAATCCTGTTCCACCTGTGAAGTCCTAACTACAAGCAAGGCTTCTCCATGAAGACCCTGTTCCAGTTCCCAGACTCTTTCCAAAGGCAAGTAGGTCCCAAGAATCACTTACTCCAACCATGAGTCAGGTGACCCCAATTCCTCTATCTCAGAGTGAAAGAAGACATAGATAATCAACCACACAGATGTAAGGACATCTAATTGTAATACACCCAGTTTACACACAGACATATAAGCATACATTTACACAGACGCACATGCACACACAGAGACACATGCACACATGTACTCACTCTCTCTCATTATTGATACAAGAAAGTAATAATCCTGAAAGGATGGAATAATACAATACTATGGGTGGAATATTTGTATTCTGTCAAAATTCGTATGTTGAGGCCTAATCCCCAGTGTGATAATGTTTGGAGGGGAGTCTTTGGGAGGTTATTATGTCATGAGGGTGGAGCCCTTGTGAACGAGATTAGTCCCTTAAAAATGAAGCTGCAGAGAGATCCTTCACCCCTTCCACCATGTGAGGGCAAAGCGAGAAGATGGCCCCATCCATCTGGGAACCATAAAGCTGTCTCTCACCAACAATCTGTCAGTGCCTTGATCTTGGGCTTCCCAGCCTCTAGAACTATGAGAAATTAATGTTTGTTTTTTATAAGCCCCACACTTCATGGTATTTTGTTATTGCAGCCCAAATACCCTAAGACATAAAGTATGAGAAACAAATATTAGAAGAGTTAAAATGTTAAAATGAAACAAATAAAATGAAAGCCAAACTGTGGATAGAAGTTATGAGCCAAAAAGACAAAAAGTGGAAGAGAGAGGGATCTGAGCAAATGAAAGAAACAGGAATAGAGAAGACCATGAGTAAGAGGAAGATATATATTTACAGTCAGCAAGGTTACCAGAATAAGCTTATAACCAGAAAGCAATATTACCTTCAGTTCTAACTGATGTCTTTTTCTTAATATTCTACACTCTGCTAGTCTAACACTTTGAACCTGCTTTATGACCTCAAGCACATCATTCAACTAAAGTTTACCAAGAAATCTCTTGGAACACTTGGAGCATGAATGCTTGGGGAGCATTAGACATACCCAGACAGGAATGAATCTGTCTCTGAACTCAGTTTTGTATTTCTGTTGACTTCTCCAGTCAAAAGAATCTTTCATGCAGTTCATTAATCCTATGTCTAATATGTGCGACCTGGTTCTACTAGTCACCTCTAACATAAGTGGAAGAGTTATTTATTTCAGAACTTTATAAAGACAACTAAAGAAATAATTGACAATAACTAAACCATACAAGGGAACAAAATCTTTGAAAAAAAAAAAGCTAACTTTAAACATTGTTGAGTTAAGTAGCAACTAAACACTTAGTATAATGTTACGCTTTGTGGATGTAAGTATTAATTCATTTTGATTTGAAGCTTTCTTTTCATATTCTTGAGCTAAGAAGTCATTTTTCAGATTGCAAATATATTTGTAGACCTTCCAACTGTTTACAGCCCTAGAAATTGTTCCTATATTACATAACGGGTAAAACTAGCCCAGCACAAAAACAAATTATAAAAAACAAAAGACAAAGTTGTGAAATTCACTTCTAATTCTACTTCAATAAGAGTTTAATGAAGCCTTTGGCAAACTTTGGCTGAGGGAAAAATTTCCCTGCTGGTTGTCTTCGTACTCTCTTTTTTTCATGATCTGATGTGGTATCCTTGGCAGATTCTCTTTTGTGTCCCATCTTGATCCTCGTCCCATGCAGATCTGCATTGGAATGAAAGCACAGTTGCAAAGGCATTTTATTCTGTCTGAATATAATGCTCAAAATGATCACTCTAAAGAGTGTTTATGAATTATATGCTTATACCTCCAGCTGGTACCAGTCCTATTAGTAACTACACAGATCTGTTCCAAAGCTAAAGTGATGGAGATCCTGTCTCTTTCAATTCTCTTAAAAATGACTGTTTCAGTTACCAGTTTTTCTAGAAATGAATTCTCTAACTGCGCTGCATCTTCCAGGCTTTGTGAACACTGCCTTCTCTCTTCTGAGAAGAACCTACTCTGTGGCAGTGGCAGGATTTTTATATGGCTTTGCTGGGGAAGAAAAACCCTTCCAGGTCCTGAGCACTCCACCCTCAAGATGCCCACTCCCCTCAATTCTAACCCAGTTCAGAAGTTATTAACTCCATAATGCTTTCCTTGTTGTGATATCAAACATCTTCCCACTACCCCTGCCAGGATCTTGCTATCAACCATTTTTTATCAACTATATGTGGCCCACATTTCCTCAACCCCTTTTTACAATCATATCTATGATATTGGAAAGAAACAGACGCTATAAGTACAGTTTCCATATATCAAAGGGAAAGGAGACTAAACAGAACCTTTCCACTTAAATCTAAACAGAAAGATACAGCAATGGATAATGACATTTGAAGGTCATGAAGAACAAGAGAGTAGCAAAGGTATTTGAAGTACAACTTGAAGGAACAAAGCATGGCAGAAGATTGCCAGAAAGTGCCAGAAAGCATTTGCTGCGTTCTATAAAAGGGTTGTTGGATGTGTTCCTCCATGCCATTAAGAGGCATGCATTTGGGTACCATACCAAGTCACATATGGAGACAGACCGTGACATCATTCTTGGCAGTAAAGGTAAGATGTGGCAAGAGGTTTGCTCTATCAAATTTTTGAGCAAAGACATGCATAGCAGAGTCTTAAAACACCTAATGTTTTTTCAATTTTGTATGTTCTTACTGAAGATTAATATTCTACTGCATCAAACACTTCTGATAACTCTACAATAATAATAATAACTTGTCACATTATTATAGTTAGTATTAAAAGTCAGTATATATAGTGTAATGACTAATCAGCATGAGTTTTGGAGTCAGATAAATCTGTGTTGGAATTCAGCCCCCTCTATGTATCACTGGAGAGCCATTGGATGAGCCAATTAAACTCTCTAAGCCTCAGTTTCTTTCTTTGTAAAATATAGGAAATAACACCTTTTTCATGGTGAAAAATAAACTATGTACTATTTATATAGTGGTTATCATACAGCCTAGCACATAGTAAGTGTTCAATATATGCTAGAATTATCATCTACTTCAAATGTCTTATCTTATGGAAGAGATTATTTTTATATGTATTTATCACCTCATTCCAAAAATCAAGTAGTTTTCAAAAGATATGTAGCATATGAAGAGGGTAAAGTGAGGAAATTGTGAAGAAAAGGAAAATACAGCCAGAAATAAGTTGAAGACAGTGGTGAGATTAAAATATGTATCATAAAGTCATATATACTTCGTTATAAATAAAGCGTGGATTTAACTCAGAGATGCCTAGAAGCTAGTGTAAAGAGGAAAACACAATCAGTTAAATGACTTAAAAAACAAAAATAGAAAGCTATGCTTAAAAGAAACCCAGAGATTCTGAGAAAAATGTGTCATGTCTCTAGGTCTTTATAAAAAGGACACTACATGAGGTGTAAACAATTTCTTCAATTACTTTTCTATAGTAAAGCAAATAGAAAATAGTTTTAATTTTCTTATAATAACCCTCAAATTTGTCTAGTGGAATAATATTAAAATGCAGTTTACCGAAGGTAATTTTAAGAGAGTACAGTCTGGGTGTGTGGCTCTCTGATGAGAAACAATACACCAATAGATAAATTTTAGTAATAACCAACTTTGTGTACCACTTTGAAACCCATGATTATTTTTAATTCCAAAAGCTAGGTGGAGCAAGTATATCCATCCTCATTTTATAGATGTGAAAACTGAGTCTCAAAGAGGCTCAATGACTTGTCCAAAGTTATGTAGGAGAAAAGTAGCAGAGCAGAGACTAAACTCCATCTTCTGGGTCTTAATCTCATGCCCTCTTCACTAACCCCATTCCCTTTTCCCAACACTGCTATGAAATGGACTGACCATTGGGAAAGCACAGAAGGACTCCAGCCTCCACCATTCTCAGGGATAGAAACCATCTTCCACAGCCTTGTTTTGATACATAAAAGCCAGATTGAAAAGTCTGCTAATAACATGGAGGACTTCCCAAAGGTAATTCTTAAAATGAAAGTTGCCTACAAGCTATAAGAAAATAAAAACAATATGTTTTTTTATTTTCATAGCACTTCATATTTCTTAAAGCATATGTGTATGATAGTTTGTAGTTCCCTAGAGAAGTCTGCCCCTGTAAAGCAAATCAACTTGTTTACGCCAAATGTGATGCTAATCAAGTACAACTTTGTCAGAGAACTGCAGATTAGGCAAGGAAATAAAATCAGATCATGGACACTCTGAAATGAGATCCTCTTGCACAGAATAACCTTAATTGGTAGGCTTTTACAAATACATCCACATGATATAGAAATTACTCATATGTAGAAAGAAAATTGTGCATGGAACCTCACCAATCTGTAAGCTGATATTTTATAGCACACAGAGGAAGAAATGGCAAAAGCAGCCAAAAGGTAAACATTTTAATAAAGAAGAAGAGCTAATAACCTATATTCAGACCTCAAAAAAGATAAAAGATCCCAAATGCGGTTTGAAGAAGTTATATGCCGCTATTTTAAAATGCAACCCACAACTTAGTGCAAAATCTGGCTTTAGGGGAAATATTTGCTAAGTTCTTAAATTATGGAATATTCTGGTTCCCACAGGATGGAAATATTTGGTTTGTCAATAATTAAGTTTCCGTGTTTCCTGTGGGCAGTTGGTGCAGAGATAAGAGGTGCTGGTGTAAAATTCAACAGTTACTAAAATTGAGCAGCTCAGAAGGAAAATGGACCTTTTATATTTTATTATCTAATATAGTTCTGATTATGGCAATGACCTAAGGATTATGAATATGGAAAACATCTCATTTTGAGTCTAACATTTTGATCCTAGCACCTCATCTTCCTCCAAGAAAATAACATAATCAAGTTGAGAGAATACATGCAGAGCAAAGATTAACCAATTTTAACTAATGCTTTCTGGAAATGGTGCACAGCGTACAAAAGGAGCTTTCATTATCTGGGTGACGTTCGCCTGGTGACAGGAACCTGACTTCGTCGATTACCGTAGGCTTCTCTCTGGTGACAGAGCAAGTTCCTTATTTATCTTATCCAGGCTGAGATCCTAAGCCAGTGTCTCTCCGGGCACTGTCTTAAAAATAATCAATGCACCAAAACTGTGAGCTCTCAGAACAAAACAAGGTAAATAGTTTCTTTGTAGTCTGTCAAAGCACCAAAGAATAACCCAAAAATATTTTTTTTATTTCTTCATTTTCAACTGAGAAAGTAGAGCTGCTACCAAAATTCCGCTTTGGAAATTATTCTTTTGCTATTCAGAGTGTAAGCTCAATTTTAGAAAAAGATATGTTGAGTTTGTGTTAAACAGCATTTAGCAAAGTATACACTCAGCATACAGCAATTACTGGTGATAATATACCCTTCTGTACGTCCCCATGGTTCTATGTTTAATATGGGACATATGGGAATATCATTTGTTTCCTTTGCTTGCTGTCTTCTTCTCCTGCTTTGTTCTTTTATTCCTTTTGTTCACTTTGCTCATCTATGAACATACTTGTGTAATTAACGAAGAGTAAATTTATCAAAAATTTGATATTTTTTGTCTAAGTTTTCAAGAAGCTTGCTCCAAAGATGATGAAAAAGTCCATAGCAACACACTTGGTTTATTTTTTACTCAAAAATCATTTTGGCTGCCAAATATTGTTTTGACATATGATACTACTTCTTGATCTAAATGCAGGCTCTGCTCCTATGACAACCTAAACACAAATGCTTTTCTTTCTCCTGCCATTGAAATAGGTGCTGAGGACCCCATGTATGGCAGGGTGTTGGTTCCTATGGCCCCGGGACTGGAATGAAGAAGTGTAGGTGACAACTTAAAGCTGGATGACGTTTTCTAGACCTTATTTTATTGGAATCAATAGAGGGGAAAAGAAAGAGATAAAGGGTAAAATATTTACTCCACTTCTAGGTCCAGAGGAAAAAATGTTAGGAAGAAAATACACCCTCCACTTAGGATTGAAGGAGAGTAAATGCCATCAAGGGAAAGCCAGGTTTCTTTTAGAAAAAGGAGATGAAAGGAATGGGGCTGGACAAAAATAGGATGAAGATAAAGGAAACTTTTCTAATGACAGAAGGCACAGCAGAAGGGTTTCGGAAGCCTGTGAGGAGAGGAGGATTGGGTCGGACTTTGGAGGCAGTTGGACAACGGCAGTGGAGCAGTATAGTGATGAGAGTAACTGGTGACGTGGGCAGTTGAGTTTCTTGTGGTGACTAATCAGAAGGATGTGAGTCATGATGGGATCAGTCCTGAGAAGGTCTGGAGAGACCTCAGGCACGTTCATGCTGGATATTTTGAGACCAAAAGATGAGTAAACACCTTCTTAGAGGACTTTGGCCTGAACCGCTAGATACTAAAGTGCCTCTTCTCTCCTAACAGAGAGGCAGTGTTGCCGTCTAGGGAGGGCAGATCCTCTCTCTTTCTCTAGTGAGTGTGGTGTGGTGGCAGAAGCACTTACATCATGGGAGTGATGGGAGAACTAAATCTTTGCAGGATGATTTGTCGTTGTATTAACGTACATACAGTAGTCCTCCCTTTTCCATGGTTTCATTTTCCACAGTTTCAGTTACCCATGATCAACCACGGTCCAAAAATATTAAATGGAAAATTCCAGAAATAAATAATAGATAAGTTTTAAATCATGCACTTTTCTGAGTAGCATGATGAAATCTCATACTGTCCTTCCCCATCTGCCTGGGGCCATGAATCTTCCCTTTGTCCAGCATATCCACACTGTATGTCCTATCCGCCGTTAGTCATTTATTAGCCATATTGGTTATCATATCAACTGTCATGGTATTACAGTGCTCATGTTCAAGTAACCCTTATTTTACTTAACAATGGCCCTAAAGCCAACTTTATTGTTAGTTATTGTTGCTAATCTCTTACTGTGCTTAATTTATGAATTAAACTTTATCATAGGTATGTACGTACAGGAAAAAACATAGTATACATAGAGTTTGGGACTATCTATGGTTTCAGGCATCCACTGAGAGTCATGGAACACATCCCCCGTGGATGAGGGGGGAGCTACATTGTTATTTTCACTAATACAGGATGTTCAAAAGAAGGAGTGTTATTGTTCCTTCTCTTTGCCTCAAAATTAATCAAAACTTGGTACTTTGCCTCTGGGCTCACTGTCCCAGAGAATCTGAGATTTGAAAGTAAAATCTGCTGTGCAAAAGCAATATCTCCCCCATAGGTTTGACTTGAGGTGAAGATCCTTGGAGTGTACAGGGATAAAGGCAGGTGCTGGAAAAGGAGACAAGTTTCCCCAGACAGGGTAGAGTCTAGGGATTTGGGGACATACCATGAATGCAGATAATATCTGATGATAATTCCTTGCTGGATATCCATGGATGCTAAGAACTGATCAGCAAAGTTCTTCAGCAACCAAACCTGTGGTCCACAGACAGGATCTCTGGAGAATGCACTTCTGAGCTTTCAGAGAACATCAGTGCTTGGTAGGTGGTAAAGGGAAAAATGGAAGTTAGCTTTTCCAGAAAAAGGAGCTATAAAAACAGGGAGGGCCATTCCACCTCCCACATCTTTCTATATGCACATAAGTATCCTTCTTTCCCTCCTCCAAATTTGGAGTCCAAGGAGTGAGAAGACACTGAAACACATGACTGAGATTTAGCTTCTCACCTCCTTAGAGAGTAGAGGCACATAGACAGATTTTATTTGAGCTAGAAAATTAAACCAAAATAACAACACTTCTTGCATTGATGTGTGGGGAGGAAATACTTCTCTATCGCACATATAAAAAGTCCTTGCAAGTTGTTTATGTTGGTTATCGTTCCAGTCCTCTCAATCTTCCCCAGACCCTAGACCCATAGACCTTACCCTGTCTGGGGTAACTTCTCTTTCACTCGTCTCCTTTCCCAGCACCAGCCTTTATCCCTGTGCACCCCAAGAGTCTTCACCTCAACATGAAGGTTGCTATCAAACCAGGATGTACTGAAAGCTTACCACGTGCCAGGAGCAATACATACATTATGTGATTTAATCCACTCAACTTCCCTAAATAAGCAGCATCACCGATTTTTGAATTGAGGAAATGAGCTCAGACAGGTTAGGAAGCTTGATCAAGCCCACACAGATGGTAAGATGCCAGTTAGGTTTTAAGTCTAAGGTCATCTAACTCCAAATTTCATGCTCTCTTATTTTGCCAGGTTGCTATAAAAAAACACGTGTGGAAGTACTTTTTTAAATGCGTAAAATGATATGTAAATGCAAGCATCATTATTATGTTAAAGGCTCTGGGGGTCAGAGAACATGGGCACAGTATTCTCAGAGCTTCTTTCTCACTTCCTGGAATAACAAGGATACCTGTGCTTTTGAAGTACATAACTTTGGGGAGTAGGATGTGAAGAAATATACTTCTGCCTTAAAATATTATGTAATGGTCAGATGTGGTTTTATAAAGCCAGGTATTCAGACAACTTTCATTAGAGTAGCTTCAATTGTCTTTTAAAAATGATCATATTAGAGCCAGTAATAGAAAGAAAGTTATGTAAAATTAAATTTACCAGTAAACATCAGTTTTTAACCTAAGCTAAGGGGGAAAAAATGAGATAAAAATTGCTCACTTCTGATTGGAAGAAAGTGCAGGGAAAGTGCACGATCAGTGTGGGGGATACGTGTAAGATCTGTCATTGTTCTGATGTCAGTACTGAAAAGAAAGCCTTGACTTCTGAAAGGCTCATGAAATTGACATAACTTCAGTGAACGTAAACCTGAGGCTCAGACAAATTGCGTTCCACTCAAGTCTGGAACTTAAAGTTTGGTATTGGTTAAAATCAGATTTTTATAATAAATGAGTATTAGTGTGTTTATACTTTAATAACTCAAATTATTACCTATTTATTCAACAGATGCCTGCAAACCTCCAATGTGCCAGAAGGGAGGTGGAGAGAGAGGGAAGGGGTGGCATAAGGACAAGGCTGAGAGCCAAGCAAGAAGGAGGGAGTCTCAGGAAAAGAGTCCCAGATTGTTCCAGAGAGGAAGCCCACGTGGTCAAGACACAGAGCTTTAGGACCCAACTCTCACAACAGAGGTTCTGGAAGCAGTTAGCAGCATGTTCTCCAATCAAGAAAGTAGGATAAAGCAACCAGAAGGTCTCTTTACATGTGACTGTCAATCAAGAAAATATTTAGTTTACAAGATTTATGTGCTATATAGTTAAGGTCAGGACTCCAGTTCTAGAGAATAGGTGACACCAGGCAGGGACTCCTCCTGAACTGAATGAGAAGGGAACCTAGGTCAATATTTAGACCTAGGGACTGGACCAAAAAGCAGGAAAAGGATAACAGGTGAGGATATTCGGTCCTCTCCACTCCGCACACACCCAGAGCTCTTCCTTTATGCCCAGATCCCAAGTCTACTGGCAGAAAAGAATATAGTGACGCAGGGAGGGAGCATGGTAGAGGGATAAAGAAGCTGAATCAAGAGCCGGGTAGTCATTACTAGAATATCAGATTTATTCCAATCTCCAATAAACCATGCAGAAGAAGGAGGAAAGCAGAGGACAGCGAGCCTTGGTGAAGGCTTTTAAGTCATGCACTGTGGAATTAATCCACATTCCAGGGAGAATGTGAGTCCATAACCAGAAGCTGTCAGGGGCCTCGTTTGGAATAGCTAGACAAGACAAAGGCTGACGACAAGTGTATTAATACCAATGAAAGCATCTTATCTCCCCTTCAGAAATTGCCCACATTAGACCCTATATTCATTTAAACTAAACTTCATTGTTTTCTCCCATTCAAGTATGAAAGTGGCTGAGGAAGTTTAAAGGCAACCACTCACCACTGCTGTGTTACTAAGCAAGGGTAACAGAATGTGCTCAGAGTTAGCTAAGAGAATGGAAGGTTAAGAGGCTCCTTGCAGAAGCCAAGGTCAAAAGCCATGTCTATGGCCTAGGCTCCTAACTTCAATCCAGTTGTCAAGGTCTGTCCATTACCAGGGCTGCTCCCTGCCCGCTATGATGTCCCAAATAGATTAGCATCTTCAGGACATTGTTATGTCCTTTTTACTTTTTTATCACATTAACTTTCTTCTACAAAAGAAAACTCTTGCTGACATAAATGTTTGATTAGAAGCTTTCATATATTCCAATATGAAATGTTCCCTCTCAACCAGGGCTCATGAAATATACATCAAACAAGTTCTCTGTGAAGCATAAAACAAATTTCAATACTCCTCTTCAAATAAAATAATAACAGCGTTAGGCTATTTCTAATTCCTTTAATTGGCTTCTGGAGGTAGTCATTATAGCCCACGGATATACATGCAAATTTGATTTTTCAATAAACCTACCCTGCCAGGCCTGTGAATTCCAAACACCAACGATAATAACTTTGTTTGGCTTTACCCCAATTATCTTACTAGGGGACATTTGACTGAGGTATTTTTCAGTCATCTTACTCATAAAATTTTGCTAAACAATTCTTCATAATCCATTTTATTAATAGTAGCTTTAGTTCTCAATTACACTAAAAGTTATGGTACAACAGAGTTCAGTCCTCAGATCTTTTTTTTGAGGTAACGCTAGTTTATAACATTACCTAATTTTCAGGTGGATATCATTATATTTCGATTTCTTTGTAGATTACATCATGTTCACCACCCAAAGAGTAATTACCACCCATCACTTAACACATGTGCCCAGCTGCCCCTTTTGCCCCTCTCCCTCCCCGCTTCCTTTCTGGTAACCACCAATCTAATCTCTGTATCTATGTGTTTGTTTGTTGTTGTTGTTGTTTTTGTCTTCTATTTATGAGTGAAATTATACAGTATTTGACTTTCTCTGTCTATGTCACTTAGCATAATCCCCTCAAGGTCTATCCACGTTCTCTCAAATGGCAAGATTTCATCTTTTTTTATAGCTGAGTAGTATTCCATTGTGTATATATACCCCCTCTTGTTTATCCATTCATCAAACCCTCAGGTCTTATCTCTTTTCTATCTGCATTCATTCTTAGACAATCTCTTCCAGAGTCAGAACTGTGAAAGCCATCTGTGGGACTATAACTAGACATTTTTATTTTCAGTGCAGACCCTCTCCTGAACTCCAGATGCATATATCCAATTGCCTACTCAGCATCACTGAGATACCTCAAACTTAATAAGTCCAAAACCAAACTCCTGATCTTCTCCCCAAAACCTCCTCTTCCCTCATTATTTTCCAATGCAGTGCACAGTAACTTCATATTCCAGTTCAGGCCAAAGTCTTTGACACTTGACTCCTCTCTTTATCTAGCACGCCATATGCGATCCATTACCATATCCTACCAACTCTTATTTTTGGAAATATTTCCATAACCTGACGCTTCTTCCCAATTCCACACTAAATCCAAACCCAAACATCTCTTCTTGAACTCTAATAACCACTTAACTAGTCTTCTTGCTTCTGCTGTCACTTCCATTCAGTCTACACTTCACACAGCAGATAGGGTAAACCTACTTTAAGTCAGATCACGTCACTCATCAGCTCAAAACACTCCAGTGGCTCTGGATTACTCTCAGAGGTAAAATTTAAAGTCTTACTGTGGTCAATATGCTCTATGTGACATGGTGCCTCACTAGCGCTCATAATTCATCTACTTCTACTTTCCACCTTTTATCTTCTGCTTCAACCACTGATGTCCCTGCTGTTTCTTGACCAAACCAAGCATACTCCAACTTTCTCTATACCTCTCCTCTTTTCTTTCTGGGCTTTCACCAGAATCTTCCTCAATGATTTCTTCATGGCAATGTAGATTTTTCCTGGCATGAAACTTGAAATTCTTCCAACCTCTACTTGTTACCCAATTCCAAAGCTGGTTCCACATTTTTAGATATTTGTTACAGTAACACCCCACTACTTGGTAGCAATTTCTATCTTAATCTGTTTGGGTTACTATAACAGAATACCATACAATGGGCAGCTTATAAACAACAGAAATTTACTTCTCACGGTTCTGTAGGCTGGGAAATCCAAGATCAAGGAGTCAGCACGGTCACATTCTGGTGAGGCCCCTCTTCCTGGTTCATAGCCAGTATATTCTTGCTGTATTCTCACACAGTGGAAGAGGCTAGGGATCTCTGTGGAATCTTTTACAAGAATGCTAATTCCAGTCATGAGGGCTACAGCCTCCTGACCTAATCACCTCCCAAAGCCCTCATTTTCTAAAACCATCACTTTTGGGGGTTAGGATTCAACATATGAATTTTGGGGGACACGAGCATTCGAACTATAGCAGTGTGCTTCCTTCCTCTGTCATCCTTTACTCGCTGGTATTCCCAAAGATCCTTTCTTGCTTCTCCTCTCTTTTCATGCTACATAAACTCCCTGTTAATTTTACCAAAGCCATGGTTTTTGTCTGCTGCTCATGACTCTAAAAAATATATCACCAGCTAGGACAATCCCCTAAGATCCTGACTCAAATATTCAACACTCTATTGGATATTTTCACTGGAGTCTACTGGGATGGAATGGATATATTCTGTATGAGGAAAGTAAAGGATTTGAGGGAGCCAGGGGTGGAATGTTATGAACTGAAAGTTATGTCTCCTCAAAATTCATGTGTTGAGACCTAATCACCAATGTGATGCTGTTTGGAGGTGAGGTCTTTGGGACGTAACTAGGACATGAGTGTGGAGCTCTCAAGTGTCGATTCTTTGTTTCTCTGTCTGAGGGCTTTCTCCAGTGCCACAAGAGCTTGTTCAACTTGTCTGCAAGGTAGTCCAAGATAACAGATAAACCTAAACCAATAAGAGATGAGAGTTGATGGATAAATAACCCAGTTTCCTCTTCCCTTGGAGAGACAATACTGAAGTACATTCTCCATGGTTTCTCAAAAGAGCCCCAGAGAAATTGAGCCCCATTTATCCACACTGGTAACCCACTCAATCAAGCGCTCTTCACTGGCTTTTCTCCTTTTTCTCACTGTTTGCCTCTCACCTTCTCCTGTGCTTTCTGAGATCACTTTCCAAATAAATATATGTAGTTGTTACCCTGCCTTGGAGTCTGATTTTGGGTAAACCCAAACTAAGAAAATGTCCTTCCTTCCTTAATACGATTTAAGTATTTTTTAGAAATAGAAGTTAGAGCTAAAGAAAATCTCTGGGGAAGACAGGTCCAGAAATATGTAGGTTTGATACAGTACCTAAAAGCAGATAGCTTTAGTGAAAGTTTCATAGATCTTTGTATCAGATGCCTACTTATAGACAAGATCAGTCATATTCAGATACAGAGATCTTAATCTCTAACTTTTTTGCCTTTGAATTTGTCAAATTTAAGCCATTACTATGCTTCTGGGAACCAGAAGACTTATCTTGTTTTCTGCATGTCTTGGCTTCAATTATTGTAGGAGGTGTGTCATTTTCTGTGGGGTTTGTCATTGCTCTGATAAGCCTTTCCCAAGCCAACAGAAAATGGAGACCACTTTAAATTTTCATTAGCTTCATGATGCCTCATCCTGCTTGTCATCCTGCTTGCCTGCTATTACAGGGCAATTACTTGATGAACTCTTTTAAAGGAATGAAAATGCTAAACGATGTTCGCTTAGTGGCATCTTAAAAATCTGATCTCATTTCAGACCTAGAATTCCTGCTACAGGAGAAGCCTGGAGAATGGTTGGCGGCACCTCATCAATATGTCAAGAAGTTAGTTCCTGCTGGGGCAGAACATTGTAAAAATTCCCTAATGGCATCTTTCTCTCAAAATTCGATATTTGTTATTCTTGTAGTTCAAGTGAGTGATCCTTTCATTGGTTTCTGGATTATTTGAACCACCCTCTAATGTTAAAGTGACAAGACTTTATTTCATAAATTAAAATGGCTAAAATATACCTTCATTGTATCCCTGCTTCAAGTAGACTTACTCTCAGGTGTATGGTGCCCTGTTTGTAACTCATCATTTTGACTTTCATATGACTTTCTGTGGCTCCTCCAGAATACTGCTCACCGTTTTTACCATGTTGAATTGACGTCCCTTCCTCTTTTAAAGCACAATAAATAGAACTAGCTAAGCCAAATGATAACAGGTAAATCACACTGAAAACTATAAGAAGACCCTTCAGAATCTGCTCAGCTAGCATGAAAACATTCCTACACCAAGTTGTGCAGATGCTATGAAACATTAACCTGTTTAAACTTTGGGGAAACCCATTTTAGCGTTTGCTGCTTGCTTAAGCTTGCCTGGAAGACTCAGAATAAAAAGAACACACAATGAATAGCCACCCCAGTAGGGAAATAGGTATTAAATACACAGAAAAGGAAATGAAATCAGGGTCGAATCCATAGAACAAATTTTATGTGCAAGGTGTACGTCATCAGTAGGGAGACTTCCTTCTGGAGACAGCACTCATGATTCCACACAAAGAAGAGAAATGATAGAGCCAGCCTTGAGGACCTAGAGGTTAAAGTTCAGTGTGCTCCACTTCAGAGGCCCAGGTCCAGTTCCTGGGAGCAGAACCACACCAACTCATCTGTCCGTAGCCATGCCATGGCAACAGCTCACGTAGAAGAACTAGAAGGATTTACAACTAGAATATACAGCTACGTACTGGGGCTTTGGAGAGAAAGCAAAAGAGAG
Source organism: Equus caballus (assembly GCF_041296265.1). Taxonomy (NCBI): domain Eukaryota; kingdom Metazoa; phylum Chordata; class Mammalia; order Perissodactyla; family Equidae; genus Equus; species Equus caballus. The sequence continues at coordinate 69,372,018 of NC_091692.1, read as the reverse complement.
AGGGAGAGGAAGATTGGCAACAGATGTTCGCTCAGGAGGAATCTTTCCCAGAAAAAAAAAAAAGAGAAGAAGAGAAATTATATTAACTACATGCCTACCTGGCCTGTCTGCTCCTCCCACAATTTCTAGTCAACCAAATATAAAAGGGATCACACTGTGTAGGGCAGAATTTATGAACCAAAGTCTCATTCTGAATGTTATTATTTTTTAAGGCAGTGATCCAAAAATTGTGTTAGAGCAGACTAGTGATTACACCAAGAGCTCGAGCCAAGCTAGAGAGAAGGAAGGGATCACACATCTGCTCTGACTTTAATGCCAGCTTTTGTTGCTGACACTAAGCCCTCAGAGACTAAAGAGGGGGAGTGCTTAAATTGGGTACTATATAAATTAGAGTCAGCTAATTACAAATAAACTCACCCAATCTGATATACCTCCATCTTCTTAGAAAATAACAGATGAAAATAAATTGCAGTGGAGTTCTGTTCTGTAAAATACCTAATTCACCCTTATGAGTCTTTAGCATTTTAAATATTGTATAGGAATAATTCAAACCTTAAATTTATTAGATAAATCTATTGTTTGTTAGATAAATCTGCTGCATTAATGGACGAAAGAGAAAAAAGTTGTGAGTCATGTTTCTTCCCAAGAATGAGTCAAGTGGAGCTTCCTACCCCACTACTCCCTGGCCATATAACGATGGACAAGTCACTTAACCTCTTTAGGTCTCAGATGGCTTATTTCTAAAGAGAAGAGATTATCGTAGATCATTCGTATGAGTGCTTCCAGCTCTAACACTCAATGATTATTCAATGATCACAGATTTTTCTATGTTGACATCAGACTTCAGGTTATTTCTTTTTATTCTAAGTCAGAAGCAGGAGTTTCTCTGTAAAACTGAGAACAGAGAATTAGTTGTTTACTCATGCTTATTCTGCCCAGGATCATCTCCATTTTCTCTTTATACAGAACAAACCATTCAGATTTTCTAGTTGGAGTTATAATTCAAGAGAGGCATAACTCAGAGCTATATTTGTGCCCCTGTGTGCCTGGCATCCTGCAAAGTGCTTTACACATATTGGCTCATTTGATCTGCATGGCAACTCTGTGAGGAAATCCCTCCAGAAAAATCAAAAACTCACCTGTTAGCTTGGCTTTAGAAAGTCACTGAGGCAGGAATGGCTAGCTCAAAGCCCGTACTCTTCAGCACTGCATTATGGAATTAGGGGAAGGAAGAAAATACTTACATTGGGCAGAACCTTTCAGTAGGAAAATCCAGAGGCTTGTTTGGAAAGGTGTGTGTTGGCATTTCCTGAGGAACCAGGAAGTACTAACAGTGTGCAGTAAAATCAAGACAGACATCCTCGAGATGAACTCCTAATTCACAAAGACCCAATGGCGGATTGTAAACAATACATTTGAAATAGTCATTTAAGATATGAACTATTTGGGGGCTGGCCCGGTTGCACAGCGGTTAAGTTTCCACATTCCGCTGCAGCAGCCTAGGGTTCTCCAGTTCGGATCCCAGGTGTGGCGCTATGCACTGCTTATCAAGCCATGCTGTGGCAGGCCTCCCGCATATAAAATAGAAGATGGGCACAGATGTTAGCTCAAGGCCACTCTTCCACAAAACAAAAAAAAGATATGAACTCTTCGATAATAACAAGTTCTACCTGGTACATTAAGATTTATTTTGATTTCATGATAACTCCAGGAATACACATTTATATTAGATGATCTCAGATTTTCTTTGAGAATGGTAAAAGCGTAGGTTAAGTTTAAAAGATCAGGCCACAATAACAACAACAAAATATTTCCCATAAATCTTGCAGCAAGGGACCAGAATTTTTAGTAGGATTGATTTATTTCTGTACATATGACTTATTTTGAGAACCACGGTTAATTTCCTTTACATTTGTGAGAGGTTAACACTAATAGTTTTTACCGTGTGAAGAAATCTCAAATGTCATGAATATGAAGTTCGCTATTTAAATATATCTAATCCGTAAAATTAAGTCAATGTGTGTTTTTGGCATTTCTTAATAAGTTCATTGTTGTTCTCAATTTAGAATGTTTCAATATACAAGTACCCTACAAGCTCTTTGTAAATAGGTGCCATATTTTATTTATTTTGTATTTCATATATTAGATACAAGCTCGTTAAATATTTTAAGGCACCTATTCCATATACACTTAAGAAATAAAACTCAGTGTTTGTCCCTAGTTTACACAGCAATCCCTACTGCCATTTAAACCTTTAATCTCAGATACACAATGATAAGGAGAAAAGGATGATAAATGGGTATGTAATAAGATACCAAATAGGAAATTATCTGGATTTTATATCCCTTGGTCTTGATTCAACAAACCCAAACAAGAAAGGAATGTACATGTTTCCCTAAGTCTCTTAGCAAAGACAGAGAGGGAATGTAATCTTTATTTCTCTTAGGGCAAGATAAAGAGAGAAGAAAAGATTTCCCCCCAAATTATATAAAAATGACCTGATGATGGGATGAGTCATCTTCCACGGATGCAGGGTCCGTAGATCACTGTGCAGGGAGTAGCTTCATGAGCAGCAGTACTGTTTATGTACGGCATTCATTTACAAAGTTTCACATGATTTAATTTCATTCCCTTAATAGCACACAGCAGATAATATTTGAAGAAACCAAATTCAGAGCAGCGAACTAGCTTAATCAAATTTACATAGTAAGTGATAAAGAATTAACCTCAAATCTTCAGAATTTGAGCGCAGCCTCAATCTCACAGACAAGAAACAATACCTAGTTATGAGGAATGATTCTAAGTAGTATTAGGTTTTATTTTTTTATTATTATTATTATTTTTGAGGAAGATTAGCCCTGAGCTAACGTTCACCACCAATCTTCTTCTTTTTGCTGAGGAAGATTGGCCCTGTGCTAACATCTGTGCCCATCTTCCTCTCTTTTATATGTGGGAGGCCTGCTACAGCATGGCTTGATAAGCAGTGCATAGGGCCATGCGTAGGATCTGAACTGGCAAACCCCGGGCCACTGAAGCAGAGCATGTGCACTTAACAGCTATGTCACCAGGCTGGCCCTAGGCTTTATTTTCAATGTCCAACATTAACTTGGAGTAACACTGAGGCACTAGTTTAGAAAAATGTGCAATTAATGATCACCAAACAAATATATATTAAATATCTAACATGTTCCAGGTCTGACTCTAGACAAAGGAGAGAGGATGATGCAAAATTAATAATACAGTTCTTGCCACTGTGGACCTCACAGTTTAGTAAGAGAGAAAGACAAATAATTCAAATACAATATATGAGTTATAACAGTGTCTGAGCAACAATGAAAGTACAGAGAGAGCAACTAACTACGCTCACAGATGAAGAAACCCTCACTGAAGACGAGATATTTAGGCTGAGTCTAGAAAAATAAAGTCTTGCTAGATAAAGTAGGAAAGGAGGCATTCTAGACAAAAAAAACCATGTGAGTCAATAAAAAGAAAAGAAAAAAGAAAAGTGTGTGAAAACATTTGGATATAAGAAGTAAATATATATATGTTCAGAGAACTTCAAGCCATTTGTTGAAGCTGGAGAATGGAATGTATGTTTGAAGGAAAAGAAATACTGAATGAATCTGAAAAGAATAGAATGTGGCCATCTAGTCCTGAATGTTTTATGCCCTGCTAAGGAATTTGAAGTCTAAATGCAATGAGGAGCATTGCATTTTAATCAAGAAAGAGACATAATCAGGTGTCTGAGAGCACAATACTTCTGGTGGCAAGGTGGAGGTGGGATGGACTGAAAGCCAAGTGGGAAGATCAGTTAGGAGGATATACCAACTTTCCAGCATGTGTTGAGAGAACTTGGGTTATAGTAGTGGCAATGGATTGAAACAGTAGATTTAGAGATGCTTCAAATAGAAGCATCTCTTTTGTAAACTCTCTAGATAGTATTGTCACTGTCTCCTCTCCAATGTCATAACACTTTGTTCATACTACCACGATTATAATGTATTTGATTAGACATCAATTTCTATTTCTAGAACTGTGATTTCTTCAAAGATGGGAAATATGTCTTTCTTTTCATGTACCCACAACGTCAAACATAATATCTGGAATTGACAAGAACTCAATAAGTCATTGACAAATGCTTAGTGAGATGCTCAGAAAACTGTTGAGAAATTGTATGTGTATAATGGTTAGATTTATGTTCCTATTTGGTTAGAGCATAGTACTTACTGAATGGAACTCTAGTCTAATGTTGCTGTAGAGGTATTAGGTAGCTACGGTAAACATCTACAGTCAGTTGACTTTAGTCAACTAAAGTAAAGAGACTATATCAATAATTAGGTGGGCTTCATACAACCAGTTAAAAGATCATAAAGGCCTTAAGAGAAAAACTGTAATTTCCCCGAGGGAGAAGAAATTCTGCCTTAAGATGGAGCATCAGGTCTTGCCCAAGAGTTTCCAAACTGCAGGCCTGCCCTACAAATTTCAGACTTGCCAGCCCACACAAGTGCATAAGCCAATAACTTGAAATTAATGCCTATCTATATAGATCTATATATGTGTGTGTATATGCACATATATATACACATATATATACACAAATATCTTTATAATTAAATGTTTTGGTTGAGGGAGAGGAAGGAGGGTTAGAAGAGAATGGAGCTAGTGTTTCAAACTTAGCTAAATGCTACCTATCAAGATAAAGACTACAAGAAAAAAGGTCAGCGCAGGTAGAAATGAAGACCAGATTTCTAGACAAGGTGAATTTCAGACATATGCAAAATTCCAGCAGATATGTAGAGGAGGCAGATGTAAATATGAGTCTTAACTTCATGAGAGAAATTATTACAATCAAAATGTATTATTCAACCAGAATAAATATACTTTTTGGCTGCCTATAAAGAGTATATAATACGCATTTATAGTGAGGTTGAGATTTACACACTATAACTCATATAGAAAGTAAATATCTAGCTCCAGTTATCGTCTCAATATAACTTACCTTCTAACCTATTCCACTCAAAACGTAAAACTTGCCCAGTGAGATAACTCAGTGTCTTCTCATTTAAAGCAGTTTCTTCTCGGGTAAACATCTTCTCAAGTCAAAATGGAAACTCCCTGTCAGGCCCGTTGCCCTCCTCCGCTAATTTTTCCTTCCCTCGGGCGTCTGGATAAAGGTGACAGTTTACCTATCACCAGGACAGTCAGATGGGGGAAGAGTGACTGACGGTTGTTTCTGTGTCCCACAAGCTACCCTCTAGGTCCTCACTGACCTTCTCTGAGATGTCCTCTTCCTGCCTAGTTCCTGGAGACTCTATGCTTTTGTGTGCTGATAGTCACCACATCTACTTGGGACAGATTTAGAGCCAAATACATTGGAACCAAATCTCAGGTAAGTCCGTTAGCAGCGGCGGCTTCCTGGGAAAGCAGCTAACTTGACTGATTTTACCTTACTCATCTGTAAAACAGGATTCTGTCCTACATTCTAGGGTAAAAAGAAAGTTAGCTATCATTCATAGAAAGTCCCTTTTCCACGTCAGAGCCATCTAGCAACAGTTACACCCAGCGATAGATTAATGCATTAAACAGGCAGTGCTCTCCTTATCCGATTCTCAGGTGATAACGGAGGTTCTAAGAGCGATTTTCCTCAGCTGAGCCTCTATACAAATACTAAGACACCACACTGTTTAAAATTTTACCTGTTGTTTGCATATCATTCTTGATAGAAGAGAAATTTAAGTTCTAGCATATAAATTAAGTCCTAGTATATAAAATATAAAATTAAGTCCTAGTATATAAAATTTTGTCCACAATCCCACAGGCATAGGCCAAAAGACTGTACTTTAAGAATACAAGTACTTTTAGGCTGAGTAGAAACAATAAGATGTTCTGGTAAAGGGCTTTGCCCGAGTGATTCCACTGGCAGGGGCTGACTTCAATGATGCTCATCCTTTAAGGAAACCAAATGAAGTTCCACCATTTAACAATGATAATGCGCTCTTTCTCTTTCCTCATAGCTCTTCCATAGATTAAGCAAGATTCTTTATATGGCATCCAGGAATCAGCAAGGCATGCAAGAGACATCTGTGACATGTGTCATGAATTCACAGCAATGACATCTTCAAGGCAGCCCCCCCTTGTGCTTCTCAGTGTTTTCTTAAGTCCAGACCAGGCCGTGTCTGCTGATGGTCAGCTGAATCAGCTGGACACTTGAAGTGTCAAAAGTCCTGCCTGGGAAAGCAAGGAAATATCACAGAACACAACAGGAGGCTCTCTCAGGAGCGTGATTCGTGCATATGAAAAAAAAGAACAATAAAAAAATTAGCAGAACTATGGTGGTTTGGCTGCTACTACTATTGCTGCTTTCGAAGAGCATACCCTGCATCAGTGTCTGTAGTTGCCAAGGCATTTTGAAATGACCCGTTTTTAGTGGTAAGGATGAGAATGGGACTGGGTCCCAGGCTTGAAAGAACCAAAACCCACTGTGAGACACAATTACAATGTCTACTGTTTTGACAGTTAGTAAGCACTGCCCTAGATTTTCTTGCTCTCACCCCATTCATGTTATTTGGACTAGAACCTCCCAAATGCAATTTGGAAACTTCCATTCAAGCTTCTTAAATGGAGGATCTTCCGTCTATTTTCATATGTGAAAACAATCAAACATCTTCCACCAGGAGAACAATTCTTTCTGTATTTTTAAAAATAGTTTATCTTATTCTATAGTTCTTTTCTGTTCCACTACATGCTTTCAGTGTGCTTCCTTAACTAGCTGCTTTGCTATGAGAATACTAAGCACTGAGTTAGTTTAATCATGAGATATTTTCCAGATAAAGAACATGATATAAAGCCACGATGACAAAGAAGGAAACCCGAAGGCCTCTAGAAGCTGGTATACTAAAACTCTGTCCATAGATAGATACAAATATGATCTACTTTTAACATTATGTGCTTACAAGGGAGGTGAACAAATTGAGTTTGATCTGTAAGTGCAGAAGGAGGACGAAGAAGAGAGATGCGACCATGTCAGATGCTCACTTTCCACCCCCTGTGGAAGAGCCGGACATTGTTGACTTCCACACCAATTTCAGTAGACGTCCCTAGCACTAACTGGAGGGGGTATGAGAAATTCCTTGGGGTGTCCAAATAGATGCCAGTGATGATAGTGACCATGCCTCTTGGGTAGGGAGTCCCCGGCCTGGACAAGTCCAACAGACCTTTGCAGAAGTCAAGAAAGTTACAGAGGTCCCAGGCATTAGAGTCTGGCCTAGTCATACTGGGCCTCACAAACCTCTTAGACACAAAGAACTAGCATAGAATGTACTGGTTCCCTCTCTTCAGCTCATCCTCTAAGAAGGTGATGGCTGCCAAAGCCCTGCAGTCATTGCTCCTCAGAATTTACAATAATATGTCAACCACAATTTTGAATATAACAAGGAAAAACTTACCACTGGTGGCAACCTGCTGGGTGATAGGAAGGTGCTCACAGAGGATCGGGAAGCAAGTAAAGGGTCAAAGCTGACTGAATCTCGAGGCTCCTGAGGGTCTTCTCCAGGTGAACCACTTCATGCTGAGGCCAGAGCTGAACTATGCCTTGGAAAACCCAATCCTTGAAGTTCTCTCTAGAAACTGCCTAGACGGGTTTTCTGGTCCTTCAAGCCCAGTGCTCACAAAGACCTCCAACTGAGAGTCAAACCTCAGGAACCATCCAGGGAATGTGGCCAAAGCTGCTGAGAAACAAATGCGCATGGCAGCTTCATCCTGGAACCTGAGTGGAGGTGGTAAGCCCACCCTCTCCTGGGAGGCCTGCAGTGGGGAGAGTTGGCACAGGGCAATGGCCTCAGGGAGTAGCAGGAATCTGGGCATGTTTGGGCCCTTACAGCTCTGCAGCAGATCGTGGAGATGGGACAGGCCCAGGCCTGGTTCCTGAAGGAACCTGCCCACCGAGGGCAGCAGGTTAAGCAGCACAGACAGGTGATCCCACAGACTAAGCAGACTCCACCCACGTAAGGTGAGCGGGCTGTGATTGGTGCAGCTGGCCCAGAATCACGTTGGTGGTAGGCAGCAGCCCCTCTGCAGAGAGGAGCTGCAGTATCTTATGAGTGGTCTGGAGATTGTTGCAAGACTGACCGATAGAGGCATTCCACCCCAAGTAGGAAAGTTGCTCCTATCGTCCTCTCGGCCAGATGTATTGCTAGAGGCAGGGCTCAGCTCAGACAGAGGTGTCAGAATACTGTGACTGAAGACAGGAGCCAAGTGTCAGCCATGTTTTACTTGGAGCTTTTAGCTCAATGGGGCTGGCAAGTTAATGGAAATAGTTGTTTTCAAGAGATACAAGAAAGGATTGAGAGGTTTCCATGTCTTCAACTTATCCTCCGTGGGATAGGCAACCTTATATTTAGACTGGGCCCCACTTTGCTGCACTGCTTCTGGATTCAGGGAGCCACTCGCTTCGTAATCAGTTGTATCTGAATAAGAAGTTTCGCTACTTGTTTCTGAGCAGACCCGTGAGCTTAAGGATGTGTTTTCATCTTCATCTGTCTCATCTGAGTCACAGCAAGAATGAAAACTGGCTTCCAATGTGTAACCCTCGCTAGAAACCTAAGACGACCTGTGGCTTTTCTGAGATTTGCTGTGGTGAGGCCCAGGACAGGCAGCTGGAAAGTCTTCTTGCCCCTCCCCTTTGCTGATCACTGGGGATGGCCACGTCTGGAGTCAGCTTCCCTTTCTGGAGCTCAGCTTAGATTCAGGCATCGAATTAGATGGGAGAAAAACGTCACGGTGAAGATGACCGCTGGCCTGTGCTGCTTTGAGCCTGTTTTCTTCAGGCTGTGCACATTCATGAGGCAAAGAACCACCATGTGGAAGATGAGGAAGTCTGGGAGAAACAAGTCGCCTCTTGGAGGCTTTCCCTCTGTACCGGCCTGGCTTGGGTCAGATGGGCAAGGCTGATAGGAAGGACAGCGAGGAACGTCTTCCAGAACCAACTGGCACAGGGCCATCAACCTGGTTGCTTTGAATTTCCCTCTGAGGCTGAAAAAGTCTCTGAAGGTAGAGAAAGCTAACCAGCAAACCTTTGTTATCCCAACACTGCCCCTGGCTTGGATACAGCTTCTTTCCTTGGTTCCTTTCCAGATGGCTGTACCTTTTTCCTGTGTAATCAAAGAGTTGTTTGAAATTCCAAGATGCCCCTTTAAAAGGCACTCCTGAGTGGATGCTGCACTGGTAGAAATACGCAGCTTCAGCGTGATAGTATTTCTTCCCTGTGAGAGCTCCCAACTGGTTTAAGGGCATTCCCATGAGTGAGGCCACTGACAGGGCTCTGAAAGAACACCTCTTCACCAAGTGCTTGGTGGCCAGGACTAGGAACTCATTCTGATGGCGGAACAAGTCCCAGGTACAGCACGCAGCAATGGAGGGCATTCATACCCGGGCCACCTCTTCCTCTGATGTGGGGCCTACTTTCTTGCAACCAGTCAAACGGTTGCACTGTGAGACCCATCAATACAGCTCTGTCACCTCAGCTTGTAGTGCTCCTGAAGGAACAGGAAGCGATGTTCATAGAATTTGAGGTTGCCCTACATATGAGCCCACAAGGGGCCTTCCCAGTATGGGAAGATGTCCATGTGTTTTCTTCATTAGCAATAGCAACATCAGAGTATGTTTTCCTCCACAATAGCTCTTCTGCTTTCCTCCTATAATCAACTGGGTGTAGAAACATGAGTTTCATGCAGACTTGCTAAACCATATCCCTGAGGGCCGCGACATGAGACTTGAAAACCTCTTTGTGGGCATTTCCTTTTTGAAGGAAAAGGTCAAGATGCTGAGCTGCCAAGCAAATGTCCTGGTAGAGGAGTGTGACCTTCAGGGCTTCTGCTGGCTTCTCTCCATGGGGCTGGACTCTTTTCCCATGATGCTTACGTGTGCCTTCTGAGAAAAGACAAAAACTGCCTCTTAGTACTCACCCGTCGAGACCAAAAACAATAATAATAATAATCAGAATAACAGAATGGGGATGTATAAGGCCCTCATATTAAGCAGGCAACTCCTGCTCATCCTTCAGATCTCAGTTTAAACACCATTTCTTCAAGGAAGCCAAAGCTAACTCTCCATGTTAGACTAGATGCGTCTCTTCCACACTGTGCTGCCCTCCTTTGGGTTTCTGGGACTCAACTGGTTTTGAATTTTTCTTGACAGTGTTTCTCCTATCATAGCCCATCTATTATAATTACCCATCATTCTTTCTCCCAAAACAAACCACAGAGTTCTCTGAGGGCAAGGTGAGAGTCAGTTCTCTGTTTAGTCCCCAGTACCTAACAATATCTAGTTCAAGAGAGGCTCAGTAAATCACAGTAAATAGATGAAGTGCATTTCTAAATTCAGTTCCTTAAATATCACTGTTAATGATGATAATGTATCAAAGCACTTCATTTTACTATTTAGGACACATGTCTAAGAGTGAAGTAAAACTTAATGCAATCTCCACTAACTGCAATACAAAAGAAAGAGAAAAAAACTCCCATAACAAGATTTAAATTTATTCAAGGTTGTGGGTTTTTTTGGAGACTTCAACCTAGATTCTAGTTTTAAATTTTTGTAGTACAAATATATTTTAATATATTCTAACATACTTATAAAATATTAAAATATATTCTTAATATATTTATAACATAAATATATTAAAATAATACTGTAATGTGAAAATTTTAAAATTTCTTAACTCTGAGTATAATTTGTTTTTAGACTTTCAGGATGGAGGGAGAAGAGAAATATATCTTATACTGTAAACAGAATTCATACAAAAGGAAATGCAAAAAATAAATACAAAATAGATTATGTCCTGCTTCCTCATAGTAAAAGAAAAGCAAATTAAAGCAAACTAGAGGCAACAATTTAACCATATCGAAGTAGTAACATGTTTTAAATAATAATATACAATGCTCAAGGCCACGGTGAAACTTATAAAGATTTATACAGCTGGAAGCATTAAAAGTTTTAAAAATATTTTTAAGTTTGTAAAACCACTTATGTTCATCTTTTTATCCTATTCATATGAATGAGTCCTAAGGAAATACATCTAACAAAAACAAAAACCTACATTAGTAAGAAGTCCACTCCAAATGCATCTCTAATAAAGAAAAGGAAGAAGGAAGGAAAGAAGGAAGGAAGGGAGGAAGGGAATTAAAATTAAACTAAATCGGGGCTGGCCCCGTGGCCTGTGGTTAAGTTTGTGTGCTCTGCTTTGACACCCTGGGGTTTGCCGGTTCAGATCTTGGGTGCAGACCAACGCACCTCTCATCAAACCATGCTGTGGCAGCATCCCACATGGACGAACTAGAACGACTTACAACTAGGATATACAACTACGTACTGGGGCTTTGGGGAGGGAAAAAAAAAGAGGAAGATTGGCAACAGATGTTAGCTCAGGGCCAATCTTCCTCACCAAAAACAAAAGCATACCTTAAAAAAATTAACCTAGGGGTTGGCCCCATGGCCGAGTGGTTGAGTTCGCGCACTCCGCTGCAGGCGGCCCAGTGTTTCGTTGGTTCGAATCCTGGGTGTGGACATGGCACTGCTCATCAAACCACACTGAGGCAGTGTCCCACATGCCACAACTAGAAGGACCCACAACGAAGAATATACAACTATGTACAGCTTTGGGGAGAAAAAGGAAAAAATAAAATCTTCAAAAAAATAAAATTAGCCTAAATATTCTATGATCAATGAATTGCTCATATATATTCTACATGATAGAAAGCCATTAAATCCATTAAATATAATAACTATGTAGACTTAAGGAAATAATAATAATAATTACTATTCGGAAAAAGTGGACCATGAAACAATATATACTCTGGAAAATTACATCTTCAAAAACTAAAATATAATGTATAAAAATTAAAAGAAGTTCATGTGATCATGGCTGGGGTTTTTCCCCCAAAATATTCTTGATACTGCTATTATCAGTTATTCTAGTGCAACTTAGTTACCACAATTAATGAATCTATATTTTTTGTATGACTGGCATAATTAAGAGGAAAAAATAATTAAGTACATATTATAAAACTTTGATTCAGTACCCAGAATAAATAGCCTCAAAATGTCAAGTACATAAGACTCATTGAGTACACACAGTATCCATAGAGCTAGGATAGCGTATAAAAGTACCTATGATCCATTACTAGGACGTGAAAAGTTGAGAGGAAGACGGATGGGGGCAGAGTAAGAGAAAGGATTGGGGCAGAAGTGCAAGGAAGCAGCCAGAAAACAGAAGATGAACCAGAAGTTGCCAGAGCCTTCAAAATCTCCAAAGCAGCCCGGAGACCAACATCAGGCCTTTCCTGGAAAGGTAAATAAATGGTTAGCCTGGCTTTTCTCAGTGCTGATTGAAGAGAGGGAGAAACCTACTGAACAAACATCTGAAGAAGATAGATCTAGGTTAGATTAAAAGTCACACACACACACACACACACACATATAAAATTTATTAGGATATTTGGGGAGATATGGATTCCATTTGAAAGCCAGATAGGAATAGGAACCGACTGAAGTCATTTTTACTCATCTCTTTTCCCTTCCACTCAACCTCTAACCACACTTATTGACTTCACATGGCAAGCCCTCCTGCAGCCCTTCCTGGACAGCTGTGGAAAACCTGTCCACCAAGATCATGGGCCTAGAGCCCCCAGGTTTGGACTAGGCTCACAAATAGGCATGGAGGCATCTCCCCAATCCCTCACATTTACCAGCTCTGACACAAGGGCAGGCATAATCTATGAAGCTAAAATAGAATGATTTCCTCACAATTAAGCATTTCCAAAATGAACAATTCCTAGGAATGGTCCATTCTCTCTGAATGAACATAAATGTGATCTGACTTCTGGCTCCACTTGTCCACTAATGATTAGGCCCACTTAATCATTGGCTCCCAGGACTTCTTTCTTCCTTGGAGGATATTTGGATAACCTTCCTAGCAGGCTTCCTGACACAAAGCAACTCAGCACAGCTGGCCCTGATGAAGCCACAGAACAGTCAAAAACAGTTCTTTGAAGTTCGATGTCCCCTAAACTAAAGCTCTTGAAGCCCAGAAGCTTATTTAAGAAAAGAATAACACTAAATCCCCTCCTTGAGATGGATCCAAAGGAGACTCTCCTCAGCACTCTGCATCTGAACTCACCAGTAACCTGTGACCCCTGGAGTTTACTCCTGCTCAGCCTGCTGGCTCCCCCAGCTCGAATCCCACACACCAGGCTCTCAGAGCTTCTGCAATCCATTACTTTGTTGAAGCCCTTGGATTGACTCTGCATAATTGCCATTGGCTGGGTACACTGTGGGAAGGCTGACTCAGGCTGTTTCCTCAGGCAGGTAACCCAGGACCAGATTTGACCTTGATAGATCTGGAAATTCCATAGCTCTAAGCCATACAGAAGGCTAGTCCTGGGTAAAATGCACTTCTGTGACCCAAGAATTATATAGACCTTTTGTGAAAAGAATGATTAAAAGAAGCCTTCCTCCGTAAAGACAGCACCATAACTGTTTCCTTGTCTTCACTCAACCCCAACTAGTCATAAAACCTGGTTCTCCAGAGTCTTGTGCAATTATAGGAATCAGGAAATCTTTGAAACATAATCCTCAGAAAAAAACTCCTGAGCAAAGAGACTGAATATAAGCATTTCTTCTTCCCCCTTGGTCATCCCCTGCATAGCCTGGAGTAATAGACTTCATTTCTTGAAACAAAAGGATGATCCATAGTGTTTATGGAATCATATTAGCTTAGTTTATCAGCTTTGGGATAGATTTAGTGTTTTTTATCAAAATTCCATCTCAAACAGTTAAGTAAACTTGTGAGAATCCTCATTTAACTTCAAAATACCATGAAGAAAATACCCCATAAGAGTTAATCCACCAACAAGTTCGATAACTTAAATGAAGTGGAAAATTCCCACAAAAATACAAACTACGAAAACTGACTCAAGAAAAAAAATTGAAACTCTGCATAGATCTATAACAGTTAAAGCTATTGAAGTAATTTTAAAACTTCCCAAAAAGTATAACCCAGGCTCAGATGACTTCACTGGTTAATTTTATTGAACATTTAAAGAAGAATGCATACCAATTCTTCACAAGCTCTTCTGAAAAATAGAAGAGGAGAAACTAATTCCCAACTTATTCTATGAGGTCAGTATTACCCTAATATCAAAACCAGACAAAGGCATCACAAGATACTACAGACCAATATTTCTTATAAATATAGATGTAAAACTCCTCAACAAAATACTAGCAAACTGAATCAAACATATTAATATGATTATATACCATGACTAAGTGGGATTTCTCCCAGGAATGCAAGGCTGCTTTAACATCTAAAAGTATGTTAATGTAACACAATGCATCAATAGAATAAAGTGAAAGAAAATATATTATCATCTCAATAATGCAGAAAAAGTATTTGACAAAATCCAAACCCTTTCATGATAAAAACAGTCAGCAAATTAGAAATAGAAGGAAACTTCCTCAATCTGATAAAGGGCATCCGCAAAAACCCATAGCCAACATCATAACTTATCAGTGAAAGAGTGAATGCTTTTGCTCTAAGAGCAGGAACAAGACAAGGATTTCCACTTCAGTTATTCTATTCAACATTATACTGGAGGTTCTAGCCAGGGAAATTGGGCAAGAAAAAAATAAAAGGCATCCAGATTGAAAAGGAAGGCTTAAAACTCTATTTGTAGATGACATGCTCTTGTATATAGAAAACCTTAAGGGACCCACAAAAATTTTAGAACTAATAAATGAATTCAGCAAGATTGCAGGATATAAGATCAATATACAAAAATTAATTGTACTTCTATACACTAGCAATGAACAATATGAAAACGAAATTAAGAAAATGATTCATTCCAATGGCATCAAAAAGAATGATACACTTGCGAACAAATTTAACAAAAGAAGTGCAAAACTTGTACTTGAAAACAATAACACATTGAGATAAATTGAAGACAAATAAATGGAAAAACATCTATATTTATGAATCAGAAGACTTAATATTGTAAGATGGCAATACTCTCCAAATTTATCTATAGATTCAATGAAATTCCTATCAAAATCCCAGCTAACTTTCTTATGAGAATTCACAAGCCTATCCTAAAATAAATGTGGAAATGTAAGGGACCAAAAATAACTAAAACAACCTTGAGAAAGAAAAACGAAGTGGAGCACACTTTCTGATTTCAACTTTACATCAAAAATTTAGCAATCAAGACAGTGTGGTAACGAAGATAGACATGTAGATCAATGAAACACAAGTAAATGTTCAGAAATAAACCCTTAAATTCATGGTCAACTGATTTTCAACAAATGTGCCAAGACAATTCAATAAGGCAAGAATAGTCTTTTCAATAAATGGTAGTGGAACAACTGGATAATATCCACACACACAAATGAATGAAGTTGGACCCCTGCTTTACAGCATACACAAAAGTGAACTTAAAATGGATCATTGCCTAAATTTCAGAGCCAAAACTATAAAACTCTAAAAAGAAAACAAAGGAGTAAATGTTTTTGACCTTGGGTTAGGCAAAGTCTTCTTAGACACCGCACCAAAAAGCAAGAGACAATCCTAATCTCGTTGTTTACTTCCTTTGAGGGATCTTTTCATGAACTTAAATGTTAATTCTACTTTCTTATGCTAAAGGGAGATTATTTATCATGACTTGACAAGAAAGGTTAAAACAATGAGAAATTCCCCTCTAATAATAACACTCAGTTGTCAGAGGTTCTGGGTGTCAATGTGACTTTAGAAAGTACTCATGTACACCTGACTGAGTGATGTCTTCTGGAATCTTCAGAGAAGCAGATGTACTGCACAATTTGGAGCTACCATTTCCTAGTACTTTCCAGAAATTAGTTGGTACTGTGAAATATAAAAATACATATTAGAAGAAACAGATTTTTGTTTTAGTTTGTTTCTAAGCAGTTAAATATACAGAAACAAATGAACAAACAAAAAACCCACCTCAGAAACAGGTTATAATTATAAGATTGGTTTTCAAGCACTAAACAGAACCGTAAGTCCCTTCCATAAACACCAAATGGCCTATGTTTAGGACAAAGAAATGGAACTATTTCTTTGTTTTTAATTTGTCCATGTATAACATAGGCAGATAAGTTTCCTGTCATTCAAAAACATATAATAATTGAAGGGAAAACTATAAACCTTTTAGAAAAGATTATTTTCATGTCCTCAAGGTAGAGAAGAAAATTTTTTTAAACAGAACTCAAAATTCAAAAGATGCTGATCCAAATGAAACAAGATAGATTTATTCAACTGCATTAAAATCAAGAACTTCAACTCAAAGAAAAATCTTAAATGTAGCAAAAATTCTATCAGTGAAGGATATTTGCAACATTCATAATAATAAATGACTAATATCCAGAATATTATTTTTTTAGCCTATGAATCAGAAGGGAAAAAGAGAATCTAATCAGGCACCTTAAAAATAAAGGACACTCAAAATGCACAATAAACGTCTCAAAAGATGTTCACTTTCCTTAGCAATCAGAGATCTGCATATTAAAATCAGAATGAAGTACAGAACATATCCTCCAGATGGGCAAAAATTTTTAGTCTGACAATACCAACTATTTGCAAAGCTAAAGGACAAGAGGAACTTTCAGATGTGACTGATATAATTACTTTGAAAAATGGTTTGGCCTGATGTAGTGCTGATGCAAAATAACCAATAACCATTCTATAGATAAGAGAGTTAAGATGAGCTTTACTTGAGTCAGGCTAAGGACTATAATCCAGGAAGGCAGTCTCCACAAAGGAGGAAAGTGTTCCAGAGAAACATGGTTTTCACTACAGTTTTATACCTTTTAAGAACAAACAATGTACATTAAACACACATAGGATATACATTAATCCAAGTCTCAAAGAGGCATTAAGTTGCAATTAGCAGGTCAACATGACCCTGATGGGCCAGAAAGGGACCTATCTTCAGGAGTCCTGATACGAGCATTACCATTACTGGTGGGCATAGGAGGGGACGTCTGCATTCTTCAAAAAGTGTATTATTTTACTTTGAGATAATGTTTAATGCAGCTTTATCTTTCATAGTTAAAGCAGATGTACAATGTATGTTTGATAGGCCATAAGTCAGGCTTCTTCAGTTTAAGCCGAATCAGTTTTGAACCAGGATAGTTACTCCCTATACTTCAGCATGTGGAAATTTCTCATCGGTAGTAAAGCTGAACCTTCACATATCTTACAATCCAGCACCTCCATTTTTAGACTTAAATGGTGGGAAAACTCTCTCATCTGTGCACCAGTTGACATATACAAAAGTATTCCTAGCAACATTATCTTTAATAGATGAAAACAAAAACAAAAAAACAAACAAAGCAAAAATTAGAAATAGCCTAATTGTATATCAACAGTAACGTGAATAAATAAATTGCAATATATCCATACAGCAGTAAAAACAAATGGGACACACTACACATACCCATGTGGGTATATTGTCCAAACATAGTGTTGAACAAAAGAAGCAAGCCATGGAAAAATATATAAAATATGATGGTATTTATACTAAGGCCCAAAATAGGCCAAACTAAGCAATGTATTGCCTATGGATACATACTTAGTAAAACCGCTAAAAAAAAAAAGTAAGAAAGTGATTATCACAAAAGCTAAGACTGTGTTTCAGACAGGACAGATGGGAGGAGGGCTGAATCAAGGTATATGCACTGGGGGAAGGGGAAATTGGTAGAGTGTTTCCGGCACTAACACTGTTGTCTATTTCTTCAACTGGGTTATATGGGAGATACATATAGTACATATTACACTTGTATGTAAATTTCACAGTTTAAAAATTCTTAAAGTATAATGCATCATATAAAAAAGACAAACCACTAAGTATTCCACAGATTTTTATTCTTCCATCTTTAGCGGATTGCTAGATCGACTCTTGCGGCTAACTTGAATAATAAATATCATTAAACATTAACTGGTTTTGTTTTCTATTAAATAGACAGATTGAATGAATCTAATCAAGATGTTCAAAATGACCAAAACAATTATCTGCGTAGAGTAGGAACTAGAAAAAACAAAAAGTAAAGAAAACAGAAAAGTAAAAATGTAGAATCTCCTCTCAAATATCCTTTCAAAATACAAATGATTCCCAGGTAATTGAGAGAAATTAGGAGTGAGCAGTCACCTGTGCAGTTGGGAGGGTGTGATGTGTAAGATCTCTTCAGTCCAAGTCTGACGTGCTTTATAAATAATTAGACCGCAAATCTTCTAGGCACACAACACTACCTATTTCTAGTTGTAGAGTGTTGACAAATTCTTGTTTTGATTTTATTTTCTCCCATGTGGGCCATGAAATTCAAGCTGCCAGTAAAGATTAGCTCTCAGGCGTAAATGACAATGTTTTTATCTATACTATAAACCATATTTCCTATTGAAAGGACTGTGATTTTATGACATAGGCTTCATCAAAGAGTTTAATAAGTACCAATTTTACACCTGACTTTCATAGGTAAGGGACCATTTCTCGGGGACTATGTTCTAGGATAAGACTGTTGGAAATAATATATACCGACAGGATATCACGGGGAAATCCTACATGATAATAAACTTCGGAGGAAGTCTCTAAGATATTTGTAGAGCAAAATATCTCAAGTCAAGATTACAGGAATATAAAATGGTTTCACTGTGTCTGTGAGCCACTATTTTCTGTTCCACAACCTTATTTTAAGAACATTGACAAATTGGAAAATATCCAGGAAAGTGTGTGAGATGATTAGGGATTTAGACATCATCATCTTAAAAAAAAAAAAAAAAAAAAAGCCTGCATAGCCAAAGAATATTTATCTTAAAGAAGAGAGAAGACTAAGAGGAAACCATATAGATGTCTTCAGAGATTCAAATGACTATGACAAGGAGAAATATACCTTTTTCTGTATGAATCCAAAAGAAAGTCAGTGTATCTTTAAGTAGGTATTAAAAGGACAGGTTTCAATTCAAGAAAATATAAGTGGAGAACTTTTAATTATAGCTGTCCAAGAATAAATGATGAGGTAGTAATCTTCTAGCCACGGAAGGGGTTTTAAATCAAAAACTGATAGACCATCAGGCACGCTGCAGATGAGTTTTGCTTTTGGGCTGGTAGATTGACTTAAATGACTACTAACGTCCTTTTTTAAATCAAAGATTCTCAAGTTTCCTCCCATGATGATTCATTAACCTATTTTCAGATGTTGCTTTCCAAAATGCTATGGGTTTACATAAAAGCTAAAGTCATGTGATCTGAACGTTCATTTTGGCCAAATAAGCGTTTCTTCTTCATTTGATTATTTTGATAGCACTCAATGGTATAACCATCATTACCAAACCTGGACACAATTAATCTGGAACACAACCTGTGCCTTTTAAATAAGAGCTGCTGTAGTTTAAAAATAGCCCAAATGAACAAAGGAAGTTGCCATTTCAATTCAAAGGAGAGCTGACACTAGCAAGCACCAGTGTGTTGATGGAAGACTGTGTACAATCATTGTCTGAAGGCAAATGCTTCAGTCAAAGAGAAATGCAAAGAGAGACTTCTTTCTTTACAGTACGAAATCTGAACTTTCTCGTCAGTGACAAGGTTAGAGCGGTACACCACCCACTCAGAAAATGAATCAGACACAGAGAGCCAGATTCTCCCAGAACTTAAAGCACTTCTGAAAGCTGCCTTAACTCTTTCAGAATACTGAGAAACAACAAAAAAGGAAAGTATCCAAAAATACTCTTGTAGCTATAAAACGTTAAGATATTTAATGCTATTACTAATGTTGGGACAATGGAAAGCATCACAATGTCCAACAGTACGGGATAATTAAATCAATTATAGTTTATCCAAGTAATATACTGTTACAGTATTCTGTAACATTACGCTCATTATTTGTCATAATTACGAACTTTAAAATAGCAATGACAGGTGCTATATAGACAATAAAACTTTGCAAAATATAGGTATGCAATGTTTAAAGAAAAGAAACTATGTAAAAATATTAAGATGCCAGGGGGCAGGCCCGGTGGCATAGTGGTTAAGTTCGCATGTTCCTCTTCAGTGGCCAGGGTTCGCCAGTTCAAATCCTGGGTTCGGACATGGCACAGCTCAGCAAGCCATGCTGAGGTAGGAATCCCACGTATAAAGGAGAGGAAGATGGGCATGGCTATTAGCTCAGGGCCAGGCTTCCTCAGCAAAAAGAGGAGGATTGGCAGCAGATGTTAGCTCAGGGCTAATCTTCCTCAAAAAAAAATTTAAAAAAAAAAAAATATATATATATATATTAAGATGCCAGACAAGATGGCAAGCTACCATGAGATGCTGGCTCTGTTCCTATGCTTGACCCTAGAGAAGCCACACAAATGAAAGAGAGAATGGTTTATCTCAGTACATAAAACTGTGGGGATGACATGATCTTACACAGTAAACTCTAAAGACTACCAAAAAACTGTTAAAGCTGATAAATGACTTCAGTAAAGTTCAGGATATAAAATCAATATACAAAAATCAGTTGCATTTCTATACACTAACAACAAACTATCCGAAAAAGACATCAAGAAAACAATCCCATTTATAACAGCAAAAAAAGAATAAAATACTTAGAAGTAAATTTAACCAAGGAGGTGAGAGATTGTACAATGAAAACTATAAAACATTCATGAAAGAAATCAAGGAAGACACAACTAAACGGAAAGATATCCCACGTTGATGTATTGGAAGACCTAACATTGTTAAAATGTCCGTTGTACCCAAAGTGATCTACAGAGTCAGTGCAATCCCAATCAAAAGGCCAATGGGATTTTTCATAGAAATAGAAAAAAACAATCCTAAAATTTGTATGGACCCGCAAAAGACTCCAAACACCTAAAGCAATCTTGAGCAAGAACAAAACCGGAGACATCACACTTCCTGACTTTAAACTATAATATAAAGCTATAGTAATCAAAACAGTATGGTAATGGCATAAAAACAGACACATAGAGCAACGGAACAGAATAGAGAGCCCAGAAATAAACCCACGTGTATACAGTCAACTAATTTTTGACTAAGGTGCCAAGAAAATACAACGGGAAAGGATAGTTTCTTCAATAAATGGTTTTGGAAAAACTGGATATCCACATGCAAAGGAATGAAATTAGATCCTTATATTACACTATAGACAAAAATCAACTCAAAATGGATTACAGATTTAAACATAAAACCTGAAACTGTAACATTACATCCTAGACATTAGTCTCAGTAATGACTTCCCTGATTTTACAACAAAAGCAAAAATGAACAAGTGGGACTACATCAAACTAAAAAGCTTTTGCAAAACAAAAAAACAACAAAATGAAAGGGCAACCTATGGAATGGGAGAAAATATTTCCAAACCACACACCTGATGTGGGGTTAATATCTAAAATATATAAGGAACTCAAACAATTCAATATCAAAAAAAACAAATAACCCAATTAAAAAATGTGTAAAGGACCCTGAATAGACATTTTTCCAAAGAAGACATACAAATGGTCAATGGACACATGAAAAGATGCTCAACATCACTAATCATCAGGGAATTGCAGATCTCGAGGAGATATCTTCACTACCATACTCATTGCAGCATTATTCACCATAGCCAAGATATGAAACAACTTAAGTGTCCATCGACAGATGAACAGATAAAGAAAATGTGGTCTATATATACAATGGGATATTATTCAGCCTCTAAAAAGAAAGAAACCCTGCCATTTGTGACAACATAGATGAACCTGGAAGACATTAGACTAAGCAAATAATCCAGACACATAGAGACAAATATTTCATGATCTCATTTATATATGAGATCTCTACAAAAAAGTCTAACTCATACTAACAGAGAGTAGAATGCTTGTTACCATAGGCTGGAGGGAGAAGAAAAAGGGGAGATATTAATCAAAAGATATATTGGGGCCAGCCTGGTGGCATAGTGGTTAAGTTTGCACGCTCCATTTCAGTGGTCCAGGGTTCGCAAGTTTAGATCCCTAGCGTGGACCTATGCACGGCTTATCAAGCCATGTTGTGGTGGGTGTCCCACACGTAAAATAGAGGAAGATGGCACAGATGTTAGCCCAGGGCCAATCTTCCCTAGCAAAAAGAGGAGGATTGGGGGTGGATGTTAGCTCAGGGCTAATCATCCTCAAAAAATAAAAACATATATAAACTTTCAGTTATAAGATGAATAAGTCTGAAGACAATGTACAGTGTGGTGACTATAATAATAACTCATTGTATACTTGAAGTTTACTAAGATAGTTAACTTCAGGTGTTCTCAAGCTACACCAAAAAATATTAACTATGGAAGGTGAGGGATGTGTTAATTAGTTTGATTGTGGTAATCATTTCACAATGTATATTATATATATCAAAGCCCCAGTTGTACACCTTAAATATGTACAATTTTTATTAGCTAAAAGTAAATAAATCAGGCCAGCCCTGGTGGTCTAGTGGTTAAGATTCATTGCTCTCGTTGCCACAGCCCTGGTTTTTTTCCCAGTCAGCCAACAACACTCCCCATCTGTCTGTCAGTTGTCGTACTGTGGTGGCTGCATGTTGCTGTGATTCTGGAAGTTATGCCACCAGTATTTCAAACACCAGGAGGGTCACCCATGGTGGACAGGTTTCAGCGGAGCTTCCAGACTAGACAGACTAGGAAGAAGAACCTGGCCACCCGCTTCAGAACAATTGGCCTGAAAACCCTATGAATGGCAGCAGAGCATTGTCTGATAGAGCACCAGAAGGTGAGAGGATGGCACAAAAGGACTGGGTAGGTTTCCTCTCTGCCATATGCAGGGTTTCTAGGAGTTGGAATCAACTTGATGGCACTAATGACAACAAAAATAAATTTAAAAAAAGAACATAAAACTGTTAGAAACCTCTGAGGAAAGCAAAGTTGGTTAGTCCCTGTTGGGTGGCCTAGAGCAGAAGAGGATCCCAAACCATGATCATAGGAGTAGACTGAAGAGAACTTCCTTTTTTGGCCCTTGATCCTACCTCACACGCTCCTGGATCACAGTCCACCCACTTAACTCCAGGCAGTGTAACAGCAGAAGGACCAGCCAAGGCCACTCAGAGCTAAATAGAGGCTTCAGGGTAATAGCCCAGCAGGGATGAAGCCTGGAAGTAGTGAGGAGGAACAGAAAACAATAGGTGTGGGTAGGTGGGCAAAGACCTAATTTGTTTACTTCTCCTCCTTCCATCCCATTGTTTATGTCAGTAGCTCTCAAAATGTGAGTCTGATCAGCAACATCAGCATCAACGGGTAACTTGTTAGAAATACAAATACTGTTACTGTACAGAAAGTCTGGGGAGTGGGGACCCGGCATTCTGTGCTTTAAGGAGCATGCCTGATGATTCTGATACATGCTAAAGTTATAGAATCATTGGTCTAGGTGATTTAATCCAAGAGAAGCAACTATTGGAGAAGAGTTCTCTGGAGAGAGACAGAGTGGGTCATTGAGAGGGAGGGCCAAACCAAATGTGGAGGAGGAAAGGACTGAAAGAGGGCAAGATCTAGCCCAGGTGGTAACATCAGAGGCTCTCCGTCCTAAGGTATCTTCCCGCGACCTACTCCCTAAAATTCAACAGGAAGAGCACAAGTTCTTTAGAAGGAAGACAACAAGCTCAACACTCTGTAGTAGAAGATGCCAAAATAATGGACTGGCTAAAATAAGAATTTTAAGTAAAAATTAAAAATAAAATTTATATCTTCAAAGAAACAAGAAAGGATACTACAAACATAAACCAGGAACAGAGTCATAAGGAGGTAGAAGCTGGAGATTCTGGTTATGAAAAATAAAATAGTCGAAATAAAAAAATCAAAAGGGGAGTTGAAGAGCAGAAAGAATAGTGCTATGAAGTACCTTAACAATAGAGGGTGAGGTGAATGAGATCTGTATGAGACCAGTTATAAAATAAAAGCAGAGATAAAACAGCCCTATATATCTTTCCAGAAGTGTCTATGCATACATCTCGGTGAACATAGATTAAAGAGTAGAGTGACTAATGGGGTTGTGAAATTGGAGTGGAGAGGAAAATGAAGGAGAAAGTCAAATAAAATGAGAAAGGCCTTGCACAGACCACTGATGTACTCTGCTATGACACAGAGTGTGATAAGCTCAATTGTCTGCCTCTGAGGACCAAAATTAAGATTCCTTTTTAAGGAATGCCATTTTAAAAAACATGAAGGGAATACACAAAATAATAATAGTTGTGCTGGTATAGAATAAATTTATGGTTGTGTTTTTCTGAAATATAAAAACACTGTAATTTATTGTCTTTGTAATAATATTTAAGCAAAACATGAATGCTTTCCTCCAGGAAGTAGTTTATATGCTGAGATAATCTGACATTAATCAATTTATACATTTGCAATATTGAACTGGTGTTTTTTTGGTTATGAGTCGCATGAAAAACAGAACCTTCAACAATGCAATTCCATTTTACATCATTAATCCTCCAGATAACAATACAGGCTTTCCAGTCAGTAAATGTCATCAGAGAAAAGGAGAAAGTTTATCTTCATTTAAATTATCTAAGCTCCTGAAACAGGTATGTCAGTTGCTTTGTTTTATTCACCAAAATTTCCTTTTCTAGTGTTCAGCCAGGTTAATGATGAACAACCTTTATATTGTGTGACCAAACTATTTGACATTTCTCTCTAGATCTGTGTGAAAATTAGAACTGTCCCAATCTGAATTCTTGATAGCACATGCAATTTTTATTTTTGAATATTATATTTAAAACTTATGTTATCATGCCAATATATTTTTTCCTTCTCCCCAAAGCCCCCAGTACATAGTTGTATATTGTAGTTGTGGGTCCTTCTGTTTGTGCTATGTGGGACGCCACCTCAGCATGGCCTGGTGAGCGGTGCTAGGTTCGCACCAGGATCCTAACCGGCAAAACCCTAGACCAAGAACTTAATCACTCAGACACGGAGGCAGACCTCCAATATATTTTTAATTGAGTTGGAAGTCACATAACACAAAATTAACCATTTTAAGGTGTACACTGAGTAGGATTTAGTATATTCACAATGGTGTGCAACCATTACCTCTATCTAGTTCCAGAATATTTTCATTACTCCCAAAGGAGACCACATACCCATTAAGCAGTCACTTTCTGTTCCTCTTCCCCTCTAGCCTTCGGCAACCACTAATCTGCCTTCTGTCTCTTTAGATTTACCTCTTCTGGATGTTTCATATAATTGGAATCACACAATATATGCTTGTCTTGCTTTTTATACCTCTTCCGAAGGAAACCACTTAATCGCTTGAGTCATTAAAATCTCTGAGACAGCCCTAATCATTTAATCCATATTGGTTTTCAAATAAATATCATCATTCATATCTATAAACTCCAAACTTAATGGGATATTGAGAAGCTAAACAATGGAACAAATACAAATGATACACATCCTCCTAAGTCTAGCCTCATCCCCTCCCATTGCACTAAATCAGATGCCTTGCAATGCCCTGAATCTCATGGATACACCATGCCTATTGGCCCCTCAATGTCTTTGTGCATACTAATCCCTGGAATGTATTTCTTTTTCTGCTCACCTAAAGAACCCTTACTCAAAACTAAGTTAAAACATCACCTGCTCTTCAAAAATCCCCATCCCAAACCTCCTCTGACCCCTCTTTCACCATATTGCCCTCTGCCTTGTTCATGCCTCTCCTATTGTGCTTACCACATTGCACTGTAAATAATATTTTTATATGCAAGTCCTCTACTTGATACTCAATTCTTTTGTAGCCCTAGTGTCTAACACAATGCCTGTAACGTTTTAACAAATCAATAAATTGTTGAATGGATAAAAAGGAAAGAATGGGCAAGGCGATCACAAATATTCTGTGTACTGTAGTTAAACAACCTTTGATAGATTACAGTGCTTCTCAAATTTTAGTCCCTGGACAGGTAGCATGAGCATCCCCTGAGAGCTTGTTCCAAATGCAAATTCTTGGGCCAAACTCGAGATCTACTGCATCAGAAACTCCGGGAGGTGGGGCCTAGCAATGTGTTTTTAAAAGTCCTCCAGATGATTGTGATGCTCACTCAAGTTTGGGAACCATTGATCTAGAAAACTGAGAACAACAGAATGGCTATCTTAACTTTGCCTCTGGAAAAACATAACTCCTGGTTTTCCTGTGACCTCAGAACCTGCTCTTTCCACGTATCCTTTACTGAATCCTCCTCCTCTTGCCTATACCCAAATGCTAGAGTACCTCTAGGTTCCTGTTTCAGGTCTCTTCCCTGTCCACACTCACTCTAGGCCCATGTATACCTTCTATATACTGATGACGCTCAAATTTACGTCTCCAATTCCTACCCCTCTGAACTCCAGACTCATCGCAATCTGCCTTCTCAGTTTCTCTACTTTCATGTCTACGAGTTACCTATTGAACTGCTACTCCTCCCCATAAACCTGTGACTCCTCCAGGGGGCCTTCCCCTCATCCCTGCATCTCAGTGAGTAGAAACTCTGCTTACCAGTTTTCTCAGACCAAAAATTGTGGAGTCATCTTTGACTCTTTTTATGACACTTTACAACCAACCCATCAGCATATTTGTTGCTGAAACCTTCAAAATATATCCTCAACCTTTTCTTGTCATCACTACTAACCACCATGATCCAAGCCACCATCATCATCCCTTGCCTGGATTACTTCACTAGATGAGTCTCCCCACTCACATTTCTGCTCCACCACCACAAACCCACACACAGTCAATTCTCCATATAACAGTCAAAATATTAACCAGGTTATTCCACTTCCCATTACACATTTATTTTTAAAATCCATTTCCTTGCCATGGCCTGTAAAACATTATGTTATCTTGCCCCCAAAACCCATGACCACCGTCCTCCCAGCCATTCTGATATCCTTCCTTTTTTTCAAACACTCAGAGATTCATCTCAGGGCCTATATTACCCCATCCCCTCCGTTTATAACAGTCTTCTCATGGCTGCCAGGAAGGCCTTCAATGCCCTCCTTTTCATACCTGTCTCTTGAAGCCTTTTCTAAAATAGCACCTGCCCTTACCATCTACCTCACTACTTTGTGTTAGGCACCATTTGCATTACTTATCTACTACTGCATAACAAATTACCCCACAACTCAGTGACTTAAAACAACACACATTAATTATCTCACTGTTTCTGTGGGTCAGAAGTCCAGGTATGGCTGAGATGGGTCCTCTGCTTCAGGGCATCTCACAAGGCTGCAATCAGGCTTCAAGTGGAGAAGTATCTACTTCCAAACTCATTCAGTGGTTGTCGGCAGAATTCAGTTCTTTGAGGACTGTTGGACTGACGGCCTCAGTTCCTTGCCACGGGGGTCTCTGCAATATGCCTCTTGTTTCACCAAAAACAGCAAGGGAGAAAGTCTGCCAGCAAGATGGAAATCACAGTACTTTGTAACCTAATCATGAAAATAATATCCCTTCACCTTTTCTACATTCACTTGGTTAGAAACAAGTCCTTAGGTCCAGCTCACAGGCAAGGGGAGGAGTTTACACAAGGGCATGAATACCAGCAGGTAGGATTATTGGGAGGGGCATCTTAAAGGGCGTCTATCACACAGTCCCTAGCACGTTTCGTGTGTGTGTGTATATTCCTGTAACGGAGTGATTTTTCCTGTTTTAGGACAAGGAAACTGAGACAGGTGAGGTTAATTAATTTGACCAAATTCACATAACTAGTAAAGATTTGGCCAGAATTTGAACTCAGGTCTGTCAGACTCCACCATAATCTTAACGACCACACTACTCTGCCAGATCTGAAATGTGTTGCAACTATAGAATTAAACTTTTATAAAGAAAGTTGCAGAACTTATTTGCCCTGTTAAATTTCACTGTTTTGTTCCCATTAACCCTTTTATTAGCCAACCCCATCAACTTCTTTATTATTATTTCTAAATATCTAGTTCCTATGACCTCAGCAGAAATGTACCTAGATATTTAGAAACCACAATTGTCCACTTTTCACGTAACAGTAGCTCAGTTCAAAATGAGTGTTAATTGTTAGCATTGTCTAAATGGTAAAATTGACCCTCAAAAGTGAGTTAGAAAACATCTGGTTTTGTCCCGGATCTTAACTCCTTTGAGCCTCATTTCTCTCATCTGTTAAGTAGGAGAACTGAACTAGAAGTCCTTTTAAGGCTCTTACGTCTTCATGATACACTGTGATGCAGAAGACAGAAATAAATTCAACCAAACTCCCCCCTCCCACCGAAATCCTCGCTCTGAATCTATCAAGAATATTCGGCTCCTTCTGTTGAGGGAGGATGCAGAAGATATAGATAGGCACAGATATACCTCATGATTTTTTGCAATTATATACCAAATCAACAGAACTTCAAGCAGATGGTATCTATGGCCTTATGTCCTATGTGAACTGAACAGGGGGAGGAAGTTTAGCTTTTCTTTTTTAATTGTTTCCAATTTTCTCTTTTATCCTATTTCCTGGGGAAATCCCCATATGCTTTCAGTTTACAGAAGTGCAGACTGAGGGACGCCAGCCTTCTGTAAGGTCTCACTTACTTCTCTGACCTGCCTCATTCCCACCTTGAACTCTTCTTTTCAGAAATGTGTATAAATCAAATAAGAAAAAAACTACATTATGAAATAAAAAGAGACCACTGCTGCATATGTCCCTCAATATTTCTTCTATTAAATTTCTTAGAACATTTAACTCAGAGAACTTATGTATGTGTGATAAGGCCAAAATGGTCATTTGCAATTAAAATAAAACCCAATTTTAATAGCCTGAACTCAGCCTGTCTGAAAGTGATATTAATTTCTGATTTTCTAAATTGACTTAGAACTACTTTGAATTTAATTATTATATATCTTATTTCAAGAATGAATAATCCATGGAAAGATACATTTAAGAGCACAGATGCATTTAAGAGCAAAGATACATTTAAGAGCGTGTTATTTCAATACAAATCAAACTATCACAGCTACTCACTTTTCAAGCAAGTAGTTCCATTCAAATCAGCATTAAATAACGTGGCACATTCAAGTAGATTCTTCTCATGCCTGAATGGTTACCCAACCAAGCAATCTTGCAAAAAGAAAGCACATTTTGACTAAAGGTTTGTGTACAGTCCAAGTGAAGTGAAAGGTTAATAAGTAGTGTTTTGCATATAGTAAATGCTCAATGAACACTGAATATCTGAAGAAACATGAGAAAGAATAACCATGAGGGGATTTAGGATGTAAACTGTCCAGACTATTACATGTTTATTTCCAAAAATGTTTCTGAAAGGCCTACTAAATACCAGGAGCTCCCACAGTGCTGGGAAGCTGGAAGTCTTTTTTTAATCAATAAGACAGGGACCCTGTACTCAAGTAAACAAGCTCTATGGAGTGGTATGTGAAATGCAATGGAAGCTTAGTGGGAGCACACCCAGAATTCAGAGACCACTCGAACCAAGCCTTACAAGCTAATTAGAATTAGAACAAGAATAAAAAGAGAAACAAATATTCCAAGAAGGTGGGATCTCAGCAGCAAAGCAAAAAATCACAAGATTTGTCAAAAACAGGAGGTAAGGAATAAGTGATAGAAACATCAAAGTCCAGAGCTTTAAAAACCGTAACACGTTATTCAAGTATTTATTTGCTTTCTTCCTTCATGTGCGATAGGTAAAATGCCTGTACCCTTTAAGGAAAAATAAATGAAAAAAGGAAGTTCAGATAATGTGCAATTCTGATGAAAAATATTAAGTTTAGTGTTTTAGATATTATATTAGTTTGTTATGACGGCCATAACAAAAAGTACCACAGACTGGATATCTTAAACAACAGACATTCATTTTCTTGCGATTCTGGAGGCTAGAAGTCCAAGGTCTAGATGTCAGCAGGGTTGGTTTCTTCCGAGACTTCTGTGGTTATAGATGGCCATCTGCTCCCTGTTTCTTCACATGGTCTTCCTTCTGTGCGTGTTTATGTCCTTATCTCCTCTTCTTGTGAGGACATCAACCTCACAAGATTGGTTTAAGACTCACCCTAATGACTTCCTTTTAACTTAATTACCTCTTTAAAGACACTATCCCCAAATATGGTCACATTCTGAGGTACTGTGGGTTAGGATTTCAACATATAAATGGAGAGGGGGGGACCCAATTCAGCACATAACGTATATATTTATATTGAGTTTAGGAGTAGAATATCCAAAAAGAGATAACCATAAGTCGTTGTAATTGTAGGACAAGAGTTTGTATAAGAGTTCATGTGAAAAGATTTCTAGCTGAGGTGTATCTCCATGGAGATGATAGCGGAAATTATGAAAGTGAAAAAGCCTACAAAAAGAAAAATCTGTAGATAGAAAACAGCAGTAAGCCAAGAAAAATGTATTTTTGATTTCTCTATGTTCTTCATTTTAAGTACCTAGAAACAATCTAAATGTAAATCATAAAGTGTTGAAGTTAGAGAAACCTTAGAGATTATCTGGCCATACTCCTCTTTATTCCACTGAGGAAAATAAAGAGCTAAAGGCTGATTGTATCTCACTTGAATGGTTCATTTAATAACGACTATTCCAGTTATCGGGTTTAAACAAAACGAAGTTTTTAAGGACTTTGTATTTTGTATGGGTTTGGTATATGTAACTTCCATGTATATGGCTATAGATGAATTCTGAATATATTATCCAGACCTGTGCTGTCCAATTTGGTAACCACTAGCCTCATGTGCCTTTTTAAATTTAAATTAAAATTTAGTAAAATTAAAAATTTAGTGCCTCTATTGCAGTAGCCACATTTCAAGTGCACATGTGGTTAGTGGCTACCACACTGGACAGTATAATATAGAAGAGTCTCGTCATTGTGCAAAGTTTTATTTGACAGTGCCAGTCCAGAATAGTCTAGAAATAAGGTCGACACTTCTTCTAGAAAGTTCGAGGGAACTCAGTTTTATAACTCTCTCAAATTATGAAATACAGCAAGTGGTAGCTCACTTCAACTGCAAACACCCTATACATTCTTTGGCAAAAAGAAACTCCTTTCAAAATTTCCCTTCACATTTTTCAACTTCCCAAAGACCTTCATTCAAGTGAGGCTATGCTTGATGTTTTTAAAGACCAAAAATAATCAAGACACATTACTTATTTTAATTAGTGAGTGACATTTTTTAATGACCTAAAATGGACCAGCATAAATTCTAGATTATTCCCAAAGCTCTCCTTTCCTGAAGAAACCCTGTAGATTTTTCCTCCATTTCTAAAACACCGTGACTAAGCCTGTGAATGGTAGATTATTTACCATTTCATCTAAATGTGGAATTATCCATGAGAAATCCCTTCACTCACATGCAAATTTTAAACTAAGAAATTACGTCATTAAGGCTGTTCCTAAATTCACAAAGAATTACATAACAATAGGAAAACCACAAAAATGAATCACAATTTTTGAACAAGAATCTAATTTGATGAAGTTTCTGTTTGTACAGAGGAGAGGGAACATTATGAGAGGTAGGAGGACATATTGGGACAGTGAGCATTTGAGTGAGATTTGCCTTAAAAGCAGGTTTGATCTATTTCTGTAATCCCTATCAAAGTTCCAACAACATTTTTTACAGAAATAGAACAAAGAATCCTAAAATTTGTATGGAACAACAAAAGACCCCCAATTGCGAAAGAATTCCTCAGAAAAAAGAACAAAGCTGGAGGTATCACGCTCCCTGATTTCAAATTATACTACAAAGCCATAGTAACCAAATCAGCATGGTACTGGCACAAAAACAGACACACAGATCAATGGAATAAAATTGAGAGCCCAGAAGTAAACCCACACGTTTACGGACAGCTAATATTCGACAAGGGAGCCAACAGCATACGATGGAGAAAGGAGAGTCTCTTCAATAAATGGTGTTGGGAAATCTGGACAGCCACGTGCAAAAGAATGAAAGTAGACCATTCCCTTACACCATGCACAAAAATCAACTCAAAATGGATTAAAGACTTGAATGTAAGACCCGAAACCATGAGACTTCTAGAAGAAAACACAGGCAGTACGCTCTATGACATTGGTCTGAGCAGCATATTTTCAAGTCCCATGTTTGACCAGGCAAGGGAAACAAAAGAAAAAATGAACAAATGGGACTACGTCAAACTAAAAAGCTTCTGCACAGCAAAGGAAACCATCAACAAAACGAGAAGACAACCTAACAATTGGGAGAAGATATTTGCAAACCACATATCAGATAAGGGGTTAATATCCAAATTATACAAAGAACTCATACAGCTCAACAACAAAAGAACCAACAATCCAATTAGAAAATGGGCAAAAGATCTGAACAGAGATTTCTCCAGAGAAGAAATACAGATGGCCAACAGGCAGATGAAAAGATGCTCAACATCATTAGCTATCAGGGAAATGCAAATCAAAACTACAATGAGGTATCACCTCACTCCAGTCAGAATGGCTATAATTAACAAGACAGAAAACAACAAATGTTGGAGAGGGTGTGGAGAGAAGGGAACCCTTGTTCTCTGCTGGTGGCAGTGCAAACTGGTGCAGCCACTATGGAAAGTAGTTTGGAGTACCCTCAGAAAATTAAGGACAGATCTACCATATGATCCAGCTATTCCACTGCTGGGTATTTATCCAAAGAACTTGAAAACACAAAGGCATAAAGATACTTGCACCCCTAAGTTCATTGCGGCATTACACACAATAGCCAAGGCTTGGAAGCAACCTAGGTGCCCATCAAGGGACGAATGGATAAAGAAGATGTGGTATTTATACCCGATGGACTACTACTCAGCCATAAGAAATGACGAAATCCAGCCATTTGTGACAACATGGAAGGACCTTGAGGGTATTATGCTGAGTGAAATAAGTGAGAGGGAGAAAGTCAAATACCATATGATCTCACTCATAAGTAGAAGATAAAAACGACAAAAAAAAAAAAGCACATAGCATTGGAGATTGGACTGGTGGTTACCATTGGGGAAGGGGGCAGGGGGGAGGGCAAAAGGGGTGATTAGGGTCACGTGTGAGGGGATGAACTACAATTAGTGTTCGGGTGGTGAGCACGATGTAATGTATACAGAATTTGAAATATGATGTACATCCGAAAAAAATAAAAATTAAAAAAAAAAAAAGCAGGTTTGAAAGCCCAGAGTGTTTTTCAAAGGGTAATATAGGATCTCCCAAAACAGCGGAGAGGGTTTGCTCAAAGTGCAGACTCCAGAACTCCACCCCAAACCGGCAAAGTCAGAATCTCTGTGGTTAGAGTACTAGAATCTGCATTTTTACCGTGCTGCTCAGGTAATCCTTCTGTTTACTAAAATTTGAGGGGAATGTGATGCTGAAATCTAGTTGAAGGCTCACATGTTTGGTGTAATATCTGTGGAAGTAATTAGCCATTCTGGCCATGGGAGTTGCATACCAAGGCCTGTAAGACTCCTTATAAAGCATATATTATGAAATGTACTTGTTTTTCTTTTTGGAAGCAGGAATAATGACTTTAGTTTTAATTACAATTAGAAACTCAGAACATTCTACACACTCTTGAAGAGCTATATAACCTGCATACCCAATTATCACAATTATGTGATCCTTTTGGATGAATGGAATTGGGATAAACAACATCTGAAGGTCATTTTTAATCTTATGATCTTATATTCTCTCTTTCATTAATGTGAAATTTTTTTAACTTTAAAGATGAGACCGAAAAAAGTCTGAGCTAAAAACTACCTAAACAATTAAAACCATAAGTAAATATTAACAATTAGAAAAGGCATCTAATTTTGAAACACTAGTCTGTTATTTAAAAAGAAAAAAAAGTTAGTAAGATATATCACTTGAGTTAACATGTAAAGGTCTAAAGTGAATCTACTAATTTTATCTAATGTTTGGTCGAATAACTAAAGGAAAGAAAAAGGAGGTAAAACCATTTAATTTGTAAAATCAATCTTGTCCAGTGACTATTATGCAGATAGGCAGAGAATGCACTTGAATTTGGGGAAAGGTGATTCAGTATTATTTTTAGTCTAAAATGTTTCATAGAAGAGCCAATTTTACATACATATATATGTGCGTGTACATATATAAATACATATATATATGACAGTATATATCACTGTTACAAGATAAACTAAATGATATTAAAAATTTTAAGAGTTTATTTCAGCAAAAATGTATTCATATGGGGCAGCGCAAAACCAGAAGTGGTTAGGAGCGCTCTACCCACATGAACCAGAGGAAAGACTTACTATAAAGAGAAGATGTGGAAGCAAAGAAAGGAAATTATTTTGTTGACTATAGCTTGAAGCCTAGTTGGCTCTTTGTGATTGGTTGCCCTTAGCATTTTGATCTCATAACCTTGAGGCATTTACAGGCTTAGATTTTGGTTTATTTACATAGGTAAAACCAGGGCTCAACTTGCTTAACTATACTCGGTTAGTTGTCTGTTTGCAAAAGTAGTTAAATAAGGCATTACTAAAACCTGCACTCTAGGCAACATCTCTGGCTTGGGTCACCATGGTAACAGTTGCTTAAGTTTTTCAGGAACGGAGAGTCAAGTCCTGGTCCAGTTCAGGCTGGTTAAGACCACGGACTCATCAACTGGGCCTGAGAGGATGACCAATAGGTGACCCTTTAATGTCAAGAAGCTGAAAACCCCACCCTCAGATAGTAGTAGTGCTGCCATTTTGGGAACATGCGTCCTATGAAGAGGCATGAAGCTTGACTACGCTTGTGCAGATTATGAATTACCTCACTCCACCTTACCTCTACTTATCTATCCCCACACTTCAGACTACCCTGCCCCCTTATCCCATAAATATTCCTAATCCTCATTTTGCAGGGAGGTGGATTTGAGATTGGTTCTCCCTGTCTCCTCGCTTGGCTACCCTGTGATTAAACCCTTTCTCTTTGCAAACTTGTCCTCTCAGTGATTGGCATAATTGAATAATTATGCAGCAGGCAAAACAAACCTGGTTTGGTAGCATAGGATGCCACAGCATTAGAGCCACCACAGTCTAAATGCCTCTTTGTTTAATCAATATATATATCACATGACTTATTTTACAATGTTGAATTCTTAGCAACTGAAACCCCACATGATTAGTTTTGCTTCATTTTCAATTCAACGTCTTTCTTGTTCTAAATGTCACCTTCGCTTTTTTGTATGTCTGCAATCTGCAATGGTTGAGAAGAGAGATTAAAGGGATGTGAATGAAGAATAGTCCTGCAGCCTTTCATAAAGAGCCAACTGAGCCCCACTATGTGCTAGCACTTAGCCATGCCCTTTTTACACACTTCAGTGCATCCCCAAAACCCAGACGATGCAACACTGGGCTCTCTCTTGTGCCAATGAACAAGCCAGCAAGAAATACCCAGAGAATCTCATTTACCCTGTGAGATACTGCTGGTATCCAAGTCACCATCTGCTTTCAGGGAGAAAGGGGTGGAAATTGCACTTATAAACTACTTTCCACTTCTACCTCATTTTATTTGGCAAGTGCTCTCGGTATTGCTGACAAAGCCCCAGGACTGGTAAGTAACAAGGAAGCATTTATTTTTTCCGTCTTTTTAGAAGCCTGAGCCCTCTTGATCAGTTGATTGCTGTTCAAATAAAATGAAATGATGACAGGAGTAGGCTAAGAGGGCTCATCCTATTCTCTTTTTTTAATCCTGGTAAGAGGATCTATCACCCATTTGAAAGACATTCAGTCCCTGAAAACAAGATCTTAACGCTTCATCAAAGCTGAAGACGTCTGGAGATGTTTCTGGAAGTTAGCCAGTTAGGTGTGTCTGCAGGATTTGATGCTTTCCCCTCTCCCTCTCTCTTCTTTATCCTCAGCTGTCTGAGTTCTTTTATCCTTGGCTAAAGAGCAGTCAAGGAGCCTGGGGCAGTAAATAGGACCTCAAAAACACCTTTACAATCAACTAGAGTCCAACTCCTCCATGGAGGGCACGTCACAGACTTTACCGTGATCCTAGTCAGTCAGTTTATACCTAAACACCATTAAGTACAAACGCAAGGGGAAAATGAGGATTATCAGTGAAAACTTATGTCACAACTAAGAGGAAAAACAAAATCTAAATGATGCAACTATTGGGGTTTTTTTTGTCTCTCTTCTTTGACCGTCAGCTCGTTGGAGGCAAAAATATCATCTCATTCATGTCTCAAACCTTGGTAGACACAGAGTGTGGCACATCGTAAATGTTCAAAATGGCTCAAGGAACAAATGGGAATCAATTAACACATGCAAGCTGTTTCTTTCTATTACTTTAAAGAATCCCCTTTAGATTTTATTTTGTTTGATTGTGACCTCAGAGCCAAGAATGCCAACTTTCATTCCAGTTTATGCCTCAGTGCCTCTCAATTAGACTATTGCAATGGTCCTCTAGTTAAACTCCAGAGTGTTTCTATTCTCAGTACGGCGTACTGACACTGAATTCATCTTCTCTAATCTTGCTTTAATCGTGTTAATTCTCTGTAGAGAAACCTTGCATGATTCCTCATTCTGTGGCAAGCGAAGTCTAAAACGCCATATCTGGCATTCATGACACGTTATTCATCCACCCAAGTTTCTTGCTTCACCGCCCTTCCCCCATTTAACCCACGTTCTTCCAGACATAGCGACTGACATTGCATCAGTCTGCAAACATGCCCTGAGAAGTCCATTTCATTTTATTTGTTAAGCAACAAAAATTTACCCAATGCCTATTATTAGCAAAGAATTATATTAGATGTGATTGTTCCTGAAAACTTATGTTTACTTTGTTTTCATCAGAAAAATCACGTTATATTCATTAATGTCATTTGATTTTATTAAGGGGATCTTCTGTGAATTTCATTATAGATAGAAAGTTCTTATGTGTTTATTCCCTTATTTCTCTATATGTATGTCTCTCTCATTTTTTAACTTGATCTTTTATCTAACGTTTGCTATAAAAAAATCATTGTGACAGATTTTATTTATCAAGAGTGGTGGGAAATCAGAATTGTTTCCATGCTGGAAACTGACTGTGAATTAATAAAAATGGAGATCTATAAAACATAGAGAAAGTAGAAACACAAAGACAGGGTAGAGGTAAAATTTCCAAAAATTTTGCATCAGGATATACTACATCAGATTTCATGATTTGTAAACTTCAGGACCTTTTACGCCAAAGGTAAAATTCTACTCAAGTCAGAATTAAAAAGCTTTAGAACTCATTCAACCAGAAAGAGAATTTTCAATACTGAATCACTCAGAATTTTAAAACATAAATATTTGTTAGTAAAGGGTATCAGCTATATCAAACACCAAAAAAAAATTGGTATCTTTCTTTTACTTTATCAATTATTGTTTACTTATCTCTAGGTGAAATAAAATGAGTGTACACCTCAGGAATAATTAAGAGCCCTGAACTGCTATTATAATCATGTGCAGTAGTTATTATAAAGAAGGATTACTGATATCAATTACTTTCCTGCCGACCAACTTCATTCTCAAATTTGTGGCTTTCATGGCTCTTTGCAGGATATAGGAAAACTCTGGATATAAGAATCTATTTTCAAACTACAACCACCACTGACCAAAACACTGCCAAAAGTGCAAAATATTCTTTACTTGTGAGTTTCAAAAGGATCTGAGAGATGTTCATCTATCCAATTCATTTAGTGAATATTTTTTTGATACCTACTATGTCCAGGCACTAGGCTAAAATATAGTTTCCATTTTCAAAGAGCTTATTATCTACTGGTGTGATAAGTAGGAACTGATGAAAAAGAGTCTGTAGCCCTGTTTGAACACTGAGCTTTTGGCCCACTGGGGATATCTGTACTTCAGAGCACCGTGACTAAAAGCCTCAACTTTGCAGTCACATGGGGTTCAAACACTGATTCTTAGTCTAACTGTGTGACCTAAGGCAGCTCATTTAACCTCTCTGGTCTACTGAGTTTCTTCAGCTGAAAAATAAGACTTTAAGAACACCTACCAGGGGCCGACCTGGTGCACACATTCTGCTTTGGCAGCCTGGGGTTCGCCGGTTTGGATCCTGGTTGCTGACATGGCACAGCTTGGCAAGCCATGCTGTGGTAGGCATCCCACATATAAAGTAGAGGAAGATGGGCATGGATGTTAGCTCAGGGCCAGTCTTCCTCAGCAAAAAGAGGAAGATTAGCAGCAGACATTAGCTCAGGGCTAATCTTCCTCAAGAAGAAGAAGGAACACCTACCTTGTAGGATTGTTTTGATGATGAAACATTTCTTGGCACAAGGAATTACTTTGTAAATCGTTGTTGTTACTGTTGGTAGTGGTGGTGTTTCAGTAGTGCTGGGCTCTGAAGAAGATCCTATGGAATTTTATCTAACCAAGAAGAGAAGGAAGTATAGGTCAGATAAAGGGAACAGCAACTGAAAAGAGGTTTGAAAAAGTATGTGTTCAAAAAAGGGAAAGCTAGTCTATATTCTCATATTGCGTACCTGTTGGGAGACTGCCCAGAGAAGAGATGAAAGGTAAGTTAAGGCAAGGTTGTGAAAATTGATTGTCATACTCTCCATTCAATACAGATTGAGATTTTCAGTGTTAGACTATGGAGACCTTGGTGCCTAGAAAAGTTGCTGAACTCAAATACAAGTCACAGAAGGTTTACTGGGAATGAGAGTGCGTATCGACACTATTCACCAGGCATGATTCAATGATTCATATGCACTTAGCTTCTCAAATATTTTGAAGAGTCACACACACACACATACACACACACACACAGAAAATATATCTATTCTATACACCAAATGAGAACCTCTAAACTAAGGTGTTCTTTTACTAATTGTAGGGATTTATTTTTTCCTTTAGAAACAATTAAAATCTGTTTGTCTCATCATTTTCTTTTTTTAGAATCATCATTACTGTTCACAAGAGGTGGAAAAGGAAAATAAAATCACTTCTGTCTGGTTGATGGAGCTCTGTAAACAGAAGCATCAGTACATAGGCACTTGAACAATTAACATCTCAAATAAAAAATATATTGTGCCAGTATATTTCAATTTCAAAACAAAATTTCTACTATATGTCACTGCTCTGAAAAGGTGGGAATCAAAAGGAATACATTGAAAGCCTTAGGTGACTCTGTCCATTTTTTTTTCCTCCAGTTTTACTGAAATATAGCTGACATATAATGTTGTGTAAGTTTAATGTGCACAACATGTTGATTTGATACATGTATATATTGCAAAATGATTACCACCATAGCATTAGTTAACACCTTCATCGCTCATATAATTACTATTTCTTTTTTGTGGTGAGAACATTTAAGATCTGCTCTCTTAGCAACTTGCAAATATATCATACAATATTATTAATTATAATCACCATGCAATATGTTAGATCCTCAGAACATATTCATCTTATAACCGAAAGTGTTCTATGAGTACAGATTTTTTAGATTCACATGTAAGTGAGATCATTCAGTATTTGTCTTTCTCTATTTGACTTATTTCACTTAGCATAATGCCCTCAAGTTTCATCCTGATGTGAATGGCAGGATTTCCTTCTTTCTCACGGCTGAATAAATTTCACTATATATACCTCATATCTTCTCCATTCATTCATCTGTCAGTGAACACAAGTTATTTCCATATCTTGGCTACTGTAAATAATGCTACAATGAACATGGGAGTGCAGATATTTCTTTGAAATCCTGTTTTCATTTCCTTTGGCTATATACCCAGAAGTGGCATTGCTAGATCATATGGTAGTTTCATTGTTAATTTTGGGGAGAACATAGTGTTTTCACAGTGGCTGTACCAATTTACGTTTCCACCAGCAATGCACAAGAGTTTTTCCATTTTCCAAACTGATACATTCCAACTGAAACTGACCCAAAAGAAACCCTGCTCAAAGACAAAAGGCCAAATATAGCCAAGATATGAAGTCTCTTAGCTAAGGTTTGAGTAACCAATAAAAATTTTTAAAAACCTCCCAGGTGTGTGAAGCTTCAAAAGATAAGAGAGGAAAGGAACATCCACCTAGCCAGCATCACTACTTACAGATATTTCAAAGTGATGTCCCTAATATCCAAATAAAGTCAAACTTAAGCTTGACTTCTGGCTGTGTTAGCTGAGCCTAGGCAAATCACCTCATATTTGTGGGCGTCATTTCTCAATTTCAGACCACCTGCAACAGAATCACCTAGAATGCTTATTAAAAATGAAAATGTATGAGCTCCACCGTACACCTTCTGCAGTAGGATATCTGCACAGTAGCCCTCACAAAGCTGAATTTTTGACAAACTTTCTTTGATAATTCTGATGAACAACAAATTTGAGAACCAACGTTTGGATTTCAATTTCCTTTTTCAAAAGATAAAGTATTTCAAGTTAAAAATAGTTATTGACCATCTTCTTTGCACCTTACTCTGTGCTAAGCAATAAAAGAGATGTCAGGTCCAATTCTTGCCCTCAAAAAACTTACAACAGTGGGGGTGTGAAAATCTGGGAGACAGACGGGTGCTTCACTTTGGGTGCTTACTATGGGACAGGCATGGTGCTAAGTTCTTGGCAAAGATGACCGCATGTAACATCGCAATAAACCTTAAAAATGGGTATTTTAAGTAAGTGGAGCCCAGCTCATGCATGCCCTTTCTTCTAGAGGTGGTAAGGTAAATCCATGAGGCAGAACAAGATCTGAAATATATGAGCAATGTATGTAGTCCGTAAGAGTTCACTCACCCACACTCCCATCATCGATAATTGCCGTATGTGAGAAATATACATTCCCAGGGCTCTACGTCCCCAAGAAGCACAAACAAAGAGAAAATCACTGTGGGTTTCATCACAGCAAACTTCTAAGGTGTGACTGGGACTTCGTTCAAGAGGGAGGAACTTGCAGAGAACTCCTACAAGAACGTGGCACTGGAGAATTACAAGAAGCTAGTCTCATCAAAATTTTCTGATTTCAATAAATCTGACCCCAAAAATAGAAAAGAAGAGAGGCTTAGGGGCCCACTCTTCCACTCTGGGAAATCTTCTCTGGTTCTACCAAGCTCCACCCGGGCCAGGTGAAGGGCCTTTCCAATGTACGCTCCTAGCTCCACATGCTTAACAGGTGCCTATCAGTATCATAGCACCAATACATACGAAGTTGGGGAGGGAAAAATTTCCCCCTACTCCTCTTGCTTCTTTTAGCTAGTTTAATAAACTGACTCAAGACAGATTAACAGGAGAAAAAAATTAACATTACACATACGGAGGTTTCACAGATATGGGAACTAAAGGAACAACCAGAGTAGGCAGCCTTTATAACTTTTAGACAAAGAAGCAATAAATTCGGGGGGAATTGGCAAGACAAAGGAACAGGCTTGGGCTGCAATTAGTGAAGAAACTAAGCGGAGTTTGCTTACACAGCTTTCTTGGCACTAAATCTTCTATCTCTGGTGATAAGGATGTCCCTCCATCTCCTGGTGCAGCGAGAGTAACTTTCACGTGGGTGATTTGTTTCCTGCTTTCAGAGGACAAAGAGGAAGGTCAGAGTGCTCTTCTTGCACTAACTGTTTCTCAAGTAACTTTTATTCAAAATCACCAATATGCCACTTTGGCATATTTGGGAGTGGACTTCCTTGAGCCCCATCTATACATATTTTTTATATTTATATTTTTATTCACTTCATATTTATTATATAATATTTATTTATTATATAAAATATTTTTAATTTATATTTTATATGTATATATACATATTTTGTATTATGTATATAATTTATGTTTATATGTATTACATATACATATTTTATATGCATATATACATATTATATATATACATTACATATACGTATTATATACATATAATATATACATATTATATATAAACACATATAAATATATATACACACATGTATTTATGTATGTGTGTATACATATATATATATATATATATCTCCAACATCATCAATCCAGGATACTCCTTAACATATAGTAGCTACATGTTTACTGAACTTTTATGTAAACATTATAGTTGTATGATTGATTGAAAGAAACAGAAAAAGCAGCTTGTAGAGGATAATTTTGGAAATAGGCTTTAAAGTATGAGTAGGATTTTAAAAGGCAGAGATGGGGAAGGACAGCATTCCAAAGATTCAGAAAAACATGGGAAATGGCATAGAAGCAAGAAAGCAAGAGACACTCACTTTGGCAGGCGCAGAGGTACATATATCAGGGGGAAATAGGTGCTATTAGGTGCCGTGTTTTGCCAGAGTTCAAACTCACACTGGCAGTGAGTAGCTACTGAGTAAAGCAATATAATAAAAGATGAACTTTTATGAAAATAAGTATCCTATAAGATAGACTGGAGAGGCAAGCCATAATTGACACATGTGGCTGTCACAACAGTTGAGCCAAGAAGGAATGTATTGGTGGCAATAGGAATGGAGCAAGAGAAAGTGGATAAGAAAGACACTGCAGAGGTAGACTCTACATGGCCTGGCATGTGCTTGGGTACAGAAAACACAGAAGAAAGGTCAAAGATGACTGGAGTTTAGAACTTGTGCACTAGAAAAACAATGGCCATCAGGGTGAGGGGCCAAATCTTCCAGGAAGATACCATTTG
Source organism: Equus caballus (assembly GCF_041296265.1). Classification (NCBI taxonomy): domain Eukaryota; kingdom Metazoa; phylum Chordata; class Mammalia; order Perissodactyla; family Equidae; genus Equus; species Equus caballus. Next base: position 69,329,401 of record NC_091692.1, on the reverse strand, counting down.
AAACTTAATTGAGGGCATTCAAAGAACGGTCAGGGCTAGAGGTGAAGATTTGGAAGACATACTAATAGAGGTAACAAATAAAGTTGTGGGAATGGCTGAGATCTCAGAGAGGGAAAACAAAGGTTGAAGAACAGAACTTCAGTGGACACTTACATTTAAGGGGACAGGGGAAAACCTCAACTGTGAAGATTTCTTTGACATGCAGATAGTGTTAAACATCTTCTTTGTGTTCCATCATGTCTTAATCTCCCTAACATAGTTCCTGTCAAACTGTTTCACTTTTTTTGTTTACCTGTCTCCAATAACAGACTATGAGCTTTTTAAGGGTTGGGTCATGAGCTATATTTATCACTCAACCACCAGCACCAGTTCCTAAACTTAACACATCATGGGTTCCCAAAGGGTAGAGGGATTAATGGATGGATGGATGGTTGGAAAGATGAGGGACGGACATATAGAAAAGGAGAAGAGTAAAGAGTGAGAGAGAGGGATAAAATCAGAACAGTGCTTTAGAAGTAAAGGAAAGAGAATTTTAAAACCTACAATGTCGCTATTCATCTCTAAAACATAATAAATCTAAATCACAGGGTTCAAAGGTTAACTGTCTCAAAAGTAACTCATCATCGTTTTTCTGTGATTCTTCCTGCCAGTTCAAAATATATCACAAATTTCAGAATCCAATCATTTTTCACTTCTGATTATTTTGGTTCAAGATACCATCAACTCTCATCTGTATTGCAAATTTCTGCTAAATGACTTCTCTATTTCTACCCTTGGCCCCCTAGAGCCTATTTCTCATAACAACAGCCGGAAGAAACAGAAGTCAGATCTTGCCATTCCTCTGCTCAAATCCTTCAATGATTTTCCATCTCACTCAAAGTTGAGCCAAAGTCTTTAAAATGATGCACAAGGCCCTACGTGATCTGCCCACTCTCCTCAGCCATCAACCCCACAATGCTACCTCTCCAACCTCATCTCCTTCAGCTTTCCCCACTGCTGTCTCTACTCCAGCCACACTGGCCTCTTACTATTTTTCCAACATCCCAAGCATGTATCTATTTCAGGACCTCTGCCCCTGGAGTCCCCTCAACCTGGAATACTGTCTCCCTAGATGTCCCACATGGCTCACTCCTTCATCTCCTTTGCTCAACTAGCAACTTCTCCCGAGGATTTCTCAGTTAGGCCTTCCCTATTTAAAATTGTAACCCACCGCGGCACTCCCTCTGCTCCTTCCCTGTTATTTTTCTTCATAGCATGTGTCACTATCTGACATACTTTATATTTGTCCAACCAGTCCCCCCATCTGCAAATCCTACTCATCCATCAACACCCTCCAGAACTTTAGATTCCTCCAGGTCCTCCCCAACAGTGGGGTCCCCGACGTTCTCTCCCTTTTCTGAATTCCACCAGACTTGACTATGTACCCTATTACTTATTACTAACACTTGATTAATTCACACTGTTACATTAATTGACCATGTTTTCACCTATTTCTCCCCTCCGTAAAGCTGCTAACCTCTTGAAAGCAAGCACTATTACATGATTCTTTTGTATATTCTTTCTTAGTGCTCAACATAGCGCTAAACAAGTAACATTGTTTGGTTTCAATAAATATTTTAAGGAATGAACAAGTAATATCAATAATACCCATTACCGTTTACAGAATGATTACCACTTGGCAGGCACAGTAACCCAGGAAACAATGTGATATCATAACCATTTTACAGGTGAGAATCGAGTAGCTTGCCCAAGATCTTGCAGTGTGTAAGAGACAAAGTATGGAATTTAAACCAAGTTCTGTTTAACTCCACTGTCCATATTCCACTCCTCCTCCACCACTACCCCAAAATTAATAACTTCATTAACAATTAATTAAGTTAATTAATAACTGTTCATTAAACACCTACTCTGAACCAGGCACAATGCCAGACACCTTACTCACGTTATCTCAGGTCGCCCTCGGAAGAGTAGACGTTATCAATCTTTGTTTACAAATGAGAAAACTGTAGCTCAGAGTGTCAAGGACCTTAGCTAAGAATCTACACCCAGTAAGCAACAGTATCCACGTTAACTAGTCAACTCAGCTAAAGCAATCATGTTAAATTGTGCATGTTCTGCTTCGCAGTTTGGACATAGAACAATCGGAATGAACGATTATACCCCAAACTCCCTGAATTTTGTTGGGGCAAATGAAGCTTTTATCAGTGAGTTCCAATGATCCCAGAAATTACTTCACTCTGTGGCCTACTCCTCTCTCTTAACTCCTATAAGTCCTGGCATTTAACTTCTGCAACAGGCGAAAACTGAATCGACAGGGTGATGACAATCACAAAGGGGATTTCATAATCTCATTTGTTTGGGCCAGGTTTGATTTTAAACTAGAACAAGTGTGTTTTCTTCTTTTGTTTGTATGTTTGTGGGTAATGTGTGTGTGTGTGTGAGTGTGTGTGCGTGAAAGAGACAGAGAGACAGAGAGAGAAAGATAGAAGGAGAGAAAGAAGAGACAGGGAGAGAGAGTTGGCTCTTCCTCAATTCCTTAATTCCTGGAGTCTGAAAAAATATGACTGCTGGGCCTTGCAAAACCCCTGGCTTACCAACAGTGCTCAAGGAGCACCCCCAGGATGTATTGCTACCTCCAAGAAGCTCTCTGAAGCCTGTCTTTGAGTGCTTAAGGGACTGGGGGACAAAATGTATGCCCTTAAGAAACCAGATACTCTAGTCTTCAAAAGGAGGCTTTGATAAAAGAAAAATAAATTTAAAAATAAAAGGAAGATTTATTGAGCAGAGAAGAATGACTCTGAGAGAGAATGGAGAGCCTAAATCACAGCTCTCAAGCATGGAGCTCAGTTAAATCTCCGTTAATTCACACCGATGAATTCTCTTCCACTGAATGGACTAGTAAAATAACTTTTTTTTTTTTTTTTTGGTGAGGAAGATTGGCCACGAGCTAACATCTGTAGCCAATCTTCCTCTATTTTGTATGTGGGATGCTGCAACAGTATGGCTTGATGAGCGGTCTGTAGGTCTGCACCTGGGATCACAAACCTGCGAACCCTGGGCGGCCTAAGCAGAGCATGCAAACTTAACCACTATGCCACCAGGCTGGCCCCCTGGTGGCTCATTTATTAAGTACTACCTGTGGCAGAGTTGTGTTGCCGTTGTGGGAGTTTTGGGGGTTTTTTTAGGAGTAACTTCAGCACAGCACCTTGAGAATTATCAAACTGCCACTTTGATAGCATCACAGAGGAGTAACATGGCTTATTGGTTTACGCGGAGCTCCAGAGGTCTTTGTGCTCCTTCCTCCTCTTCTTTTGTGTCTTGCTCGTCTGCACACCACCCCCTCCCTCCAGCTGGCAGTGGGAGAGGACTCCATTGAAACATGAGGCTCAGAGAGTTTATCGTCAGCTCAAGTAGAAAGCAGTTATAAGAGGCCTCTCGAATTAGAGACAATAATTTGCGCTTTAGTATTCAAGTTATAACTACATGCAACCGACTGGCTTTCAGATCTGCTCCTTTAGAATCAGTCATGTGATTCTTGAGAACCAATTATCCAAAATTATAACTAGAAAAACACAGTGAGGGACAGAGAGAGGAAAAGTGGAAGAATGAGAGAAGAAAAGACCTTATAAGAAGTGAGGAGGGGGCAAGGAGGAGCGAGACATAAAAATCAGTTTTTCCATTAGAAAGCATGCTGTATTTTTTTATGTTGTTCACTCCTGCCATCTAGTGGTTATCTAGTGGTTACATAGTAATCCTGAAATCAGATCTGTGAAATCAGAAAACAACAGAATTTTTTAAATAAAGATGTGATAAGTCGGTCACCTGGCGTTTAGCTGTGTGACAATTTCCATCCCTCTCTCCCTGGTCTAGAGGATTGTGCACGGTCCACATCTGTTAACGTCCACAGCATTTCAACAGCGAGTCAAGGCTCCAAATATGGAATGAATTCCAGGTTCCCCGATTTCCACTCACAGTGTCCCACATTGGACAAGTTCTCAGAAAACTGTTACAATCTGGAATTCCAGAGTTTAAAAAAAAACCCATTTTCTAAATATTGAATGGCCTAATATAATTCTGTTTCTTGTAAGATACTATTACACCTATCGACGCAAAATAACCAATAACCATCCTACAGATAGGAGAAATAAGGTGAGTTTACTTGAGCCGGTGAGAATTATAACCCAGGAAGGCTTTAGTAGGGGTTCCAGAGAAGCAGAGGTTTCAGTACAGTCTTATATCTTCTTAGAACAAAGAACATACATTAAACACGCCCAGGATACATTTCCAGCAAAATTTCGAAGAGGTATTCAGTTGCAAATTAGCAGGTCAACATGACCCTGATGCAGGGAAAAGGACTAATCTGGGTGTTACCAATAGGGCACAGGAGAGGAAGCGCGCATTCTTATCTTAAGAGAGCACATGCTTTAATGGTTACAGCAGACGTACAATGTATGTTTGATAGGCCACGGGTCAGCCTGGTTAGTTGGAGCCAATTCAGTTTTGAACTTGAGTAGTTACCCCATATACCTCAGTATGTGACAATTTCTTGGTCACACCTAAGCATAAATATACTAATAAAGTCGAACTGCAGTCTCTAGGTACTGATTCAATCATCAAAAACATCCCCCGTCTTTTTATGCTTGATGCAAAGAGAACCTCCATTGTACATGATATAGTTTCTAGTTTTAATTTTTTTTCTTTTTTGTAAAGATTGGCACCTGTGCTAACACCTGTTACCAATATTTTTTCTTCTTCTTCTTCTCCCCAAAGCCCCCTGGTACAAAGTTGTATATTCTAGTTGTGAGTGCCTCTGGTTGTGCCATTTGCACACCACGTCAACATGACCTGATGAGCAGTCTGTGCCCAGGATCTGAACCAGCGAAACCCTGGGCCACTGAAGTGGAGTGCAGGAACTTAACCACTCGGCCATGGGGCCAGCCCCATTTTGTTTTATTTCTTAAAGAACTTACTTCAAAACTTTTTCTCAAAGATAAGCCTTTTCCATTGTAGAGGAGGAGAAATAATTTCCCTCTACCCTTCTATTACAGGCTAGTAAAAGACCGGTTAACAGGAGAAAAACAAACTGAAGTATAATAACACGTAAACCTCCTGTATACATGGGAGAGACCCAGGAAAACTGAATTACTTCCCTAAATGGCCCAAGCCACCACCTTAAATACCATCTCCAGCTAAAGACTAAAGAAGACTCTCAGGGTGGGGACAGGGCTGGGGGCGTTATGGGAAGTTACCAGGAAGAGCACAGGAGACAAGGATAAGGTTGTTATGCAGGTAAAGTCATTGCCTTCTCCATTGGTAAGAGTTTCTGGAGATTTAGAGTTATCCTTCTTTTCCAGGTACAGAGAGGGAGACACTCTTACAAATGGAGATTTCCCTTATAAATGTAAATGTCTCTTACAAAATGGTAAATTCTACTCAGTTTTCACCTGTGTCTGCTGTTTTTTAAAAATAACCAGCTCAAGATAATCAATAAGCCAAACAGGCATATTTGGGGGTGGTCTGTCTTGCTCCCCTTTACCATATCTGTGCTCTTCAGGACATTGCAGGAAGTCCTGTCAGAAACGCAGAAGCATAGCCGCAGGGGCTGTGTTGAAGGCTCCCAGTAGAACTGTGAAGAGTGTGGTGCACTGCAGAAGTGACTGAAAGGCTGTGAGACTAAGAAAGTTTTACAAAAGTTGGACGCCTACAGTGAGGGGCCCAATCTTTGCACATATGGCATCAGAGACACTGGTTCTACTTTTTTTAAAGGGGAAAAAGCATAAAGGAAATTCAACCTGAGAAGTAGTGAGCTGCAAGCATGACTGGCTTGCTCTCTGTAAGATTGTTTTGAAATAAAACATTCCTAGATCTAGACATGTGGATCACAAGCACAGAGATGGAAAGCAGCAGGCTGAACAGAGAAGCCTGTAGGGGACTGGAGTTGGCCACCCCAAGATATGTCTCTTTGGCATAAGGATTATTTTGGGCTGGTTACTTTTTAAAACTGCGGACAGGAAAGAAACTCTGAAAAGTAGAATTTTCTTGCCCTTTGTTAAAAGACATTTACATTGTAAAGGAAATCTCCATCTGTGAAGGTGTCTCCCTCTCTGTACCAGGAAGAAGAGGGGATGACCTTATCTCTGGAAACTCTTAATCAATGAGGAAGACAAGGACTTAAATCTGCTTAATAATCTTGCTCTTGTTTACTGTGCTTGTCTCATAACCTCCTGTAACTGACTGCCCCCACCCCCAACATGCTCCTTTGTCTTTAGCTGAAGATGATATTTAAGGTGGAGGCTTCAGCCATTTTGGTGAGTTGCTCAGGTTGCCTGAGCCTCTCCCACGTATACATGTTATAAAGCTGTGTTTAATTGTCTCCTGTTATTCTGTCTCATGTGAATTTAATTTGTTCTCTGGCCAGAAGAACCCAGAGCCGGTAGAGGAAATGTCTTCCTCCCCTACAAGCCCAAGGCATGTTTTCAAAAAGACAATTTGGGGAAGTAGGGGGAAAATATTTGACCTAAATCTTTAAAAAACAGAATCCAGTTTTTGAAATATATAACTCAGAGATACCAAAAAGACTATTTTCCAGTAGGGTGGAAATTATTATCTTTCTGGAATGTCCAGGTAGGTAGGCAGAAAAATCTGGTATATGTAACTATCAACACAAATAATCTATATTTAATCTATAAATTAAAATTAGGTTGAGTTTATTATATGAGCCAGGTCTGAGGACTATAACCCAGGAAGAAAGGAAGCTTTTTGAAGAAGTGGGGTGTACAGAGTGTTTACATTCCATTTTGGAACAAAGAAGGTACACCACATATGATAGGAATATCTCTTTTACTACTGTCACAAGATGTTTTGCTAGCACAGCAGGTCATGAGATGAGTTAAAGCAGGTCAGAAATTAGCCCTTGGTGTCTGGGAAAAAATGCTTATCTTTAAAGAAATGCTGATATGGGGGAGGCAACATCTCTATCTTTAAGGACGTCATTCTTGGCTTTGGGACATTGTAAATATTTAAAGCAGATGTACAATGCATGCTCAACAAGCCGTGCCAAGCCTTTCTGGAAAAACAAGTTCAGGCCGAATTAATTTTAAACCAAATGGCTTCCTCATATACTCCAATATATCCTATTGCTTTTCATTTATTCATCATAACAAAACATCTTGGTGCATGTACATTTCTAACCAGATCTCCTTGAGGGCCGTGTTTTCACCATTGTGAGGCTGGGTGCCATGACACTTGGTCCCTTTCAGCCCTTAATACTTCTCACCCCTGCACTCTGATTTCACAATGTCTGGCCACCTTGGCCTTCTCTGTGTTTTTTGTTCTCTTCTCATTCCTACCTCAGGACCTTTGTGCCACTGGTTTTCCTTTACTGGCACATTATCCTCGCTCATCACTTTGTCAATCTGATCTCAAATTAAATATCACCTCCTCTAAAAGTTTTCCCTGCTACCCTTTCTAACGTCGCACCTCAACCAACACCCTTAGTGCTGAGAACAGGGCCCTACACAGAAGAGATGCTTAATAAATACGTGTGCAAACAAGGAATAGTGCAACGACTAGGAATTCAAAACTGAATGACATTTGGTTTCAAAACAATCAAGTTTTCTTCTCTCTGAAGGTATCCTTCAGCCAGCAATAAACTAAAGAGATCCACTTCCGGGAAGGCTGGAAGAAGCCAGACTAACTGGTAGGCAGGGACAAATGTTTGGTCCTGCAGTGTATTAAATAGATAATGGAAACCTATCTGAGATATTAGATTGTGGGACATCCTAATTGGAAGAAGTGAAAATATATACGTTCAAGAGTAGAATAGGTGGTACATTAATACTTTTGAGGCACCCAGGGAAGGCTTCACAGTTCACAGAGTGGTCCGCATATGCTCCTTCATTCCAGCCTCTAAGTCTCCTGGCAGATAGCAAACTATGTCCTCATTTCATAGCTGAGGAAAATTCGCCATAGCCAAGTCAGGTGTCTTGTCCTAGGTCACACAGCTGGCCAGAACACATATTCAAACACGGAGAAAGGAAGAGGAATCTTTTGGGTAAAAAATTCCTTTAAAAGATGTGGTAGATGACATAGAGGGAGCTTGAGGGGAAACCTAATCTGATCACGAGCTTTAACAAATTATCTAACTCTATTGTAGTAATTACCTACTTTCTTGGGAGACTTTATATCAAGTACATTAGTCTGCAAAGTAAAAATGAAATAAAACAGGCAATGTGAAAGAAGAAAAAAATCAAGATTCTGGATAATTTGTCTGAATAATGCAAACCCTAGAGAGATAACAACTAAATAATCAAAATGCCATTAAAACTATTTCTCTCCTTCCTGCAACCTAAATCTTGGCATGGGAAGAGAAGGACAAAAAATCCATGTTAAGTGATAGCAATCCCCGTGAAATAGCGAGAAAACAGGGCTTTTACTTCTCAAATATTAAATCTTTCCAGACAGTGAAATTCTGAATTAGCAGAGGCTGAACAATTAAACAGAAAGCTCATGTTTAACTATTTGTATTCATTCACCTGATAATAGATTTAACTTCTTTCCTCATTATTTTACCATAAAGTCAGAATGTTATTTTTCATATGCTAGTTGTAGAAGGAATGAAAGATATTCTTATTAGGAACAAAAGTGGTTGGCCCTGTGGGGGATCAGAATTTGCCATCCAAATGTGTCCCTTTGGCTTGATTATTTTTAAGAAGAAAAGACTCTGAAAGAAACTTTGACCTTCCCCCTTACTGCCTAAAAGCAGGCCTGTTCCAGGAAGAAGCTAATACTGTAAGATAACTGGAGAATAATATAAACCAGGCATGATAGACAGGAAGGAACCTAACAAGGGCTTTTTAATGAAAGTCCTCTCCATCTCTTACTGTCTTTGCAAGGCATGGTCAACATCTGTTTACCAAATATTTGGTTTTTCATTTCCATTGCCTTCCTCCCCTTTGAAGTCCCAAAGAGCTACCCCCAACATCCTCCTTTGTCCTCAGCTGAAGGTGGTATTTAAGGTAGTGGATTCTGCCACTTTGTCTAGTTAGGTTTCCTGGGTTTCTCCCATGTACGGATGTTATTAAACATTGTTTGATTTTCTCCTGTTATTCTTGTTGCCTTAAAAAATTGGGGTTCTCCTACCTGATGCACATTAAAAAACCAATTACTACAGCATCAGCTTTTGGGAAAAGAAAACAACTTTATTGTTAGATTGACCTGCAAAGAGATAGGGGGCAAATGCCCTCAGATCTGTCTCCCCAATGCAGGGCTTGAGGCAAAATTTATGGGATGAAGGCAGGGCAGTCTGAAGTGTGGAGATAGATGATTAAAGATAAGGAGAAGTGAGGTAATTGATGATCTGTGCAAGTGTAATCAAGCTTCATGGCTCTTCATAGGACACATGTTCACAAAATGGTGGTGTTAGCATGATCTGAGGGTGGGGTTTTCAGCCCTTTGACATCAAAAGGTCACTTATCGGGCATTTGTGCGTGCCCAGGAGATGAGTCGGTGGTCTCAACCAGCTGGAACTGGATAAAGAGTCTCAGTTCCTGAAAAACCACTCTGAATTACTCTGTTGATAAGATGGAGTCAGTTGAACTGGTCCTAGAGGGCCCTGGTTGCATTCTGGCTTTCACGTGCTGGCATTGGAAACAGTGTTGTTCCCTTCTCCGGGGTGCCTCATCCAACTGGCATGAGGATGCTGGTCTTGGGCCTTGGATTTGAGAAGGATTTGAGATTAAAAACCTCTACCAATTACTAGTCATGTAATTTGGAAAACTTACTTATTAATCAACTCTGGACCTCAATTTCTCCATCTGTAAAAGAGGATAATAGTGCACTAGTCCCTGGGCAGGACTGAAAGGAGAATATGAGAGAATGTGTAAAAAATGTAGTTCAGAGCCTGGCACACAGTAGGCCTGCAGAGCACATAAGCTGGATATTTCTCCCAGCACACTTGGGTTGGTGAACCAAGCTTACTGCTCCTCTTGCTTGACTTCTCTGACTACACACCACCTCCTCCTACCACTTGGAATGCCTTGCTCCCTCTTCTCCACACACCACTTGGTCTTCCTCAAATCATTACTTCCATCCTACTTCCTCCAAGAGTCTTGAGTGAAAGGGCGTATGCACCTGGAAGACTCCCCTTCCTCTGTCCCAGTGCATCTTTGAGGGTTTCATGAATAAGAGGGTAAGAACAATGCAATAAACAAGTGGAGCCCTAGAGCAGGAAAGTGGAAGCAAGCTTGAAGCTTTAATAAGAATTGAAACCATGACATTCAGTAGGACATCATGCCTCTTTCTTCCTGAAGCTTTCCCTGAGCACACCTAACTTTTGTCATTCGAAATGTCCCATCAACTCTTTGCCACTGTAATTGTTTGTGTATCTATTTGATGTTAGTTCTCATGTCTTCATTTATTTTTGCCTTTTTACTCTCACTAAACTGTCAGGATTTTTAAGCCAGTGTACACTATTCAAGAAAAACTATCGCCTAGAATAATTTATATGCTTCTGCTATGTTCTTCCAAAAAATCCTCACTTCTTCCACTAGAATAATTATCAGCCTTTTATTGCTATTGCTTAAGTTATTCATGTGTCTGCCTCCCTGTCACTCAAGGGTCGCCACACCTTACAGCTCTGCGTTACCTACTGCCGGAGCCATGGGCAGCCCCACAGCAGCCCCTGTCCTCCCCGCACCTTCCTTTATTCTCCCAAGCACTACTGATGCAAGGCAGTGGAATCGGCCAGATGAGCTCTGAAAATTTGGGAGCAGATATTACCAAAGATAAACCAACCTCAAATTTAAAGAGAACCTCAGAGTTCCCAAAACGTATCTGCCATTCTCCATCTCTACAGGGAATTCCCCACTGGCCTTGTCCTTGGCAGGCTCTCTAGTACCATCAATCTCAGATGCCCGTCTCCCCTCTCACCACTATCCTGCTCTTTATGTACACACGTCCCAATGCCTGTGGTGCTTTTATTCAGAACAGTAATGGTTTAGCTTTACTCCTCCCACCATCCAGGTCTATCTTTGTAGACCCAAGAAGTTATTAATGGGCCCTGCTAAACAAAGAAACATCTACTTTGTTAGATTTTTTCCAATTTTATTGAGATATAATTGACATGTAATTGACATATAACATTGTATAAGTTTAAGGTGTACCAAGTGATGATTTGATACACATATATATTGTGAAATGATGACCACAACAGTTAGTTAACACCTCCATTACCTGACATAATTACCATTATTTTGTGTGTGTGGTTAGAACATTTAAGATCTATTCTCTTAGCAACTTCTAAGTATATAATACAATATCGTTAACTATAGTCACTATGCTGTATATTAGATCTTCAGAACGTTACCATCTTATAACTGAAAATTTGTATCCTTTGACCAACATCTCCTCATATCCCCCCACCCCCCAACCCAAGGTAAACATCATTCTACTCTCTGTTTCTATGAGTTTGTTTTTTTTAGATTCCAAACATAAGTGAGATGATACAGTATTTGTCTTTGCCTGACTTTTTATTTCACTTGGCATAATGTCCTTAAGGTCCATATAAATTGAATTTCCTTCTTTCTCATGGCTGAATATTATTCTATTTTACATATATATATATATATATATATATATATATCTCACATCTTCTTCATCCATTCTTTCATTTATGGACATTTAGGTTGTTTCCATAGCTTGACTATTGTGAATAATGCTGCAAGGAATGTGGGCATGCAGATATATCTTCAATATCCTGATTTCATTTCCTTTGGACATATACCCAGGGGTGGAATTGCTAAATGGTATGGTAGCTCTATTTTTTATTTATTTTTATTTTTTGAGGAAGATTAGCCCTGAGCTACCATCTGCCACCAATCCTACTCTTCTTGCTGAGTAAGACTGGCCCTGAGTTAACATCCATGTCCATCTTCCTCCATTTTATGTGGGACGCCTGCCACAGCATGGCTTGACATAGGTCCGCACCCGGGATCCGAACCAGCAAACCCTGGGCAGCCAAAACAGAACGTGCAAACTTAACCACTGCACCACCGGGCTGGCCCCTCTGTTTTCAGTTTTTAGAGGAACCTCCATACTGTTTCTTACAGTGGGTGTACCAATTTATGTTCACACCAACAGCACATAAGACTTCTCTGTTCTCGACATCCTTGAAAACAGTTATTATCTCTTGTCTATTCGATGTTAGCCATTCTAATAGGTATGAGATGATATCTCATTGTGGTTTTGATTTGCATTTCCCTGATGATTAATGATGTTGAGCATCTTTTCATGTACCTGTTGGCCATTTGTGTGTCTTCTTTGGAAGAACATCTATTCAGGTCCTCTGCCCATCTTTTAACAGGATTGTTTGGGCTTTTTGCTACTAAGCTGTATGAGTTTCTCATGTATTTTGAAAACTTATCCCTTACTAGATAGATGGTTTGCAAATATTTCCTCCCTTCTCTAGGTTGTCTTTTCATTTTATTGATTGCCTCTTTTGCTTTGCATAAACTTTTAATTTGATGTAGTCCCATTTATTTATTTTTGCTTTTATTGCCCTTGCTTTTAGTGTCATATCCAAAAGATCATCACCAAGGCCAATATCAAGGAGCTTACCCTCTGTGTTTTCTTCCGGGAGTTTTATAGTTTCAGGTCTTACATTTAAGTCTTTGATCCATTTTGAGTTGTTTTTTGTATATGGTGTAAGATAAGGGTCCAATTTCATTCTTTTATATGTGGATGTCCAGTTTTCTCAACAACCTTTGTTGAAGAGACTATCCTTCCCACATTGTGTATTCTTGGCACAATTGCTTAATTAGTTGACTGCATATGTGTGAGTTTATTTCTGGACTCTATTCTATTCCACTGATCTATGCTTCTGGTTTTATGCCAATACCATAATATTTTGATTACTATTGCTTTGTAATACAATTTGAAATCAAGAAGTGTGATGCCTCCAGCTTTGTTCTTCCTTCTCAGGATTGCTTTGGATATCCAGAGACTGTTTTTTTCTATTTCTGTGAAAAATATTATTGGAATTTCGATAGAGATTGCATTGAATCTATAGATGGCTTTGGATAGTATAGAGATTTTAACAATATTAATTCTTCCAATTCATGATTATGGGATATCTTCCCATTTATTTAAATCTTCTTCAATTTCTTTCATCTAAGTCCTATAGTTTTCAGCGCACAGATCCTTCACCTCCTTGGTTAATAAGAAAGACTTCTGCAATGGCTTTCTCTAAGCTGATTGACTAAGTCAGTGTTCTCCAGGGCTCCCAGACCGCAGCTGAGAGGGGCTGGACTCAGTTCATGGGCCACTTTGGGGTCCACAGCTATGTCTCTATGCCTATTACTCAAAGCATAGGTGGACAAGACTCCTCCCAGGCCCCTTGTCATAAAGTGCTGGTGACAGAACCAAAGCTATGCAGGGCTGTACATGAGTCCTCAGGGGCACAGAGCTGTTTCCAGGTCCATAGGGTGGCCCACAGTCAGTGAGTCAGCTGCCTAGATGTGCGCCTGTCATCTCAAAATGGCTCTTATTCTTGGATTGCATCAGGGTTTCACAATCGCCTCCCTGGATCCCACAGATCTCACAAAGGCACTTTTGTCCATGGATGGATGCCAAATTGTTGCTGTAGAGATGAGACAGAAGTAAAGAACGTCTTATTCGGCCATCTTGCTGATGTCACTCTCCAAGAGCCATCTACTTTGGATTTGTTCACTTAACTATTTAAATATCCAACAGAATATTTGAAATTTCAGAATTTTCTTTACAATATTCCAGGTTAAATTCTTAGAACTCCCATCCTCCCTTCTCCCAACTAGCTTTGATTCTCTTGCTCCCCTTGTGTCCAGACTTACCCATACACATTCCGTTTTCCAAAACACACTCAATGATCTTTCAAAAACACAGTTTTGGCTACATGTCACTGCTATGCCTGGCACACAGTCTGATTTTCTCTCAAGGCTTTGTCCTTGAGAGGCTGTGCAGTGCAATGGTCAGAGCACACTCTGTGCACAGACTGCTTGACTTCCTCCTCCACCTTTATTAGCCTAACTAGTTAGAGAGTGACTTCGGGAAGTTTCTGCATTTCACTGTACTTTCTCATCTACGTAGTGGAGACAATGATATTCCGACCTTAAAGTTCTTATAAGGATTAAATGCAATATTATGCATAAACCTTGCCTCAGGTAAGCACTAAAGAATCAACCTTCTGGAACTATGCCCTGCTTGCCTCAGCCTCATCTCTTGCCACTTCGTCCTTGCACTCTATGCTACAGCTATAAAAAACAACTCAAGGTGACCCTGAATGCACCAAGATTTACTTCCCCCATGACTTGTTGCCTAGGTTGTTCCCTCTGGACAATTTCTCTTTCCTCTTCCTACTTCCTTCACCTGAATTCTAGTCATTTGCAGGTCTCAATTTCCAAATTATATCTTAAGAGAAGACTTCCCAGACCCTCCAAGACCGGAGCCCCTTCTATGTGCTTACATAGCACAATGTACTCAACATAAATAATGCCCACACCTTGCAAGAGACTTCCTTATTTGTCTTTATTTATCTTTGTCACACCAGCCTGCAAATCCTTTGAAAGCAAGAAGTGTTTCTTATTCACCGTTCTATTCCTAGTACCAGGCACAGTGCTAACACCTGGTAGATGCTCCATAAACACTCCTTCAATAAATGTTGAAAGCGAAGAAATTAAACAAAATGAAGGCAAATTTTAACATTTATATATATTTTTAATATTGAGCACAGAGGTGCATAAAACCCTAGCAGCTTAACCCTTCATATTTTAAATATGTAACATTTTTCAGAACGTGTTTTTATGATCTTCATTATTCCTGAACACAGTGTTGTTGGTCAGTAAAATGAAAACAGAAATTTCCCCAGATGAGCAAAAAACTCTGCACTTCTTTCAGCTGTGTGCATGCTCCCTAAGGCGGAGCAGACTGAATCATCCCTCCCAGCCAGGGTTTGAGATAGAGCAGATAGGGATAAAAATGATGTTTCTTTTTAGAGCACCTTACGCCATTTGGAAATTTACAAATGCTCTTGATAATGCTAACAATGGTGCTGATGAAAATAATATTTAGTAGAGTAAGAGTCCTAGATATTCTCATGGGTTATAAATTGAGATTTGATAGAAGGATGGAGAAAAGTCAAGAATCTTATCCTCTCCTACCTTTTCAAGAACTTTGTAATATTTATTTATCCTTTTTATTTTTGGTTGATCTTCTCCTTCAAAATATGTTTAATTCTCTACCATAAGAAAGAAAGAATCCTTCATGCCCATCTCTCTCTAACTCTGCCATTCTCATTTTCCTCTTCTTTACAACAAAACTTCCCAAATGGAACATCTATAGATCACGACCTCACATTCACTCTTCACCCATCTCTAGCATGACTTCTGTTTCCATCTCTCTACCATGTCAATTAATCTAGTGGATATTTTCCAGTCTCCTCTTATTTGACCTCTCAGCAGCAACTATAATGGTTAATTTTATATGTCAACTTGACTGGGCCACAAGGTGCCCAGATCTTTGGTCAAACATTGTTCTGGGTGCGTCTGTTAGGATGTTTCACATGAGATTAACATTAAAATCCACTAAAGCAGGTTGCCCTCCTTAATGTGGGTGGGCCTCGCCCAACCACTTGAAGGCTTGAAGAGAACAAAAAGACTGACCCTCCCCCAAGAAGAGAGAATTCCTCCTACGTGACTGCCTTTGAATTGAGACATTAGCTTTTTCCTGCCTTCAGACTCTAACTGAAGCATCAACATTTCCTGGGGCTCGAGCCTGCCAACATTTAGACTGGAACTATGCCATGGGATCTCCTGGACTTCCAACTGGTAGACTCACCTTGCAGATCCTGGGACCTGTCACCCTCCATAACCATGGGAGCCAATTCTTTATATTAACTCTCTTTAAAAGTCTATATAGGGCCGGTCTGGTGACGTGGCAGTTAGGTTCACACGTTTGGTTGCTCGGCAGCCCAGGGTTTGCCAGTTCAGATCCCCAGTGTGGACATGACACTGCTTGGCAAAAGTCATGCTGTGGTATGTGTCCCACATATAAAGTAGAGGAAGATGGGCATGGATGTTAGCTCAGGGCCAGTCTTCCTCAGCAAAAAGAGGAGGATTGGCAGTAGTCAGCTCAGGGCTAATCTTCCTCAAAAAAAAAAAAAGTCTATATAAACTTATTGACTCTAAACTAAATCCAAATGTTAATTTTCTCTGATCTGCAAATCCAGCTGAAGGATTTGGTTTAATAGCAAAATTATGTTGTGAACCTATGCATTCTTAAACTGATGAAATGGAACATCAAAATATTATTTAAACCCAACATTCAATTCGGGTACATGCATATGAAAATCACATGCCTTGCTCATCAAGGTAACCTCAGCACTTGTGCTAAAAAGATACTCAGCAAGTATTAGTTGACTTTTAAAGGAAAAAGGAGCCTCTTTACACTGCCCCCTCTCTGCTATTGATAGCAAAAAGATCACTGGCATATCTCACTCTCCACTACTATGACTAAGTAGAAAACAAGTCATTTTCTCCTCTATTGCAACAATTACTTCATTTTTGATGCCACATGACTCTCACTAAAGTTGCGTTGTTACCCATCTAAAAAGATCTGGGGAGACCTTCTGCTGTTTTCCAGCACAAGACAGAGAAGTGCATAACAGAGAAGATACGGTATGTCGTGTGATAGCCAGAAAATGGCCTTCCTGCCTGAGCACTAAAGGTGAGTCATTAAAGGTGGTTTAGGGAGACCGTGAGGACCCAGATGACAGAGTCGGGCTGCCTTGGGTCAAATCCTGGACCTGCCAGTTACAGCTGTGTGACCATAGCAAGTTACTTAACCTCCACTGGCCTCAAGTTCCTCATCTATAAAATGGGATTAAAAATAGGATCTACTTCATAGGGTGGCTGTGGGTATCAAAAGAGTTAACCCCAGTAAAGCACTCAGAACGGGGCCAAGCATCTAGCAGGAACATTTCTCAGGTAACGGTTTTAGACGCTTGCTGTGCTCCAGCACTGTGCCAAGCAATTTGTGTGTATTAGTTCAGACAGATTTATTGAAGCTGAGTGGCCCGAAACTCAAGTTCCACCATTTCAACGATTTTAAGCAGGCTAATTTATGCCACAGACATAAATTGCACTGCCTCTCTGCTGTGTCACCTAATCATTCTGCTTCCTTGTGTGCCACTTAATCCTTCTGATCCTGTCTCCTCATTTGTAAAATAAAATAATTGGGCTAGACGACCCTCACAGTTTCCTCTGGATGTAAAAAAAATCTCTCACTCTCCACGCACGTATTCTCCCTCCTTTAAACCATCATTTAAGGACGGTCCTTTTCGGAAGATTGCTTGCCAGGCAGTACCACCAAGCCCTGATCAACTAGAACAAGAATTTTCCTGCTCCTGTACAGCTCTGTTGTAAGGTAATTTCTTTGTTAACATTGGGAACTTCAAGCCCAAATCTTTCCTATTCTTTGAGTCTATACAACTAATACTGACGTCTGTACTTTCTATTTGAAAAGATGGGTAGCTAATCAGAAGAGCATGATGCCGCAACAGTCCAAAAATCAGCCCCTGGACAGAAAAAGCCCGCCCTGCAATTTTAAGGTTTACCACAAGAGAGCAGGGCTGATTCAATCCTGTACCCATCACTTTTCTCTCTCTCTCTCTCTTCAAATATGTTAAAAGGGGTGTACAGAAGTGAAGATGCACGTATAAAACGGTAAAAACTTTTCTCAAAAACAACATGGTTCCTTTCTCAAGAATCATAGAAATGCTCATACGCTTCAACCTGTAGTTCATCTTATTGAAATATTTCCATAAAGTATGTGCCTTAAAGAAATAAAAATCAATATACAAGAAAATGGTCTTTGTAACATTTTCTAAATTATCTTTTAAAAGTGGAAATAATTCAAAAGTCTAATGTGGTTGACTTAAGCAAATAAATAAATGGCATATCAAGCTACTGGAATACACTGCAGCTCTTTTAAATGAAGGTTTAGAAGCTTGAGTAGCAAGGTATTAAAACGCTTATGATATATTAAGTGAAAAAGTAAAGAATATAAAATTTAATTTATTCAGGATTGAAGGTATATAAAAATTATGATTGCATATTCAGTGGAACCAGAATGAAGCATAGCAAAATGAAAATGTACCTTTTTTAGAAGGTAGAATGACAGGTAATTTCTTATTTGCAATATTACTGTTACAGCATAATATATACCGTTCATTTTAATCCCTTTGCCTGTAACAGAATCAGCTTTGAGTATTCCTCATTTTTAGGACTTTCTTCAAGATGTTTTCACTAGAATTGCCAAGTACGGCAGACACTGCTAGTTTCTACTCGGTCTTCATTCTTCCCTCCATCTTTATTAGCCAAACCTACAGGCGGGTCACAAAGAGCTCCACTAAATATGCTCATCTCCCCTGAATCCTTGCAACTAGGAATGACAATATATCCCAGTTCTGGAAAGTGAGATATCAGCAGAGGTCACTGGTTAAGGTTTCTGGGACAGGTGTTTTAAAAATGACAGCCTCAGCTTGCCTTTTTCTTTGTACTTTGTCCATAGCCTCCTCCACGTTCTAGTCTAGGATGCAAATGCTATGCCTGTAGGCAGAGCAGCCATTTTACAGCCATGAGGATGAAAGAGGCATGCGACGGTAGAGCAGGAAGACAGAGGGAATCCAGTCTCTAGCATTGTCATGGAGCTGTCACGTCTGCCTGGGACAATGGCCTCCGGACTTGCTGTTGTATGAGCAAATTGAACCCATTTGGGTAAGCCACTAGGTCAAGTGTGGTACATGCAGCCAAACAAAATCTCAATTGATACAGCGTGAAGGGAAACTGCGGAAATATGAAGTTATGCAAGTCACCTGAAGAGCACCTCAGTCAGCCTGAGGGGCAGTGATGGGCAGCTGGGCAGGGCTGGAAGGGTAATTCTTGGAGATATTCCTCTAGGAGCTTCTTGATAAGTACAGTTACCAGGAGACCTCCTTTATATCATGGTAGCAACTGAGGCCGCAGAGTCTTAACTTTTGAGATCCCAGAAGAGGGCCTCTGATTCAAATCTGGCTTCATGCCAATTTTTCCTTTTTTTTTTTGGTATAGTGGAAAGAGTATGCTGCTTTTAAAAAATCCACTCCTAAATCTATAGCTATACAAACACTCAAACTACATGTAAAATAATGCTCCTTACAGCACTATTTTAATAATTTTAAAAAAGCAACATTTAAATGTCCACTAAGGGAGTAAATATTATGGTATTATGTATCCATTTTTGCGGATACTATACAACTTTTTGTAGGATCTGACCTGTAAACACCTCTAAAGTTCACTGCTAATTTTAAAAAAACAAGTAGCCAAAATATGATCCCATTTTATTGAAAATAAAAATAAATATGGGGGCTGGCCCCGTGGCCGAGTGGTTAAGTTCGCGCGCTCCGCTGCAGGCAGCCCAGTGTTTCGTTGGTTCGAATCCTGGGCACGGACATGACACTGCTCATCAAGCCACGCTGAGGCAGCGTCCCACATACCACAACTAGAAGGACCCACAACGAAGAATATACAACTATGTACCGAGGGGGCTTTGGGGAGAAAAAGGAAAAAATAAAATCTTTAAAAAAAGAAATAAAAAATAAATAAATAAATAAATAAATAAATATGTTAGATGTGTCTGTTAAAAAGCGTAAACAGAAGACTGAAAGGGCGCACCCCAAATTATTCACCTTTCACAACGGTTCCTCTAAGGGAGAAAAGTCGTGTCTGCATTTGTATGGTCAGAATGTGAACAGTTGTGACTTGTATGCTTTAAGTATCTCTCAAAGATAACTTCAGCATTCCCCCCCCTCCCCTGCAGGGAATGTGTTTATCTGATAGAGTATTTTCACCCCACTTTGTTAAACATAGACACATTGTTCTTAAGAAATAAAATAAACATGTTTAAATAAAACTTGTTGAACATAACGTTTTTGAAAAACATTTTTGAAAAGGGGAAAACATGTTTACACCTGAAAAGTGAATAATGTAAAAAGTTGGTTGGGATTAAATAAAAGCTGTGGAGCTAATCCCCCTTGCGGCTGTCGTCCTCAGTCCCCTGGTGGAAATTCTAGCGTAAAAGCTGGGCCGCCACACCGCCCCTGAGGTGGAGCAGCCGCTCCCTGCATCTCCAAACGCGGACGCGGGAGTGAATTTTGTGCCGACTGCAGCACGCAGCCTGGGAAGCGACTCCAGCCTCCTAGGCAGAAGGGAATCTTGCCAGCAGAGGTCCCTGACACACCAGCTGAAAGTCAGCAGCAACCAAGGTAGTGACACTCTGACCCGTCTCCGGGAGGGGTGAGCCGCCATCCGTTTTCCCTCCTTGCTGCCAGGTTCAACCATGAAAGAAAGAAATGCGAATGTTGCAGTAACCTAGAGTGGGGGTGTCATCAGTAATTTCTCTGGGCATCGCCCACCCTTTGAATCCTGAACATAGAGGTTTTACATTTAACCTTGATTCAGAATAAAACAGCAATGCAAAGGTCTGAGGGTATTACGCATTATTCAGGGATAGAGAGAGAGAAGAAGGAGCGGACAGACTCCGGGTAAAACAGAGGAGGGTCCAAATCCGGACTCTGCTGCTTAATGCCTGCGTGTCTTCGGGCAAGGGCACTTAATCCCTTTGTCTCCAGATCTGCAAAGTGTGGTATGGTGACTGAAAATGCCCCTTCCAGAAATACAGCCTTGTCCTAGTCCCTGGATCTGTGACTGTTCCCTTATATGGCAAAGTCTTCACAGGTGTGATTAAGTCAAGGATTAAGAGACGGGGAGATTCTCCAGGTGGGCCTTCCATGCAATCACATATATCCTTATGAGAGGGAGGCAGAGGGAGATTTGAGACAGACGAGGAAAAGGCACTGTGACCACAACGGGAGAACTTGCAGCGAGGGAGCCACAAGTCAAGGAATGCCAGCAACCCCCAGGAGCTGGAAGAAGCAAGGCATGAATTCTGCTCAGAGCCTCCTGAAGGAGTGTTGCCTTCTCTGCCGACTCCTTGACTTCAGCACAGTGATACTGATTTTGGACTTCCAGCCTCCAGAACTCTGAGAGAATAGATTTCCATTGTTTCAAGCCATCCACTTGTGATAATTTGTTACAGCAGCCACAGGAAACCAACACAGTGAGAACATAACAGCTTTCTTGTGGAGCGCCCATGAGAATTCAAGTAAATAATATGGATTGAGTAATCTGTCCACGCCCTGCCCAACCCTGCATACACTCAGACTGTATCTGGAAAACTCTAAATTAACCATAGTGGAATCTATGGACGGAGGCCCGAACTGCAAGGAACAACAAAACAATGTCATGGTCATTCATTCATTCTTTCAGCCAACATTTATTGATTGCAGGCACAGGAGCAGGCACTGAGAAACACACACGAACCAGATATAGTTCCTACCTTCAAGGAGCTCATAGCCATGAGGGTAACGGCCACAGAAACAGTGACAACATCATGTGTTAAGCATCTGATAGAGGATTTCCAAAAGCCATGGACCTAAGTCTCGCAGAGTAAGGAAAGACTTCACAAGAAGATGTGAAAGTGGCATCTTGAAAGAAGTTGACTGGTGAGAGTCTGGAAGAAACACAAAGGCAGAGAAATAGTTTGGGAAAGACACAAAGACAAAATAACGCTCAAACAGCTAATGTGTCTGAATGACTGAGGGCAGGGAGGGCCGAGAGGGGAGCCGTGGGAGACAACGCCACTGGAAAGAAAACTTAAGGGTAAGGTATGGAAGGACTTACAGGCCCTGCAAAGGCATTTGTTTTGTTTTTTTAACTTTCATTTTTTCATATGAGTCATGCCTACATATTCAAACCATTCGAGAAGATTCGGATGAAAGGAAACTCCCCTCCCATGTCCTGGTCCCCACTCCCCAGAGGGCAAAGGACATTCTGCTTACCATTTCTGATTTTCATCCTTCTGTTGGTTACGTTGCCCAAATAACGCATATTTAATCCTATTTCTCAATCAATCCACTTTAAACAGAAGTTAGTGACACCTCTCTCGAAAAGATGTGAAAGCTAGCGCTTCTGCATTTGCTCCTTCCATTTCCCTGTTCAACCTCCATGAATCACATTTTTTAGTTATTTTACTGTTTATGTGTATGTTTTTTATAATATGCTTAAAAGTTCTTTTTCTTGATTCGTTGACTTTAGACAGTATGTGTAGACTACTTCCTGTATATGATGAACTTAAGCACCGTGAGAGAAGAGACTGTCTGTCTTCATCATCTTTTGATAGAAACACATCACAGTTGCCTGATTTGTACAAGTAAGTGAGCTATCCATATAATTAAGAACGCAACACCGTACATTTTCCCCTGTCTTTACCCGCTCCATCTTCCATCCTTTTCCCACTAATCCCTTTACATTATTAGATAATTCTTTTCTCTCTGAAAGACTTTTACGATCTTCACTTTATCTGTGGTGTTCTAAATGTCATGAGGGCGTGTTTAAATGAAGAGCTACTGAGATTTATTCTGCTCAGGACTCAGTGGTCTTCTTCAATCTGAATATTTTCATTTCTTGCCAGCACTGGGAAGCTGCTTTTGCTTTGGTTCAGTTTGGCGTTTTCTTATTTATTTGTTTGCTTATACTTCTTAAATTATTTCCATCTATTCATTTTATGTCTCCTTTTTACAATTATTTTCAGATGTTTACTCTTCTGTATTGATATTCTGTGTTTTCTCTTTAAATTTTTTCTTGTAATTTTCAGTGTCTTTGTCTTTTTATTTTACCTTCTGGGAAGTTCCTTGACTGTTTATTCCAGTCCTTCAATTGTTATTACTTTTATTTCTATAAATTCTTTGCTTGTTCGCCATTCCTTTTCATCACAGTCTATTCTTATTTTATAGGTACCATATCTCTTAAAATCAAAATTGCTTAAAAAATGTTGTCTCCTACTATGAATTATCTCTGTTTCCTTAGAGATCAATCTTTCTGTTTCTTCCCTTGATGCTTCCTTTTCATACTGCTGGATCTCCTCAAAAGGGTCGTGATGGGGCTAGCCTGGTGGCATAGTAGTTAAGTTCACGTGGTCCACTTCGGCAGCCTGGGGTTCGCAGGTTCAGATCCCAGGCATGGACCTAGCACCGCTCATCAAGCCATGCTGAGGTGGCATCCCACATAAAATAGAGGAAGAGTGGCAGAGACGTTAGCTCAGGGCCGAGCTTCCTCACACACACAAAAAGGCTGGTGAATTTTGGTTCCTATTCATATTTATGAATGATGGTTGACTGATGCATGGACCTGGCATCACAGGGCTGTCCTGTGGATGAAAGAGCAGATGAATGCAAACTCTGTTTAGGTGAGATTGATCTGCAGGCTTCAGCTGGGATCTGCAGGTAGGGAGCAGGAAGGCAGACTGCTCCCCAACCCTCCCACCCCCAAATGCCAAGACAAGGAAGACCCTAATCAGGAGTGCTAGTCTCCATCTGAGAGTCCATATTCTTCCCAGGAAGAGTGTTCTGTTTCTTTGGAAGATACCTATCTGGCTTCAGTCTGTGGGCAAATGCCAGCACAGCACATGCAGCAGTGGAGGAAGAGGGTAGGATATACCAGTGGGAGCTGCTGGTCATCAGATATTAGTGACCAAGGTCAGTCATCTGACTTCTGCCCCTCCTCCTACTGCTCAATCTGATAGAATTAGTATTAAAAAAATGCATTCCGCTTCCACTACAGTTTTACCCTCCGTGCACTGAGCCATGAGTCCCTCCTTTCTGCATTAACCAGCAATGTGAGCCTGTCCGCTTTTAGTCTAACTGAAATTGGTTAAAATTTTTGGTGTGCTGATGCCCCTACTCCAGATCTCTGTACTCATGAGACTGTATTACCCTTTTTACTTTTCTACTATCATTTCAGTGGATTTTTGAGAGGGAAGAGAGACAAACCCACACGTTCAATTTACCACCTGCGTCATAAGCCAAGCCTGACTTATGCTATGGGAAGCTGAATCCACTAAGGTATGTTAATGAGGAAACCTAGCTTTGTGTCTCTGGTTTCGTGTGGAAAAGAAAAAGTTCAGGGCATGAGGCATGGGGAGACATGCTGATTACCTTCAAAGGACTGACAGGCCTTTATTCATCAATTCAGTAAATATTAGTTGAGAACTACTAAAGAGCCAGGAAAGACACTTAGTATTCTCATTCAGAAAATGAAAGACAGTTCTGACTCTCTAGGAGCCAGAGCTTTGTGTCCATTGCAGTCACAAAAACTTAGAGTGAGGTTATATGAAGGTATCAAGAAAGGCTTCTAGACATTTGAGTCTGGTCAGCGAGGCAGAGTGCATGTTACCCTGGAAAAGAAGTGGAGGGGCTGTAGAAGAGAACAGGGCGTGTGTGAAGCTTCATACATTTAACTGTACTTGATGACAAATACACGGGAGGAGCGGGAGAAATGCGTAACAGTTGGCAGAAGTCAAATCTTGCTAGAATGCCGTACTAGGAAGTCTAAACATAGTCCTGATGGTGATAAGAGGATACTGACATATTTCAAGCAGGGAATTAACATAATCAAAGTTCCATTTTAGAGTGATTACCACAATCATATTTTGGAGAATGAACTGAAGGCGGGGGTGAGGTGAGACTTGATGCTGTAAAGAAGCTCTTGGAGTAAGCTGCCTGATTGATAACTCAAGGCATAGGTAACGCTCGCCTGACACTTTTATTGTTCCAACTAGAGATAACATGTATTTAAAGCATTCACTACTGTGATGAGCACAAAGCAGTCATTCAATAATGATAGGAGTTTAGCAACTTTATTCTATTTATTTCTCATAACAATCAGACAAGGTGTTATTAAAAATGTTTTACAAAGGAGGAAACTGAGGCTCAGGATGTTTAAATGACTTATCTAAGGACTCACAACTAAGAAGTAGCAGAGTTCAGAGTCAGATCCAAATTGGCCTGACTCCCAAATTGGGTTCTCTGAACCACGGCCCCCTGTTGCCCACTGTCTCTGAACAATTCACTTGGGATCCAGAAATCCATTTGGTAGAGATGCAGATGGAATTCAAATACAGAGGTACAAACACCTTCAAAACCTTTGATTTTGTGTTCCCACTGCTGTCCAGAATGGGGGCAAACGTACAGAACCAGAGATAATAACCCAGAGCAAACCTGACAGGAGGGAGTGGAAGAGGTGATGTGGGAGCTGCAGTTTCCTGAGATGACTTGATTTCCATTCCAATTAGCCGGCAGCATCTACCACATTATTTAGGATAATTAACAATGTGTCTCAAAGGGATATGTCCATTGCCTCTCTCTTGCTTGCTGGTGGACATAAGGATTAGTTTAGGAGAAATGACAAAATATCTCCATGAAAATGTGAGCTCCCACTATAAACCCATCTTCAATTTTTTGTCTCCCATCCTCCAACACCTTGATAATGTCATTGTTTTAGCATGGTTTCTGAGGATAAAGAGCTCAGGAGACACTTGTATTAAGCAATTACCTCAGGGACAGCAAACACAGGCTCATGATATTTACTTAAAATTCTCAATTCTGTGAATATATCAAGGTCTTTATAAACAGAACTGACTTTTTCAGGGTTGGCAAATTAGTGCCGTGTCTGGAATAATCATTTCCACAAGGGGAATGACATGTCCTTATTTTTCATCCCTGTTTATCGGTGACAGGTGCCATTTCAAGTAATTTGCAAAATAAATCCTGAAAATTGTATAGAAATAATGTCTAGGATATCTTTTTCATGGAGTAAAAAATTCTCTATGTGTCATGAATGTTGAAAGAGAATAGGATCTATGAAATCTATACTCAAAATAGATTGTAGAGAAACTATCTTCTTCCATGATAGATTTTGTTTCCATGGGTTTCACAGGCAAGAACATGAGAAAAGTGCTTTTAATTTGAAAATAGTATGATCATGGAGACCACCCAGGTGGACTCATATCAGAAGAGTTACAAATAACAAACTAATTAGGGAATAACAACTCACTTTGAATAGCTCTGTGGCAGAAACTTTTCTTGGTGGTAAAAGAAGAAACTAACTTTAGATTTTTAACCTAATAAAAAGACACATACCAAGCAATTTCACTCTTAAGTATAAATCCAAAATAATTGAAAGCAGACTCAAACAGATATTTGTACACCAATGTTCATAGCAGCATTATTCACAATAGCCAAAAGGTAGAAACACCCCAAGCGTCCATCAAGAGATGAATGGGTTACAAATTGTGGTATATACACATAATAGAATATTTATTCAGCCACAAAAAGGAATGAAATTTTGATATATGCTAAACATAGATGAACCTTGAAAATATTATGTTTAATGAAATAAGCCAGACACAGAAGGATGATTATTGTATGATTCCACTTATAGGAAGTGTCTAGAATAAGCCAATTCACAGAGACAGAAAGTAGAATAGAGGTTAACGGGGACTTGGGTGAGGAAGATAGAGGGAATTATTGTTTAATGGGTAGAGAGTTTTTGTTGGGGAAGATGAAAACACTTTACATATAGATAGCAATGATAGTTACACAACAGTGTGAATGTATTTAATGCCACTGAATGATGCACTTACAAATGGTTACATGGTAAATATTTGTTACGTATATTGTCCCATACTATATAAAAAGAGATTTTCCAATCTCACCATAAAATGATTTAGAGTCTACACAATGTGGAGGCAGTTGCTCTAGGACTGTAAATTACAACAAAATGAGGCATTGCAGGAGCAGTTTTCAACCTCTTTAAAATTAATGGACCCTTGAAGAATCTTCTGGAAGCTATGGAACCCCTCCATAGGGGGGAAGAACCCCACACATGTTGTGTAAAATTTAGGGGACAGGGATTATGGTGCCCCGAAGCCTCCCCACTGACCTCTCTGAGAGAGCAGTCATGAGAAACTCAACAAAACTCTACAGCCAGATGTTGAGGATGTCAGGCTGCTTTCACAAATGGAAGGGGAATCTCACTGGCCTCTGATCTCCAACTGCAGCTAAAGGTCTAGAGAAACCCTGAAATCACAGATGGGATAACAGAACAAAATGACAGCCATTATCAGCACAAAAGCTCATGGATTCATGAGTGTAATTTCAGCTTTGTCTAAAGTAAATGCCTTTCTCACAGCCTAGGATCACAAATGGTGACTGGTAATAAAATCAGCTCAAAGGATAAAGAATTAAACAGTATGACTTCATCTCATTAAAATATAGAATCATGATAATAAGCTATTGTATTCATCTTTGGGGCCATTTTTGAGACCTGCCTTCACACAGCTGCTTTTTTTTTTCTTTTAAAGAAAACTTAATAACATCCTTCCTGAATGAAAAGGGGGTTTTGTATCCAGTTGTAATTGAAAAGGAACAACTAAAATTATATATTTTGGAGTAATGTAGGAAATAAACACTCCTTCATTACTGGTCACAAAGTTCTATTTTTATACTACTAGTTAATGCTTACTCTTCCCTCTGAAATTTCTAAGATTGCCAGCACTTTTATGCATTTAGTAGAAATTGGTAGTTTATAATCCTGGGGTGGGAAGTGTAACAAATTTGAAAAGTCTTAAGTAGTAATTTTCTTTGTTTCTAGCTCTCAACTTATTAAATGTTAAGTTTCTATGTTGTCTTGTTCATCAAATAATAAAAGCATTTGAATGCATACTATTTTTACTGCTTTTTTTTCTATTGAATATACAAATCAGCACCTAGAAATGAAAAGAAAAAGAGAGAGAATAATGAAAAGTCATGTGAATTGTATATTTAAACTTTTAAGATAAATAATGGATCCCTTTGAGATCTTTGTGAACATAGAGTACCACAAAGTCAAATGACACATGTAATTAAGTCTAGCCGAGGAGTAGTCCTTGACCATTCCTAAATTTAAATATAATACTGTGTTTTATTCTAAGTTTATATTCAACCTACCATATAATCTAAGAAATTCAGCCGGACGGAGTTTTCTATAATGACATCTGCCCCTTGAGTCATAATATCCCACTTTCATGGCCCTACTGATCTCATTTTCTTTTATCTGTATTTAATACTTTCCCTCCCAAATTAAGACAAAGGCTGTGGGAAAGATGAGCTAAAAAGCACTTTTAAAGATTTCCATCACACTCTGTTTAGAATTGTAAGTGTACTGTCAACCAAGACTTGCTCCATTTGTACAAGGTTAAGATGATACTTTTTACTGTGACAATAACTGAAAACAAATGTGATTATTTAAAGATTTGTTTAGCCCTTTTTACAAATATATATCTTTTTTATAAGCTGGGATTGTATGATGGTCTGTAAATCTTCTCCAGAAAATCTCTCTTTAAAAGCCTACATTTGGATAATTTGGTAAGCGGTACAGTTGAGCAGAGCTTTTCAAAAGGTAGCATGTCTCACATTGATATGCAAGATGATTTTACCTGGGGCATTGTTTGATTTTTGTAGTGATTGTGTTTTTATTTCTGTGGTTTTCTCATATCTATTGCAAGTAACACTGCATCTCCATTTACACTAGAGACATAACGTTTCCTTTTTGAATAGTTTTGTTTGAATTAAGAATGGATATACATTAGAGAAAGCTATTAAGTTAACAAGACTACAGGTACACAATTACAGCAAATTTGGGAAAACAGTGCAAAAGAGGAATATACACTCTATGATGGCATAAAGAAAGGAATAATCAACCGTGCTTCAGCTTGGAATGAGAAGTAGGAATTCCCTAAGAGGACGAGGCAAGAGGAAAGACATTCCAGACAAAGGGGACTGCAGACAAAGACTCTACCATGAGCTGCACACAGGGTGTATGTGAGCGCTGGTGGGTTAAGTGGCTGGTAAGGGCGAGCGATAGACTAGGAGTCAGAGAGGCAGCAAGGGACCAGATCACAAAAGACCTTCTTTGCTGTGCTAAAATCAATATGGGCTTTCCCACATGGACAATGGGAAGCCACTGAAGGATTTTAAGCAAGAAGTAACAGGGCTGATTTGTGTTGTGAAAAGATAATTCTGGAACAACTTGGAGTCCAGCGGAAGGGCAAGGAGACCAAAGAGAGAGAGAGACTAGTTAGACAACATTTTGGAGACATAAAGGATAACACCAGAGGACTACATAAAAACTACATACAAAATATTTCTGAATGACAAAGGGTAATTGAAAGGCCAATGGCAGGGTAAAAGAAGAATATTACCACACATGAACCACCCTCCCAGAAGAGGTTCATATGCTCAATACATAAAGAACTTCTCCAACTCAATTGAAATATTATTTAAATTTTATTATATTATCCTGAAAAATTCATGAGAACAGGTAATTCACATAATAAAAATAGAAAGCAATAATAATGTATGGAAATGTCAGAAGTTAGCAATGGTAATGAAATTATGACTTTAAAAGAGAATCAAGTACAGCTTTTTGCCTATAGATTGTTAAAAGCTTGTCATTATTAGTGGAAAAATAAACTGATGCAAAGTACATGGCAGCAACAGGCAAATGGCTTGTCTTTAAACTTGAACTAATTTATAGTCTTTAAAAATTATATTTATAAAAGTTATATGAGAAGAAGGAAAATGGGGATGTTAATATGTTCAGTGTTTAACCCAGCCTACAAAGAGTGCGCTACATCTATGAAAAATGCTCATCTCCCTATCTACTCACTCGTCCACAAAATAATAAAGAAATTTACTAACTGATCTAATATAGTGGAAGTGGTCATGGAAAACAGAGGAAGAATCTGATATAAACTTAGGAGACAAAATTTATAGAATTTACTGACCTGGAATGTGGACAATGACAAGAGGAAAGAATACATTATGGTTCCATTTTTGGTGGTTGGATGGTGTCACTCCCTCAGATAAGAAACACAAAAGAAAGTTTGAGAACAAAAATATTTAGTTCATCTTGGGACCTGATGGTTTTGAGGAATCAATAGTGTATTCAAATGAAAATATCCAATAGAGTGCTGGATCTCGGGAGAGGGTCTAGGTTGGTGACATATTTTTTAGAGTTGTCAGGTGATCGTGAAAACCACGGCTTTGGTGAAATTATCAGGGAGTTTATGCAGCATGAAAAGAGAGAAGAACCAAGGAAGGAGGTTTGGAAACACCAGCGAGTAAAGGTGGAGCTGAGGTGGGAAGCACACTGCTATGGTTTGAACGCTTATATTTCCCAGAATTCACATGTTGAATCCTAACGCCCAAAGGTGATAGTATGAGGAGGTGGGGCCTTTGGGAGGTGACTAGGTCATGAGGGGAAAGCCCTCATGAATGGAATTCATGCTCTTATAAGAGACCTCACAGAGATCCACAGCCTCTTCTGCCATTTGAGGACAAAGCAAAAAGATACCTTCTATGAACAAGGAAAAGGGCTCTCACCAGAATGTGACCATTGCTGCTATCTTGATATTGGACTTCCTAGCCTCCAGAATTGTGAGAAATAAATTTCCGGTTTTTATAAGCCATGGAGTCTGAGATATTTAGTTATAGCAGACCGAAAGACACCCTCTGGAGGTGTTTGAGGGGCAGCCTCATAGACCCTCACCTAGGCTCAGACATAGGGCATGTCCTTCTCTCAGCCAACTGGCCTGGATACCCGGGCCTTAGTTTTGCCACCCTGGTGGCCGGGTGGGAGCCTAAGTCTGTGCCTACAAGCCCTTCATCACTGCCAGAAAAAGAGGTGTGAGTGAAAAAGTGAGCCAAAGCATCATCTTCTCTGTCTGAGTTGAATATACCATCATTTCCAGAGGAAGAGAGAGCAGCATTCCTAAGGAAAAGTCTTGGAGTTAGCAGCCACTTGGGTTCTTAGCCCACAAACACCTTCTTCTCTAGATCCAGATGCAAAGAAGCTGGGAGGAAAATAGTAATTTCACTTTTCTCATGTATTATTGAGCAATCTACGCCCTTTTGCATATACACACAAAAATAATCTTATTGGTCCAATTGGATTAGTTCAATGCATATCATTTGTAAACCTCCTGGGAAAAGATGGGGAATAATTTCCTTTGTTTTCATAAAATCTGATTGAAGCTGATCATACATATGTTTACAAAGGATAAAGAGCCAGATTAATTTAAGTAGGTGAAGCTACAGGGAGCATTAGTCACACACATCATTCATTAACAAAAGCCATCTGAAAAAATTAGAATAAAAAATCTTCAATGGGTAGCTGAAATTCATTAAAACATGCCCTAATCTACACTCCTTACAAAGTAAATCCCAAGGTAAACTTATTTATAAAATCAAATCCTATTCTACTATCCTTTTATACTAAATCCCAGGGTAATTTAGTATAAAAAAAAAATCAAACTCTAATGTGAGAAAAAATAATTAAACCTATTGAAAATTGAGTATAAATTTAGTAAATATGGAATGGTATGAGTAATAGAAATGAAATCAAATATTTTGACCACCGCTTTGTTTATTTTCTGTTCTTAAAAATAAACACCAAATTTTTGTGAATACAAAGTTCAGTATTTACTGCTAAATGAAGTAACACCTAAAAATAAAAATGTTAGTGCTAGAACCAGTGTGTCTATATATAGATCATCTAGTTCTTTTCATGAAATCTAGTAAAACTAGAATCATAGAATCTCAAATTTGCTGGGTCTTTGGCTAAGTCTCTGAAATCTTTTATTACACAGGGATATCTGTTTTAATGCTCTTTATTATAATCATACTTAACATATGTTTCATGTCCAATTATTTTTTTTCTCAGAACACAGATACAGAATTTGTATACAGTATTTGTAACCCTGTTAAACCAAAAAGATGCAATATTGCTAAATTTCAAGAGGGGAAGACAATGGATTTTCATCAACGCTAGATGACATTTAAAATCCCCGTGTTCTCTTGGCCTTCCAAATACATGCGGCTCACAACATGAAAGAAAGGAATCAAAAAAGAAATAAAGACTAAGGGAAAAAAAATTGAGGCGAGATGACAGGCTCATTAAAATGTGCAGAAAGCATCTCCCGCTCCCTCGAGAAAGCTGTTACCGTGAAATAATCACACTGACGAACATGGAAAGAGTGGACGCGGGCAGGGGCTGGTATTGCACCCAAGAAGCTGGTGATTATATCCTAGAAATGTGACCTCTGTTAAAGTCTGGCTGCTTTGTTGCTTAATAGAGTTCACAGAAAATGCTTGTCTCCAAAATGAGATTTCTCCCATATTCACTGTGCAGCCTGGGAGTCTTGACAGGATGAGCAGGGGGCCATTTCTCCTAGTCGAGGTGGGGTGAGAACCCCTGGGGGCAAAGATTGTATGCAATCAAGCTCAACTGGTGCAGAGAAGAGCACTTGCCTTCTGCCGGGTTGTCAAGTGGTCACAAAGGAAGGGTTACAGAAGCTGCTAGAATTTGGCAGAAATAAGGGATAATAGGTCAGATGGACCCATTTTTTTTAGCAGTGATCCATTTCCATCTCTGAGGCTATGAGAAATATAGAAAGATAGGCAGCCTGTCTATGTAGACTGTTTAGCTCCTGATTGAAATCTTTATTAGTCTTTCCATTTTCTCACCCTGTTGGTTCAAAGATTTTATGTATATCTTAATCTGAAGAGTCAACCAAGGCTTTCTAAATTGTTGCACTGAATGGAATGTTTTTCCTCTTGATGTAGCTGGACTGTGAGACAACCAGAAGGACAATGGGGGGTGAAATGAAACAGTATAGCCAGGGCCACAGGTGAGGGAGGCCTTTGGGAAACTCCAATTCTGGATTTGTAAACAGGGATGCAGCCCCAAATCCTGACAGTTTCTGGTTTAAACATAATTACTTTCTATTTTTAAGTGAAAAAGCAAATAGCAAAAAAATGCATACTCTGATTCCTTTAATACTTGCTAAACTATATGTTTGTATATGTTCATCTATATGAATGTAAATGCATTGAAAAGAGCAGAAAATGATACCCATGATACTCTGCTATTAATGGTGACTACTTTTGGGACAGAGTTAGCTGGACTAGGATTAGAGGCAGGAATTAAGGGAGAATAACTCTTTAATCCTGAATATAGTTCTTCATTGTTTGAACTATTCCCACAAGAATGTATTCACGTACTACCTGTGCAAACTAATAAGCACTTTTTAAAAGACAGAAAAAACTATGTTTAGTCCATACTAGATTTGGGTATGGCTGAGGAACAAAACTTTATCATACTCAAGGATTTCCAGATACAATTATAATCAAGGGGAATTCTAAAGTGAGTGTTCTCACCAGGCAGATTCTGTCCCTATTCAAAAGTCTTCTGAGGTTAGGTTGGAGATCCCCGAATACCTCGGATATCTATTTATCAAAATAATCATGTTTTCCCTGGAATCTCCCAAAATATTCCTGAGGCAACATTGCAAGATCTCTTCAAAAGCTTCCTAACTCTGTAAATAACATGCCAACCCTAACAAGCTGTGAAAATTTAGACCCAGCCTCGAAATGCTGACTGTTACTACCAGAACTGACGTGTTTGCCTATCATGGGTATACACCCTATGTATTAGAGACTCAAGAAAAAAGTAACTTGAAATGTCATTTTTCTTCATACCAAAACTTTTACAATCCTGGGTACCAGTACAATATGCTGAATGGTTCAGGACACATCCTGGGGATCCAGGCACAGCTCACTTCTTAACATAAGACTAAAAACTGCCTAACAAATCTCATATAGCACTTGGAAATGCAAGCTAAGAAGCTAATTGAAAATATTTTTGATTGTGGGTTTTCAGCCTGAGAATTAGACTCTGGATTTAGTGCACCCCGGGGTCGGTGACTTCCTACAGATATTTTTGTTTGTTAGAGGTAGGCCCGCCTTAAGCCAGCGATGTGGTGTTGGGTGGCGAATGAGTCAGGAAATGTTCATAACTAAAGCCAAGCGTCCACTCACTCACACTGTCCTCTATCCAATTTCAAGGAGCATGTTCATACCATGCAACGTGCAGCTTCTAGAACAGAAGGCCAAATTGGCCCAATTGTCTGAAATCCTTTTAGCTGAATCCATTATACTAATATCTGACAATTACGAACTAAGTCTCATTTAACATGCTTGGATGCTCTCACTTAAAGGCAATAATTACTGAAAAGGGTGAGTTGTATAAACTTGTTTCCCAGCATGTTGGCTGACAAGACACCCCACTGGTTATAATGTAACCATCAGGCAGAGCTTTTTATATTTAATGTTGAACAAATTATCCTTCATCAATGGCAGACTGAGGAGTCTCACTGTCAATCTTGCTTTCCACTCTGCTATATTTCCATTTCACAGAACATCTTGAATCCAGCTGAAGGAGGTCCCTAAAAATACAGAGCAAGAATAAAACCAAAAGGAAGAAGGAAGTGGAAGAAGGATCTCTCTGCTAGCTCAGGAACAGGTAAGTATCCTTTTGGGGAAATCTCCTTCAAAGGGGGACTTCCAAAGCCCTAAGCTTGACGTGTGCCTCTGCATCCAGGGCAAGAACATCAAGAGGAATGAGGAGGGAAGATTTCACCTGCAAGGGAAGAATTATGTTTGTACTATATCAAGTGTCTTACATTGCAAAAATATAGAGAATTGAAAGCTGCGAGGCCCTGTTAGAGGTCTTCCAATCTGACTCACTGTGGAAATTTCCATCCAAATGGAAATTCAAACTCCATGTGATTACTCTTCATAGTGGGTCATCATGGCCTCCTGAAAGGAGTCTTTGCATTGCTGCACAGCCCTCCTTATACTGTTAATCATGAGCCACAACCTGAGCCTTTCCGTTTCTATACATTTGCCCTTCCAGAGCAACATACCCCAACTTTTTTTGACACATAAACCTTTTTTGCTAAAATATAAAATTGCATAATGTACCTTAAATATGTTTTAAATCATATTATCACTTTATGAGGAATAAGATAAAAAGTAATTTAAAAAGATTCTTTCATTCTATATGAGGATATTATTAAAGATTCTATTGGAAAGTTCATTTTATTATAATAATGAATACAGAGTAAACACACGAAGATAAATTTTTATTTTTCCCTATTTATCAAGCCCTATAAACTGTGTGATTTACTTTAATCATGTGAGAAAAGGCATTCAAATTAGATTACATACAGTTTAGTGAAAGAATGACTCGAACTAAACATTAAATTTTAAATATCTATTTCAACATCAGGCATACAGCTTACGAGGTACAGGGGGTACACTGGTGAACAATATTAGAGCCGGTTCCCACTCTCAGAGATTCTGATTCACTTGCTCAGGAATGAGGGTTTAGACCTGCTACCTTGTAAAATCTACTCAGGGGCTTCTGTTGTACACCAGCTTGACACCACCAGTAGTTGTTGCTTGTAGAGTGGTTTTACTCTCAATAGACAGCAGGTTAAAATTGTTCACACAAAAGATATTTGCAATATCTCTATCTGACAAAGAACCTGTATCCAGAATATATAAAGAACCCTTACAGAACTTTTAAAAAGAGGGAAACTTCATTAAAAAAACATGCAAAACCCTGGACAGACCCTTCATAAAAGACAACATCCAAATAGTCAGTTAAGAAAAAATTTCCTTGCATCACCTGCCCTGATTTCAAAGTACACTACAAAGCTACAGTAATCAAAACAGCATGGTACTGGCACAGAAACAGACACACAGATCAATGGAACAGAATTGAGAGCCCAGAAATAAACCCACACATTTATGGACAGCTAAATTTTGACAGTAGAGCCAAGAACATACCATGGGCGAAAAAAGTCTTTTCAATAAATGGTGTTGGGAAAACTGGACAGCTACATGCAAAAAAATGAGAGTAAACCACTTACATCATACAAAAAATCAACTCAAAATGGATTAAAGACTTGAATGTAAAACCTGAAACCATAAAACTCCTAGAAGAAAACACAGACAGCATGCTCTTTGACATTAGTCTTAGAAATATGTTTTTGGAAATGTCTCCTTAGGCAAAGGAAACAAAAGAAAAAATAAACAAATGGGACTGCATCAAATTAAAAAGCTTCTGCACAGCAAAGGAAACCATCAACAAAACAAAAAGACAACATACCTTTTGGGAGAAGATATTTTTAAATCATATATCTGATAAGGGGTTAATATCCAAAATATATAAAGAACTCATACAACTCAAAAACAACCCAATTAAAAGCTGGGTAGAGGATCTGAGCAGAAATTTTTCCAAAAAGATATACAGATGGCCAGCAGGCACATGAAAAGATCTTCAACATCACTAACTATTGGGGAAATGCAAATCAAACCACAATGAGATATCACCTCGCATCCTTCAAAAATGCTATTATTAAGAAGACAAGAAATAACTAATGTTGGAGAGGAAGTGGAGAAAAAGGAACCCTCATACACTACCAGTGGGAATGCAAACTGGTGGAGCCGCTATGGAAAACAGTAAGGAGATTCCTCAAAACACTAAAAATAGAACTACCATATGACCCAGCTATTCCACTTCTGGTTATTTATCCAAAGAAACACTAAACACTAAGGAGTAAAGGGGGACATTTGTACAATGACAGATGGAAACTAGACTTTTGGTGGTGAACACTATGTAGTCTACACAGAAGACAAAATACAATGATGTATGCCTGAAATTTATATAATGTTATAAACCAATCTTACCTCTATTTAAAAAAAAGGAAAGTTTGGACAAAAACAAAAGGTCTTCATTTTCATTAGTTATCACAGGAATGCATAATACCACCACATACCAACCAGAATGGCTAAAACGAAAAAGTCAGACAATACCAAATTTTGTCCAGGATGAAGAGCAACTGGAGCTCTCATATGCTGCTGATGTGAGTGTAACTAGATATAAATTCTTTGGAAGATGGTTTGGCAGCATCAGCTGAATATACCCATACCCTGCAGCAATTCCTCTTCTAGATATATATGCAACAGAAAGAGGTACATATCTTCACCATAAGACCTCTAGAAGAATGTCATTGTACTATTCATAATAACTGGAAACAACCCAAAGTCCCTCAGCAGTAGAAAGGATAAGTAAATTGAAGTGAATTCATACTAGATACTATGCAGCAATGAGAAGGAACAAACTCTTGCTACATCCAAAAACATGAATGAATCTCACAATATTGAGCAGAAGTAAGGCACAAAAAGAATACAGTCTGCACGATTCAATTTTATGAATTGCAAAAACTGGCAAAATGCAACCACAGTGTTAGAAGTCAGGATAGTCCTCACCTCTGGGGGAAACAGTGACTGGAAGAGAGCATAAGAGGGGCCTCTGGGATGTTAGTTATATTTTGGTTTTCAGTTGGGAGCTGGTAACATGAGTTTGTTCACTATTTGGAAATTTACATTTGTGATCTTGTACCTTTCTTTTTTTTTTTTTAATCTTTTTTTTTTTTCCCAAAGATTGGCACCTGGGCTAACAACTGTTGCCAATCTTTTTTTTTTTTTTTCTGCTTTTTATCTCCCCAAACCCCCCCTGTACACAGTTGTATATCTTAGCTGCACGTCCTTCTAGTTGTGGGATGTGGGACGCCGCCTCAACGTGGCCTGACTAGCGGTGCCATGTCCGCGGCCAGGATCCGAACCCTGGGCTTCCGCAGTGGAACACGAGAACTTAACCACTCGGCCACGGAGCCGGCCCCTTGTACCTTTCTGAATGTAGTTGTTCTTCAAAAACATTTAAAAATTACTCTTAACAGGGAAAATAATATTAGCCCTTATTATTTGGACAGCATTTTATAATTTACAAGCTGTTTTTATACATGCTGTCCCATTCAATTCTCTTTAATTCATTAATTCGCTTATTCACCAAAATTAAGTATATCTCATATGTTTGAGAGATTGTGCTAGGTGATGCAAGCAACGCAAAGGTTAATAAGGCATGGATATTGGCCTTTGGGAGCTTATAGAACTGAAAATTTGAAGACACATCTGTGGTGAAGCAGCATTAGCAGCAGTAATTTATCGAGCGTCTCCTACAGACCATGCCCTGTACGTTACTGACATCCTCTCATATTTAACTTTGAGAAAATAAAAATTCTAATATCATGTTTATTTTCTCCTTTAAACATTTAGTATTAAATGAAGGAAAATATAATGAAATTTTCTGGGGGGGAAAAAGAAACCTATTCCCTGAGTATGTGTCTAGAGGGGTGAAGGTACAGTGTAAGCGTGTGGACCTGCTGTCTTCAGTGATTTCGCCCACAAGTTCACAGGACCAGACGAGGAACTAAGCTGATTTACAGGCACAGGAATATATTTGTTTATATTCCATTCCAATATTTGTTTAATTTGATTATTTCACATGGCAATACCTAAGAGAGACTGTGTCTAGTTTCAATTTATTTCCTGAAATCCAAGAAATTTCAACTTTTCAAATAAAATACCAGTCTAAAGGAAATATGAGGAAAGCTGTAAAACTTGACTGTGAAGATGATAAGATGGCATAAGTATTTCCAAGAAAACTTTAATGCTTCCATTTAATAGAATGTGGGTTTTGTAAACGAGTAAATCTCCCATGAGTTAATGTCAAAGAACATATGTGACCATTCACATCAGTTATATAATATTATAAATAGCACGTTGAAAGCATATAAATATGTTTTACAATATCAACACTGTATAATCCATGGAATTTTACAGATTCCCAATTCAGTAGTTTTTGTTTGACATTTGAGTGACTTTTCTATTTCTTCCATGATAACATTTGCTCAATCTTACCCGTGTTTGGTCTATTCTCAAAATATATCTCTTTTACTATTGGTTTAGTCCAACACCCTGAAACAGAGTTGCATCCAATAAATTTCATCACGTGGTATTATCTGCTGTAACTAAATCATTCACTCAACTTTCATTATGTGATGTTCCAGGTGCTGTGTTCCAGGTACTGTGCTAGTCACAGAGCAGCTGAATAACTGTAGGCCACGTCTACAGGGGCAGGGCAGCTTGGAGCTGTCACACCTTGCAGGAGTACACTTAAGGCCTGTGAGGAGTGAACCAATGATCCAGGTACTGTGCTTAGCATTGGGGGTTACAAGAATGAATGAGACAAGGTTCCTGCTTGGAAATGCTCACAGTCCTTGGAAGCGAGAGACGTATAAATGCATAAGCTGTAGGATAAGTACATCATAAGAAATATGAAGTGGGTAGAGAGGGAGTCACATGCTCTGCATAACAGAAATCAGAAAGGTTTCAAAGAAGCAACACTTGGGCTGGTGGAGAAGGCCATTCAAGGCAGGGAAAACTGCATATAAAAAGTCTAGGGGAAGTCACCCACTCTCTTTTTTCGAGTTCCTATCTCAGATCATAAACAGGGACTTCAATCCTCTCAGTGATCTTGGGGAGATTCCCTCAACCTCTCACTCATTCCACCCTACATGCAATCATGGCTGATGGGATTGATGGGATTGGGAGCATCTCATTAACAGGTGAAGCCTCAGTTCATGCGCTCCACTTCCAACAGTCAGCAGGAGTGCTCCTCCAGGGTATGACTGCCCCAAGCTTCCTCTGCCCCTAGGGGAGGGCTAGAGTTATCCTGCTGCTTCAGCCGTGACAGGAGAGTAAGCTCACTCCTGGAGGACATCGAGTCTAAGGTGCCTCTTCCAATTCCACTTTATTCATAATAAAGTTGGTCTATTGATCCTTGTCTCCTGTGACTCTTCTTCAATTGCTTCAGAATCTGGGAAGGAGAACTAATGTGTTCTTCGAATGACCCTCAAACCCAAATACAAAGACATTTCATTGTTTCAGAGTTTGATGTGTTACAAAAGTGTGGAAATTCAGCATGACTAGATGAAACGATGGAGAAATAGATGAAATGATGGAGACAGTAGAACTAAAGAGGGAGCTGCAAGACAGATTGTGAGGGATATTTTATACCATGACAGAGAAAATTTACTTCATCTCGTTGGCAATGAAGAGATTGTAGGAATTTTCAAGCTGGCTAATAAGACAATCAGATTTGTTTTGAACATATTAACTCTGGTAGTAAACTGATGGGTTAATAACAGTTACAATATACTGTTTATGGTGACGTATGATCACTGAGCTATTGATGTGTCCTACAGCACAAAGTTTAAGCATAAGGCAGACTTGGATTTCAATTCCTACTCTGCAGTTCCTACTAGCTATGTAACCTTGGTCCAGTAACTTAACCTCTTTCAACTTAAGTTTAATCATCCGCTAATGGATAGTACCTAGCTCTTAGTGTTGATTTGAAGGTTAATTAAATGAGAAACTAGATGCATACAGTTAACCATGAATAATGTTGGCTTTTATTAGTCCTCTAACACTTGAGATACTCACTGTCATATCTAATGCATAACGTACAGACAATCACTAGTGCACCAATGCTGCTCAACCTCAACCCACGCTGTCCATCAAAAAGAATTGCAAAATTTTGAAAACACGTATGCCAAGGTCCTACCTCAAGATTCTGCCTTAGTTGCTCTCTGGGGGAAGGGGAGCGGGGAGGCAGGCATATGCATGTACTTTAGGATCTACAGACAATTCTGATGCACAGCCACAATTAAGAACACTTATTTAGTATGTGATAGATTAAACACTACTTTCAGATTCATTAGAGTGTGTTTGGTTTATATGCCATAAATAACATAGTAGTTGACTTGGAGTTTATAAATCTTTGTACCTCAGCTTCCATATTCGCAAAATGAGAAAATGGGAATAGCATTCTTGTTCAAAATAAATAATATGCCAAAACCAAGCCTGTAGCTAAAGATGATAATGCATGTATCTAAGATCAGGAAAGCTAAGGCATATTCAGAGGAAGGGATCTAGATGAATCGATGAAACAGCAACCATATTGCTTAGTCCATAATTCAAACACACAAATGAGTCAGAGGTCAAGATTTTGCAGTCAGTTAGAAAGGAAGAAGAAAAGGAAAATCAGTGCCTGCATGGAAAGTCCGAGTAAACAGCAGATGAGCGAGAGATAAGAAGACATAGATGAACTGAATATTCCCAAAGCTGGAAGGCAAGGCAGAAGGTCGAAAGCCTAGGCGGATCAGCAGGAACCAGGTGATCTACAAGTAAGACGAGCAGAAGAACAGACACCAGGTACCAGCAAAAAGGAGAGCTTGATTCCAAGGCAATCTTCAGTGTCTGTCAGGAAGCTTCTTATATACTTCTTGCTGCAGCAGGAACCAGTTGAGGCCTGTAGGTGGAAGCAAGTAAATGCATGAAAGTGGAGGAGGTAAAGCTCATGGGAGCAGGCATAGCACAAGATCTCTGATGAATAATATTAGACAACTACAAAGATGCAAAAACACTGAGAAACAATATTTACATAAAATATTACTAAAACAGAATTTTACATTCAAGAAACTATGACACAAATATGTCAGCGTAACGTGATTTAAAAAGAAAAATGGACCAGAGAGAGTAATTTCATTCATTCATGCATTCAGCCAGATAGCAATTACTGAATGCCTTCAATTGTTGATCCCTGTGCTTAGCATTAGGTATATCAGGACAAAAGCAGAGTCTCCAAGGATCTTATTGTCTAGCAGGAGCAATAAAGATGGAATTATTACAATGCAAAGTACTTAGTCCTATGATAGAGTTAACATTAGGGTGTCAGGGAAGACTTCCCAATGTGAAGCTTTGAAAACTTCACAGCTATTAGTTAGGGAAGAATGTAATCTACTGTGAATGAACAGCACATGCAAGGACAAGATGGCGAGAGATGGTGTGGCATGTTTGAGGAGCTGAAGGTAATTCCATGTGGCTGGAGCATATGTTGTGAGGTTAGAAAGAGTAGAAAGTCGAGGCGGGAGAAACAGACAGGGGACCTCTGATGAAAGGCTATGTTAAAATGTTTGGATTTTATCCAAAAGATAATTTTCTCTGACTTTAAATCATTTTAAGAAATATATCCAAGAATTTGCAACAGAAAATGCAAGATGAACCAGAACACCAATAATACACATGAATTCAGCCATGCAATTACCCATGCATGGTCAAATAAAGATCTGGTTAAAAATAAACTGGTTTAGACCCAGTCCTGAAAATACAGAGGAGCCCTTTTTAAGGGGGAAACAGACACAGCTCCAGATGTTTACATCAGATTTATGTTGTCTTTTCCACGATGGTGTCCAAAAGATCATCTTAAGAAAGTCTACAAAGACCACATCAAGGGCTCTAGACAAATCTAAGTTTATCCCATTTTAATTTTTAAAAAATAAATATAAACCTTTCAGTATCTTTGAAAATGAAGGATGAGTAGAATACAGAGTTCTCATATCAAACAAGAAGGATGTGTTGATTTAATTACAAAATGGTCACAGATCAGTGTTTTTTGATAACCATAACCTCTCAACTGTTTAAGGATATGTCAGCTTAGGAAACAGTCCCAGTGAAGACTATAAGGAAGTTTATTTAAGAATTCTATCCCCTTTTCTAGCCACATCTGCACCTAATCAATTCTTTTCCTATTCTTAGGATGCTGGAAAAAATCTACAACTATGTGGTTTTAAGACACCACAAATTTAAGATCCGCAACTTCAGCTGGGCTCCACGCCCTGACTGGCACGTCTTATTCAGCTCCCTTTCTCATTTCTCTCAGCAGCTATGCCAAACTTTCATCTCTTTGCCCAAGTTCTCTTACTCACTTGCAGCAAATTGCCTTGCTCTTACTCACTGGATCTAGGAACTGAGTATGAAAGGTTACAAACACAGTTGACTAAAGATTGTGAGATCAGCAAACAGCCAAGGAAAACCCACATTTAGGGGTAACTGGATAATAGAGGGCCCTTAGAGAAGATTAAAAAGAAGAGGACAGCAAATTAGGAGGCAACCCGAGGTTTTAGCATTACAAAACCCAAACAGACTCAAATACCGCTGAAAGGTCAAATAAGTTAAGGACCAAAGTGTCCGCTGAATGTGGCAATATGATGATCATGGTAAGTAGTGACTTTATTTCAAACAATTTCAATGGGGTGATGAGAATAGAAACGAGGTTGTATTTGGCTGAACAGCAAATGAGAGTGTAAAGAGGAAAAAGAGAGTGCATGCTACTCTTTCAAGAAGGTTGTGTGTGAAACGGGGGGTTGTCTTAACTGATTTAGAGGGATGGAGGATGAAAGGAAGGTTTCACTGTGGATATGGCAATAGTGGTGATGGTGGGAGAGGAGGTGGAGGAGGTAGCAGAGGTGATGGTGAAGACAGTAGAGGTGAAGGGGGCAGTAGTAGTGGTGGTCTTGGAGGTGATAACGGTGGTAATGATGAAAATGGTGAAAGTGGCAGAAGTAGCAAAGGTGGTGGTGAAGATGCTGTTGGCAGTGGAAGTGGTGGTGTAAGCCATGATGGAGGTGATGTCGGTGGTGATAGTTAAGATGGCGACGGTGGTGGTGGAAGTGGTGACAATAGAAATGGAAACAGTAGTTTTAAATACAGAAAATACTTGACCATGTTTATCCACTAAGGGGAAAGAACCAGTAAGAGAGATAGAATTAATTTTTAAAAATGGAGTTGGTCCCGAAGTAAAATAGACAAGGAGG
The DNA here is from genome assembly GCF_041296265.1 of Equus caballus. Taxonomy (NCBI): domain Eukaryota; kingdom Metazoa; phylum Chordata; class Mammalia; order Perissodactyla; family Equidae; genus Equus; species Equus caballus. Next base: position 69,285,931 of record NC_091692.1, on the reverse strand, counting down.
TTAGAGCACAAGTGGAGGGACTAGACTGCAGCACCATCTTCCATAGTTAAAGCTCCCATAATGAACGCCTGCAGTTCTCCAAGTGTGTCATGGACTTCCACGACTCTCAGCCTTGGACCGGTGCTATTCCCTCAGCCTAGAACACCCTTTCTCCCCCTCATCTTCTGCATATTACTTCTATTTTTTCATCAAAATAGAATTCAGAATCTACCTCTTCCAGGAAGCCTTTTCTAATCCCCTCCCCCAGTTTCATAGGATGCCTGTTCTCTGGGGTTCCAGAATACACTGCACGTGGCCCAGCACAGGACTTCTCATACTAGGCTGTAAGTGTTTTAATCTCTGTTAGAATGTAAGATCCACAAATGCAAATATCATGTTTCGTTAGATTTTCATTTATTAACTCAACAAAATTAACAGACCACTACTACTACTAATAGAAATCTGTTGAGCACTTACCACACGTCAAGCAATAGTGAACAAATTTCAACCCACTTGTTTTTTGTACATAAAGCTCTTTTGGAACACAGTGACTGCCATTCATTTTCATATTTTTTATGGCTGCTTTCGCACTATATTGGCAAGTTGAGTAGTTGAGACGGAAACTGTATTGTCTGTACATCCTAAAATGTTTACTATCTGACCCTTTACAGAAAAAGTTTGCCAACCCCTGGTTTAAGTAGTAGAGATACAACAGTGAACCAGTCTTGTCCTACAGGAGTCTGTACTTCAGTTGGAGACACAGGCAATTATGGCACAACGTGATTGTTTTTTTTTTTTTGAGGAAGATTGGTCCTGAGCTAACTGCTGCCTATCCTCCTCTTTTTGCTGAGGAAGACTGGCCCTGAGTTAACATCCATGACCATCTTCCTCTACTTTATACGTGGGACGCCTACCACAGCATGGCTTGCCAAGTGGTGCCATGTCTGCACCCGGGATACGATCCGGCAAACCCAGGGCCACCAAGAAGCGGAACATGCACACTTAACCGCTGCGCCATCGGGCCGGTCCCTGTGATATATATTTTAATAGTGCAAATTAAAAGTGCTATGGGAGCACATAAGAGAAACATTTAATCTAAAGTTTGGGAGATCAGGGATTTTGCATATCTAGCATCTAACACTGGCTAGTGTATTAGTAGAGGAACAATTTTATTTGAAGGGGAGAATTCATTTAGAACATGAAATACTCCAATAAGATGCTAAGGGATACGGTTGAGACATCATCCCAAAAGACTACCAGTATTTTCACCACAAGGGAACTAAACTAAGATCTCATTTAATTATCACATCCAGTTCATTGTAAAGCTAAATTATCCAAATCTGTCAGGTTCATATCCTTATTCAAAAAAATAAGGCTCCAGCTGTGGTCTCCCCAGCAATAAAATAGAAACTCTGGTTCAGGCACCTGGGCTGAGAGGCTGCTTCTAACACTTGCTGACAGCTGGGAGACCCACACAATCTTCATACTGTTCTTTCAATTCCCTTCAGTAGATTTGATAGTGATTTTTTAATGTCAAAGCCTAGCCTAAAAACATGGCATTAATAGCCTCTTGGTGTCTCTTTGTTTTTCACACACACACACACATACACACACTCCTATGTTATACTCAATACTATCTCAGATATAATACATACATACATATATATATATACAGAATCCACATATATATGTACAAACATATATATACACAGCCCACACATCCTTTGCATACACAATATAACCTCACATGTTCAAGAAATATGTGCATAACTCAAATTCAATACATACGTATATATAGATTTATCCTATATCAGAGATGGCAAATAGGTTCTACTGAAGGATCAATGGCTATCAATTACAGGGGCTGCCTGTGGCACTGTGTTGAGAAAGCTTGTGAGGCGACTTTTGAACACATAAGAAGCAGAGGACCATAATTCTTTTTTGTTTTATTGAAGTATAATTGACATATAATATCATATTAGTTGCAAGTGTACATCATAGTGATTCTCTATTTACACACCTTACAAAATGATCACCACGATAAGTCTAGTTACTATCTGTCACCATACAAAGTTATTACAATGTTATTGACTATATTCCCTATGCTGTACATTACATCCTCCTGACACTTATTTTATAACTGGAAGTTTGTACCTCTCAATCCTCTTCACTTATTTTGCCTGCCCCCCATAATTCTTTAGTGATGTTGGTCTTGGATACCATAGGTGAATGGTGGACATGGGTCAAATTATTTGCCATCCCTGTCTCTTAAGGATCTCACACATTCACAAATTTCTTAAATGTAATCTTGCCTCAAGCTTACCACAGGTAAATGGGCCGTGATTGGATCTCCTGAGAAGTGAGGCAGGTAGAAAAGTTCTTGATGGGGATAACCTTGATGGAGAGGCTAAGGATAATAACTTACATTTGCAAATTACTTTATTGATTTCAAAGTGTCCTCATGAGTACTATCTCATGGAATCTCTGCAAAACTTCTTTTATTTTATAGATTACAAAGTCGAAGTCAGGAGGGCTCAGCTGTCATTCATCCACGGTCGTGTGGAAATTTTGGCAGATGCTAAATGCAGAGGGTTTGACTCCCAAAAGGAATCCTTTCAGGGACAGAAGGCAGCATCCCAGGTAATCGGGAGTAGCCCACTGTTCTGGGGTAAGAGCAACTAGGTGTCACCACACATTATTTTAGCCATTCACTAATCAACATTCCTAAGTTCCTAGTGTGATCACCACGATAAGTCTAGTTACTATCTGTCACCATACAAAGTTATTACAATGTTATTGACTATATTCCCTATGCTGTACATTACATCCTCCTGACACTTATTTTATAACTGGAAGTTTGTACCTCTCAATCCTCTTCACTTATTTTGCCTGCCCCCCATAATTCTTTAGTGATGTTGGTCTTAGATACCATAGGTGAATGGTGGACATGGGTCAAATTATTTGCCATCCCTGTCTCTTAAGGCACAGTCACAGAGATTATGAGGATTGTTTGAAAAGTTGTTACAAGATGTTTTGGAGAAACATATTATAGTACAAGGCAAGGACTTATTACATTACAAGTATTAAAACAAATAGTCAATGTAAAAAATATAACCATCACCTCTCATAAGCCAGGAACTGCGCTAGGTGTCAGCAATACAAATAAGAAAAAAAAATCCCTAATGCTAAGGGACTCACAGGTGTTTTTTTCTTAATTCTCTAAATTAATTCCCATTCTAATAATTTGATTTCCATATGAATCACCTGGGAAGTGTGTTCAATCTGAGAACTTGATTTATTTGGTTTAGGGTGGCTCCAGAAATCCAGATTTTTAACAAGCCCCAAAATATTGCTGAGTGGGAGGTACTGGCCCGTGAAGTTCACTGTGAAATGCATTATTAACCCTGTCAAAGAGCCACACTGGTTGCATAAAATGTAGGAACCTGTTTTACTGGTTCCTTCAGCTGCTCTCCAAAAGAATGAATACTTAGAATGTTCTTCCATCCAGGCCTGCACGATCAGTGCCAGCTTGAACTATTCTCTAAACTGAAAACATTAACTCCATAAACCGCAACAATTTGGTGATGATGTCCTACATTTATGCCTATATCTGTTCCTGTATCAGTATCTGTGTATGTGTATATAACTATACTGTGCAAAATACATGAGCGCTTTAACATTGTTCCATACCTTTTGAGTAATTTTTATAGCTATAGTTGACCTACAATATAATACCCTGATCACACCCCTACACTCATATACGCATCATCAACAAGCTTGGGGGCTGCCCTAATTCTTTCATACAGATCTTAGAAACTTGCTATTTTGCTACTTGTTTTCTGCTTAACAGTGACCTTGATCCCCTTATTATCTTGATTTACCTTGCATAAAACTGTTAAAGACATTCATTTTAATTTGATGTGAACCTACTCCTTTGCATGAATATCTACATTTTCGCAGACACAGTATAGTGCAGCCATATGATGTAATACTATAAAGCTGCTAAAAGAATTGTGTAGCAGATTAATCGATAGTAGAAAAAATTACATATGATGTCCTGTGGAGAAATCAAGTTTCAAAGTTTTAACAAAAAATACATATATATCATATGTATGTGTACATTCATTAAAAATGTAGGAAAATTTGTAATAATGGTTACCTCAGAGAATGGGATAATAAGTAATTTTTATTTTTCTGGGTTTTTTCACACAACTATTTTCTAAATTTTCTATAATGTATTATTTTGTGATCAGGAAAAAGTTATTATTTAAGAAGACAGTATATTCAGTACACTTCCATTTTTATTTTGTTGTATTACATAAGAAGAATATACACACAAATATTATTAGTATTTACCTTTGAGTGAGAGATTGCAAATGATTCTTTTTCCTCTTGCTGCTTTTCTGTATTTTTTAAATTTTCTATACTATGCTTGTACATTTTTACTGTAAAAAATAAAATGCAACTACAAGGAAAATCATATGCTGGACTAGGGGAAATTATTCTCTAAAGGTAGAACATTAAGTCATTGCGTAACCTGAGTGTTTACAGGCATGAGAGGGCCTTTCAGGTCACAGACTTCCCCTTGAGAAAGATTATATCTGAAATCAGTAATCTCTGACTTCATTATTCTTCCTCTAAACCAAAAGAAATTTTACCTAAGAACAACTTCTTTTGGCACATAACAGCAACTGCTACCAGAGTGCTAAATAAAGATTATTGTGAAAGCAGTGAAAGATAAATTTTCTAAAACCCATAAAAATGAAAAGATAAGGGGGAGAGCCCTGTGGTGCAGAGGTTAAGTTCACACGTTCCACTTTGGGGGCCCAAGGTTCTCCAGCTTGCATCCTGGGTGTGGACCTACACATCACTTGGCAAGCCATGCTGTGGCAGGCATCCCACAGATGAAGTAGAGGAAGATGGGCATGGATGTTAGCTCAGGGTCAGTCTTCCTCAGCAAAAAGAGGAGGACTGGTGGCAGATGTTAGCTCAGGGCTGATCTTCCTCAATAAATAAATAAATAAGCAATGAAAAGATAAGCAAAAATAGGCTCTCAAGATAATTTCGAGAAGAAAATCTAAATTGAGTGATGGCTTTACACATATATCTTAAAAAGACAAATATGAAGCCATTATCATCTAAGTCCAGCTCAGAAGTTAGACACGTGATAATGAAAACCCTTTTCTGCAGAGGAGCTGCTAGTCTCTCCTCACACAACAGTCACTGGAACGGATTTGAGGCACACATTTGAGCCTTAGCAAAAGGAATAACTGTGTGGTCACCAACACCTTCATTTTAAAATGGCAGATATAACTGAAGCCTCAAAATGAGAAAAGATTCCCTATCCCCTTTGACAAGACACTGTTGCTATGGTGATGGTCTGCTAGCCTATGGCTGAGTAGCTTCGGGTGGCTTTAGTTTTGGGGGGATAAGCTAAGATATGTTTGACCCACCTTGCTTGCGCAGCAACCTGATCAAAGAAAGCCCTTTATATTTAAGAATAAATTATCCACTTTTTGAAAACCTCCGTGGCTTGGAAGCTATCTATGTGATGAAGACTCCCAAATGTTTATATCCAGCCTCTGAGCTTCAGACTTCCACTCCAGAGCCCCATTTGGATGTCTGATCATTATCTGACATTTCCCATGAACAAAACAGAACTAATCATTTCTCCCATCCCCGTCCCAACCATCGCCTCAACCACATCCTGCCCCATCAAAGTATACCGTACTCCCATCCACCAGTTATTCAGAACAAAAACCTTGGCATCATCTTCATATTACCTATTTTAACTTCCTTAAAGCACGTATCAGTGCCTGAAAGGATCGTGTTTGTTCACATATCTTTTGCCTGACTCTCTCCTTAGAATATCAGATCTTGCAGAGCAGGATGCAAACTGTTTACTCCAACACTTCATTCCCAGCATCTAAAACAGTGCCTGACATATAGTAGGTATTCAATACATATTTATTGACTGACTCTGCCTAGTCCTACAGTACCACTTTCTTATTTTAGAATGTTCAACAATATTCCTAGGGATGTGATGTGACTGCAGGCAATTTACTTTCTCTGGGCATTTGTTTCCTCATTTGTAAAGTGAGGGAAATTAATCTCTAAATTTTCCATTTATGCTAAAAGTTCATGACTTTGTGATCAAAGCTTATTTAAATTACAATATATTCCTTTTCCACTTACTTCACCATGTAATTTCCCTTTAGCTGTTTTGTTATGGTCATGTACAATAATGTATACACAGTTATAGTTCTCAAAGAACTTTTGTTTCCATTATTTCCTTTGACACCTCAGACTCCTGGAGCATTGTACTTATTCCTTCTGTTTTAGTTCTATAGTGAAGTTTACTTAGTTTATTACTTAGTTTAGTTCTATAGATCAAGAGCTACAGGCTCAGAGAGTGTATATGTGCTGCTCAAATTCACCTTGCCTCTCATTTCACTAAACGTATCTGTTATGAATAAAAGTTGTTGTCTTGGCTAATACTTTAAATATTTTTATGGTCATATAAAATTCATCATCATATGTGTGGTTTGAGGGAGTGTAACATGGTTCTACTGTCTTCCCAAGGCTTTTGATTAGACTCGAGCCCAGCCCTTTCTATAGGAAAAGAGAAAGCTACTGGCATGTTTGAGTTGAGTGGACAAAAGATGACCAAAACTCCCTGTCCATCCTGCAGTAGCATTTAGTATTTGACTTATTCCTTTGAGTGAAGGCAGGGCTCCAGAAAGCCCTACAGTGAATAGGAATACAGAGTAATCAGAAATATTTGGGTTCAAATCCCCACTCCACCATTTACTAGCTGTGTGACTGTAAGCGAGTCGTGGATCTTCTTTTCTTCATCAATAAAGTGTACGAATAACTACTTCTTAACAAAAACGTAATAATTTAGACTGTGTAAATTGGTGCCTGGGATATAGAACACACTCAGCAAATCTGAGCTCCTCTTCAACCTGGTAACTTGGAGGAGAAACATATCAACCTAGTCACACTGTAACAAACAAGCTGCAAGGAAATGGAAAGAGGAAAAGGGAAAACAAGATAGGTCTGGAATATGGTACTCAGTAAATGTTGCTGAATGAATAAATTAATTACACACAGGTAGTAGCTCTACTTATTTTGATGAAAGCAGGGAAGAACTAAACTTCAAATATTCTTAGCCCAAGACAATAACAGTTTAGCCCCCCCAAAAAGAAAGGTTGACATTTCTTTGCAATCACTTTAACTGAATTTGTTTTCCTTTAACTTTGAGTTTCTTATAGCACCATGTGGCTTCTGGGCACCATTTGAACCTTCCTATTTGCGAGCTAGTTATTTAACATTATTCTCAAGTCTAGAGAAATCAACAGAGAATTTTCTGTAGTCTAGAATCTAGGAAGAAACAAGCAGGTAAGAAAGAAAGATTTTTTAGTAGCCATGAGGAATGAGCCCTGGCTTGGAAACACATGGGTTTTGGGAAGTTGGGTGCCAGACAGAAGAAACAAGGAACTCAAACACTGAGGGAGCGTGATTGATACAACATCTCAAAGGCTAGATGAGACAATCTTTTAAAGTCCCTTCAATCTCCAAGATTCTATAAACCTCCTGGTTTAAACTTTACTCCTAAAATGAATTCAACAACAGTTTCTACAATTACACTGCATTCTTGCAATGTGTCCAGGAAAGAGTGAGTCCAGCAGTTTGTGCTCATAGTTGTCTAGAGATATTTTTGTGTTCTTAATTTCCGAAGGTCATTTTATAGAAGACGCGTTGTGGAGGACATATATTGACAATGAATCGGAAGCTAAACTCCAAGGGACAAGCGCCTCCTTTTGTTCCCCAGCAGTCAACACTGTGCCCATTCACACTGATGAAAACCATTCCGAACAAGATTTCCCTCTCTCTTCCTCCATCCTCTAATCCACTTGGTGCTGCCCACTCAGGAACTCCTCATCAGTACCAAGCCACCCTTCTCTCTTCCCCACTGAACTACTCTCATACTCACCCCACCCCACCTCACCTCAACACACACACACACACACACACACACACACACAATCCCAGTGCTCTGAAGGCTTCGGAATAAAAATCTAATGACGTTTCCTTCCAAATAGGTTGGAATCCCTGTTTTAAAGGAAGCTATAAAATTGCAAGGACAGGAGCCTGCTTATCCTTAAAGCCAGTAGGCTTACATTCCCATGGCACTTTACACGCACTTTTTTTTTAGCTTCACAACAATCTTTTAAAGAACTAAGAGGGATTCAAAGGGAACAATCTAGGAATATCTGATGCAGAGGGTCTTGAAGCTTGGATTATGCATAGAAGGAAGAGAGAAAACCAAATTCCTAGGACACAATTCCAAGAGACCATGAGATAGTTGGTGAAGGAAAAGAAGGTGCAGACAGCAGATCTGACAGGAAGCCAAAGGGGTGGATTTATCTCCATTGACCGTCCAAGGGGGGCTTCACTGGCTGGACCTTGGATGAGGCCAGGAGGTGGGAGGAGGCAAGGTATATACTAATACCTAGTAATGTCAAGATTTGGTGAAAGAAGAATTTTTGATGTGATGGGGTTCCATTATGATATGAATCTGCATTTTTAATGGAGGAGGGGGTTTCCAAGATTTAAAACACACCAGAGAGAAGAAATCTTAGAGTCTGAGCCTTGTGATCAGAGAAGGGGAGAAGGGATGACCAGAGGAAAATGAGCTGGAACAACAGAATAAAACATTTCATGCATTTAATATGTGCCAAGTTAAGTAATGTGAGACTGCTGGGTTTCAACTGTGTAAACTTTGCGGGGTAAAGTTCTCACACACATAAACAGAAGTCTGTTGTACTTTAAGCTGACTGTGTGTGCTAAACTCTGGTGCACAGGGTGAGAAGGGGAGCCAGGAAAAGAAGAGGGTCAGCGTGAGGACAGGGATGCTGTTCTCCAAAAGCGGTCTTCTGTACAGAAAGCTCCTTTTTGGGGTAAAAATGAGGATTAATCTAAAAGTAAGCAGATAACATAACAGTTAGAAACTCACCCGGAACAGCCTTTAGCCTGACCGTGGTGGCTGCTCTTTGACCCTTAGCTATGCTAGGACAGATGCAACCATTTGCATCATGAAGGTCTTTAGTAAAACTGAATGCTCTTGACGGGGCCTCCTGGGCCTCTGGCAATTCTGAGGGAAGAAAGTGTCTTTCCACCAATCTCCAGAAACCCACCTCCCCAGAAAAGCAGGTAGTGGGGCTGAGGAATTAGTGTTGCATTTGGACTAGCAAACTAGAACCGTTTTCTTTCCAGTTCTGAGGTTTCCTTCAGCCTTATCGAAAGTCAATACAAATTATATCTACATTGCATTTGCTATTAAAGAAGTCTGGAGTATTGTATTTTGTTTTTTAAACCCAATCGCCATTTTCTCCTGAGAGCTAGAAAGTAAATGACTACGTGCATCCCCACGATTAGGAAATTCAGAGGCACCTTGTTTAGAGGAGGCGCCCAAGGTCACTGGTAAAGTCGGAAAGAACTTGCGGCTGCAGGTAAGTCTTCCTCTCCAGTTTTGGGCGGTGCCTCCTTAGCTGCCCCTAGACAGACAGGCTGTGGTCATCAGAAGAGTTTTCCCAGGGAGGGACAGACCTAAAGGGCACCTCAGGTGCACGCTGCGGTTTTCTGTGGTTTGCATCACCAGCGGGGGGACAGCGTCTTCGTTAGCTGCGGTGAGTGGAGACCGCCAGCGGACTGCGGCCCCAGGCCCGCAGCGGCCCCGGGTCTCCGGGCAGGCGCGAGAAGGGGGTCTGCGCCGCAGATCCTCCGCCCTTGGCCATCCCCCCAACCCTGAGTCTCTGCAGTGCGCCGCCCCCGCCCCCAGCGGCTCCTGGAAACAGAGCGTGCAGCGCCAGCGGCGGGGGCCCTGGCGACAGGGACGGAGCCTGCAGATCGGAAACCCCGGGAGCAGGACCTTGGAGCCCTTGGCGCGCGGCCCTCCCCGCTGCGTCCCTGCACCCCACCTACTGGTGCCGGCCCTTTGGGCCCCCGCCTTTCTCCCCACTCCGTGCGCAACCCCGGCCGCGCTCCAGCGGCTGCGGAGGCCGAGGGGCCGCAGGGACCCGAGCGTGCGGGTGGCGAAGGCACCACGTGTCCGGCCCGGGCTGGCGCGGGCGGAGCGGGCCGAGCCCGACTCCCCGAGCCTGAGCGCACAGCTGCGGCGGCGCCGGGGCTCGTCCGCACCCGACCCCGACCCAGCGGGGCCACGGCCACCCGGGCGCGCGCAGATGCCTCCTCCTGGACGGCGCGATGGGGCCCTTCCAGCAGAGAAAGGGTAAGACCGGGCGTCTGTGCGGGCTCTGCTGCATGTGCCCGCAGGCACTGGCGGGCCACCGATCCTTGCGGTCCAGTGAGGGCCGAGATGGGCGCTCGGGACCCCGGGACGGCCCCTTCCAGGGCGTGCGGTTGTCCAGAGTGTTTCGGGACCCGCAGAAGGAGATCTTGGGAAATGGAGGCTCAGCAGAGGGAGCCTGAGGGGACGGCGTCCCTGATTGATTGGTTATTGAGATGGTTGGGCTGGACTCGTCGTTGCAACAGGCAAGGTTGACAAGGTCATTTGTTTTGGATCGCCCTTTACTAGTTGTCCTCGAGAGTCGGGCTTAGAAATGGTGCCTTTTAATCAGGAAGGTTCAGTGAAGAATTCATGCTATCTAAAATGAAATCCTCAGGAGACAGCGCCAAAGACGTAGATGGTCCAAAATCCCCAAAGGACACTTTTCAAGTTTCTGCTTCCTCGGGGGATTTTTCGTACAGATTATTTGAGGTGGGGGGGGGACCCATTTTTCATCAATATGTTGTTGAAGGCCTCAGTTGATGAGCTCCAAACATCCTCCTGCTGGGTGGCTTCAAAATGAGTGAATTGTAGAGAGAAAAAGATCTGTAAGCTTAAATTGGTGCCAGGGAACAAATTCTTAAAGGTTTAAATGGAAGGAGTCACTTGGGGAAAACTGCTTGTTCTCCCCTGTCGAGCAAGTAGTGACGTAAAGGAAAGCAGGAAACCCCTCTGCTAGGTTCCTTGTGGGTCCTCTGACCCCAGACTCTGGGCAGCGGAAGCCAAGAGCGGCTCCAATGTCTGAATCTCCTTTCTCAGAAAACGGCCAAATTTGAACCCCACAGTTCAGAATCTTCACCTTACAGTTTCTGCTGCGGCATCACCAGCTCAGATACTTGGCCAGGCACATTTTCGGGATGTTTGCTTTTTCCTCCCCAAAAGGTGCCCTTGGGGACAAAGGAAGTAATGGCAGTGCCAAGTTGTCTCCACCTGTACATTTGGGAGAACAGTAGTACCTGTCACCTTGCGAGATGGGTCCAAGTGAAATCATTTTTTTACTTGCTTTAGATTTTAGAGGAGCGATGTATTATCATAATGCAGCTTTTGGTTACCTAAGTTATTTGACAATGTCGCTGTTTTAATGCAGAATACATTTAAAACACTTCAATCCTTGTTGATCTCCACATATTTAAATCATATTTTATTAACTTGGTTTGCATTTAATGGTCTTTAAAGTGGTATCATAAATGAGAGTAAATAACTGTATGAGTTGTTAAATGGTGGTGTCCTAAAAAAAATAGTCTTAACCTGCTTTTTTTGTTGTTGTTTGCTGAGGAAGATTCATCCTGAGCTAACATCTGTTGCCAATCTTCCTCATTTTTTTTTGCTTGAGGAAAATTAGCCCTGAGCTAACATCTGTGCCAGTCTTCCTCTATTTTGTATGTGGGTCGCTGCCACAGCATGGCTGACTAGTGATGTAGGTCACCCCCAGGATCTGAACCCACGAACCTGGGCCACCAAAGCAGAGCCTGCCAAACTTAACCACTAAGCCGAGGGACCAGCCCCAAACCTACGTTTTTCTACATGAACTACTGAGGCTGGCAGAGAGTGAGTTGTCCAGGGGTGTGAATTAGCCAGTGGCAAACTTAGAACCAGCCATCTCTTCACACCCAGTCCTGTGGCTTTTTCGTATTTTAGTAAAAGTATGTAAGAAATAAGCATAGAAGAGTAATTTTACAAGCTAATGGTTGGCTGGGCTTAAAAATGGGATGAAGGGGTCTGTGACTATAAAGGAGAAGCATGAGGGAGATCTTTGTGATGATGGAATGGCTGTGTATCATGATTGTGATGATGGTCATATGAATCTACACATGTGGTAAAATGTCATAGAGCTATACACACACATTGCATTAATGTCAATTTCCTAGTTTTGATATTGTAGTACTTTATTATTTTTTTATTTAATTAATTTTTTATTGAAGTAACATTGGTTTATAACATTATATAAATTTCAGGTATATATCATTATATTTCAACTTCTACTTACTGCATAGACTATTTCATCTTCACCACCCAAAGTCTAATTGCCATCAGTCACCATACAAATGTGCCCTTTTACCCCTTTCACTCTCCCCGTACCCTCTTCCCCACTGGTAACCACCAGTCTAATTTCTCTATCTATGTATTTGTTTGTTATTGGTGATTTTTTATCTTTCACATATGAGTGAAATCATACGATATTTGGCTTTCTCTATCTGACTTATTTCACTTAACATAATACCCTCAAGGTCCCTCTGTGTTGTTGCAAATGGCAAAATTTCATCTATTTATGGCTGAATAATATTCTATTGTATATATATGCTACATTTTCTTTATTCATCTATTGATGGGCACTTACGTTGCTTCCAAATCTTGGCTATTGTGAATAATGCTGTAATGAGCATAGGGTGCATATAGCTTTTCGAATTAGTGTTTTCATGTTCTTTGGATAAATACCCAGAAGTGGAATGGCTGGATCATAAGGTAGTTCTATTTTTAATCTTTTGAGAAATCTGCATACTGTTTTCCATAGTGGCTGTACCAGTTTACATTCCCACCAGCAGTGTATGAGGCTTCCCTTTTCTACACATGCTCTCCAACACTTGTCATTTCTTGTCTTTTTAATAATAGCCATTGTGATGGATATGAGGTGGGATATCTCGTTGTGGTTTTGATTTGCATTTCCCTAATGATTAGTGATGTTCAGCATCCTTTCTTGTGCCTGTTGGCCATCTTGGAAAAATGTCTGCTCAGATCTTTTGCCCACTTTTTTTTTTTTTTTGAGGAAGATTAGCCCTGGGCTAACATCTGCCGCCAATCCTCCTCTTTTTGCTGAGGAAGACTGGGCCTGAGCTAACATCCGTGCCCATCTTCCTCTACTTTATATGTGGGATGCCTGCCACAGCATGGCTTGACAAGCAGTCCGCACCCAGGATCCAAACTGGCAAACCCTGGGCCGCCGAAGTGGAATGTGCAAACTTAACCACTGTGCCACCTGCCCAGCCCCTCTTTTGCCCATTTTTTAATGGGGTTGTTTGGTTTTTTGTTGTTGAGATATATGAGTTCTTTATACATTTTGCATGTTAAACCCTTATCAGGCATATGATTTGCAGATATCTTCTCCCAGTTGTTAGGTTGTCTTTTTATTTTGTTGATAGTTTCTTTTGCCATGCAGAAACTTTTTAGTTTGATGTAGTCCCATTTGTTCATTTTTTCTTTTGATAGAGATTGTGTTGAATCTATAGATTGCTTTAGGAAATATGGACATTTTAACTATGTTAATTCTTCCAATCCATGAGTATGGAACATCTTTCATTTCCTTGTGTCTTCTTCAGTTGGTTTCAACATGTTTTATAGTTTTCAGTGTACAGGTCTTTCACTTCCTTGGTTAGATTTATTCCTAAGTATTTTATTCAGAGTTTTTATCATAAATGGATGCTGTATCTTGTCCAATGCTTTCTCTGCATCTATTGAGATAATCATGTGATTTTTACCCTTCATTTTGTTAATGTGGTGTATCATGTTGATAGATTTGCAGATGTTGAACCATCCCTGCATCTCTGGAATAAATCCCCCTTGATCATGGTATATGATCCTTTTAATGTGCTGCTGTAATCAATTTGCTAATATTTTGTTGATGGTTTTTACATTGATATTCATCAGTGATATTGGCCTGTAATTTCTTTTTTTGTGTTGTCTTTGTCATATAGTACTTTAGTTATATAACTTATAATCACTGGGGGAAACTGGGTGAAGGGTACGTGGGTCTTCTCTGTACTATCTTTGCAACTTCCTATGAATCTATCTTTATTTCAAAATAAAAATGCTGTTTTAGAGTCATTTTGTAAGTACATCAAATTCCAACACTGGCTATTTTGCTAAATCTGAATGTACACAAAGTACCTTGTTTTGCTATATATACTATTTAAGTATGATACAAATTAAGGCTTGTATACTTCTTTATTTGATATTTTAAAAGACCGTATGCACTTCTGAGGTATTACTACTCATGCTGAGATATCAGTGTATTCTGGAGATACTAAATAGCATCTTAACGAGAGATATTAATTTAAGGTTATCCGTTTAAAATTTTGTAAGACAGGGAGAAAGTATCCCCTTTGAATAGTTAGTGTGCTAAAATAACAGCCTAGTGTTTTTCTTTCTTTTTTTCCTTCATGAAAATACTGCCGTCTTAGGTCTACAATTGGTCTTTCCCCTTTTTCTTAGGAGGATGTTTTCTGTGCTTCAGGTGATTAAATGGATAGATAGCACAGAGCAGAAGTGATGGAAGGAGATAGGCTTCCTATAGAAAGAAACAGATGTTCATAATGACTTCTCTCTTTGAGAGAAATCAGGAATGTAAATTAAGGTAATTAAAATATCTGGAAAGTCTTTTGTGGATTTTTAGAGCTACCATCACCAGTTTCTTGGTGTTTCTTCTTTGCGGTTGGCCACCAATGGCAGAAGCCCCAGAACACCTAAATGCCTTCCTGAAGGAAATAGAAAACTAAAGCTTTGGTAGTCCTGTAGACTGAGGTCCTTACAGGTCCTAGCAAAGGAAAGGTAGGTTCTGGTATACACGCTTCTAACCAAAGAAACATCCTTTTCCAATGGAGAAGGCACTATTTCCGGAACTTCAGTTACTCTAGTAGGCGTCACAATTTTAACCATCTCTAAGCACAAATTGTACTACTGTTTATTTAATGTTATCATTTAAATTGACGCACTATTTTTTTTACTTAGTTTTCATATAAGGAATAATATCCGTGACATACCAGGTTTTATATGATAGTTACATTTTTCCAAATATGTAAAACTAAATATATAACTTTAGAAGAGACTTATCCACGAACCACCTCAAATCATCCTACGTGCCACCGGTGGTACAGCCAGCACATCGGGAACACTGTGTAATGGCAAGACTTTGGGAGGAGAGCCAGGCAATGGTGAGGGGGGCAAGCCTAGCTCCACAGAACAGCTCCTGATCAGGGATGTAACAGAAGAGAGAACGAGGGCACCCCACATCCTAGTTGCCATTTGAGAAATGACCTACTATTCCTTCTAGGAAAAAAAACAACTTTCACTGAGCTTTTTAAATTATAAAATATTCCTAAAATTACTTTAATTCTTTATCAGAGTGGAGTATCAAGTATATTTAGCTCTGCCAAAGGTAGAAGCTATATTTGCTTTTTATTTCTATAATTTATGGTAATGATTATTCAAATTATCTCCAGTCCTATGGATGTGAACTTTTCAGTCTCTCTTATAAGAGTATGTTAACTCAGTTTGCTTAAACTCTGTGGCATCTGGTTTGGTGTAGAAATCCCTTTGAAAAAAATCCATGGATGAGAAACCTTTGCGTTCTCAAAGTGAATTTTAAAAAACTATATGAGCTGGACCTTCAGGGCCAGTCTTCCTCAGCAAAAAGAGGAGGATTGTCAGCAGATGTTAGCTCAGGGCTAATACTCCCCCTCAAAAAAAACCAATTATATAAGCAAAGATAGGTAGATGAATCTGGAAGGACCACAGCAGCATTCCTAAAAATACTTTCAAGGAACTTTGCTTCTGCTGGTTCCAAAGTGAACTTTTATGACCATCAAACTTCAGTGAGAATGTTCACTCAACAGACAGGAAACAAACAACATTTTGTATATATATATATAACAACATGTGGCTTACAAAAGCATTCTTCAGGGCCGTGATTCTTTTTTTATTTAAACAACCTATTTACAAGCATTAAAATGATCCATTGCTTGTTGCTCTGTTTTTAACTTTGTTTCTCAAGAAACATTGGCATGCCTCTTGTACAATTGAAAACTATCTTCCTAGACCTTACCTACTAGCAAGATCCAGATTTGAGAGAAAAGAATGTTAATTCTTTGACCATGACTGAATCGATATAAGGAAAAATAAACTCAGTCACAAACTGAATTCCCCAGTTATTTCTGGCCCTTTGTTTTTAAAAACCTGAAATACTTACAAAATCAGATGGGATTATTTTTAATACTCAGTAATTTTTAAAAATCATTTTTCTTACCCTATTATCGATACAGATAGAAAACCAAGAAATTGGATTAGAACAGACTCATTCGTAGGTCTCTCACAAGACTTTACCATGTTTGCCCCCTCATTTTGGAATCAGTCTGCCATGGCCTGATTTAAAAACAAATTCAAGGTGTTTTTCCCCAGGGGAGTCCTAATGATGTTGGAATGACCACTACCAAGTGGCAGATGATTTCATCCTCTTCTCTACTTTATTTAAGTTTGTGGAAGGCTGATTAAAAATAAGGTAGGACGTGTGGGCTGCTGAGTCATCAAGTATTCAACAAGTGGGCACCTGTGGAGTGCCGCTTCTATCCC
Organism: Equus caballus; assembly: GCF_041296265.1. NCBI lineage: Eukaryota > Metazoa > Chordata > Mammalia > Perissodactyla > Equidae > Equus > Equus caballus. The sequence continues at coordinate 69,269,262 of NC_091692.1, read as the reverse complement.
AGCTTACACCTCTTGACTCTATATCCCGTCTGGTTTAGCATTTTGCCCCAGAGAAATGGCAGGTGCATAATAAATATTTCAGAAAGAAAATTTAAATTAATGAATAATTGTATGAGCTAACACCACCTATTTGTCATGGTGTAAAGTGCTTTTCATCCAAAGTAATTTCATGTCTTATGCTGAATGGATACAAAGGCTCCAGAATGAAGAGAGTGCACAAAGAGACACATTCATAGAGCGCCCATATAACTTAACGTCCAAACTGGGGCAAATAGAGAATGCAGATTCCATAAGGGCAGAGAGTTTCATGCTATTGTATTACCAGAGCCTAGAACAATGCTTGGTAATAGTATATTTTTAATAAATATTTTCAAATGAATGAGTGAATAAAAGAAGACATGTATATACATATAAGTGTATTGACACTTATGAGAAAATATTAACATTAAATTCAGAATTCAGGGGCTAGCCCCGTGGCCAAGTGGTTAAGTTCGTGCGCTCCGCTGCAGGCGGCCCAGTGTTTCGTTGGTTCGAATCCTGGGCGCAGACATGGCACTGCTCATCAAACCACGCTGAGGCAGCGTCCCACATGCCACAACTGGAAGGACCCACAACGAAGAATATACAACTATGTACCGGAGGGCTTTGGGGAGAAAAAGGAAAAAAATTAAATCTTTAAAAATAAATAAATAAATAAATAATTCAGAATTCAGCTCCAGGTTATTTTTTCCATGTGGTCTTGTGAATTGCCAAATTGTATTTAAGGTGAGTAGTTCTAGTGTAAGGGCAGCCCATTCCATCGCTGGCAAGATCCAATTGTCCTTATATTGAGAATAAATTTGAACTCACATAATTGCAATGCCTCTACTGTCACCCAGCCAGAAGTTCTTGATAATGACATTATGTGAAACCTTGCCAGATGCGTCATCGAGGCCCACGTGCTCTGCCTCGTGTTCCAAGCTGGCAGCCTAGGGGCCGGACTCAGTCTACAGATGTATTTTGTTTTGTTTTAAAAATCCAGGGAGTATTCGTTAATAAAAGGATGCAGTTAAATTTTTTAAAATCAAGAGGATTCACATAAAAATCCCAGGTTTCTGGCTTCCCTGGGAAAATCAATTAAAGCTGATAAGTGGTAGCTGGAGCACCACTTCTTCTGTTCAGAGTCCTCATTAGCATTCCATTTGCTGGTACGCTGGGCCACTTAGATCATTTATGTTAATGGCCTGGTCTACGTAAACTTCTGAGTTTGTGACTTCCATCCTGACCACTTCTCAGATTTACTAGTCTTAACCCAATCTGTAAAATAAAAAAAAAGACAAAGAAGCTAGGCTTGCTAAGTTATTCTTTGGAGCCCAAGCTGATCTCTAAATTTAATCCCTTTTTTTCCTTTTCTAAGTGCTCAGAAACCATCTTTTTCTGAATTTGTGCAAGAACATTGCCCAATATTTCATTTCAGTCTCACCAAACCATGTTTTAGAGAGTCTCCCTTCTCTCTAATTTTTGAAAATCAGAACTTTATGCTTCATTCCTAGATTTCCACCCTCTTGGCATCTCTCTTCATCTCCAGATTCTTCAAAGACATGAACATTGTTATCATAACCCGATTTGTAAAAGGTGAGATTATAAAGCCCAGGACATAATTTGTCTGTCAAGTGAACTAAATGCCTTAGAGGAAGCTGGTAGCATTACTAGGTCTGAGCTTTGGTCTCCTTTACTGAGTTTTGTTCCATCCTTTTTAGTTGGAGATCATTTTACTTGATAGACAAGCAAAAGAGTAGCTACAAAGTTCTGTCTTCTCTTAGTCATCCATCAGTCTTAAGAGAACTGCAATAAGTAGTGAGTTTATACTTTCTCTTCTTCCTTCAAAAGTAATTAAAGTGAATATTTTTCTCATTCTTAATATTTTTGAAAGTCATAGTTCAAAAATAGATTCCAGTCTTCCTAAGACAATGAACCAAAGTTTTGCTGTGTTAAGTATTCCTGGGAACAGGACCTTGGATTTTTCAGTTTTTCACATGAATAGTAATAGTATTTATTATCATATTTATTTCAGATTTTAGATTGATTAAACACCACCATTTTGTCTGATACACAGTGATGATGTGAAGGAGACATTACAAAGTAAGAATATCTTGAATGACCCTGTAGGTTGAATCTGCGAGATGAGTACTGGAAAGAAAGGAAGTGGCAATTTATCTATTTCTCTGAAACTATGGAATAAAATATGAATTTAATCTCAGAAGTGCACATATTTTCTTATTCCCTGAAGAAAACTGCAAACCTTTGGTGACCCAACCAAAGACAGTTATCTGAGTTTAAAACCATAAAAATCAATTTAAATTCAACTTACTAACAGTGAGTATTTCTTCCCCAAGGGCAGAGCTGACATCTTTTGTAGTACAAATGAAGAATGGGGTGGAAGGTAATATTAACCTGTCCTCTCCCTTCCTTCTTGGTTTAACCTGTACCCAGGGAAACTCACTTCATAATTTCATCAATTTCACACCATTAATACACATTAAATTGACCTTAAAAGGTGTGGTATAATAGTCTGAGTGAGTAGGAGCCATTAAATCTGACACTTAAATGCGTTTATCACAGTGATGCATGTCTTTAAAAGGGCCATTATGTTTTCCCTTAAGATAGAGGGGATTTGAAAACGTAAACTTTATAGTATCCAGTTGAACATTCTTTAGTATTCATTTGGTCCTTATAACATATTAAAATGGAAGATGGCTACAATAAAGTTATTTCTTGTGTTTTAACCTAAGAGGAACGTTTCCTGCTCCCAAGAGAAAGGCTGACTGCTTTTGGTGCTTTTGTCCATGGTACTGAAACTGGCTCTTCCTCAGTGGCCCCACTACAGGGTCAGATAGAGGGGGGACAAAAGGATTGACATTTATTCCAGTTAATGACCTATAAGAATACGAATATTGACTTAGAAGTGAATGTATTGTTCGACTTTATAATCAATGTCACAAGAAAATTTCCACAGATTGCAAGTTTGTGTTTTTGAATAATGTGCAACATGGAGTCTGAACTGGCAAACATTTGTTTTTAAGATATTTGAAGTACAACTTGGGAATTTGCATCATTTTGTTCCTACATGTCCTTTATTTATTAATATATACCAAGCAATAATATTTAACAATTGTCAATTTTTACTTGTTTTCCAAAAACTCTTTATTTTGGATTTTCTTGGGCCCATAATAATGCTTTCTCTCTTTGACTTGTTTTATATTCCTCCAATACAAGAGAAACAGTGTTTAAAATGATTTGAAATTAAATTTCTCCTGTACTTTGAAACGTATCCTGTTAACACATGAATAAATTACACTATTAGGCTTTTTTCCCTCTTCTTGGCTTTAACTTTTTTATAATATTTTTCATCCCATTATGCTATGCCTTGATCTATATTTCCCTGCCCTAAGGAATTTCTTTCTCTTTTACACTACCTGCTTTTATCTGCCAATGAAAATTTTGCACACCAGGGAGAAGAAAGAGGTGAAAAGAATTCAAACACACGCCCTTGACTTCCTTAATGGACATTCACAAGAAGCGGAAAATTTCTTTTGTCAATGTCTCCAGTATATCTTTCAAAGGAGTTGTGGTAATATTAATGTGATTACAAATTTCCAACTGGTCAGATCTACACATTCACCGTGTGGTTTGTTTTATTAGTATACTAGGGAGGTTCCATCTCTGGGACTTATTTTCTCCCTATCAGGATATTTAAGCTGGAGCTTTGTCAGACTGCATCAGCGTTCCCTGAGCAAGCAGTCATGCAAACTGCGATTTTAGCGTTAGCATTCTAGCTAGAACAAAGGGAGGCACCCAGAAGCACCACACACCAGTGCAGATTCCTCTGGCTTCCCTTTCAAGGGAAGCTACAGCCATCTAACTCTTGGGTTCATTTAAACAAGTCTCCAACCCTTGGCTCCAGAACTGAAGCCTCACATAGCTCTTTATCTTTGCCTGAGACAGTGATTTTTGATTACTTCTCCTTCCCGATAGGTAAGTTTACTTGCGGTGATGAGGGAGGAATATTTGTTTTGCTCAGGGGTTCTATTTTTGTCAAAGATTGGTCATAAAAATATTAAGGAAGATGTGGTTAACTAAACCATATTTTGGAAAATGTTGCTGATTTTTCCAGAGGAGCCTAGTTTGGGAGTTGAAAGGGATCTGGAGAAAATCTGTTTCCAAGTGAGCATTTAAACAGCAAACAATTTACACTGGCTGATTCAGGATTCCTGCAAAAATATTACAAAATACGTTTTATAAAAACTAACCCTATGGGGCCAGCCCAATTGTGTAGTGGTTAAGGTCACTCACTCTGCTTCTGTGGCCCAGGGTTCGTGGGATTGGACCCCAGGTGTGGACCTACACACCATTCATTGAGCCATGCTGAGGTGGCGTCTCACATACATAATAGAGGAAGATTGACACAGATGTTAGCTCAGCGACGGTCTTCCTCAAGCAAAAAGAGGAAGATTAGCAATGTATGTTAGCTAAGGGGCAATCTTCTTCACTAAAAAAAAATTTTTTTAAATTAACCCTAATTTGTCACTGTGGGAAAATGCAGCTTTTCTTTTTATAAAGCCATACAAAACTGTTTCCTGTGTTATTCAGTATGAGTGTCTCTAATCTGGTTGACAAGGAGAGAACTGCTAACTACACTGGCATGTAGCCATTCTGACACTTGCCAGTGAGGTAACAGTTGACTGAGTGGTTGAGCTTCAGCGAGTCTCTATCCACCTTTTACTCTAGACTCGATAATTTTATACTGCAGGCTTTGCTTTAGAATGTAACTGAGAAATAATGCTCTTGATCTAGAAGCATTTTAATTAAATTAATTTGAATGTGATATGTTAGCTGTTTTGAGGTTGTACTCATGGAATGCTTCTGTAGCCCATGAGAGTTTATACATGTTCTCCTGGTTGGCAGTTGTCACAAATTAGGATTAAAGTGTCATGTCCACTACTTAGTAGAAGTGCTGTATTATATTTTGCTAAACCATCTAGTATGCAGATTTTCAAGAATAGCTACCATGAATTCAACAGTCTAGTTTACAACTTGATGGAGACTCTTGCAAGTGAAACTGGATTTAAATATAAGTTTTTCTCTAGGCTCCAGTCCCAGTTGGCATTATGTGGATGCCAATTAAACTCCCACCTCAGCAAGGAGGAAAGGGTTGTTGCCTACTGCCTTAAGGCAGCTTTCTCTCTAATGAGGCTTATACTGTTTTTGCAGAACTTCACAAATCTGTCCCAAAGTGACAGTGGTTATTGTTACTACCCAAGTTATCCTTTTGCCAATAACATAGAGAGCTGCCTGTGCTGTCCCTAATTCCTCACACCCACCTGCTGCCCCAAAGCTCATCTTATAAGAGGTCATGTGGGTACAATAACAAAGCAATTGCAGAAGATTAATGCCCTTGTTGTGGATGGAAACTAAGAGCAATATTTTCCAACCTTAGCTGCACATTAGAATCACATGGGGGCCCCAAGCATCAGTATTTTTTAGTTTCCTAGGTCATTCTAAGATTTAGTCAAGGTTGAGACCCACTGCCTGAGAAAGAATTATCTCCCTGTGTAATTTTTTTTTTTTTTTTTTTAGGAAGATTAGCCCTGAGCTAACTGCTGCCAGTCCTCCTCTTTTTTGCTGAGGAAGCCTGGCCCTGAGTTGACATCCATGCCCATCTTCCTATACTTTATATGTGGGACGCCTACCAGAGCATGGCGTGCCAAGTGGTGCCATGTCTGCATCCGGGATCCGAACCGGCGAACCCCAGGCCGCCGAGAAGCGGACCATGCGAACTTAACGGCTGCGCCGTAGGGCCGGCCCTCCCTGTGTAATTTTTAAAAGCCATTTGCAACTGCTCTCTTCTCCACCCCAGGCAGCAATGTCAGCTACTGGAGTCATTTATCTACTTGTGAGAGAAGTAGGGACGTATCAATGTTGATTCAACAATCTTGAGTTACAGAGCATGACAAATAAAATTCATAGGGGTGCAAGTGTATTTAGCTTTGAGAATATAAAGCAAGATGTTTTATCTAAATGGTGATGTATTTGGAGTAAGGTATGGAAAAGTAAAATTTTTAAAAGTATTTAATTTTACTTTTTCATATCTCTGTATGCCTACAACTAAATATAAAAAGTGGTGTTTGAGGAGCTAAGAACAAACAATGGAGAAAGGAAAGTCTCAATCAATCAATGGTGTTGGGAAAACTGAACAGCCACATGCAAAAGAATGAAAGTAGATCATTATCTTTTGCCATACACAAAAATAAACTCAAAATGGATTAAAGACTTGAAGGTAGGACCTGAAACCATAAAACTTCTAGAAGGAAATATAGGCAATACACTCCTTGACATCAGTCTGAAAAGGATCTTTTTGAATACCATGTCTACTCGGACAAGGGAAACAAAAGAAAAAATAAACAAGTGGGACTTCATCGGACTAAAGAGCTTCTGCAAGGCAAAGGAAACCAGGATCAAAATGAAAAGACAATCCACCAACTGGGAGAAAATATTTGCAAATCATATATCCAACAAGGGGTTAATCTCCATAGTATATAAAGAACTCACACAACTGAACAACAAAAAAACAACCTGAACAAAAAATGGGCAGAGGATATAAACAGACATTTTTCCAAAGAAGATATACAGATGGCCAATAGGCACATGAAAATATGTTCATCATTACAAATAATCAGTGAAATGCAAATAAAACTACACTAAGATATCACTTTACATCCATTAGAATGGCTATAATCACCAAGACAAAAAATAGCAAATGTTGGAGAGGTTGTGGAGAAAGGAGAACCCTCATACACTGCTGGTGGAAATGCAAACTGGTGCAGCTACTATGGAAAACAGTATGGAGATTTGTCAAAAAATTAAAAATAGAAATACCATATGACCCAGCCATCCCACTGCTGGGTATTTATCCAAAGAACTTGAAATCAACAATTCAAAGAGACTTGTGCACCCCTATGTTCATTGCAGCATTATTCACAATAGCCAAGACATGAAAGCAACCCAAGTGCCCATTGACTGATGATTGGATAAAGAAGATGTGGTATATGTATACAATGGAATGCTACTCAGCCATAAAAAGGATAAAATCATCCCATTCACAACAACATGGATGGACCTTGAGGGTATCATGTTAAGTGAAATATGTCAGACAGAGAAAGACAAACACCATATGATTTCACTCATATGTGGAAGATAACCAGACACACGGACAAAGAGAACAGTTTAATGGTTATCGGGGGGAAGGAGCTGGGGGGAGCATAAGGGGTGAAGGGATGCACTTATATGGTGACTAACCAATAACAATGTACAACTGAAATTTCACAGTGTTATAAACTATTATGACCTGAATTAGAAAAAAATGAGTGTTTGAGTTATTCAACAATGCTTATTACAGTTCTCCTCTCCCTGAGACCCACCTCAGCCTGCAGTTTGGAAAATACCCAAGCCCATTTCCTCATCTAGAACAAGTGGCTGGTTTACTACTTTACTTAAAGGGTTATTGAAAGGGTTAATGGGGTAATGCAAGTTCAGGTGTCTAGCGTGGTGCCTGACACACAGCTGATGCTTAATCTAAGTTAGTTTTCCCCTTCCCTCTTGAGCTTATCAATTTTAACATTAAAACATCCCAGGTTAGAGGCTAGCCCTATGGTGCAGTGGTTAAGTTCATGTGCTCCGCTTTCGCAACTCCGGGTTTGCTGATTCAGATCTTGGGCACAGACTTACACACCGTTTATCAAGCCATGCTGTGGAGGTTCCCCACGTATAAAGTAGAGGAAATGTTAGCTCAGAGCCAATCTTCCTCAGCAAAAGGAGAAGGATTGGCAGTGGATGTTAACACAGGGCTAATCTTCCTCAAAAAAAAAAGAATCCCAGGTTAACCTTCAGACAATGCATATGGACAAACACTTAGGTCCTAAATCTGTTGATTCTCTGTTTTTTAAAGTGAATTAATTCAAAGCTTTGCATAGAATATGATGTGTATTTCTTTGTAATTCATTTCAAAGTAATTAAGGAAATTCAAAGTAAGTAAGAAGTCACGCAGAAAATGCAAGTTTATTAATTTGCCTAATTGTTGTTAAAATAAGGAAAAGGAAATGACTAAAATGCATCCTTATTTTGGCAAGGGTGGCAAATGTACTGCAGAAAGCATTTGAAAATGAGTTCTCTCATTTTTTTTAAAGTTTCCAGGGATTAATTTTTAAAGTGTCTTAAATTTTTTAGTTTTGTGAACAACCATTACCATTTATTGACACAAGTTCTTTAAAAAGCTTCAACTCAAATCTTAACTCATATGTATATAACTTGCTTCTATCCAACTGAATACATATTTCTAGTTCTTTCTTTTCTTTATCTTCCTTAACAGAGAGAGGAAGAAGAGATTTCCACCCTATATACTCTGAGATCTTAGCCAATTTAAATGTTGATATCAACTGACTACTGCCGGAGCAATCCACTAAATGCCAAACGACATGTTCTTAATTATACAGAAAATCCCATTCTCTCTTGGGTATCATGTCCACAGCTCAATTTATTAAGAAAATATTTGTCATTTTTAATCACATAACTTCTGGACATCAAGTTGTAAATCTCAATACAGAAATTACTTATGCTTTTTCTATTTCAGTTGAATTCTCGCTATTTTATATTTTGTGTATGAAATAGCTGATTCTGTGTTTTGAAATTAGCGTTAGACAACTGCTGTTGATATTGAGACCCCAGATTCTACGTTGCTCAACTAAAGTTTACTAAATGCACAGCAACCTTAAAATTACTTGCTTTTGCTACATTCCTTCTAATAATGATAACCAACTACATGAGAACTTAATTTATTTATGTCAGTAAATATTTTCCTGAGATAACAACTATGAATCTGTCTCAGATATATGCAGAAGTGAGGTGAAGAAAGAGGTTACTTCTAAAATTCATTTTTATTTCCCTGTTTTCTTTTTAATATTTCATTCCTTACTGAAATTATGTATATGGTTCAAGGAAAAAATATAATCTGATATTAAGGAAAAAGGTTTTCATTCCTATTCTTAAGTTACATAGTACATATTAACACCCAATTTATTAGTTCATTTTGACTTCATAAATGAGTTTTTCAAAAGGATTTACACTAATAACTCCTTTTTAATTCAAGTGGAGAGGAACACGCTGTCCTCATTTTTATAATTAAATATTTATAAAGTACCCACAGCATCTTCAGTGCATATTAATTAAGTCATAGTCCTAAATCAGCTGTATATTCTTGCAAGAAGCATGAGTCCAAGTTATACAAGTAAATAAATAAGTGACATGAGTGCTCCCAAAATTGAATTAGAGATTTTATTTTGATGTTTCAGCAAATAATATTTCTGAAACCCATAGAACACACTTATGTAGTCTGAAACTTTTCAAATGCTGTAATCACTATATTAATCAAAATTATTTTAGGGTAAATTGCTATTGGGCTAATTCATGAGGCCAAAAATTAAATTCCAGCAGAACTTGGAACGCACTGGAGTATTACTGTAAGAATATATCTGAGGAAGGCCATCTGCCATCTTCACTGAGTCCCCCTCCAGCCCCCACTGAAAGAGACCCTTTGAAGTTTAGGCTGAGTGTACCTCTCGGAGGACACATCTGAGAGAATGCTCCATGTGTATATATTCCTTCTCTCTCTAATAGTATGAATAATAAATAAGAAGCTTATGAAATATGCAGGCACAGCCTTCCTCTCTTTTTGAGAAAACGCTATGCCACACCCATAATAAGGAGAAAACCTGAAAGATCTGTAATAAAATCTGTCTTGAACTTAATATGACTTCACCGTAAGGAATGGTTTTCTGCATATAAATTTGAGTTCACTCTATCAAAAAGAATTATTATGGGAGGAAAAACTAACATTATACATTTGAAGTGAAGATTTTCATACCTAGTTACTATGCTGTAAATTGCAAAGAGCAATTTGAGAAGTGTTGTCTCAATTGGTCCTTTAAAAAGAACCTGTAGATTCTTTTATTCCTTAGAGAACAAAAATGAGAAATTCTATGTTAAGATTCCCTTTGTTACTTACATAAAGTAAAGCAATGTCTCTTCCCTCTCTCTCATTTCTTTAGAGAAAAATAGAGAAGATAATTACATTATATTCCCCAAATGATAATATATAAGGAAGAAAGGAAGGGAGAGAGGGAGAGGAAGAAGAGAAGGGAAGGAATCAGGATTGTTTGGTAAAAACTGATATCCTGGCAGAGATAAAACAAATGTTCTTTAATTTAAAATTTTATTTAAGGTATTATATCTAAACAGTTATGACAGAAGTGAACGACCATTTATATCTTAATTCAATAGTATTCACAAAACCAAAAATAATTACACTAATAGGCTCTTTAAAAATAGTATTATAGAAAAACATCATCGTAAGGGTCAAAAAGTATTTAGAAATTAAATGAGCTAGTATACATGAAAATGATTTGTAAGACTAAAATATATAAGGTAGAGGTCGGCCTAGTGGCTCAGCGGTTAAGTGCACACGTTCTGCTTCAGCCGCCCAGGGTTTGCCGGTTCGGATTCCAAGTGCGGACATAGCACTGCTTGGCAAGCCATGATGGGCACAGATGTTAGCTCAGGGGCAGTCTTCCTCAGCAAAAAGAGGAGGATTGGCAGCAGATGTTAGCTCAGGGCTAATCTTCCTCCAAAAAAAATATGTATATAAGGTAATATTATTAGAGGTGTATTTTTCTGGAATTTTCTTTCTGTAAATATGAAAAGTTTGATTTAAAAAATTTCCTTAAAGTAGAATTTTACCTTTTTAGTGTTTATCTTTGGTATTTTTATTAGTATGTTGATGCATACATATATATGTTGGTAATAGCCAATAACAGAAATTGCTTTCTACATCATGAAAATTATTTATTAGAGTTCTGTTCATAGTTCTTTGCCTATCACTAATCTTTCCTTCATTTGGCCTAAGACCATTAATCCTGTACATTTATACTGAAAATAAATGTGCCTATGATAAGTATTCATCGGTTATTGAAGGATTAATGTGTTTTAACTGCACAAACATGTATGGATTTCCCATGTTTTACATATATAGCTAGGATCCAGGCTCAGTCAATATTACTTACACAAATATTACTTACACAGTTTTAATCAAGGCATAAGCACTATTTAAGCTACCAAATAAATGTCTTTTATATGGAAACTATGAAATCAATGAATATGTTCTTCTCTGGCTGCCTTACATCCTTTTGGAGAGGTTGGGGAAGACAAGTGCAAAGAGGAAAGAATCAAACCAAAGAAATTTTTCATTAGTAGAATCTCTAACTTGCACTCCAGAAATACTGATTGAATAAAACCCAGCGTGGTATTTAATCAGAAATGACAATAAGATGTCTTCGATTTGAAATTCAACACATCCATATGTTTTATCTAATAATACTGCACAAGTGTATTTACTCATTCAGATTTTGTACGTATTTATGCCACAGCCATGAAGATCTTCAATCTCATAGGTCTGTTGTGTCATAGAATAATTAAATAAATTAGGGAAATAAGTTTGCATTTCCACTGCCTGGTAAAATTTTTGTTCTGTTTTCAATGTCTTCCCTTTCATAGGCACTCAAATATTTGACATGTAGATGAATTTCAATCCATTTGTATCTAAAATCTAATGTATTTGAATTAAATACACATATTTACTATTTTTCAGAAGATATACATAATAAAAATAAGGGGAATTTCAAGGTATAAATTATTGAGCTTGAGTTATCAGCACAATCTTTTTCACTGTGACTTTTTTGAAGGACTATTCAATTTGCAAAGAAAACACTTACCGTTCAGTGTTGTCCTGGCTGAATCTGAATTGCATTCATCTTGAGAACCTCTGAAATATATGCATCTTTGCCACCAGTGATCTAAAAGAGTAAGATACTATTTTGCTTTTTTAAATGGTACCATGAAGAATATGTTTTTTGGTTTCATTTTTTTTGTTGGAAAATTGTGGAGTGACATCCCCTTTAAAATCACTCCTTACTCCCTGTTGTCTTAGCCTACAAACACACATACGCTCACATGGTAGAATCACATTGTATGCTGGGTTTAGGTTTTAAAGAAAGTGTGCAAATTAAATAATAATAATAATAATAATGTTCAAATTATATTTGAAAATTCTTTAAATTGGCCATAGTTCACTATTTAGCCAGTTTCCTTCCATCATCAGAACAGGTCACTTTTTTTAAGTTAAATACCATATGAACTTGTTGGTTTATAATTAGAACCTTTATATAAAAATATTTGTATTTTTAGAAACACATGGTTTAGTGAGATGTGAGAACTAAAGAAATAGCAGATTCATATCTCTTATTTCACTTTAACTCCCAGGCCTAAGCTGGAAAAGGTCTACACTATTAAAAGTCTCTCTCTCTCTCCCTCTCTCAAATTGAATAGTTGAATTTGATTAATTTAAATGAGAATATGACAAGTGGTGTACCCACAACATGACTAACAAAAATGTACAACTGAAATCTCACAAGGTTGTAATCTATCATAACATTAATAAAAAAAAAAAAAAAAAAAAAAAAAAAATGAGAATATGACAAGACTCCACTGTTTTGCCAAAAAGTCCATTAGCCTCCTTGAATTACAAGCCTCATGGGCCAGCTCTTGTTAAGAGTTGCCAGAAATCTTGCTATTTGCAAGAACACAGAGGGACCTTGAGGGTATTAAGCTAAGTGAAATGTCAGAGAAAGACAGATACCATACAATTTCCCTCATATGTGTAATCTAAAAAACAAAACAAACAAACAAAACAAAAACAAACTCATAGGTAGAGAACAAATTGGTGGCTACCAGAGGAGAAGGGGGTTGGGGGTGGGCGAAATGGGCGAAGGAGGTCAGTGGTATGGTGCTGGACGGCTGCTAGGTCTTTGGTGTGGAACACTTTGCAGTGTACACAGATGTTAAATTATAATGCTGTGCAACTGAGACTTATGTAATAAAAAATATGAATACGAAAATATTTTTTTAAAAAAAGAATTGCCCGGGAAGTAGTAAAACACGAAGAATGAACTTGAGCCTTGGCATAAAGGAAGTAGGAATCTAAATGCTCTTGCTACCAGATGTGTCAATTTGGACAAGTTACCTCAACATTTTGAGCTTCAAGTTTCCTTAATTATCAGGTGTGGGTCATAATACTCATCTCAAGCAGCTGTTAAGGGTTAAATAAGAGAATGCTCATTAAGCCTAGTATAGTGTTTACCAATAAATGGTAACTGTTGATATTATCAGTGATTAGATCAAAGCTTCTTTAGGTTTTCTTTTTAACTATTACTTTTTTTAACTAACCACCAGAGGGTAGTAGAAAACAAATAGTTTGTATACATTGTACCAGGGGCTGCCAACCTGGCCTCTTAAATTACGTTTCTTGTCCTCATATCACATCTGTATGCCTGTTCTGTCATTTCAAAACAAACATATGAGCTTAAAAATATGAAATATGCTTTTACTGTTCTTAAGTTCTCCAAATTTTACACATCACAAGAAATAGGCTATACTAAGTATAACATGCTTTATTTCTGATCTGTTTTAACAAAGAAAGAGAAATATAAATCTTGCTTTGAAGCATTTTATTTGCATATAGTATTTTATGTGATTGGAGAGGTTTTAGGTACTATTTAAAACATGAATTACTGCATCTTCTTTGTGGTACTACTGAAAGATACCAAATTGATGGTAATGAAGTTTTAGTGTCCTTGTTTATTTAGGGAATACAGGTCATTATAAAAACAATTTCAGTAAACACCCTTGAAATACAGCTAACGGGTTTCAAGATACTACATCTTTTCACTCTCTGTTACATGTAGTAACTGATTGTGCGTGAAAGTGGACATTATCAATATGGTATACCAATTCCAGGTAAAAATGAAGTGGAGTATTTAACTTTAAATTAGAAGGCAAGCTGAAATAAGATCATCGAGATTGAGAAGGTGAGACACGAGAGAATAATATGTGCATCTAATCCATTTTCCAAAGGCTACAAACTCTTAGGAAAAGAAGATGTAGATAATAATGACTTTGTCCTCTGAAACTAGAATTCATACTATATTTTTATGTATATAATTTTTAGACTTTGAATAAAGCAGTGGTTCTCAATCAGGGGCAATTTTGTCGCCCAGGGGACCTTTGGAAATGTCTGGAGACATTTTTGATTTCTCAAGACCTGGGTGGGCAGGGGGAGGGGGTGCTACTGGCATCTAGTGGGTAGAGGCTGTAGATGCTGTTAAACATCCCACAATGCAAAGGACAACCCCCTACCAACAAAGAATTATCTAGCCCAATATGTTAATAATGCTGATTTTCAGAAACCCGGGAATAAAGCCAGGGACTTTCAAAGACTATGGTGTGCTGTTGGATATTTTCCATTCCTATCCGGTGCCCACATTGATCAATTAGAGGTGAGCTCTCTACTCAGAGGCACAGCAGTGGGGAGTGGGCGTTCATCTTTCCTTTTGAAAGCAGCAGATTTTCTAGAGCTCCCATTTAAAGAATGTGCCATATTCACTCAGTTTCTGACGGATATTAAATGTGCTTTGGAAACTTAGCAAGAAATGTACAAGTTCTCAGTAAAGAGAATTTGTAGAAAACAGAAACAGAACAGCAGGCTTCTAGTTTCTCCTCCTCCAAAATGGCTTTAGTGGATTCAAAATGGGAAGTGTGAATAAAACTGCCTTGTATTTTAAGTAGGAGCATTTGGAAGTATTGGTAGAATGCCTTCAGGACATGAAATCTTCAGTTACATGATCACTTATTTAGAAATGCGATGAAGTGTGAAGAAACTGCACCAGCAGGAAGAATCATTTAAAATTTTAAAAACCTGAAAAATCGTTTCATAGAGCATGGATATGATTACAAATCAGCTGGCACATGTAGTAGAGCCTTCGTGTTTCACTGTCACAAATCCACTGACTTTCCTTAACTTATTAGTAGTTAAGAGAGCCAAAAGAGAGCAAAAAGGTAATTTATTTACATTAATTAGCTGATTTGGAGGGAAATGAAGCTTTTTGCTTCTAATCTATAGTTACACCTAATTTGCCTATTTCAAATCCAGCCAAAAACTAAAACATAAATTTCAAAAATCAGTAAAGTAAATGTCTTACCTGTTTAATCTTAAAGAGCTTAGAACTTTCAATCTTGGTTAAAGTTATTAGAAAACTATCCAAATTGACTGCTTTATCCAGCTAATTTAGGCTAATGTACAGACCTGTGCAGTCCAGTTTGGTGGTATTAGCCACATGGTTATTGAGCGCTTGAAATGTGGCTAGTCTGAATTGAGATGTATTCTAAGTGTAAAATACAAACCACATTTTGAGGGCTTGGCCAAAAAAGAGAAAAATCTCATTAATAATTTTTATGTTGATTACATGTTGATATGATAATATTTTAGATATGTTGGGTTGAATAAAGTACGTTGTTAAGTTCATCTGTTTCTTTTCACTTTTTTTAATGTTGCTCTAGAAAATTTAAAAGTACATTTTTAGCTCACTATATTTCTGTTGGATGAGTTGGCCTAGGCCATTCACGTTTTAAGTAAGTAGTCGCTTTCATGATCAAATAAGAATTTAAGAAATTATGGTAATATGAAAGGCAATGCATACGAGTACAGGGTTTGCTAGTCATTCTACTGCGTAGCATCGTTTGCATAATGTTAACGCCCCGTTTCTCCTTTTCTGCCCAATGGAACCTTATGCAGGTTCAGGTTCTCCCAAACCTTCCTCCGAATACCTTGTGCTCTCTCCTCTGTGTTTTTCTGCTCACCATATTCCCCTTCTCTGAGATGCCTCCCCTACCTCATCTCCACCTCGATCTTAAAGATCTAACCGGAAATATTCCTTATTCGTAATGATTCTCCCCAAGCGCAAGTGGCCTCTCCCACCTTTGAACTCTAGCATTTAATCTATGTGGGGCTTTCTGGAAGTATGTTTTTTCTAACACTGCCGGAGTTAACGTTTTCTGAGAGAGCAGTTCCATGGTTAAATAAGTTAGGTGAATACCAAGTCAAACACAGTCACATAGGTTCTTTACTGCAAGATTTCTTAGGGGTTTAATAGCTTAATCTGATTCGAGAACTTTTAAAGAGCCATTTGGTATACAGCATTTCCCACTCCTATTTGACAGTGGAGTACATTTTTTTTCCTCCCTGCATTTCACAGGACTAAGTTACTAGCAACATGCTTTGAGAAATAGTGCATATGCTATTAAATTGGCATATGCTCTTTTGTGGCTTTTTTCTCTTGATTCGAACCATTACATAAATCTTATACCTTTACTTACATTTTCAAAGTTTTACTTCTTGTTTCCTAACGTATACTGTATGTGATTTTTTAAAGCCAGAAATCATCTTGGTCAGCACTGTGTAAAATTACTAATTACCTCTTGACTTAGCTTAATATCGTAAGTGATCATACCACACATGTATTAGTTCTGTTAATGATAATAGCAATATTAATCGGACATTCAGTAAGCGAAATCCTATACCTCTTACAATTGCACACTTCTTTCAAATTTAAACTCTAATTAGTGATAGAAGCACAAGACAACCCATTCAGTTTGGAATAGCATAGCAACACTAAACAAAGCCAATACATCTCTCTGGTGTTTCTTTGAAGGCAAAAGGAGTAAAATCGCTGGAAAATATAACCTTGGGAGACAAGTTGAAGACTAGAAAATGAGAGCAAAAAAGAGAACTTAAAGTAAAAAGTGTACTACAGAGAAGGAAAGACAAAGATGGATAATAAAGTACCCTCCGGAATATTTTAATTTTAATTAGATCACACTTTAAAACAAACAAAGAAAGCACTTCTATCAAACATTAGTTTGGTCATATGTTAACTGTAACTTATTTTTTCAAAATTATGCACTCAGTGACCAAATTCAAAAGCCTAGTTGATTCATTACTATTATACACACATGCACTGACTAACCGAAATTAGAATATTTAAGCCCGTTGTAAGAGTTAAACATGACAGATGATACCTAGGAAATGTCATATTAGGTCTGACCCAGAGACTATCCTATCCCATTCTATCCTTTATTGTCCCTGTCGAAGTCAGTCCTATCTCTGTCCCTATTCCCTTGTTTTATTCAAATATTTTTATGAACTTGACCTCCTCCCCACCCCAAGTAAGATATGAGTGAAGGAGACAGAGAAGAGACTGAGTTTTATGCCTCTTTGTATTTCTGTTCCCTGATATAATTCACTTAATATTTGTGAAATCCCTAACAGCGGCATTAAACGTGGTGTTGAAGAAGAGGGTAACTGTTTTCCTGATTTCCACCTTAAAAATCAGGAGTATCTCCCAGATCCAAGTTTCTCGTCATAACCCGTGATAAATAGCATCCATTACTTTTTCTATATTGTAAAATATTTTAATCAACTGATCAACAAGTGTGTATTAACAATCTGTTTACTGTATTTGGGGCCAGGTGCTTTGGGAAGGTAAAAAAGAAAGTAAAATACCTATTGCTTTGCCTTCAGGGTTGAGAAGAAAAGACAAACAGATAATTAGAAAACAAATGGCGAGTGAGTGCTAAGTTCTGTGCAACAGTTACTTTAGTTCAGAGAAAGAAAACTGAAAGCAGGCTGGGACAACCAAGGAAGTTTGCAAAGTAAAGCCTACTTTGAAGGCTGTTAAAGCCAGAGGTATGATTTACATTTATGTTCTGGTAGATGTCAGATTGCCCGTAAAGATTTGAGGAGAGTGTCCACAGGATGATTCCTATGGTAAGGTTAGACCCAGGTGGCCCTGTCTGGAAACAGAATCGAGTCGAGGAGAGACTGCAAAAGGAAGATCATGTCACAGAGTGTTGGCCTTAGCCTAAGTTGGAGGATGTGTCTCTCTAGGGCAGTGGCCACGGGACTAGACCAGGGGCAGCTTTTGAGAGGAAACAGAACTCAGTGACTGTCTGAAAACAGAAGATTAAAAGATGCGGATGAGATGGTCAAAAATGACCTCAGAGTTTTGAGCACAGGTTAAAAATAATAATAGCTAATGTTTTTTGAGCATTTGCTCTGAGCCAGACAGTGTTTTGTGTGCTCTGCGTGGATTTTCCTGAGTTTCCTGATGCATTTATTGATGTAAGCACTAGTATTTCCCCCATTTTGTAGACGAGGAAACAGATTCATAGAGGAAATGTAACTTGTCCAAAGTCACAGCTGAGCAGAAATTTTAATCCAGGCAGCCTTGATTCAAATCCCGTGCTCTTAACGTCTATGCTATTCTCCATCTCATGCCCTAAAGAAATGAGGGTGACATAGGTAAATTTGGGATGAGGAGCTAATTTGGGGAGAACAAGAAATAATGACTAATATTTGAGATAAAGTTTGAGTTTGAGACAGGAGTATTTCCAAGTAGACGTGTCCAGGTGAGATATGGAGATGAGAGACCTCACCTTGGACAGGCTGGACATCTAAATTTGGCATGTAAGCATCACAGAGAAATCAAAAGTTCTCAAGAGAAGAGAACATAGCAGCGATATCAAAGATTGCAATGGTTCAGTAGATATTACTGCTTGGAGGTAATGGATTTGATAAGCGTGCATATTGGTATTTCATGTTATACGACCCTGGGCCAGCGCTCTACAAACTTCCTTCATCACATACCTCTATTATAGCACAGTTTTTGAGCATGCGCCTTGAGTATATATAAATGATTTTCCATTGTTTTCACTTGATAATGTAGTTGATGAAGAGTTCACACTGGGAGAAGAGGCAGCTCTGTCATTTTCTGGTTCTCCTTGCACTCTCAGCATGAACTTCAATCTGCACTTCCTTTGCAGGGCACTTTTTAAAGCCATTTCTCCATTTGGTTGAGTTAAAACTATTCTGTATTATCCAGGCACATGTAAACTGCACTCTCTTACAGTACCTTGTACATGCCAGGACACCACTGTCTAGGCCTGCCTTATGGGGTTCTCATTCTCACAGCACTTACATGGGTGGCACCAGACATCTGATTTGGGAGCAAAGTTATGCACTGGTTTCATTCCATATATAAATATCATAATTTTTTATTTACAAATTGCCACTCTAGAATTTCCTTTCCATACCCAATAGTTTCTTTAGCTGTTCGCTACCTCCACCAGGGAGCTTCTCTGCACTTCAGAAACCACTGACTCTGTCTTAACTTTCTCAAGGGTCAGGAGGTGCTTCCTCAGTACTCATATTCCAGCATTTGCTGAGTGGACAAGTCTGAGATCACTAGATCTATACACTGTATGGTGTACACACTTCTGTCCAAAAGCCACTCAGCTTTCCCTTTCCGGATTAGAATCCTTGTAGATTTAGTCCCCTCATACAAGATCCTCACTCCTTTTTTCCATTTTAGTTTCCCATTTTCCATTTAATCACTTTAGCTTCAATCTTCTCCTGTTTTATCTTATGGTTCTTGGGATATGGTATCGAGAATTGCATTGTATTTCCAGAGGCAGCGACTATAGATACATACATGGACAGATCCCTGTTCCTTGCATGTTTCCAGAATTTCCTTTGATAACTCCCAGCAATCCATGTCTTTTCCAGCTCCTTTCACTGTGGAATGAGGACCTCCCTTTTATTTGTCATAAGTAAAAGCAGTATCAGAGTCAGAATAAATATTCAGTAAACATTTGTTTAGTGGAAAACAATTTGGAGATTAGAGTCAGATGGTGATGTCAAAAATATTTTTTAGGGGCTCGTCCCGTGGCCGAGTGGTTAAGTTCGCGCGCTCCGCTGCAGGCGGCCCAGTGTTTCGTCAGTTCGAATCCTGGGCGCGGACATGGCACTGCTCATCAGACCACGCTGAGGCAGCGTCCCACATGCCACAACTAGAAGGACCCACAACGAAGAATACACAACTATGTACCGGGGGGCTTTGGGGAGAAAAAGGAAAAAATAAAATCTTTAAAAAATATATATATATATTTTTTAATCCTTGTTAAGTGAGTAGAAAATGATATTAATTAATGTGTCTTATTTATTTTTATTTAGTTATTGCTTTTAACTTATTTTTAATTCCTATCATTTCTTGTCAATCACTTTATTGTTTTCTTTAGCTCTGAATTAAAAGTTTTCCTATGCTTGGGCAGATAATAATCCTTCAAACAGTTAGACAGGCTAGCCACACTACACTTGGAAATATATTTGCATTTGAGCCATAGAAAATAAACCTTAGCAGTGAAAAATGGCCAGTGTGAATATTAAAATATCAGACAACAGTTGGGAACTCTAACTAGATTATTTGAAATAAAACACAATACTGATACAGTTAAGTGCACTGTCCAGAAAGTTTGTGATATACTCATATTTCCAATATATATAAATAATAAAATAGATGTTAAAATAATTTGTAACTTCTTACCATAGTGCTGAGGTCATTTATTATAATTGTAAATGGAAAAAAATTAAAGAATTTATAAATAACTGTGGACCAACTCCCTTCCTAGGCTACAAGTAACAGAGCTTTTATTTTTTTGATTTATAAACAAAAAACATGGTTCTGGTTTTATTTTAAATTTGAAATCAATGTGGAAAGATGTCTTTCTATATATTTCTTATTAAAATAAATGAAGCCAAATGGATACTGCCAGAAGATGCTCAGAACTAGGTATATTTTAGAGTTATATCATCAGAGCTCTTTGGCTAATTGGAAGCTTGATTCATAAACATTCGGGTTGATATAGAAGCAAAATTAATTTTTTTGTCCTCTTCTATGCAGCATGTCTGTTTCACATGACAGATGTATTTAGAATCTTATCAGTATAATTTTTTAAAAACTGACTTGAGAAACAGTTTTACAAAAACACCCACTTCTATTTCTAAAACTAACTGATAATGATAAATATGTGTTTTCCCCTTCTTATACTGACAGTTCACTAGATTGCACGTATGTCCAGGGAAGTGCAAAAGAGCTGTAAGATTTGGAAAAGAGGGAAAAAACTAAGTGAAAAACAGGAGTAGAAGGGAACAACAGAATGGCTCCTGGTGTGAGGAGGGTTAAGAACGGCAGGCAGAGGTGAAGAGCACCATGAATCTGGTAAAATTTCTTGTTCTCTGTGTCTAAAGAAAAAATTCCAGTTGGGCCATTGTGAAATATAGTTCTGCTTTTGTCAACGACATCATGGGCTCCTCATTGAAAAGGACAATGTAAATAAACAGGCATGAAATGCAACAAAGAGCTATCAGCTTTGAAAAATCCCCACCCCTGTTCCACTGGAGAACTTGAATTTGGCAGTCCTGAATAGACGTCTTGTGGGAGCTGCAGCAAACAAGAGGCAGCAGATTGTCGTGTTGTTTGTTATTGCCGACACAATGGCCAAACTGGAAACTCCCCTGGCTTATTTTCTCTCATTGCCCAACTAGAAGCCCATCAGGGAGTGGACTTTCAGATGAGACTGCCTTTCTGAAAGTAAATATAAGGCTCGCCCACATCGTTGGAAAAGTCATCAAACTTCTGATGATCATTGTTTAGCAAGCCCAGTACTTTTCCATTCTTGTTAATGGGTCTGAAAAAAGTGCTAGTGACTGCAAAATGATGTATACGTTCTATGTGGATAAGATAGCTTTGCCAAATGTTAAATTATTGAGTTTAAAAGAGGCCAAGCAGGTGAATGCAGAGGTTTGAAGAATATCATTCTTAACGCAGTTTCAGAACTTGGAGTGGGTGTAAATAACAAGCATATTGGTTTAATGGGTGACAGTATTAGATCTAATCTCCAAATGAAGAGAGAAGCTTCTGACCTGTTCAAGCAGGAAATGCTCTTCCAGATTTTAATACCTTGCCTTAGTCACCATTTGGAGAGCTAGGTGCTGCCCAAACACATTTAAAACACTGGCTCTGTTAACATTTTTGCCAGACTTACTTCTCTTTGACTTACATCAAACAGCCCATGGCGTCTTTGTGAAATAAAAACATTAGCTGAGTTTGTGGAAGACTGTTTAACAACATTAAAGGAAGCAGATGGAATGCACCGGTTACAGCATAAAAACAAGGCAGGCAAAGTCCACCTTTACATATTTCCTGTGTTCGTGCCTCAGTTTGAAAGCCTGGTCGCTGAGAAAATTACAAGTCCTGTCCTACAAATGAGAATCTAGAGCTACCTGAGGATATTAACTAGCCTAAAATGTGTCCTACATCTTCTACTCATCCTTGAGTTGTTAGACCTACTCTCCAGATGGTGCTCTCTTCTAGCACAGTGTGATTGGCTGTTTGCCACATCACTTCTCAAGAAGTGCTATCTTAGCCTCAAGAGGATCAAGAAAGGGACTTTGTATGGTGCATTCAGTGATTTACTGGTGAATGCAGAAAGAAATTCAAAGGTAGCATCTTTTAGAAGGATCAGACTAAACGGGGGATAGCATTGTGATTAAAATTTTTAGGGAACGAATCTTCATTTATACTAATGCAACTTAAGACTGTGCATATCACATTTTGGAGGTGTCCATAAAGAATACGCATCCTGGTGCTTCCAATTATTGGACACAAATATATGACCAACAAATAAGCAAGCCTTAAAAGAATATGGAGTCAAAGAACTTGAAATGTTTATTAATCCCTTTGAAGGGCTGCTACAGTTACATCATGTGGTTGCTTCCCAGTTGGCTAGAGAACAGGATCGCTCAAAGGTTTCAGATTGAAAAGCCTCACACAGCTCTCTAGGCAAGGAGTTTGGCAGTGATGCTGAAAAACTACAAAGACAAATTCCCAAATATTTATCATATGATTTGTATTCTGCAGTCATTTCCAGTATCAGTGGCAACGGTGGAAAGGAAAGGATGAAGTCAGGTTACAGGAATAGAATGCTTGAGACAGGGCTTGAATATCTAATGCACATTTTTATGAAAGGCCCAATGCCAGGAGTCTATAACTACGGACCTGCCGTCAACCTTTTCTGATTAAAGCTCACCAGAACAAACAAATTACCTTCTGGCAAAAGACCATCTGAAAAACGTCAGTTTTGAAGGAGAACCATATTCCTTCTGATAAAAACGAAACAGAATTTTCTGCTCAAACCCCCTCTGTAAATCACTGTTATCTCTCGCTATATATCTCAGCTAGGGAGAAGTGAGCAGTCCGTAGTAGAGTGTAATAATACAGCTACTAGGGCGAAATAAAATCAAGTGAGTACGTTTCCTACCGTGAAGGGGCTGTGTGTCCATTTAGTTTGCAATGTTTGTAGAAACAGCAGCACTCTCTGGAAAAGAAATTCAAGGGATTCAGCCAAGGGGAAAAAAAGCCTTCCTTGATTTTCACTTAACCACATTTCTCAATTTTAAAGAAAAAAATACAGTGTTTGGTTTGTATTAATAAATAGGATTCTTCTGTCATACTTCTTTTCTGTTTTTTTTTCTATTCTTGGTTTATCCTAAAATATAGTTTAAAGCTAGAAATTGAAGTATCTCCATACTAATGTTAAATGAGGCATGTCATTAGACCTATAAGAGTTAAAATGATCATCTTTTATTTTATTATTTAAAACTTGCCCAAAACATGGCTTAATATTTGGGTGGAGGTCATCATTTTACCTTTATTCTCCATGGCCACATAACACTCCAAACACTGCTTGGGCTCTGTGCAAGGGCACAGAGTAAAATAAAAAATCACACCTACTCTTACTGCTATGGCAAACTACTTACATTTTTCCCAATATTTACCAGGGTTCTTGGTACATAGCATGGAAAGTATTTTATGTTGAATACATAAAATTGCTCATTAATAAAAAGCCTGGAATTCACAGGGTAGGATTTGCAGCAGTAAAAGTATAACTCTGTAAGGCAATTTTTAGGTAAGCATTGTACAAACTGCCTAATTATTATTTGCTCATCTCCATTGTGTTTTGTGATGAATATTTTAAAATAATATTTTTCAGATATTCATTATTGCATAATTAAAAGCCAAAAATGAAAGACAGAAGATTCTTAATTCTGTATTTATTTCCCATTGGCAACATTTCACAGTCCTTTCCTATAGAGGTATTTCTGAATTTAGATCTGTGTGGAGGGGACTACTGATATTAATGTAGGCAAAAAAGTTCGTAATTTATATGCAAAAATTATAAGTGTTTGCTATGGGAGACGTAAGCACATTGGTTTTAACAAGCCACACTTCTCTACTTAGCATCTCAGACATTAGGAAATTGGCTGCTCTCAAGTGTATTTAAAAAGGGTTTGTATTGTGGGGTTTTCTAGCATTCTCTTGGCCAAGTAACTGTTTAATAAATCTTTTCAAGTTTCAAAATTGGCAAAAGTAGAATTTTCCTGAGTTTATTATAACAATAAACATAGCAAATGTGGGGCCCGGCCCGGTGGCGCAACAGTTAAGTTCGCACGTTCCGCTTCTCGTCGGCCCGAGGTTCGCCAGTTCAGATTCTGGGTGTGGACATGGCATTGCTTGGCAAACACCATGCTGTGGTAGGCGTCCCACGTATAAAGTAATGGAAGATGGGCATGGATGTTAGCTCAGGGCCAGTCTTCCTCAGCAAAAAAAGAGGAGGATTGGCAGTAGTTAGCTCAGGGCTAATCTTCCTCAAAAAAAAAAAAATATATATATATATTATATATATATAAATGTGTCTTTTTACAAAATAAATCCTCATCTAGAATTGTTTTCTATTTTAATACTAAAAGTCAAATAAGTGGTAGGGGAAAGCAAGAGAAAGAACTATAATAAGGAATCATGGGAATACTTTTTCAAAGAGAATTCTTTGAATTCTCACTCAAGAGAAGTGAGTCCATTAAAATAATGAAGCTAAGATTAATATTTTATAATAAATGGGATGAAACGTATCTATTTTCTTTTGCAGAAGCTTTTCAGGTTATATCAATTTGGAAGTCAGTATTTCACTTGATCGCTAAAAAAATGTTTTGACTTACTCTTCAACTCATGTTACAAACCCAACAGCAACCACAGCTTCCATGCGCATCATATCTTTCATATGGCTTTATCATTCCATGATACTATACACCTGTATAGTTCCAGCAGAAAGCATTTCCGAAGCCAGAAACGATTCTCTTCTCTTTCACACTCAAGACTGGAGTAAATTCCATGACTCTGATAAATCAGATTTTCCAGGGAATACACATGGAGGGCAATAGGAACTGGACGGTGGTGGTGGGAGATGGAGGTTTGAGATTGGGAAGAGTGTTCTGGGTAGAAGGAACAACATTTGTGAAGGTGAAAGGTAGAAGGCAAGGATTAGACCATGAGGGATCTTGTAAATCACACATTAGGGTATGAACTTTTTTTTGAGGGCAGTGGTGAGCATTGAAGGGTTTCAGCTGGGGCAGGAGGGATGCAGGATGGTATGGGGATAATCAGGTTTGCACGTTAAAGAGACTATTCTGGCTACTATTTAAAAATGTACTGAAGGGGGAAGTCTGTAGGCCAGGTTAGAAATCCAGGCAGGAAGAGCTGGCAGAGAGATGAACGCATTTTAAAGATAATTAAGAGACAGAGCAAGAACGATTTAGGTTCCGATTAATTGTAAAGGTGAGAGAGAAAAGAGTTAAGAATGTCATCCAGCTTCCTGGGTGTGCATGATGACAGCATTTATTAGGGAACACAGAAGGAAGATCAACTTTTAGAGGAAATGTGATGAATTCAGTTTGGAATATAGTGAGTGTGTGGACCCTGTGGGATATAAAAGCCGACATTTCCAGATGGATTATGAAATAGTCATGGAATAAGGATGTGGATTTATAGAATTTATGGGAGAACTGATTATAAGTAGTAACTGAAGCATTTACAAAGAAAGATAGTACTTAGGGAGGGAGGGCAGGATGAAAACATAAGGGGATCAGGGCTGGAAACTGAGGAACACCAACGTTTAAGGAATAGCCTGAATGGATACCGAGAAGCAGAAAAAACAGGAGGGTGCGTTACGGAAGGAAAGTAGTTTTCAAAAATGTGCAAGTGTTTAACTGTGCTAAAAGCTGACGAGATCAAGGTTAAGATGAAAACTAGCCATGAGATTAAACCACATGGACGTAATTTGTGCCTTTGGGCAAGAGCTACTTGGCAAAATGGTAGGTACACGTATGTGAGTGGAGTGGGCTGGGTGAAGAGGCAGGGAGAGTGTGAGACGTGAGTATAGACTCTTTCAGAAAGCTGATGATGAATGGGGAGAAGCAACTGGAAAGATCCAAGAGTTTAGGAGAGTCATTTATTTAGTTGGGAAAGGTTTCAGCATGTTTAAATGCTGATTTGAAGTGTCTGATAGAAAAGAATGTCCACATTATAAAAAAAAATAGCTAATAAGAACGCTAACACTCACTGAATGTTTAATATACACCAGGCACTCTTCCAAGTTCTTCATGTATATTAACTCCGCTGATGCTCACAATAACCCTGTGAGATAGGTACTGTGTTTATTCCATTTTATAGATAAAGAAATAGAAACCTGGAGACTTAGAAGGACTAACTGATGAGATAACTTCCCTTAAGAGGTGGGAAAGGATGGAATCCAAAGCCCAGGTAAAGAAATTACCCCTGTACAGAAAAGGTACAACTTCCATTCTAAAGGACCGGAAATGGAAAGGGTGGGGTGGAAGCAGGGGAATCTGTAGGTTTGAAGGCAGGAGATTGAAAGAGTTCTCTTAATAGCTTCTATTTTGTCTGTCAGTCAGGATAAGGGCATCTGCATAGTGCGAGGGTTGAGGTGTTAGGCTGGGAGGTTTGAGGTGTGGCGGATTCAAATAGACCCCGTGGAGAATAGGAGAGAATGCTGACGAAGGGGCATAAAATGATTGCCAGGCAGCACTGAGGCCCCACTGCAGTTAGAGAGCCGGTGCTAGCAGTGTCACTCATCTGCACGGTTGTGGGGTTTCTCCCATGCTCAACTTCAGGTCAGAGGAGAGGTAGTGCTGTTAGGACTATCCAAGAAAGATCCAGAAGTCTTGGTGTTGAGTCCACAATGGAGACTTAGAAGACCTTGGAGGCAAACCAAACAGGCAAGGGGTATGGGGAAGAGGAGGAGGTGTAGATCCGTTTCAAAGGGACTTGTTTGCACCTTCTTCAGACATAGCGTATAATTACGCTTAATTAATCAGGTAGACAGGGAATGGATCGTGTCCAGAGATAAAAAATAGATCTTGGTGAAGGGGTATATGGGAGCTCTCTGTACTTTCTGCTTAATTTTTTGTAAACTCAGAACTGCTCAAAAAATATAAAGTCTATTAATTTAAAAAAAGTAGACCTGGGAATATATAAAGTAGTGATTATCTGAATATGTCTTACAAATATGTGTTACGTTGCTTGTCTATAGTGGCTCAGCAGATAAAGAGAAGAAAAGTGTTTGGAACTATCAGAGTTTGGTCTATCAGACCACAAAGTACATGCTCATTGTCCCATACCCATTATTGATTCTATTCATTGGTATGCATAGGCTTAACCTTTGAAAGCTTTCTGAAAGTGCTGAAAATTTGAATAAAGGCACTAGGATTTGTTTTTGAAGACTTGAGAGTTTATCCGTCAGAAGAAAAATTCACTAATGAACCAGTAGGTGGCAGTATAACATGGTGTTCTTGAAATTTTTAATAATATTGCTAATTAACAAAATATTGATTGAAGCACCAGGTACAGTGCTTGTTGCTGTGCTAGGTAATCAAAACTCTGAGACAAAATCTCTCTCTTCCAGAAGCATACAGTCAGACAGTAAAAATTCAAGGGGAAACCCAGAGCTGCTCTCTCTGCATGAATCCACTGGGGCCCAGTATGTGGGGCAGCAGAAGTCTCTCAAAGTGGGAGGAAGAGAGGTAGGGAGCGGCTGGGAGGAGGAGTGGAGAGGAGAGAGGAGCAGTAAAGAGAAAGAAACTCTGCAGGAGCTAAAATTATAATAGAACCTACTCATCCTTCAAAATTCATCTCAAAACTCACCCCTGGGAGTCTCAGACCCCAGTCTGATTCAGATGCCGGCACGCCCTCAGGGCATTCATCTGTCATGGTGCTCACACAATGAATAGTGTGACAGCTGATGGTCATGCCCACATCTCTATTAATTAGACTGAGAGATACTTGAGGACAGGAAACACTGTTGATCTTTGAATACTCTGGAACCAGTATCAGCCAGTATCTGAGCCAGTGACTGACTCAGAATAGGAATGAAATGAACACTGATGGATGAATGAATGGATGAATGAATGATAGGTATCTGGGCATTTATCATGCCTTCTCCTCTAACCTTTTTGATCTACCTTTAGGAAGAAAAGTCCTGTCAACATCTTTTCTAATGAGAAATTCAGTTTCTTTATTTGTATCTCAGAAGTCATTTGGGGAAGACAATATTTCTCCTTAATAAAAGTTAAAATAAAAATCTTTACAATGAGGAGAATGGGAAACAAGCAAGCAGGAGGCTGCAGTGGTAGTTTTAATAGTTTGATCCTGGGGGAGAGACGATATCTATTAAGCTATAACCATGTGCCAGACATAAATAGTAGGCTTTGCATGGATTCTTGTCTAATCTTTGCAACAGTGTTATGAGCTAATTACTGTTATTAAGCCTATTTTATAGGTGAGAAAATGAGGATCAGAGAAGTCAATTTGCCCAAAGACATTAACTGGTGCAACCTGATCTTTCTCCTTTCCTTCCTTACTTCTTTTTTGAGCGTGCACTTATCACATGCTGAATCCTGGAGGGGTTGAACAACTTGTCTAAGGTCACAGAGTCAGAAAGAGGCAAAGAAGGACTCAAAACCAGACCTATGGGACTTGAGAATCTGTGTCCTTCATTAAACTACATTTTTTCGTCACAGATCTCTTTGCAGACTTCAGGGAACTCATTTCACTTTCTGCTCTCCTTTGAATTAGCCTCACACTATGGCAGCCTGTAGCTGGGCTTCTGAATAGAAGGAGACACAGGTGTTTTTCTACCAGCCTTCTCCGGTCTTGAATTTGCTAATTCTCCACCACCAGCAGCTCTTCTTGAAACTTTTGCCTGGTCCAGTTGCCACCAGGGCCAGGGACCTGGGAAGCCACCCTTAGACTTCTGAGCTTCCGGCAGCAGCCCCAGCTGTTTGTCAACAATGGTTAGGAGGACTGAGAGCTCCCATCTCAGATCAGTGCTCGATCAGAGGACAGAGGTGAGTGACTTCATGGGAAAAAAAAAGGGGTGTGCTAGCCTATCACGGCCATCTGGAAACAGCCAGATGTGATGGCGTCAATGGCCCAAAATGCCATAAGTCACTTAGAATCCTATTCTCATTTTAACAGTGCTGTTTTTGATGCACAGTAGATAAGCCTGAAACCGAATATACAAAAATGCTAACAGAAGGAATATGGATAATTGGTGTTAGGTCAATAAGATGATGAGGAATATTTTTCTTTTATTTTCCAAAATTTTGATGATGTGGTTTTAGTACCTTTAAAAAGAAAATGTTAAAGTTATGTTTTTTTAAAAAGTACTTTTTTTCTCTCTTTGATTACACAGCATTCTAGAAATAGCTAGAGAGGACACATGGGCAGATGAAATAATGTAGGCCAGATTCTCAAATTCTGGATTTATCTTCCTACAGAATTTTCTGCAGCGGATTGGAGAGGAGCTACAATTACATAGCTAGGGCTATATTTACTCACTGGGTCACGAGATTTCAGGTGACAAGGGAAAATGGTTCACAGGAATGGCCTGGGAGGTGGAAATAAGGCAGCAATCAAAACTGTCCTCAGCTCTACAGCTTACAACTGCAGAGATACACACACACAGCTGTCCTCAGCTACACAACTTACAATTGCAGACACACACAGAGCTGTCCTCAGCTCTACAACTTAGAACTGCAGAGATACACACACACACAGCTGTCCTCAGCTCCACAACTTACAAGTGCAGACACACACACACACAGAGCTGTTCTCAGCTTTACAGCTTACAACTGCAGAGGTACACACACAGACTCACACACACAGAGCTGTCCTCAGCTCTACAAGTTACAACTACAGAGGGACACACACATACAACTGTAATTTACAACTGCAGAGGTACACACACACACCCAAACACACACACCTGTCCTCAGCTCTACAACTTACAACTGCAGAGATACACACTCATGCACAGCTGTCCTCAGCTCTACAACTTAGAACTGCAGAGGTAGACAAACACACACACACACATACACACCCACCCCAGCGGTCCAGTTGGTTGATGCTTCCAGGTTTCCCCCGCCCCTGTAGCTGCCATCACAGTAGTTGGTCTCTCGGGGCACTCTGCTCTATTTTGCAATACTGCTCTTGTCCTTTGAGTAGACAATCTCAAAATCCTCCTATTTTCCTCCCATCTTTTAGCAGAAATAAAGGCAGAATTCTAAAATAAATCTTTACCGGAAAGTTGAAGGGAAAACAAGTAAAAAGTCCTGGAAAGAAATGATATAATGGAGAACAGATTCTTTTATCTTAATGTAACTCAAATCTAGCCACAGATCTGCTTTCTGGGAACCCAGATTATAAATTTCTTTATAAATGTCTAAGCCTAGGCTGCTGTGGATGCTGAAGGAGTCCCTTGGAGCCTCTAAGCTGGGGTACCTGCTCTGCCCCTGCCACGTCTGAGAAGAGTTTTGGCCTCCGCTCCTGTCTCCTCTCTAGGTAGCCACCCCGCTGGGTTCAGGCAGCTTTCAACTGCCCTGTCCTTCTTATCCTTTCTGGTCTCTTGGTCTCCTGGGAAGGGAAGGTGCTTTTCTCTCAGGCCCGGTATTCAACCTCTGGATTTAGGTCTTCCTTGTCTTCTTTGTAGATCCCTTGCTTTGCCCTTTCTGTAAGTCTGTAAGACCCACACATCTCCCTGTCTTGTCTAGTCATTAGATAAATGTCAAGACTCAGTTTCTCCTGCCTGGGATGGCAATCTTTACACTCATACTCTCGGGAGCATCCTAATTTCAATCATTCTACTCTATTGCTGCAATAAGTGTACACCTACTTGTCCAACCATGCGTCCCCAGTTTGTTTAATACAGTCACCCTACCTACGTCTTTGGCTAGTGTCTTCCCCTATTCTCACAAATGGACAAAAGGCCATAAACAGCAGATGGCCTTTTTGGAGGATTCCCTCGTGTCTGCTCCCCCATCAGGGAGGCAGAAGCCTGTATCCTCACCATCCTCCAGAGCTGACAACCCCCAACCTCTGCCTCCTCGTCTGGATGTTCTCTTAATTCCTGTTCTTCATCTGAGAGATGCCTCTGACTGAAAATTCATTTGCAGAGCAGAGATAATTGACACACTCTGAACCCAATGAATGTTCTAGCCGGTCTTGCCATAGGTTATCCTCTCCCCTCTCTGACCCAGGTCCTCTCTGGGCCCCTC
Source organism: Equus caballus (assembly GCF_041296265.1). Classification (NCBI taxonomy): domain Eukaryota; kingdom Metazoa; phylum Chordata; class Mammalia; order Perissodactyla; family Equidae; genus Equus; species Equus caballus. The sequence goes on along the minus strand of NC_091692.1, from coordinate 69,237,923 downwards.
CTCAGGGAGTAATCTTGCAGAATTCTACTCATTACAGTTTTACAACCTGAAAATCTCTTAACCATATCATAACCCACATACAATAAGAGGAGGGTTGATTACTCACACTTTTACAGGAAAATGGACAGCTGTCTCCCTAGGAAGAAAAATATGGGTCTCCACCCTACCATAAAAAAATCCCAAGATGCCCCAGAATGCAGTTTCTTTTCTTCATGACGTGTTGGAAAGCACGTCAGCTGCTCCTTGTTGCTGTGCAGATCGCCCAACGCTGGGTCACTGAGACAGACGGCAGCACTGGCTCGCACAGCTCATAGGATTAGGAGCTGGTGCTCTGTCAGCCTTGAGAGAGTCCGAGAAAGCCCCAGCATACGCAGGTGAGCCATGAGGAAGAGCGGATGTGGGGGACCGCGATGGGTCTCTGTTGTGTGATGATGTTTTCTCTTTGCGTGCATTTGTATTGTCTTTTCTGTGAAGTTCACAGTCTGGGGAGTTTCTATCAATAAAAACCTGTCCTTCATCACTTCTCTGGTGTCAGGGATTGGCCACATACAACTCACAGGATTTTTGTGAGGCTCAAATAAGATTATATATGTGAAAGAGCTCTGAAAATATAAAGTTGTGTGCAAATGAGAGGTATGAAGCATTTAATTACAAATTTTACATAAACAAAGAATCAAATAATTTACCCCAGATATGAGGGCATAATTACATAAACACATTCCTCGTCCCCCAATTTACAATACTCTCTCTCCCCTGTTCCTTCCCAGGTCAAGGGAGTGCTATTATTTATAATCTTGAAGGGTTCCGGCCTTCTAAAGCAGTTGATGTTTTCTAAAATCCAGCATTACATTCATTTCTAAAGGAAAAGCCACAAAACCATAAAACCAGAGAATAAAATAAGTATTTAAGTAGAAACTGAAAATGATGCATGAGAATATTTTAAAACAGATGAAAGATGAATATAATATGCTGTATTAGATTATATCTCTTTGATGGTATAATCCCAATGTTATAAGACATTTCCCTTAATGACATGAGAAACACTTGAATGAAATTAAAGCCAACATAGATATTATCATTTGTAAAACTGGCCTTTTAGAACAGTAGGAAAACAAGCTTGGGTTCCAAAAGTAGAGAGCTAAGAGGCGTTTGAACACTAGATTGTCAGCCTTTCCCTAGGCAGGGTTGCTATGGTAACGGTGGGCTACCACACAGCCTCTCACTGCCTGCACTTCTGCAGTAAAAGCTTTCACTGAGCACGTGTTGGATTTTTTAGGCACACACCCCATCAGCAAGTACAAAGACATACCGGAGGCAGCTTTATCTGGGTCGTTTTCAAAACAGAAGTTATTTCTGTGTTTTTTATCCTGTACTGATGGGCCCCTCATGGGGTTATAGAATTCACTTATTCATGCATTCGTTCATTTGGCTGTTCTGTATTGATCGCCTACTGTGTGACAGGCCGTGTGCTAGGCACTGCCAGTGAAGACAGACAAGGCATTCTGACCCAAGATCATAACAGCTTTCCTGGGGTAAATTAAATACAGGTGTCCTGGAAGTACCTAAGGACTGACCTTCTTCAGGGGCCACGGGAGGTTTCCTGGAAGAAGCTGTCTCTAAAATGGAACCTAATGTATCTTTAGGATTTGAGGAGGATGTGTGGGTGGTGTATAAGAAATGCTCTAGACAAAGGGACCAGCATCTGCAACAGTCTAGAGGAAAAAAGAGAACCTCAGGCCCCAGAGAACTGAAAGTTCTACAGTCTGAGGGGTTTCTGTTTGTATGTGGAAGGAGGGGGGGCAGGGGCAGGCGGGGGGGCGGGGAGGTGAGGGGGTCTATAGAAGAGGAGTGGCAAGAAACGGAGACCAGAGAGGCAAAACAAGGCCAGATCGTAAAAGGCCTTCGTGCCACATTAAGGACTTTGAACATTACTTGGAGGACAACCGGGAAGTCATTAATGGGTTTTAATGAAGCAGCTTGAGTTGACCTTTCCGAAAGGGCTTGTGGAAAAATTGAAAAGCTGGTGAGAAAGGAGTAAGAGGCAAGACTGGAAGCAAGACAACTTCAGTTAGACCACTATTGCAGTAATCCAGGATGTTTGTGGTTTAGCCTCTAAATGGAGATAATGGAGTCAAACAGAGGACAGAAGTCATCAGATTCAAGAGATTAAAACTAGAGTGGCGTGGAGCGCACTTAGTGGTTTCTGCTACGTGGGGGCCACAGGAGGGAGACGAAGTCGACAATGACTCTGAGGCTCCTGCTTGGACAGCTCAGTGGAGGGTGCTTCTGCTATCAAGCCACCAGGCTCAATTCTCAGTTCTTAGTAGGGAACTCAGAAGCGCCTTTTGACCTTAACAGTTGATTGCTATGCCACAGTATATGTCCTCAGCTCATAATTTTGGAAATCATAGATTGTAGGAATCATCCTAGACAGTTACTTTCCTGAAGTCCATATCTGAGACAGCTGTGGGTATAGAAAGAATGAATTAATCACCTTTTCCCCTCAAATAAAGAATCCTAAGATTACCAACCTCACTGCTTAAGAGAGCTAAGTAGACTGAAAAGGCATGAAGCTGTATGGAGTCAAATTTCTTTTAGGGTATAGGAAGAAGGCAAATTGATTTCACTTCTCCTCTGACTTCAAGCTGTCTCTAGACTCACACCATACATTCCTAGACTTGAGAATTGAGGACTCAGGAAAAAGCTGTTTGGAGGGCAGACAAATGGGGATGGTGGAGGTTCAAGTACTATTGTCGAGGATCATCGTCGTCCCGTGTGGGACACTGGGGTGTAAGGATCAGACTCTTCCCCACCTGCCTTGCTTCTTAGAATGTTCTCCGCGTCAGAATAAAGGGCATCTAAGTTATTATACATGTTGAATTCCATCACCGGGTAAGATTTAAATATAGTAAGTGTAATAAATCGAGGCCTGTGACCCAGCCCATGATCCCGATTCAGAGTCCTCAGTTGGCAGGTTTTTGAGCTTTTTTCAACAAATTTGTCTGCCTCACAAATTTTTCTGCCTGTCAGGTAAGAGGCCTCAGCAAATATTGAATGAACGACCTGGACGTGACTTAATTGTCCTTTGGAAAGTTCTGTTCAGTCAGCTAGATACAGCTGTTTTGTTTTCCTCATCTCATCCTCCCAGCTACCCCCGAGGTAGCGTATTATTATTATCATCCCTCAATTTAACGAGGATAATTTGAAGTTCAAAGAGGTCAAGAACTTTGGGCATAAAGGCACTCCGCTTGAAGGGACTGGACTGCTGCCTTGAACCCGGTTTTCTGAGTTCAAGTGCGGCGTCCTTCCCATCGCTGGGTGCCTGCGGCTGACCCCCGGGCTGGGGCTGAGCTGGAGAAAAGGCTGTTCTCGCCCTAAGCTGCCTGGCTTCCCCACGCTCGCGGGAGCCAGCCTCGGGGGTCTTTTCCTGCGACAGGCCCTTCCCATGAGAATCCCCCAAGGAGAGTCGCAGCCTCTGAGCTCCCGGACCGAGATGCTGTGTCAGTGCTGCAGCATCGGCTTGGCCGGGGTCCGGGTGGAGGGGGACCCGCCCGTCTCTCTCAGGAGAGGTAATTGCTGGGAGCGGTGTGTTGACTTAAAACCGAGAGGGCAGGGAGGGGCCGCGAAGGAAAAACTTTCCCTTTCTCCATTTTGGCTCTCCATGATGTCGCAGCTCTTCTCAGCTTTTCCATCCAACGTGCACCCCCTGCAAACCGGATACCAGGTGCCAAACAGAGGGCGTCGGGCCCCTCCGGGCTGGAGATGCTCCGAGCCTGCGCCTGCCCCCTCCGGGTCGGACTCGGGAGAGACCGAGGGGTGCGCGGCCCGGGGTGGGGAGTGCCAGAGGCGACACGGGGTGGGCGGGGCATGCTGAGGAGCCGCCCGGGGCCGGCAGGTGAGGGAGGTCGGGGAGGGGCGGCGCCCCGGGAGCGGCCGCGGGCGGCAGCGGCGGCACCACGTGTCCGGCCTGGGCGGGGCGGCCGGGCGCGCCCTCGGAGCTGAGCGCGAACGGCGGCAGCGGCGGGGGCGCGTCAGCCCGCAGCAGCGGCCGCCCGCAGCCGGCGCGGGCTCAGTGCGGTGTCCTGGCTCTGGTGTACGCAGGTGCCTCCTCCTGGACGGCGGCAGCGGCGGCGCGAGGACCCGGCCGGCAGCAGCGCGATGGGGCCCCTCCGGGAGACCAAGGTAAGGAGGGCACGTCGTGCGGGCGCGGGCGGCAGTGTCCGTCGGCCCCGGAGGGAGAGGGAAGGTGGGCACTGCGGGGCAAGAAGCGGGTCAAGTGAGGGCTGGAGGGGTGGCGTTTAGAGTCAGAGTAAACGGGGACAAGAGGGTGATGGGGATGGTGGGAAGGCAGAGGGGGCATTTGCTCAGGTGATGAGACCGGGGAGATGGGGAGGTGGTACTGGAGGAAAAGATTCGGGGGATTGACTCGAGGATTAAAAAGATTGATTTGAAGGGTTAATCCCATCTCCTGAAATTGGGGATTTGGGATCTAGCTCTCAATTGATGTCCTGTGCGTGTGATGCGAATAAAATGGATTTAATGTATTGGTGACTGAGAAATAAGGACTCCAGCATGTCAGCGACTCAGCATTGGTTCAGGGTCTGCAGTGTGCCGAGTGGCTGGCTGACGTGTGATACCTGCTGGGTGACTGATGTGCAGAAGTAATCCAGAGGCTGGGCGCGGCTTTCGCCCCTGGATGGGGTGGATGCCTGAGCGACCTCAGCCATTCCCCGCGGCTGGGGCTTGCCATTCAATTCCTGCGCTGTGCGGATCTCCCAGAGGTGTTTACTTTGGCACCGACCCTTCCTGGTAAGGAGCGTGGAAATAAGCAGGAGGTCGTGTTTCGAAATAGTGTTTGTTACCTAATCCGAAACCTTTTTCGATTGCCGAGGTTCGAGGAAGCAGTGGGCTTTTTGCAAAGAGCTCCTCCTAGGAATCCATTTTAATAAGACAGGGTGGTGGTGACCCTGAAAAGCGCTGGACTTCAGGCTTCTAGATGATGTGCAATCTTGGCTAAGCATCTTTACCTCTTTTAGCCTCAGTTTCCTCATCTGCAAATAGGGATACAAATCAGTGTCTCTGTATGGCCTGGGTTGTAAAGGTTAAATGAGATATTGGTTGGGAAAGCACTTTAAAAATTGAAAAACATTGCCAAAATATTACTTTCTATGCATTTTTTTTTTTAACCAAGGCATGGCCGTCTGTCTTTAATGCTGTATTAAGGAGAGAGAGAAAAATCTCTTGTTACGGGTGTCCTGTAAGGAAAACAAAAGCTGAGCATGATGTAGAAGGTGGAGCCATCTTACCGGGTGTTGGATTTGTGTTTGCTTTTCTGTTGGCAACAAGCCTTGTGTACCAGGATATTAATGAATAATTAAGATCCTGGCCGGAAGAGGAGGGATTTGAAAGATAAGGCGCATGATCTAACAGGAAAGAATTGTTCCAGGTGGTCTACTTTGTGAGGGGACAGGAAAACAGAAGTCACATTGTCACAGCTAATTCAGGGAAAGTGAAATGGAAGTCTAAAGGAAATCGAATAATAAGCTGTGAGCCTTTGAGAGCGCCTTGAGTGTGATAGAAAAAGCCAGAGTGGGAAGGTAAGTTAGGAATGGCCTGGAGAGTGGAATGGCCTTCCTGCTAGTGGGTGGAAGTGTGTGTGTGTCCGTGAGTGTGCACATCCACGCCCCAGTGTGTGCTTTTCAGTAGATTGGAAGGGTTAGCTCAGTAGAAGAGTTTCGGAGTTCATTTCAACAACTGAGATAAGGATGACTCTGTGAAGATTCCGTATTCAGAAATGTGATTTCTTAGAAACTGCGAGCACAGAAGGAGCAGCCAGGAGTTAAGAGGGGGAAACAAGTTTCCTTCTGTTTTCTTTTTGATATCCAATTTTGAGAAGGAGCAAAGAGTGCAGCATCATGAGAAGGAGATTTCCCGAAGCCGAATTCCCCGTTTGATTCTTCGGCCCCATCTGCCCCAGCAACAGCACAAAGTGTCCCCAGCCTCTGAGTCTCCCTTCTCGGAGGAGGAGAGCCGAGAATTCAACCCCAGCAGCTCTGGGCGCTCAGCGAGGACCATTAGCAGCAACAGCTTCTGCTCAGGTACGGTGTTCACAGGAAGCCACATGCGGGCATGAAGCGTGTGCCCTGTGGGTGCGTTGTGAATGGACCGGGAGTGGGCCCCTTCGAGCCTAGAACTAGACTTCTGTTATTAGGATGAATTGTATAAGGTTGCACCTTTTTGGCTGTGTTGACCTGCAGATACAGTAGTTTCATTTGGTTCAACCCAATGGAATTTCATGCCTGTTTTTATATATTATTCTAGTTTATAATTCAGAATGTAAAATAGAATTTCTTGTTTCTATGACTATTTAAAAAAATAGATTCCTTCTTAAATCTGGAAAATGTATTAGCTTGCATTTTATACTAGCAACCTTTATAAGCCTTTGTACTTTTATTTTTGGAATCTCCAGAGATAAGGCAACTCCTAGTGAATGAGGTCAAGATCAAGGAGGCTTGTATCCCAGGCTTGGCTTGACCGTGTAGTTTAGAGGGGAAGAGCACAGGCTTTGTAATCTTCCAGGCCTGAGCGGGAATCCCTGACCTTTCCGCCCTTGCAGCCCAAGCTCTGTGACCTTGGGCAAGTTGCTTAACCTCTTTAAGCCTCAGTTGTTACTTCCATGAAATGGGATGATAATACGTACCTTGTATAGTTGCTGTGAGATTGAATGACGCCACTTACCTAAATGTCCTAGCTCAGGGCCTGGCGTATAGACGTGCTTCATAAATGATGGGTCTTAATATAAAGGGCTGTGGATGTCAGTTTTGGAACATGATTAAGGAAAGTTTCCTTGTGTTGTGAGCATATTTCGTAAAGGCACAAATCTCTTTGTAGCTCCCGAAGGTGCCACCAGTATCACTTAACAGGACCTGATTAATCAACCCACTGAAGCACATAACTTAGAAGAACTTGTATTCTGTCAGAAGTATTAGGAATTTGGGTAAAATTTAAAGGAGTGACTGTCTTATGATTAATGAAGAATGTTTCATAATGGACAATTTTTAGAACTTATTTAGGGAAAATGTAATTTGGAGATTAGCACATGTCTGAGAAGGGACATGTGAATCCAGATGCTATGATTAATGCCCTCATTTAGCAGGATGCAATATTCCATTATACTTATCATTGGTAACTACATTTTTCAGAGATTTTTTTTTGGAAAGTGTAGCTTTAGATTCATTATATACTTTCACAAAATAATTGTATCCATGAGTTATGTATTAGAAATACTGTGCTGCCTATTTTTTAATTTTGTCTCTGTAATGATTCTCTGCCTCAGATTCTCCGCTTGGTTCTGAAAAATAATTGTATGAAAATATTAGAGTTTAGAACTTCTTTATTATTGTTTGAATTGTATGAGTCTAGCTTAAAATGGAAACCCACTGAGGGTTTGCATCATACTCTCCCAGGAAGAAAACAAAAGGAAAACTGACAAGCTGGAGCGGTTAAGGTCTCTAGAACCCAGAGTCGTATTTGCAGAATGTAACACTGTTTACTTGAACTCCATTTTGGAGCTCCGGAATCTCTCTGGTTGAATGTGGATGAACCCAGGGGATATCATTTCAAACTGACACGGCTTTGTTTACATAACTCAATTCCACATTCATTCCTGATATTCTCTCCACATAATTATTTTCTCTGTGACTTACTTCCGGGTGAGTGGTGTTATCAGAACAAAAGAAAAGTTTGGTCAAAACAAAGCAAAAGAAAAACTCCAAAAATATTTTAGAAAATATATTTGGCAAACCAGTAAAATATTAATTTGGGTCTTGAATCATTCTCTCCAAGATCCATTTCCTGCTTCATCCCTTCTTCCCCGGAGACCTCTCTCCCACTAAGGCCATAATGCTGTACATGAAAATCGAAAGTAGATATTGATCCTTCTGCCATTAACTAGCTGAGAATTGAGTGGCAGAAGCGTCTAATTATGGGTGTCTATAAACCTACCTTTCGATCTGTAGCCTTGCATCCTGTCTCTAGATGGGATGCCCTCCCTCCCTCGGCCTTATCTTCCTGTGTCGGCGATTCCCCAAGGTTTCGGTTGGTGCTTTTTCCTTCTTTGCTTTCCTTTCCTCCGAACCCTGATAAACCTCACCACAGCTCTGAGTGCTGCGCTGACTGCAGTTGACAGGAGCAAGCCTTTGGGGGCATGTTAATGATGCTTTAGGAGGTCACTTGGTGGATGGGAAATAAATGGGTTTGGTACTATGGGGAGCATTAAAGCTGCAGGCAGTGAGGTAGAGAATGTAAAACACATCCAACCAGCAGGGGGAAATAGCTGGTTTTAATCCAGCCGCTTGAACACAGGCCAGAATATGTGTTGGTTGCTTAATCACGGCAGTTAAGTCAGAGACCAAGGTACATGCAAACATTAACAATGCATTAACAATGCCATCCTCTGCTAGAATGAAACTAAGATAATTTAGAGATGTCTTTTGCCGCCGTAGCTTCATAACCTTACAGGGATCATTCTACATTAGTTTGTCATCTTTACAAATCATCGCATTGACTAATGTGGAAGGAAACATTCAGAGTTAGGGGGATTCTAACTATGTCCTAGTGAAATTATACAGGAAGATGTGACTCAAACACAGTGCACTTTAATCGGAAGATTACATTTTCAGACCTGCAGGCTAGAGACTCTTTCCCCAAATCTGTATCAAGGGCTGTATTAATTGGGAAGAGCATCGTATGTTCTAAGATATTTAGTTTTTAAAAGAAGGATAATGCAGTGAGTTCATATAAAGTTAAGTTTACTTAATATAAGGGATTATCCTCTATTTTCAGAGTCTGCCTTTCCTATTGTTTGTATTATAACAAAAAATTATGATAGTGGATGGTGGTTATGCTTTGGCAAAAGAAATGACAATTCTGTGTTGATGTGTCCTCGACCCTTACCCTCATGTTTTCTTTTAATTTTACTGATTTGTGAAATTAAAAGACTGGGAACTATTTTCAAAGTGACCTGGCCCTTTTTACACACTTTCTCGATTCCGTCCCGAGCTCCACTGCGTTCCCCCCTTTCTTCCCACGGGAGCTTTGACAAGGAACTTTTAATGACTTGATGTTCTATATGCTAATCTGTATGTCATGTCTATATCATTTCAGAGGGAGGGACCCTTTGCACTTCATTTGGGGTGTGTCCCCAAAGAGCTCTTCTTTTAGTAGCTGCTTCTTAGCAGAATTTCTTTGAAGATACGCATGTGTTTTGTGCATTCCATCAGCATGTGTGCTTTCACACTCAGACTTCATTCTCCTGTTAAAACAGTCTATTTCTTCCAGTTTGTGTTCAGGCTTAGTCACTGTGACCTTAGTTGGGCACAGTTAAGTTTATATTATATTGGAGACCAGGCCCTATTTTGTGTGCCCAGCAAGTAAAACACTGTATATTCTTAGTAAATATTAACTAATGCTTTCTTTAAAAAAGAATGAAAGAATACATAAGGAAGTACATTTAATAGTAAGTTAATAGAAACAAAAAATCTGCTTTCATGTTCCCTCTTTTGTTTTTAATTAGTTTTTTTTAACCTATGTTTTGGCATAAAGTCACTCTGTCTTGCCCCCCCCCCGACCAACCCCGTGTTTCTTGTTTTAACATGCCCTTGAGAAGTGATAAAACTCATATTTGTGATTTGTGTCCTGGGTGTGGCACATTGAATCTAGGCTTCTGCCCATTTTTCTCCCCCTTTTTCTTTGGTAGTGAATTGTGTCATCGTACCACAACTCCAGCCACTATTAGAAAAGCTGATGGCCTGGGTGGGGAAGTCAGTCGCATACATCAGTCACCTGACATGGTTAGCTGCATGCTGTGCATTCTTCTTTGCTTAGTTGAGGCAATAATCACCCCTTAGAACTGGGAGGCAGATGTATTGCTGGCATTTAAGCTACTTCTCCTCGGGGTGCCTTGTAAACATGGCAGGTGGAACAAATTATGCGTGTAGAACACTGGTTGTTTATTGGGAGACCAGTGATTTCTCCGAGTTATTTCCGTGTTTCTGAGGTGCACACACAGATGCATAGGCAAGTTCGTAACTTAACCCATTAAAAAACATGTTCCAGGTCAATACACTAAATGGTCAGAATCGGAGTCTGAGCAGTCTAATCTCGAGTAAGGTGTTTGCAGAAAGTATTTTGGTTTTGACAGAGGCTGGGAAGAAATCCTCCTTTGGGTGCCAGTGGACTAGAGATAATCATTGTTGCTGTTTGTGGGAAGAACAATCAAGGCAAATTGCAAGCTGACTAGTGCCCTGCCGCGGCATGACAGTGCCTCCAAAAATTTGCCAGGCTGTGCCAAACAGAAATATTTTTGCTATGCTTTTGTCCAGTTGAGGAAACTTGGCAACTGGCTAGAGTAAGCCTTTGAACACAATGATGAGAACTGAGATGAGCTGCTTAAAGTGAAGTGAGCTGCGGTACCGAATTACGAATTATGCCGTAATTGAATGACCGCCAACCTGCTGCGAAGAAAAAAACAAAGACTCTAACACTTTAGTATCCTTTTAATGAATATGACACCTAGGCACTGTTGCATAGTATGTATTTCAAGTGCTTAGCTGCCTCAGCCACGGAAATAAGTACCTAATGAAACAGGTTACAAATGAAGGGTATATAGGCAGTATTTCTTTGAGGATGCGGTAACTGCAATTAGGAGGACAAGCTAAATTTGTTCCCACTTAATAAAAAGTACGTAGCAGTGGGGACTGTGAAAGGTAATCACCATGGAATTTGACCATGCTTGAGAGCAAATTATGGTACTTAACATGACAGTCTTTCATGTTCTAAAATACTCATCTTTATGACATCGTTTCTCAATTTCAGAATGTGGTGTTTGTCTGATTTTTAATCCTCAGGAAGACTTGTTTAAAATGCGGGAGTCTTGGCCCCTCCCTAACCTATCATCTGGAAATGGGAGAGCCCAGGAATCTGTATTTTACAGGCTTTCCAGATGATTCTTATGCCTCTTGAAGTTGGAACCTTACTGCTTTGTCGTCTGTGTGTGTTTGGGGATTTTGTATGAGGGATGTGATGGGTGTGCCCCAGCTGACGTCACAAGATGAACAAGGATCAAAGATGGTAGAAGTGGTGGCCAGCCAAGCTGTTTAAACCCATGGCATCGAGCAAGGAAAATGCCTCCACATTCCCTGGAAATTATTGCTTCTCACTCTACATTTGCAATTCCCATGTTGTTAGTCTTAGCAATAATATTGTTTATATCTACATAATGGGTTTAACTTCTGTTCAGATGGTAGAAAAGTAAAGATGAGAAAGCATTTCCTTCCTTTATTTTGCTGTATTATCCTTTCTCTGAACTTACTATCTCTAGCCAGACTTTTAATTTTTTGCATTTTCTTTCTTCAGTGTTGGGATGATTTGGGGTACACTGAAAGCAGGTATCTTAGGTACACCGCACATGTACCCTGAACACCCAATGGTACACTGAAACAGGTAGAAAAAAGAGAAGCTGGCCTGTGAGTAGCAGGACATTCAGCTTTTTTTTTTTTTTTTTGATGTGGAAGATTGGCCCTGAGGTAACGTCTGTTGCCAATCTTCCTCTTTTTGCTTAAGATTGTCGCTGAGCTAACATCTGTGCCCATCTTCCTCTATTTTGTATGTGGGATGCTGCCACAGTATGGCTTGATGAGCAGTGTGTAGGTCTGCGCTTGGAATCCAAACCTGTAAACCCCAGGCTACCGAGGCAGAGCACGTGAACTTAACTACCATGCCACTGGGCCAGCCCCAACATTCAGCTTTTCGCAAGCTTGCACAAAAATGCATTATCCAATAATCATTTATTAAGTGCCTGCTAAGGATCAGGAATTGTGCTAAGACTACAAAGATGGATAAAACACAGGGATTGGAAGCGTCAATTATTTTACTGCCTTAACCTTGGCACTGAAATAAATGGGATAACTCACGTCTTTGGATGTGATTCCCACACAGCTCCCTCCCTCACTTATTTCTTTCCTGACCCTTTTACGCACACCCACACCACAGACACCTCTTCCTTGTAATTTAAGTTTGTGGCTCCATTTATTATCTACTTGGCCTCTCACATTTCATAAGCCCAAGGATTCAAAGAAATAACATTAGTTAGTGTGGTGTAGTGGGTAAATATGAGCCCTGGCATCAGCGGACTGAGTTAAAAGCATGAAATGAGATTAGCGAGGCAGGGAGGGCCAGATGGGGAAAGGCTTTGCATGCCGGGCGAACACTCAATCCCTGAGATCAAGGATACCTACAGGAACTAGACCAGTATTGTAAACAGTGAGGCCCCCCAGATAGATGACAATAGAGGGGACTCTAGAACTGGACAGTGTGCCCCTTCTGGAGGTATTTAGAATTTTTAAAATGCCGCTTTTTAACTAACTTTGTGGGCCAGAGAGCTGGCTATGGCTCTTGGGCTGCCATTTTGCAATTCCTAAAGATCTTACAGAGCCAAGGAAGGGTTTTCAGCAGGAAAGAGTTATGACCAGATTTATATCAGAAAAATCTTCCTGGTGATCTGTTCGACAGTGGGTGAGAAGGGGCAGGAGGTGATGGCAAGGAGCCTGCCTGGTTTGAAGACAGCTCTGGCAGCCTAAGTGAGGACCGACAAAATGACGTGTATGAGGATTAGGGCCTAGAGCATATGAAGCTTAGTCACCAATTGCAGTGGAAGGATTGTGTCTGCCTTTCCACTGGATGAACAGCAGTGGAGTAGCAGGGCAGGGCAGAAGGACAATGAATGTGGTTAGTGGGCTCAGATTTGCCTTGTTGCATTTGAGATAAGGTATAGGTCTGGAGCTCTGAAGAGAAGTCGTACATGTTGGCAACTGAAGGCAAAGGAGTTGATGATACTGCCCACGGGGACTGCTTAGAGGAGGAAGATAAGAGGACCAAGGCTAGAACCTGAGATCCAGCAAGAGCAGGCAGAAAAAGAAAACCAAGGCGCCTCAGAATGAGCATTCAGAGAGAAGGGAGGCGAGCCAGGAGTGACAGTGCCTCCATCCCAAAGGAAGAGAGAAGTTCAAGAAGAAAGTAGCCCACAGGTTCCGAGGTCACAGCAGGATAAAAAGTGCTCAGGGATCAGACCACTAGGTTATCAGTGGTCTTAGGCAGAAACAGTCTCAGAAAATTCAGGGGATGGAATCCCAATGGCATCCGGCTGAGATGTGAATGGGAGGAGACAAAGTGTAGACAAATTTTTTTAAAAGCTTAAGTGGGATGGGAAAGAGAAAATAGAATAAAAACAAGTGTGGCATTTATAGTAAAGATAGAGTATTTATCAAGTGACAGGTATTTGATAAGGTTCTTAGGCTGAGGGAAAATAGACAACGAATAAAGAAACAAACAAAGAAAGAGACCAAAAAATAGTAGAGAGGTGATAGCTTTGTAAGAAGACTGAGGGTAGACCAAAAACACACATAGGAAGAAAAGAAAGGCTGGGTGGATATATTTCTAGATCAGGGCAGCTGAAGGATAGATATTTCAAAGTCTAGCTTAGCTGCCCCGTCTTTCTTCTTCCTCTGTCGTACCATATCCTATCTTTCATATCAGACCTGGTTTTACAATTTTGTATCTAGTCATCTGACTCCCCGGTAGTCTGTAAGCTCGTGAAGGCAAGAGCAGTATATTTCCTCGAACTTGACCTGACACACAGGGGCTGCTCAGTAAGTGTTTGTTGGAATTTGGTAGAAGCCATAATTAGGGGAACAAGACAAGTGTTTCCATTCGTTTAATAAAATACCTTGAGAATAGGGCACTATCTTAGTAGTTGGGGGAATAAAGCAACTAGAACAGTACCCAGGACTCAATTTAATAGATTAAGACATTCCTGTGCTGAGGAGTTCAGCATCTCTAAGTGTCAAAAAGAGTAAGCTCTTTAATAGAACCGTGACCCCAGTGCTGTGGGTAGCTAGAAGAGAGAGGTCTTGCTAAGAAAATCAGAAAATGCTCCACTCAAGAGTTGGCACTTGAGCAAGGTTCTGAAGGTTGTGTAGGAGTTTGAGAAGCAGAACGTGGCCTAGCAGACAGAGAGATCCACGTGTGTCAGAGCCTAGAGCCCTGAAAGTGCAGGGCAAATTTGGGGAGCGGCGAAGAGTCCTGTCTTCCCTAATCCTTGTTTCCCAGTCACACAGCCGTGAGAAAAACCAGCAGCCTGGTTTAGAGTCAAGAAGGTATTTAGCACAGAGCCACATACCTGCTGTTTCCCAGGACTCTGACCTGACACTGACCCCCACTCCGCCCTACCCCCAGGTTGTTTTTACTCTGAGAAAGCCCCAGTCTCCTCCCACTGACCCCGGGCACTTCAGGTACCCAGGGCTGCTGGGCGGGCCTCTATTGTAAAGTGGTTTTGCTGGCTCCTGGGCACAGTAACTGCCCCAGTCCTGGCCTGCTGCTGCCTTGGCTGTCTCCTGCTTTGGAGACAAAATCCAGCCCTCCCTCTGCCAGGGCAGAGACATTCCTGCCCCAGCTGCTCCCCCTCTGCTGGATAGGCCCGTACCCAGCGCCCCACTGCCTGGGTGACACTCTGCTGGCTCCAAAAGGAGGCCTGTCTGCTGACTGCTCTCTCTTTGTAGGGAACCCAAACCAAGCTCCCAGTGCACCCCAGCCCTCACCCTCATCCTCATAGAAACACATCCCTCAGCTTTTCCCCGCTCCCTGTGGATTTTCCCAGGGCTCCTCCTCTGTCCCGGCCACCTGTCTTTATTCTCTCTCCTTTGGTGTGGGTGCCTCTGCAGACAGGATTCCTGTTAGACGCTGACCTAACCCTCAGAATTCTTGAGACCCTGTGGATAACCTACCCTTCTGGTTATTCTGGGGTGTTTGTGAGGATTATATTTTCTTTACGGCTAACCATTATATTTTTTAAGCTCAAAAGTAATAACAATGTGCAAACGCATATGTCAGAACGGATGTAATCACGTTTATAGGATTTATTTTGTTTTACTTTTTTGCCAAAGCGAGATCATGCTATATTGATCTGTCAGCCTTTCTGTTCATATGTTAAGTAAATATTTATTGAACATCTGACGTGGGCAAGGTACTATCCTAGGAGCTGAACCAGAGTGATGAACAATACTGATGGGCCTCCTGCCCTCCAGGAACGTGTATTCCAGGCAGCACCTGTTCCTGTCATTGCTTGTAAGTACATAGAAGTCTCTCCACCCATTATAACGACAGCTCATACTCCATTCTACGGAGAACCATCGTTCATTCAGCCATTCTTCTGAGGATGGACATTTCATCTGTGAAGCTAACTTTCAAATTTTAGAATTTTATTTTATGAATGTCACTGCTATAAGACTATTTATGAGCATATTTCTTCTTTTTCTCTCTTTTCTTTGTTCCATTTTTAAAATGAAGTCAATACCTTAATACACATATATTACCTAAACAATCCTTTTTTTTCCAAATAGAAAAAAACCCCAATGTAGCATTTGCATAAACTGTATAATAAGCATTGTTTTTTCCTTAGCTTCCTTCCATTTTTATCCCTTTTCTTTATCTTGACCATCACTATCTTAAGATTCTCAATGTGAGAAAAAATAGAATGGAAGGGAAAAATATTTACATTACTACAAGAGAGCTGACTGTAATTCAGGTGTCCTTAGCGAGTTTTACAGTGTCCTTGTTATAAGGTTGTGAAGAGATTAAGAGATAGCGTCTTGGTGTGTGTCTCTGTCTCTCTCTCTTCTCTCCTTTCTCTCCTTCCTGTTCTCATCCTTCCCTCTGCCGTCTCCCTCTCCTCCCTCTTTTCCCACGAAGGAACCTGAAAAAAAATAACTGAGTCTTTAAAAAGGCATGGCTTAGCAACCGCAAATAAACTCCTATTGCTAAGTAGAGGAAAGGTCAGAAGTATTAGTAACATGCCTATTTGGAAAGATCATAATCCTACAAAAGAAAGAACAAGAGAAATAAAAGCTCGTGTGACAGAAGAACTCCCCATCGCCTTTGCCAAGGCTCACCTGTCTTCTGGCAGTGATGGAGCCGCCCTGTTTCCCAGTTTCAGCATCACCTCCTCTCTCATCAAATCTCCTAGATAGGTTTGTTGCTCACACTACATGAACTATTTGAATGCTGTTTCCCCTCCAGATTCCTTCTCCTCTGGCTACTAATGCAAATCAAACAACTTGACACTTGGTGGATAACCAAGTGGAGCCCCCTGTTTCAGAGAGAGCATCAGTCCCATGAAGAAATGAGATTGCCTCAATTCACTTCACTTCACTTCACTTCACGTTCTCATTTCCTGCCAAGGGCTGCACCAGAATGACTTTTATGGGAGCACTCGAGGCTCCAAAATAGCTCAGAAATCCGGGGAATGTTTGTCTGTGAAATGATTATTTTGTCTCCAAGAAACCAGGGAGACATTCATTAAATAATTACTCCACTCTCTGCTTCATTTTTATAGATGTAGGTTGCATGCCTTAGCAGAGGTGCTACATTAGAATTACTTTTAACAAGCTCGTTTCCATCAGCACACATATATGCTTGAATATGCACCTTTCAAAGAAAATAAGCTCCCTGTGACCCCTCATCAGCTTGCAACTGCCATCTTGTTTCTTTGGTCCTCTTCACAACGAAACTTCTCCAAAATCTCCTCTCCACAATTTGCCCTTGTCAAGCATGTGAGTGACCACTTTAGCAAATCTGACATTCTCTTGTCTGCCTTCATTTTCCTTGACTTCTCAACAGCACTCAACACCATTGAAAAAGCCTCTCTCTTAGGGAAGATTTTCCTCCTTGTCTTCTGTGGTCCCACCCTTCTGAGCGTTCCTCCTGTCTCTGGAGTCACTCCTCAGTCACCTTTGTAGGCTCCGCCCTCTCCCTGTCCTCACTGTGTCCAGTGTCTCAGGCCTTAGTCCTCAGCCCTTTTCTCTTCCTGCCCTCCTCTCTTCCTGCCCTCCCCGAGGGCTCCAATCTCTAAATTCCTCACCTGTAGGATGGTGATGCTCCCCAGCTTCTCCCCTGAGCTTCAGGTCCACATACCCAACTGCCTACTTGATAGCTCCAATGTTGTGGTTAATTTGTGCCTCACGTTTAATGTATCAAAAACAGAATTCTTCATTTCACCCCCTACAAACTCAGAAATGAGCACCACATTCCCCAGTGTTTATGCAAAAACCTAGAAGACATCCTTGGTCCCTTCCTATTTTTTCATTATCATAAATTAGTGCTTTCAATTATTTTTCAAAAATATATCTCAAATCCACCTACTTCCCTCAATTTTCACTACTACCACTCTAGTCAAACCACTTCATCTCTTGTTTTTATTGTTGCAGCAGCCTCCATGTGGGTTTTTTGCTTCCGCTCTTTCATTCCTAAAGAAGCCACGCAGCTTACTTGTTACGAAGGAGGCTCCTGAGTAGCCTGTTTGGATTCATAGCACGGCTCTGCCACTTCCTGACTGTGACTCAGGCGGGTGGCTGAAAGGCTAGTGCTAGTTTTCTATGCCACCTGCAAAGCAGGGTAATATTAGTGCCTATCTCAGAGGTCATATTAGGTTAAATTAAGACTTGCGTTAAGTAAGCGTTTAGGAAATGCCTGTACTTCGTAGGCAATAAGAAATATTAGCTAGATATAGGATCGCTAATACAGCCTGTTCTTCACAAACCACATTGTTGTCATCTCCTGCTTAATGCACACTGTGGCTTCCATTGCCCTTAAGATACACTAAGGATTCCTGGCCTGCAGTCCTGCACATACTCGGGCTTCTACCTCCCTCCAGCCTCATTATCATCCTTCTCTCCTCATCAGCCTTCCTGGCTTCCTTTCAGTTTCTTTAATGCACCAAACTGCTTGTTGTTCTCTCTGCCTGGAGTAATTTCCCTTGCCTTTTCCGTGATTGGTTTTCACTTTTCGGTCTTCGCTCAAGTTACCTCTTCAGGGCTTTCCATGACAACCCGCCTAATGAAGTACCTTCCCACCTCCCACCTGGTTAATCTATGTATAATATCACCCAGTTCGTTTCATTAACAGTACATCACAATCATTAACAGTACATCACAATCAAAATATCTTCTCTATGTATTTTTTTTTACTTGTTTATTAACTGTCTTTCTCCACCACTAGAATGTGAACTCCTTAAGGACAAGGATCTTAGAATCTTGATCTTCGTTATAACCCTAATATCTAGAAGACTACCTGGCACACAATAGGAAATCAGTAATTATTTGTGAAAAGAATCATGGACGGATGGATGGATGGATGAGATTCTTACACTTCAACATTGGCAATTGGGTAGTGACACATCGTATAATATTGAAGCAAAATTGGTATAGAGCCATGTAGACTTGTGAATATTCACTCCTAAAAGATGTTAAAATTAGGTGAAGGAATAGAAGTTCAGATTCGGCTATTGAAAACCTAGGATGCGAAATTATCTGAATGGCAAGCATTATATGGTTACCGTTTTGAAGCAGGAATAATGGAAACCTGGAAACAACTAGAAAGAGGTTCTTGCCTCAAATTTTTGTGGTCTATTTATTATGGGATGGCTTCTTTCTAACAGTTTCCTTTGTCTGTTTTTAATTTGAGCATTCCCAGAATTGCTGCTGTTTCCTCTTGGAACAAACATAGAGAGAAAAATTTAGAAAACAGCTAGCTTGTGGTGCTGAGAAAAACAAGAACTTTAGAGTCATACAAACCCAAATTTGAATCTTGAGTCAATTACTTGGTAACTGTGTGACAGTGGAATTCTTAACCTCTCTGAGCCTGTTTTCCCACCTATAAAATAAGACCTTATTAACATTATATGATAAAAATTAGTGTTCCTGCCACATGATAGCTACTTAATAAATGTTACTTTTCTTACCTTACCAATATCCTTTCAGTGAATTTGAATGGTTTATGGTAAGAATTTCACAGGGTTCAAGTTAACCATGAGTTTAGGCTGTGACATTTTATCTGTCTCCATCAGACTGTTTTCAAAAATGTCAGTATCTGGAGCAATAAGAATAATAACGGCAACGTCAGTGCCTGGCAAATAGTAGATACTCAATAAATATTTGATGAATGAACGACTAAGAAGTCTATAAATGCTTCTGTCATTCATGAGAATCAACTCGATTTCCATATAATTTAAGGTAATGTTTCCTTAAAATAGCAGGGATTTTTCCTCCAAATTATGCAACTGAACATTGAACAGCATTAAACCATAACTGAATGTTTCAAGACATTATGGCACAAAAGCACGTTTTTCTCTGCCTGATGTTATTTTTAAGTATGCCTCCTGGAATTCTTTAATTCAGCATCTTGGAAAACAAATGAGTTCTGAGATCTAAATTAAAAAATGAACCAGAAGTTTTAGAGACGCTTCTTGGACCTTGAAGAAATATTCTATTTGTAACCTTGAGAACCTGGTGTTTTATTCTTATATGTAATTGGTGCACGGAGATTGACGTAGGGACTTGGTCAGCATAGTTGCTACCAAACGTGGTTGATGGCCCTGGTTGTTAGTTAAATATCAGGAAATTATATCACACACACACATACACGCTGTGGGCAATCCTAATATTTTAAAATGTGGATTACAAAAATTCGCTTTTCAAAACATATTTATTACTTTCAAAACTTCATCAGAAAAGCATTGCAAAGTAATGTGGAAAAGATAGATTTCCTAAAAATTAACAAAATAAGAATAAAGTTAGCGTCTAACCTCACACTGCATAAAATGAATTCCAGATGGATTTAATTGAAATGAAAAGCGAAACTATAAAAATCTAGAAGAAAGTATAGGTGAGTATTTAATTGATCTTAGAGTAAAGAAGGATGTTCTAAGCATTAAAACATTGGAAGAAATTGCAAAGGATATGGACAGATTTGACAACTAGAAATAGAAAAAGCTTTGAATGTTAAAAATTTAAATTAAAAGCAAACAACAGATTCAGTGAAATATGACAGAAGGCTGATACCTTTCATGTGTAAGATTTCTTACAGATCAATAACAAATCCTTAACACCTTCAAAGAAAGATTGTCAAAGGACATGAACAATTCATAGAATAAGTAAAAAAGACCAACGAACATATGAAAGACCTTAAGATCACTAATAATTAAATACATGCAAACTAACACATCAGAAATAAGTTTTTCATTATTAACTTGGAAAAATGCAAATAAAATAGTATTCAATGCTGGCAGGAATTTAATAAACGGGATACTCTCATACAATATTGACAGGAATGTAAGTTGTCTCGAACTTCCTGAAAGTTTGAGTAATTGCACTTTTAGGGATAGATTCTAAGAGATACTCAAAAATTTGACCAAAGATTTATCTGTAAAATATGTCTTTCAAGCAGTTTCCAGAATAGTGAGAAAATTTGAAACAACCTAAAATACCCTACAAGAAGCAATTGATTTTTTTAAAATGCTATGTTCGTATCTATTTTAGTTACTCATTTAAAATAATGTTTTCAAGAAATTAAATAATATATTTTGAAACTTTTAAAAACGTGCTTAAGAGCAGAGAGAATATTACAATGAACCTTAATATACTGCTTATCCACTTCATCCAGATTAAGCAATAGCAAGATATTGTCATATTTGCTACGTCTTTCCCTTTTTTTCTTTTCTTTTTTACTCTGCTGAAGCATGTAAAAGCAAATCTCCAGACATCATGTCATTTCATGTCAACCTACGTACCTCAGCATGCATTTCTTTAAAAAATAGACATTTCCTACATAATCATAGTGCCGCTTTCATTACTAACGCAATTAACATAATTCCTTGGTGTGACAGAGAACATTGAAATAGCCCCAGTTGTCTCAAAAGTGTCTGCTTCCTCATGGTATCTTTAACCCGGAGGCCAACAAACTTTTTCTGTGAAGGACCAGATAGTAACTATTTACGACTCTGCTAACCAGATGATCTCTGTCACAATTATTCAACTCTGCCGTTGTAGCTTGAAAGCCACAGTAGACAGTATGTAAAGGATTAGGCGTGGCTGTGTCCAATAACATTTTATTTACAAAAGCAGGCAGAGAACAGAATTTGGCCTGCAGGCTGCAGTTTGCCAACCCCTGACTTAACTCATTCCTCCGTTCTCCATATATTTTATAAGGTGGACATTGGCTTTAAAGCTTGATTAGATTCAGGGGCAGTTTTTTTTGTGGCAAGAATACCATGGGGGATGCTGCGTGTTTCATCTCACTTCCCGTCAGAAGGTACACCATGTCTGTTGTCCCACTGTTGATGATGCTAAGAGTACTCAGTGGGCACAGATGGGTAAGACCTGATCCATCCACTGTAAACTCTCCATCAGCCTTTTGTCTAATGGTTTCATCTGTTAGGTTCGTTGTCTAAATCAATATTTCGTTAGAAATCATTGCAAAATAGTAACTTTCAGTTCTCTTGTTCCATCTAGTTTCCTTAACCAGAATGCCTCTATGAGGAAGAACTTTCCAATATCAATGAGGGATTAAGGGATTTCAGTTATACTGAAATAGAGCTTGTACAGGAACAGCTTTTACAATCTGTATGCTAGTTCATTCTTTCCTTTTAATTGCCAAATTTCAATATGACGAATTGGTCCCTGGGTCACTTACAGTGATTTCCATTGGTTTGTAATTCTTTTAGGTGACAGGATTCTTTTTCTCTTTAGTTTTATTTTTTTGTATGACTATGAACTCATAGATTTTTTAATATATTCAGTGGTTGTCAGTTAATTGCATGTATTATTCTTTTTGCTGCTCACACTATTCCATCTTTGGCCAGTGGGGGCCCTTTGTGTTGGCTCCTCTTGGTCTTCAATTGCTTCTTTCTTTCTAGCCTACAAGTTCCAGGGAGAAGTTTTCAATGACGGAGTAACGAAACTGTTAATAATATACGTTGGAATTTTAACAAAACAAAAAGCAAGCAAGTAAACTATATGCATATAAAAGAAAGATTGATAAGAAATATGCCAAATTGTTAAATGTTTTTTCTGGGTAATACAATTATAGGAAAATATTATCCTTTTATTTTTTTTTACTTCTTTGTACTCTTCTGCACTCTAGGTCTTCTGCATTAAGAATTTCATTACTTTTATAATTTAAAAAATTGAGTTACAATTTTAACAACCCCAGTAGATTTCTTTTAATTTAGCAGGTACCTTTAGAACATTTAGAATAAGATACAAATTATTTTAAACGATATTTATATACACCTTTTTCAGAAGTGTAATTGTACAATTATTATGCAATTATTAAGAATATCCCGTATTCTCAAAGAACGTGTAAAGAGAGAGCAAAAATCGATTAAAAAAATCCGTTTTTTAACAACCTCCAGACTACAAAATTATAATAGATGCCTGTTTCTCCCATTTGTCTTTATAAGACCTTAAATTCTTTTCCTTGGTAACAATTTGGAAACTAATTAGTAAGTATATTTCTTACATCACTTTAGATAGTCTGCAACTTCTGGAGGTTCCTGGATCTGCGAGTATTCTTTCTGCCGTCCTCAATCCTGTGTGTTGACAGATTCAAAGCAAACGAACAAGAACAACAACAAAAGAACCTCTTCCTTAATATACGTCAAGGAGGCATGTAAATTAGTCTCCTTCACGATAGATGGTGATCATTGAGATGTGGCTTTGATGAGAGTCACATTTACCCAAGTCCCACCAGAGGCCGTCCTGGGCCTGTGTAAGTGGGATTTAAAATTGTGAGCCCCAGAAGGAAATCATCCTATATTTTCAGATGGATCACACTGTATAAAGCATGCAACATGGGGCCGGACAGGTGGCGTAGCCGTTAAGTTCACACGGCTTCTCGCTGGCCTGGGGTTTGCCGGTTCGGATCCGGAGTGCGGATATGGCGCCGCTTGGCAAAAGCCATGCTGTGGTAGGCGTCCCGTATATAAAGCAAGTAGAGGAAGGTGGGCATGGATGTTAGCTCAGAGCCAGTCTTCCTCGGCAAAAAGAGGAGGATTGGCAGCAGTTAGCTCAGGGCTAATCTTCCTCAAAAAAAAAAAAAAACAAAACATGCAATGTGGTCCTGTTGTGTGTGTTTTTTAATGAAGTTATACTTACCATGAATAATAGAGAAAAAAGTGTAAAATCTCAGCTATGTCAGAGCTGGTGTGTGTGTGTGTGTGTGTTTTAAAAGAAGAACTCCTCCCTCTCTTGATAGACTGTCTCCCACACCTAAAGCCTTGGAGCAAAGCTCCCCTTATGCTAAAACCAGGCTGAAATGTGCTTACTTTTCTCAGGCATTTTGGAAATTTGAAACACCTCTCAACTCTTTGGGTAGATCATTCAAGATTTCTACCATTTCCTGCCCAGAAATAGTTTCCTCATGGTGTCATACTAGAAATTTTTGCCATTGATAATTTCTTTGTACTAACATAACTAATAAAAGCTATCATGATAAATATTGTGTATATAAATCTGTGGATTCTACAGGATAAATGGGCAGTCACGGTGGCAGCAGGAAACAGAAGGCACCCTCAAAGGGTTTGACAGGAGTGGGTTCAATAAATAAATCTCTTTAATATGTGCTTGATCCACGTGGAGTTTGGCACATACTAAGAGTAGACATGAGCGACCAAAGAACATGAACTTGGCTTCACTGTTTTTAGAATCTTGGAGTAAATGTGAACTGAGAATATTTTACATAGACTTTTGGAAAAGAGTATTTATTATCTTCATCTGGACTGGTGATCCGCTTCCAGCTGTGACCATGGAGTTAAAAAGGAGGAGGAGGAGGAAGAGGAGGGAAGGGGCGGAGGGGAGAAGGGGCCAGAAACAAGACTTGTTGAAAAAATAACCACTTCTCCAGGGCTGCACAGAGGAGGAGAATTCCTCAGGTACCACAGGTGACCAGATGATTGTCTGGGACAGGAAGCTCTCTTGCCTTTGCTCTGTCTTACTTTGCATAACTTAAAGTGTGTTCTCTCTGGTAGGAAAATTAATGGCCCTGCCCTTTCGAAAACTAGATTCCTTTGTTAGTGTTGGTCCCATTAGACAAAACAGGCAAATGTCCCAAGCTTCTCTGGTAACTCACAAATTTTCTTGGGTATGGATTTGCTTTAACAGGCTTGCCAGTTTACAGGAACTGTGCACTGTGATATTTACCCAACTGCTTTTGCTTTTTTCTAAGCTCCATCAGTATGGGGACTGGGTATTATGCCTGTGGGCTGGTTCAGTGCCAAGAGTGGATACATATTTGTTTAACCAATGAAAGACCAGGTCTTATATTCCTACAGTTTCCTCCTCAATATGAAGGGCAAGATTAGACAGTTAAGAAATGTTGGGTGAACACTAGTTTATGTAGTGGTGCAGATGCTGCACGAGGTAACTCAAGTTAAAGATTTACTTAGGTATTCATCTTCTCAATCCCGGTCCCTGGAGATACTGACTGTAAATATTGGTGACAGGTGAGGCATACATTCCAGGTGAAAAATTGCTACTGCCTTTTCTAAACTGTTGCCACTCTAAATAATTTCAGTTCCCAATTTTTAACCAGACCCTGGTACTTAATCCTTAAAATTACTAGTCCTGAATACAAGATGTGTACGTAGTATTTCTTAACTCTAGCAAAATGGTAATAGAACCAAACAAAGCACATTTGTTTTCTGTTTATTTAAAATATAATTTTGACGGTGTTTCTCTATACTGGAAATTATTTAACTTTGTCCCCTTGAGTCGGAGTTTTCATGAAAAATTGCTTTTTAGGGTAGAGAATCTGAAACATGGATTTTTATTTATTTGAGCCATCTCTCTTTCAAAAGAAATAATTTATGGAACTGACTCATAGGAAATAATTTTAAAGGCGATAGGTAATTTTGAAGGATTAGACCTCACGCATTTAGGTTTATCTCCTTTGGGATGAGAGTCAACAAAGAGAGGCTCTCCTGAGGCGATGTGCAGACCTGTTGAGCCTTGTGAAAGTGCTGGAATCTGTCTGAGTAATTAGCAGCTTTGCGCATGTAGAGAGGAGCTCAGATTTCTTTGGGTTGAAGCGTGGGACATGCAGTTGTAGGAGAAAGGCAGGGACAATAAGTGATGAAATAGCTGAGCAGTAGCAGCCAAGAGGGTTCTCATCACTCTGTGGTTCAGGGCAACGTTTCTTCAGGAGTTCCGGAAGAACACAGGGCATTTAAAAGAGCAGCAAAGACAGCAGGCATGGGAAGTGCGCTAAAAACCATTCACTTCCAGAATTACCATTGAGGTCTTATGTGTACTATGTCCAAAAGTCCAAAAAGGACATTAAGAGAAATAAATCATTTTACCAGTGCCAAGTTCACTTTGTCCCAGGAACTGGGATATTTCATAATAAATTGAAATAAAGGCCAAAAATGCAGCAATGGCAATTCTTTTTCAGATGGATTTTAGTCATCTTAATTCAGGCAATCAGTATATTTTATTCAAGCCTAGCTCTGTTTCTGTTTTTATTCAAGCTGTGGAGTTTTAAGATAGCCTTTCATAGATGGCAAATTATTTTACTTCCTGTAATATTTATAAAAATGCAGAAGTTGTAAAAGTTATTTGTACTAAATGTCTATTCATTTTTTTGTCTAAGTAGTTACTAAGGTAATGCTGGCATCAAAATATTTTTGTATAATAAAGAATTATTTAGTAATGAAAATTTACCACTAATTGATTAGTTTGAGTAGACATACTTTCGAGTAATATTGATTTGCATTAAATTCCCGTACAATTCTCATCAAAGTATAAATGAATTAACCAACCACCATAAATATTTAATGAATATGGAGCACTTACAGGAGTCAGCATATGGCTTTTGTTTGCCTAATAAGCATCTACACAGGTTACTTCATATCATGCATATTAACTTATAATAATGACCATAGTAATAATCTATAACTTGGAAGTTAAGGGCACATTTCTAATTTGAACATCATTTTCATTTTACCAGTTTAGCCCAGATTGCAAGATATCTGACTGATATATTTCTGGTTGGGTGTATATGATAATAAAAGAAGATCACTTCTTTCTACTTCCTTGAACTCCTAAAGCCAGATGTCTTGTCTATCAAACTCTGTTAACCAATTGATGGGCTAAGTGATCAAAAACTGGGTATGGTCAGTAATATTCAAATAACTTTTTTCCCTAACACAAACAACTCTGAAGACTTCACCCTAAGGATCCTGAGTTGCCGTGGTGAACTTTTTATTACTAACCCCATCAAAAATCCATGGACAGTTATGACCCAAAAGTATACTACTGAATGTGTGAAATAGACAAACCTTTCAGTTTTGACAACCTGAGTGTTACAGATGTATTTGTGATCTAAAAAGCTTATAAGGTTTTGCCTTAAAAGATGTTGTATGATCGTTCATATTTTCTTCATTTACATAGTTGGCCGAAATATGGAGAATAAATGGAGAGTCATCCACAGGAGTTCCCTTGGGGCCTCGTAAGCAAGAGTACATGTGTGTGAGCGCCTGTGTGCATGGCTCCCTGCTTGGCTTCTCTTTGCCATCATTGATTTCCTCCTCCTCATTAAACTCTTACTGATTCCTGTCTTCCAGATGACACCGGCTGTCCTAGTAGCCAGTCAGTGTCTCCTGTGAAGACGCCCTCAGATGCTGGAAACAGCCCTGTTGGCTTCTGCCCTGGAAGTGATGAAGACTTTACCAGGAAGAAATGCACAATTGGAATGGTTGGTGAAGGAAGCATCCAGTCAGCTCGATATAAGAAGGAACCCAAGTCAGGCCTTGTAAAGCCAGGTGAGTGCCCTTGCTCTTCTCTCCATGTTTTTCTCAGAGTGATATGACTGGAGTGATTTCACATTTAAAATGAAACACCTGTATATCAAGGCAGGGAACCCTAACACTGTAGTACCCAGGAACATCTGTTTTTTTAAAGGAAGAGGGGCAGAGGGTAGAATATTTTCTGTACTGGTTGTTAATAACTGAGTAAGTATAGCGACATGTGCGTTATAAAGACATAGAAAAAGAATCAAAGTCGGAGAAATGCAAACTAGACGGTCTAACAGACATTTAAACTATATAATTAATTCGAGCATAAATTATACTGAAAAATTGCTTGATACCATCTAAAGTGCCTACACATTATAAATAGAACAGGTTATCTTGATGCAAATCTATATAAATGGAATCATATAATATGTGGCCTTTTGCATTTGGCTTCTTTCACTTAGCATAATGTTTTCAAGGTTCATCAATGTAGCCTGTATCAGTGCTTCATTCTTTTTTACAGTTCAGTAATATTCCATCATATAGATATACCGCATTTTTTTTTTTGAGGAAGATTAGCCCCGAGCTAACATCTGTGCCTATCTTCCGCTACTTTATATGTGGGATGCCTACCACAGCACGGCTTGCTAAGCAGTGCATAAGTCCCCACCCAGGGTTCGAACTGGCGAACCCCGGGCTGCCGAAATGGAATGTGCAAACTTAACCACTGTGCCACTGGACTGGCCCCCGTATATACCACATTTTGAAACAGACTTCTGCTTTGAGCAATTTTAGGCTTACAGAAAGGTTGAGTGGAGTGTACAGAGAGTACATATGCACCCTCAGCACCACCTCCAGCTTCCTCTGTTATTAACATCTTGCCTTAGCGTGGTGATATACCACGTTTTACTTATCTATTCATAATGGATGGCCATGTGTGCTGTTTTCACTTTCTGGCTATTATGAATGATAGTGCTATGAACGTTCATGTACAAGCTTTGTGTGAATATGTTGTTAGTTCTCTTGGGTCTAACCTAGAAGTGAAATTGCTGAGTCACATGACAACTCTATGTTTAACCCTTTGAGAAACTGCCAAACTGTTTTCCAAAATGGCTGCACCGCTTTACATTTCCACCAGCAATCCATTAGGGTTCCAGTTTCTCCACATCCTTGTAAACAAATGTCATTGTCTCTCTCTTTGATTGTAACCATTCTAGTGAGTGCAAAGTGTTATTTCATCGTGCTTTTGATTTACATTTCCCGATGGCTAATGATGATGATGGTCTTTTCATGTGCTTGTTGGCCATTTGTATATCATCTTTGGAAAAATACTCTCAATTTTCTTTTAACCGGGGAGTAATTACCAGTAGAATCTACTTCTGCAACATATGAGATGTAAGTTTAAGAGCGGGAGCCCTGTCATCCTCTTTGTATTCCTGACACACAGGGTCTGGTGCATATTGGGGGCTCAGTCAACATTTGTTGACCACAACAGCAAAGGTTGGCTGTGGGATTGAGAGGATAAAATGGTGCAGGAAAGAATGTCAGCTTCGTGGATTACAAAGAAAAAGTACATTTCATTGTGAGGGTATTGTAGGATTTGAATGCAACCTGAAATTATTTTGTTTTTGTTATCTACCCCTCCCACCTCATTTCAAAACCCTTTTACAGTGGTGACAATAAAATGAAACAGTGAAACAGGAGACAAGTGTGGTACCGAAAGAACAAACTGAGATTAAATGGGAGTTAACATTATCATTGCCCTTCCTTGTTTCAATAATCATAATAAGAATAATCACGTTAACATAAGACTTAAAACCCTATGTATATATACAGAGTTCATACCAAGAAAGTCGCTAATCCTAGAACAACTGCTAAAGATCAGCTGCTTGTCTTGCTGAGAATGTTTAAGGTCCTACATCTTCATGAGGAAAATGCAGACAAAAAAGAAAAGAAAGAAGAGAGGGAGGGAAGGAGGAAGGAAGGAAAGAAGAAAGGAAAGAAGGAAGGAGGGAAGGAAGGAAGAAAGCAAGAACAATTGTTCTTCGTGTTGTTTTGATTCATGGATCCTTTGAAAGTCATGAAGGCAGTGGACCCATACTCCAGAAAAATACCCATAAGCAGAAAACATCGCATACCCTTTCTGAGGTTTTGTGGCTATTCTTTATTAGGGTTTCTGAATCCTAGTTTAATGACCCTTGTCCGGAGGCAGAACCTGAAACACCACTTTCGTCACCTGCTTCTGATTTAATTGCTCATAGGCAAACATCACCTAAGTAGGCCTCACTTGGTAATCTTTTTATGTATTTGCATTTAAAGAAGGTCAGAGGGATCCCTGAAGTTTATTTCTTAGTTGCCTAAAATTCCTAACATCACTGAAAAAGCTGCCCGAGCTTTTGAACAGGACCCAATTCTATACAGTGAGCTCATTGTATTTAGAACAATCTGCACCGTGACCTATATTCTCTGAACTTTCAGCAGAGTAAACCCGTCAGTCTCATAAATCTGAAGAGAGGAAATCCTGGAAATGAGGCTGCTGGATGCCTCCAAAATTCATAAAAGGCAGAGACATAATCTGCTAAACCGCCAGAAGATACTGCTCTGGGTTAAAGTGTTCCACCGCCTCCGTTGCCTCACGTGACCATCTCTCCTCAGCCCAAACTTCTCTTCAGCTCTTGATGCGTGCTCTACTTTTTTAAAATAAATCCACTCATTAGAACCAATACCAGTTTATTAAAATAGCAGGCAATTAGTGTCTCTTATACAGATGCTCAGGGGCCCTTTAACATTAAATAACCCCAGCCCGTTTAATTTTAGGTCCGTTGTTCTAGATTCTGGAAAACTGCTATTAGCCTCAGACAGGAATGATTGAAATGCCCCTTGGTCATTCAGATACAGACCTGATAATGTTCTTGAGTATCTGACGCTGAGGGAGAAGGGAAAAACGTCACAGGATGCCAGGAAGGGCTTAGAGAGGCCAGCTGAGCAAGCCTGCACCTTTCTGACCCGGCGCTGTGGCACACACAGCGTGATCGCCCTTCCTTCCTCCAGCAGGACTCGCTCTAGAACTTCTTGGAGGCAGTGAGCCTTGTGTCATTTTGGCTTCTATCACTTAAAGCCTGTGCAGATTTAATTAAAAAGTGCCACCCAAGAGCAAGAGAAAATGTCCCTGGAGTCCAGTTCGATGACTTTGTGTTTTCACGTTTTCCTTTTATCTACAAGTCAATTCAGCAGACATTCAGGACTGAACCTCCAGAGCCTAATGCGGTGTCTGTCATAAAGTAGGCGTCCAGTAAATACTTAAATGAGAAATAGAGTGTACACTCTCTGCAGGGATTACGTTTAGTGAGGGAGGAGCATCGGAAAGATAGGACAAAGATGACCTCAACATCGTCCTTGCTCTTAGGGAACTTATAATTTAAGGCAGAATACTGTACAATAAATCTGGCCCATAGCACAGATGGAAAGCAAAGGAATGAAGGCATTCGGACCGGGAGCTTTTGGAGGAGTCTGCCGTGGTAGCATTCCTTCTCCCAGGTGCTCCTATATTTAGTTTGCAGTTTTCCTGATGAAATTTCTTTTTTTGCCCAGAATGGAAAGGCCTAAATGAATTAGTGCTCTTGTACATTAAATGACATTCCAGGGCCTCCCGTAATACTTGGTTTACTGCTTGGACGTATCTCAATCCAAGGAAGAAAAAGACCCAGTGTCGTTGTTTTACAAATAGCAGTACTAAATTCTTTCTCCACCAGGCTTGTCGGAGAGCTGGGGAAACAGTTACACAATTTAAACAAATAATCGGAAAATGTGAAAGGGAAGAAAAAAGAGATAGGTAAGGAGCAAAGGTTAGGGTCACTATAATTTCAAAGAAATCCACATTTAGAAACTGAAATGTTGAAATCTGCATTTGAAAGATGTCACCATATTCCATCAGCATTCAAACTAAGTTAGTCTTTCCTTGTCATCAGACACCACCCAGGCTGTTGAAACTGGAGACCTGGCCAGATGAACTGTAATAACCTCACCATAATACCTGAGGATTGGTTACTTTAAAAAGACTGTTTCCCACATTCAGAGGCATTTGCTAGAAAACTCAGAAGGCACCATCTAGGTTAGAGGTTACTCAACACTGGTTCCCTTAAGAGCTAGAGGCTCTTTCACGCACAGCTGACGGCCTACAGATGTTCCTGTGCTTGTCCCAGCATTCACTTCAGAGGTGGTTCTGTGAAATAAAAGAGAGCTAGACAACTCACCTGGGAGCTACACAGCTTACCTGGGAGCTACACAACTTACCTGGGAGCTACACAACTTACCTGGGGAGGCCGTTCTGATAATAACTTGAGCTACCTAGAGGGGAGTTGAGAGCTCACTTATGCAGCTTCTCCCCAGCTTACCCAGCTTGTCCTGTCCTGGGAAAAAAGTGTATGTGTGTGTGCGGGAGGGTGGCGGGGCGGGGGGGTGTGGAGACACTTTCTAATGACAAGACTCTGGAGTCCAGCATACTAGTTCGGAATCTTTATACCGCCACTTTGTAACTGTGCTCTCTTCAACTACCTGTTATCTTCTTGAAACATTGCATTCAGCATCTGTAAAATGAGTTGTTGCGAAGATTAAATAGTCTAATGAATGCCAAGTACCCAACAGTAGATCTGGCACAAAGTAATTCCTCAGTGAATGTTAATAACGGTCATTTGTTAATATGGTAATTTTAACTTTAATGGTTATTTTTAACCATTAAATTTTAATTTTAAT
The DNA here is from genome assembly GCF_041296265.1 of Equus caballus. NCBI lineage: Eukaryota > Metazoa > Chordata > Mammalia > Perissodactyla > Equidae > Equus > Equus caballus. Next base: position 69,206,497 of record NC_091692.1, on the reverse strand, counting down.
TTTAACGGTAGTTTGTTAATAATAGTCATTTCTGTGGAGGACCCTGACAGGAGTAGAAAATGACATCTGATGGCTTGACAGTGAGGAAAAAGACAGGACAACATGAAAGAGCAGACAAAGGACCACTAGAAAGCATAGTGGCCTTTTAAGTGTTTAAATGCTTTGTGGCATTTAGTGCGGTAATTAATGTTCTAGAAACAGACTGAGTCATTGCGATGGTGGAGTTGGCAGAAAATGATGTGTATGAGGGCAGAAAAATGTCTTAAGCATTTTAGAAATATTTTCATAGAATGGAAAAAATTAAAATTTCAGTGCTAAATGAGATTTTGGTTGTATGGAAACTTTCAGCATTCTTGGCAAGGCGTTATTTTTCTAATAGTTTACAGTTACACTCAGAGGTCTTAACAGCAACAAGGCCCAGCCTCAGATACAGGCTGTACTCTATTTCGGATACTGAAATCCTTATGAAAATATCTGGAAGGATGTATTAGGTGTAATTGTGGACTTGAATACACTCTGAAATTGGGTTTAAAAATGTTTTAGCTGACATTTATTGAGCACTGACTGTCCCAGGCAAAATTCCAGGCACTTGACTCATTTAATCCTAACATCAAGGGTGATATTATGCCGTATTTTACAGATTGGGAAACTGAGGCACAGAGAGGTTAATAACTAATCCAAGGTCACACAGCTTGTAAATAGATTTTACACCAGGTAGTCTTGCTCCTGTTAGCCATTGTACTGGTCGTAAGGCCTGCCTTCAGAGTAGTAATTTTAATTGCAATAAAGGATATCAAAATTGAGAAAGACAAGATAGGAATTATTTTTCTTTAATATTTGTAGAGCCCTAACAATTTTTATTGATTTTTATAGATTAACTAATATAGTCCATGTGTAGATTATGCTGGCTGTTGCTCATAAAAAAATCAATGAACTTCAGTGAAATTGTGGAAAGTTGAATACATGAGGCTGTTTGGATGCAGATCAGTAAAATAAACCATAAGGATGTGAACATCAAAGGAATGTTAAGGTCTTCAGTATTTTCCACTTAATCATGAACTAGTCCTTTCTCTATGTGTCAAAATGTTTTATGTGCCACCCGGCGTATCTTGAGTATTTCCGTAAACAGATATCATTAGATTTTGTCAACTTAATCAAGAGCTTTTGCATTTCTACTGAAGTGGAGCTCTGGAACTTCCACCCGAGAGAGAGAATGCTCAGCCAGGATACAGCAGAGAATGTTTTCTGGTGGACTGTTGTATAGTCTATCACTTCTCCCCAACAGGGGCCAGACCAGGAAAATAAAGCTCAAATGTGGGAGTGGACTTGAGTGTTTATCTTTATGGCAGGGTTACATATGTACTCTCATGCCCTTCTCCCATCTGCACTTTTGATGGTGCACCCAATCAATGTAACGCTGCCAAATGGTCCGTTAATGGTTTTTTCCTAAGAATTAGTGAATTATAATCCTCATCTTCCCAAAGGTAGCTGTCATCCAAACCCCAGTCTAATAGGATTTATTGCATGTGCTGTGTTCTAGCCACTGATCTGGGGGCCTGCCAGATGCTTAGTAAGTGCTCTGATGTGTTGAGAACAAAGCATTATAGCTCTCATACTTAGCAGAGGCTGCAGCGGACCACACACCAACTGTTAAACATATCTATCGGCTGCCAACATAAGAGAAATAAACGTGGAAACTTCTTTTACACACAAACTTATAAACCAAGAGTTTTAAATCATGCAGATGTATGCTTTAGATTGGGCTTTTTTTTTTTTTTTTTCCTAATTGAGGAGAGTTTATTGAGGAGACTGTCTGCATGCAGACAGATGGGCATGATTAAAGAGCTCTAACAAGGTCTGGTGAAATACTTGGCGCTGGCAACAGCTTGGAGCCATTCCCACATCCTGAAGGGGCAAGAGGAGGGTCAAGTGACCCAGAACCCAGAGGGAGAGGACTCTGAGGCTCTGGTGAAGTACTTTGATAGAGGAGTGAAGCCCCGGACAGGAAGGAGCCAGAGAGATGAATAACTGCCCTGACTTCTCTGTGTCATTGGCATAATTTGTTGTGTGGCATTTGGTGTACAGTAGGTTATTGACAAAAAGTTATGCGTTGAACAACATAGTGTGTTGATTTGGGTAATTCACTGAGTTAAAATCTTCTACCACCTAGGCCTGTATCTGACAGCAGCCAAGGGGAAGCACTAAGCTCCGTGAGTGCAGGCTGTGGTTCAGTGAGTGACGCTTCAGCTTCAGGGACCTGGCTGCAGTGGGCTTAGATCCCAAGATGCACGGACTAGAATGTTTGTGGCATTGCAGGAAAGCGATCTCTATGTAGGAGTCTAAGGAAAGGAAGGGAGCCCTCACTTCACCACATATCAAAGGTTTCTGCCAAACCTAGGTTTGAATCCTGGCTGTATATTGACTAGCTTTCATTCATTCACTCAATCGGTATTTATTAAGCATTGCTCTGTGCTGATCCACATTGTTCCAGGCACTAAGGATAGGGGAATGAGAAAACAGACAAGATGCCTGTTCTTGAGGAGCCTGCCTTGATTATGGGAGATGGCTGATACACAAACAGACAGGGTAAGTTCAGATAGTGACAAGCAAAACAAGGTAATGCTATAGACAGCCACTCTGGGTGAGGCAGGGGAGTGGCTGGGGAGATGACCTTTGAGCTGAGAACTTAGCCATATTCATGCATGTTTGGGGAGGGCTGGGGCAGGGCAGAGCAGTGAGTTAGGAGGGGGAAAAGAGTGGTCATAGGTGAGGTCTGTATTGTTAGAGTAATGGGGAGCAGTTGGAGCATTTTAAGAAGAGAGACATAATTTGATTTATGTGTTTGAGATCCTTCTGGCTACTCTGTGGTGCTTGGATTTTTAAGAGATAAAACTGGAAGCAGATACACTAAATTTGGGTGTCTTAGCCTAGGAAGGAGGCAGTGAAAAAAGAAACAGTGTATGGATAGGTGTATATGACGGAATATAAGGTCCCCCATTTTGCCAATAAGATTTTAAAATGTTTTGTTTTATTTGCTCACTTGAGTAAAGCTTTAGAGGTATGGGTGAAATAGTCAATATCCAGTGGGTTTTTGTTATTTTAATTAAGCATGTTTGTACTCTACTATTAATTTAGAAACATTGATTTTTTAATTCATAACTAATTTAAAAATTTCATTCCATTTTTCTCACCCCTAGAACTACTTTTTAACTCATCTGGCTTTTCCAGAGCAAATCATCTTCACTTCTGTCCAATTTATTTGATAGAAAGTAATTTTGAATCCGTGTCTTGTTTTCTCATTGGATATTTTTTCAAGCCTACAAGTACTGTAAGGTTATGGGTTAAGTTACTGTAAAAAGAGACCCCAAAATACAGAGGTTAAAACCAGACAGAAGTTTGTCTCTTGCTAACCAGCACATAGGTATTTGGGTGATTCAGTCTGCTGGCAGCTATGTCAGGTTGACTGTCATCTGTCAGGAGAAGGAAGGGGGGAGGGGACCAGGGGACACTCACCCAGTCATTTTAAAGTCAGGACACAGAAGTGGCACATGTCATTTCCAATTATATCCTGGGACACTTAGTCTAATGGGCACCTGTTATTCCGGAAGGAGGGGCAAATGGAGGTGGACATTGGAGGACAAGTAGCAGGTAGTCACAACAGCCGCTGTACAGCTTGGGGACAGCTGGTGGTTCTTTTTCCTATAGATGCGTATGAGTAGCCTTCACTCTCCAAAGCTATTCAGTTCCTGAATTCAGTTAGCCAGGATTGTGAGTTTTTGCGACCTCTACAACTTACCTGTTGACTGTATTGCTATTTAAAGTGATCTTTAAAAAGCTGGAGGAGTCGTACCATGGGAATGACTACAAAATCTGTTTTGAATTTCTCAGCCCCCTTCATTTTACACAATCCCCCGTCAGTTGACCTCCGAAGGTAGCCCAAACCAGCTCTGATTGAGATCAATTTAGACTGAAGTCTTTTTCAGATGACACTTTTTGTTCAAAGAAGGTGATTACGAAAGAGAGCTCTATAATAACAGGCTTTGGAAAGACTCTAATGTAAGAGGATTTCTTTCTTCTTTTCTGAGAGGTCATTGTGGGAGGAGGGTACCTCACTTATATTTAGACGCTGAATAGGGTGGACCAGGCCGCCTGCAGAGCAGTTGGGGGAAGGGGAGTTAGTGGATGGAAGAGTTTCTTTGGTAACATAAAGAAATATTGTCTCTTTTTCTCTATAATGTGGGGGAATGATTAATACTTAGCTTTTTCAAGTTGCTGTGAGAATCATAAAATATGCTAGGTATATGGCAGAGCATATGTGTCACGTAAATACTGCACAAGCACTAAGGAAACATGCACATCCTGTATCTTTGCAAAAATCAGTGTCAGCATTTGGCAGAAAGCTGTATTGGTAGTGACAGTGTTTGCCTGGTATACAGTATGTGCACAATAAATGATCACTGTGATTACTGTTATTAAATGAGGAATGAGGAATGTTTACAAATAGCCCAACTTTAAGGCGTTTGAATGCCCACTCATCATCTTGTCTGCATTGGTCCTACTTTATCACAGATCCCGTCTTGGTATGAATTATTCTGATATAATGGAGGACTTTGGTGGAAGCTTGATAAAACGTATTTACTCTAAGCAAACTCTTATTTCTTATGGAAGAAATATGCCAACAGTTGTCCCAGAGAGCCCTCGATTCCGTTTTCTCCTTTCAGAACAACAGATCTCTCCTGTTTCTCGCTCCCAGGCAGCACTGTGAAGTGCCTCGCATGTTTAAGTAGCTGGACTTTATGGAGTACACCAAACATTCGCCTCAAAGCATCACATGCTTGCCATTAAATTTAGGCATGTGTGGGGTTTTGACATAATTTCTTTCTTGCCCATTGGGATACAGTCATTCTAGCAGAACTCTTAAGTGTTTTGTCCTAACATTGTCAAAGGACCAGCCTTGACTGCTGTTGTAGGCATTTACTTCTATTTGACAATTTGGTATTTCTTTAAATGCTTTGTGTCCATTCATGAGGGCGATGGTTTCATTTGAAATGCTGCACTCACCAGGGAGAAGCTCCTGTGCTCTTCTCTGATACGCCAGCCTCCCCTCTGCCTCCTGTTGCTATGGTGCCCGGCAGAGTAACTTCCTTGCCCTGCACATGTAGGAGGCTCGGTCTCCATGGATACCCCACTCTGAGACTGTACTCCACTGAGCGATGAGCTGCACACACTGTATTTCTGCACAAAACATACCCCAGCCTGTGGTGGGAGGCTGTCTGCAGAGGCAGTGTTTGCCATGAAAGTCTACGGAGCTTACCTTCTAAGTAAGTAGTACTAGTCACAGTAAGTAAATAATTATATTGGATCACAGAGGATATGCTCTGTGTGTGTATGTTGGGGGGGCGGGGTAAAGTTAGTTGTGGTAGGCCAAAAATGTGGTCTGAAAACAAAGTTTCAACTCTGCCTTTCAGAGGCAACTCCGAATGCAGAGCCTGTAACTAAACTTTTAATAATACACACATGGATTGTTTTAAATACCCCTTGTCACTTGTGACAAATCACTTGTGACACTTGTGAGTCTGTCTGAGCAATTTGAAGCCAAAATGAAAAAGAATGACTACAGATACTTCCATTTTAGAATGCTCTTCTAACTGTGAGCATTGCATGCTGCATTTGTAAATGCAAAGCCTGGACTTAACCCAGTGGTACTCTGGGAATAGATGAGCACAGCCACAATTAATGCTAATTGGCACCGCACAGAGTTTGCAGTGGGCCTCTGTGTAGGCTGAGACGCCATGTATTTATTATCAAGAGAGAGCCTGCTCATGTGCTCTTGTCTGCCGGGTCACCATGGAAATTATTCAGAGCACATCTCTCTGACCAGTTTTAATTTACTTTCCTGACTTGGCATCCAGTAGAAATTCTGAAACTCTTCATGTCCATGGAATTAGGATGTGGAAGAGTTTTCTTTTTATTAACTGATTTGATCTAATACTCTTTACTGTACATTCTAAGAGCATAAGGGTTGGGTTTGCAATGTTGTAAAACCCATGCATCATCTTAAAGCTATTTTCATGTGCTGGGCAAATGATTAATGCCTGTGGTGTTAACATTAATTGGTAGAAACAGAAGAGCTAACGTATGCTAACCCCAACTCTAGTCCAATAACTTTAATATTGTGTAAAATTTAGATTTTTAGACTGTCCGTAGTAGATAGCTGGCATCTAGCAGCTCTAAAAAACAGTAAAAGAGGTACTGTATTGATATAAGAGAGATTCATATTTTAATCATTTAAAAGTATGGCCACAGTATTATGCTAGATTGTAAATTTCTCTTATGTTCGCTACTCATGACCGACCATTAGGCAAACGACAACCAATGTGATGTCATCTTTTCCAAGTGTTAGTCATGGCTTAATTTTAATTGCCCCAAATGGTAAAAAGGTACCACCCTTTGTGAATGTGAATGTGCTGGTGACTACTGTGGCTCTGACTTTGTCACTGAGGTCAAGCTTTAGGTCATTGCTTTAATATTTTATGTTTAATATTTTATAAATATAATTTCCATCCATCAAAGGAGCATCAGACAGATAAGGGTGTGTGATGAACTCTTTAGTGATCATGGTTTTGAAGAAATTGATGTTGATGACACTTTCTCCAAAGTTTTTCACTTCATTAGTAGTATAAGGCCCCTTTTCCCTTTCTCATTGTGTCTGTGATAAATTCCCCTGCCCATCTCTGAAAACCAGCATAACATGGAATCTGTTTCTACCTGCAAGTATCTGAATCTCCTTTCTGAAACTGTTTTCTCATCTGTTTAGTAGAATAATAATAGTACCTATGACATGAGCCTGCTTTGAAATGTCAGTGGCATAATCAGTGGTGCATGACATACAATAAATATTTACTGCAGTTGTATTATGGTTATTATAGACATCATCATCATCGTTACAATGCTTTGTAGTCCAAGGAAGCTGTAGCTATAGCTTGAACAATTCTTTAGTTTGGTTCCCTTCAGCCTATCAAATTTCCTATCAAATACTTATTAAGAAGTTATGTGCTTGGCATCCTGATGGGAATTAATGGCATGCGATGTACATGAAAATGTCCCTAACAAAATGTGAGATATACAATAGCTTTCTCTTTTCAAATGCATGGGTTTCTCTTGTTGTTAAATGGCTATACATATATATAATAAAATGTTTGCCAATTAATTTTGCCCCCACTAATGAATTTGTAGGATTTCACGATGGATATGTAAGATAAAAGGGGCTAGGCCATAGCTTGTCTAGTTAATATTTATAACTTGAATTTAAAATGTGACAATTAAAAATCTAGGTTCAAATTTTAAGCTCACTTCCTTTTCTGAAAGGATTTCCGTTCAGAGTGCAATAAATGGCATATTTTGAAAAGAGAGCAATTTCATTAAGTTGAAAGTTTGGGGAATGATGGGAGAGGAAGAGATGGGAAATGATTGATTAATCTGTATAAAAATAGACCCCATGCTGGGATTTTTCCTTTTGCACTAATCCTGTGTGACATCTGAGCCAAAAAAAACATAAAACCAATGCCATATGTGCAAAGCCTGCTGGTACTGATTTTAAAACGCATGAAGAGTTGACCCAAATTATATTTTGCAGCTTCATTTTTATTGTAATGTCATTTTCATTTTCCATTTCTTCTTTCTGGCATATTCTCTTCCTTCCATCTGTTTGCCCTGGAAAGAACATGGCATGTGCAGCAAGGACTATACCAACGCACTTGAATGGAAAAAGGGGAGGACATTTGTAGGATGTGATTTAAAATGAGGTGTTTAGAGGTCGGAAACTTGGGAGTCAATGTATGTCCAGCTCTATAGCTAAATATATTTCACTAAACATGATTTCAGATGTAATATCACTCAGATAATCTAGCAAGAATAAGCCTTCCGTTGTAATGTTTCAAGGCAAAAATGAAATCCCATTAACATCCCCACTAGCATGGTGACCTTTTATCTCTACTGTACTGATCTGTGACCAAAATCATGCCCCCCTTCCTTTTCCATTGTTGTTAGTCATACACAATTTGTCAGGTGTTTCTTAGATGCTTGGTGCTGCTCCAGTGAGTTGTGGATCACATCCTTGTGTCGACGTCTGAGGAGCATTTTGAGGTGTCGGTTGACAGTTCTATTTGTCGAGTCCTTCTTCCTCAGAGGGAGTTGGTGGCAGTTTCAGAGGGAGGGATGCTCGCTTGTCCTGTGCAGCGGCAACATTATTCAGGGAAACTGGATCTTCCTGAGTCGTTGGCTTCTTGTACTCACCCCTGTGGCGGAGATACGCAGGCTCTGCAAGCCTCTGCCAGGAAGATCTGATTTCTGCTGGGACTATTGGCGGGCCTGACTGTTCTTGAGAGGTGGAGGCTGTGCCTGAACCTGATACTAGGTTACTGCCTGACATCCAATGCTCTTCCCCTCGTAGTGGGATCCAAGCCACAGGCTGAGAAGCGCTACTGCATACAGAGCAATGGTTTGCGGGCCGTGCCATCGTTCGTATACTGCCAAGCCCAGCTTACCAGGGACAGTAAAAGGGTTTTGTCTGTGCAAAGCTGGGGCATTCTTGAGTTTTGGATGGGATTCTCCAACTTAGCATTTCCACCCTTCTTTTCTCCTCAGTCTCAGCCACCATTTAACAGAACTGAATGAATCCAGTAATGCTACTCATTTGTTTTCTGAACAAATATTTATTGATGTGCCAGGCAGTGAGCCAGGCACTGGGATACAGCAGTAAACCAGGGGCTCCCTGTACGTTTGTCTTGTGTTCCTGGGGGAAGTACACGGTCCCATGAATGCACAGAAGAGGACCATGGGATCCATACTCCGGCAGTCTAGAAAGTGTCCCAAGGGAAGTAATGCTGTAATGACACTTATAAAGGGTAAAAGTAGGTTTTTAAGTGCAAAGACATTTGGAGATCTGAACGTTACATGCCATTGCTATTAATATGAATGTTATGTACTCCCTTAGATTTTTTTTAACATTTTATTGTTATGATTACCATGTTATATTTAACAATTATTTCTTAGATCACTCTTTACTAGGATGTGAGCTTCTCTTAGATATGGACATATTCTTTCTTTCTTTCTGTCTGTCTCTTCTCTCTCTTTCTTAATTGTTTTATTATCTTTTAAGTTCATTTTAGCTGTTTCCCATATTCTTTTTAATATTATCTATAAAATATGTTGCATAACAAGAATCTATGTGACATATATGAAAGCTATGCAGTATGGTAATAAAGGAAACGTTCCCCTTTAAGAGTTCCCACGCCAAAGCCGCCTGCGTGCTCTCGCAGATCTCATTCTCTGCCTCTCCCCAGAGGTAACCACTGTATTGAAATGTGTGTTTTACCATTTCCTTGCACTTTAAAAATAATTTTTACCACATTGGGTATATGTCCCTAAAAATATGTTGGAACACGTGGGTACAATTTCAAAGTCCTGGAGCCTGATTTCTTTACCTTTATGTTCTCTCTAATTAGCACAGTGCTAGAATTGAGTAGGTCCTCAGTAGATGTTTATGAGTGAATGAGTATGCCCCAGAGCTAGAAGATATTTCTGTGATGCTATATGTCAGGCGATACTGGAATTCAGCTTTAGTGGATTTGTTCCTTTTGAGCCTTGTTAGTTTTGTCTCTTTGGGGTGCTTATAGGTATAGGCTACAGAAATTAGTCACATACTATTTTAATTGTTTGGGGATATTTCCAAACTACCATTTCCTCTCCATTTTACTGCCATGCAAACGCTCTCTAGTGGTCCTACAAAGAGTGGCCTTAATATTTTTGTAATGGTCTGCTTTGCTTTTCCATTCCATTTTGGTTTTTCATAGAACGTTAGGGGGTGGGGAGGAAAGGGGTGGAGAGAATTGAGAACACTGAGTACACTGGAATTTAAAAGTTAACTTGTGTAGGGGGTGGAGCAGAGAAGCTGGGCAAGCAGAGGGTTGGCCTGGGAACATGTGCTCCATGCCAGATATCACTTTGAGTTGAGATCCTGGGGAAGGTTCCATTAAACAAGTCTGTGGAAATGCAGAGCGTCATTTGTGTACAGAACATAATCTAATCGTGAGTATGCTTCGTTCTTTTTCAATGCTATAAACCACACAAGAGTAAGTAGAGAACTTTTTCAGGGGGACCTGCAAAACATTTTGTTCAGAAGCTTGAGAGTTCGAAGAGTTTTCAGTTGATAAACAATGCTGTGAGGTGAAATGCTGGAGCTTGCTGCTGGAAGCTCAGCTGGTTTGCAGAATGCCTTGTCTCTCCCCACTGTGCACCCAGCTCTGCAAGGCCACCGTGGGAGTGTGGCATCCCAGGTGAAGTGGCCTCCTGGGCGGGTGCTAGGCTCTTCGAGCCTTTAACAGGTGTCCCAGGGCCGGAATTCAGGAGCCTTGCACCTGCTTTCCTCCGAGCCTGGCCCTTGATCCAGAATTCTCTGTTTGCTGCCGGGCCTTCTCCTGGAAACACTTCATGCGACTTCATTATTCCCTGTCTGTCTCCCTGGTTCTCGCTGTAGTTCTTGAAGACGTGTCTGAATTAACACAAACCCCACTAGGCTTTCCATGGCTTCTTTTGTTTTTGTTCTAACACTCTGTACAGATGCCAGCAATTGCCAGAATTTACCCAGCTTATTTGTTTTTATTATATTGACGTTTGTGCTCACAAGTAAAAAATAATTGCGTTAAAGATTGATTACACAGTGGTAAATACAGCATTGATCTTGGAGCATCTCAGTCCATTCTGATTAGATTATTCAATTTTTCACATAGTCTTCAGGCAATTGGAGAGATATTTTTTCCTTTCATTTGATGGAGATAATTCCTGTTTTGTTTTTCTGCTCTTTGGTTGTACAGAAAACATACGTATCTCTATTCAGCTGTTCTTTTATGGCGCCAGCACTGCAGTCAAACGTGTAACATAAGATGGAGGTGTTTCTTAATGTTTAACTTTCTTTGTACTTTTCCTATTTTAAATCCTTTTGTTTACTCGGAGTTTTAAATGAATTTGAACCTATGCAGTTACTTTTGTGAACCTAATTGCTATGTGGAAAGGGACTCCATGGTCTGAGCTCTTTCTCCCTTAACCGTAGGCCCATTTTCCTGTCATTGTCACCTGCCTTGCCTTCCATCCTCCAGACCCTCCTCCAGCTATTGCTGCCACAATGTCTCCATAAAGCATCACTCAGTTCATATTACCACCCCGTTCAAAACTCATCATGGCTCCCTCTTGACTTCAGAGAAAACGCCCTTAGCATAACGTTCCATGCCTTCCCTATTTTAATTAGCATAGTATTCACATTCTTCAACTCTCTGGGTACAAACTCACCCTTTTGGCTGCGTTTTCTCATCCGATCATTATGCTCCAGCCAAACAAGGGGTTCAATATATCCTAAATATGCCCTGTGTTTCCCTTCCTCTGTGTGTCAGTTCATGCCATCCCTTTCACCTAAGGTCTGCTCCCTTCTCCACCCCCAACACTTGTTCATATTCTCCCCGGTGCTCAAGGCCCATCTCAAGTGGCATCTCTTTGGTGACATATTCCATGCCCTCCTCCCCTCACCCTAGCTGAGAGTATTCCTTCTTCCTCGTGCTCCCTTAGTGCTCCTCTCTGTATTGCGCTCATCATGTCCTGCCTCATAGCCTAGTTATTTGCATAGTTCATGTCCTCCTGAAAGGAGCTTTGAGCACAGAACTGTACTTCTCCATGTTTCCCCCCCAGTGCCTGAGCGTGTGCAAGGCTCAACCCATATTTGAAACGGACTAAATTGAATGTTATCATCTTGGTTTCCAGTTATTAGATCTTTGTGAATTCTGATCACAAGGTACCAAGCAGAGTGGGCAAAGAAGAAAGAAGAGTCTGGAGTCAGACAACCAGCATTGCTATTTACTAGCTCTGTGACTTGGGGCAAGGCTCATCACCACTCACAGCCTCAGTTTCCTTGTCTGTACCCTGTATGTCTTTGGGAGGAAGGATTAAAGGAAATAGCAGATGTAGAGTTCTTGACAGAGTAGACTTTCAGTCTGCGGCTGCTAGTGACATTAGTATCTGACTCTGTTATTCGTTGTTAGTCATCCCTTCAAGGCTTGTGTAATCTGTCAACACCATGCCTTCTGTGTTTTCATTCATGTCATTAATAAAGCATGTTAAATAGGATAAGGGCAAAGACAGAGCCAGGTGACATGTTACTAGAGATTCCCTCAAGGGTGACAAGCAATCCATTAGTCAACATCCTTCGAGTACTGAACTATGCTGTTGGCCAGTGCACATGTCAGCCTTGTTCATAAGACTATCCTAAATGTTTTGACTAAATGCCTACTGCATTCCAGATACATGATTGATGTGGCAGCCCGCAATCATAACTCTGTCATAAAAGGAAGTGAGAATTGTTTTTTATATCTAGTTCCTAGTGAACTCTTGCTGCTCTAACTTGCCTTATTAAGGGAACTTTTCTACAGTTTTGCTGGAGATCAGCACCAAACTTAGCAGTTTCTGGTCTTCAGAATGTATCTTTTTCTCTGCTTTGATAACTGGTGCACTTTTTGTCCATCTCCAACCTGCTACCTCTCTTCCTTTGTGATTTCTCAAAAATTAGTGGTGCTGTTTCCACAATCACACCTGTAAGTTCTTTCAGTCTCTGTCTTTCCTCATTCAGTAAATATTCTTCGGAGTCTACTGTATGCCAGGCACTGTGCATGGCTTTGGGAATACAGTGATGAACAAGACAGAGGTCTTCCCAGGCTGCATGGTTTCTGTGTGCTAAGTTTTGGAGTGAAAACTTGAGTTTTAAGAGATCTGGGCATCTGGGGTGGAGGAAGTATTTATCCTAATTGTAAATAAGACCAGTCTGTCAACCCAATCTAAAGGGAGAGAAAAAAGAAGGTAACTTGGTAGAGAGCCTTTCTAGGAGCCATTGCTGAATGGCAAGAGTGGAGGAACCTTTAATGCCGTGAAATCTTTCAAGGTGGCAGCACCTACTGTGTGCTAAAGGCTGCATTAGACCCTGTGGTACAGTGGTGAACAAGCCCTCAAGTGTGCTGGGAAATTGCAAACAGGCGATTGCAGTGCAATTTGATAAATGCTTGTGAAATTGTGGGTGGGGTCCAAGGATAAAGGAGAGGCACCCAACCGCTTTCTGAAGGAATTAAATGTGGAGGCTAAAGAGACCTGAAGAACAGGTAGTAAGTACCCAAGCCCAGAAGTACAGGAAAATCATCCAGGAAGAGGGAACAGCATGTGTGAAAGCTGAGAGTCCATGGAGTGTTTGTGCCGCCTTCAGGAAATGGTGATGGTTGCCTTGCTGGGGGTGTGGCAGTGGCTGGCTAAAGAGATTGTGAAGAGCTTGTGAATCATGCCAGGGAGTTTGGACTTTATCTTAAGGACACGGGGCGTCATTAAAGTGTTTCAACAGGGGAATCACCTAATGAGATTTATGCTCTGGAGCAGTGTGGAAGATGGAGCGCTCAGGGCCACGCCGAGCAGCTGGGACACAGTGAGGGGCTGTTTCATGAATTCCAGGTGAGAAATGATGCTGGCCTGGCTTGGAGCATTCAGGCTGGGAAGAAGCAGACAGATCACAGAGTCACTAAACAGACAGATTTGAGGAAGTGGCTGTAGTTTATAGTTAAATATTGAAAAAAAGAACCATTTACTGCAGTGGTTCAAACTTTAGTGTGCATGAAAGATAACCTGGGCAGTTTGTTAAAATGTGGGAATGACTTGAAGAAATCTCTGTCGGCAGATCTGCGATATGAGTTGAGAATCTGTATTTTCAGCAAATAGTCCAGGTGACACTGATGCAGATGGTCTTCAGACCATACCATGAAAAACCCCTTTCTACTGGATGTTTTAAAATGGCAATACTTCTTTTAAGTGTATTCACAATATAACTTTTCATTTAAGAATGAAGATTCAGTCCTATTATCTCTGCTGAAAATAGGTGAGTGGCTCAGCCCCCAGGGTTAATGTGCTAAAAAAAGAGCAGTCTTCTTGCTTGTGTGGTCTGTGTTCACTAACTGTTTGCTCTCGGTAAGGGATGCAGAGCAGGGCAGAGCAGTGATAATGTTGTTAAGACCCTCTGCTGCAGACTATTCATAAATGAATTTTCGAAGATTTCAGCATGCCCTTTGCAAGAGCAAGCCAGCAAACATTTACGGGGAAAACAAAATTTCCCCAGCTCTTGAAGTTCCATGGGGATATGCATTCTTAGGGTTTACGGCATATTTTGATGTATTTATTATTGTGATATTTCCCAAGCCAATGTGCCTGGCTTCAAATCTCAGCTTCACCATTCACGAGCTGGGTGACCTCAAACAAGTTTTCCTTCTTACATCTGTAAAATGGGAATAAAATTGTACTTATCTCCTAGGCTTGATGGGAAGATTAAATGAGAATACAGGTAAAGTGCTTTGAACAGCGTGTGAACATACTAAGCCATTTCTGAGCATTACCGAGAGAAGCCAGGTAATCTGTAATAAGCTTATCACTTGCATTAGAGTTTAGTCATGTAATAAACACTTCATCTTCTTATTTGTCACCGTACTTTAAAAAGAACACATACCAAACATATGGATAAGTAGGCCAATAATAGTAATGATGAATATTTACTGTGCACTTACTGTAGTCCCCATTAGGTCACTTAATTCTTACACCATCTCATGCGAGTGGCCTCTATTGATCCCTTTTTAGAGTGAGGAAACTGAAGTTTAGAGAGGGTAAGCGATTGTCCAAGGTCACATTACCATTAAAGGAAAGATCAAATATTTGAACTCAACCCATCAATGCTAGAGCCTGCTCTTAACCACAGCTGTTAAATATGTATTGTCAGTTCCAGGAAAGCGTGGTTAGTAACACTCAGATTTATGCCAAGTAAATTAAGAAATTGACTCATTTCAAATGTGAAATGTGTAAAAATGATTCCAAAAATGTATACCATGGCGTACAACTATATTTTATATCACAGTCAAGGCTGCTGCTCTTTCTCAGAGGCACCCACTCAGGAAGCTGCTCTAAGAGGGATCCCAGTCAGAGGGTGTCTTAGAGTGGTGGTTCTCAAGCTTCAGTGTTCAGATACCTGAAGGGCTTGTTACAATATTCCAAAGCAGGACAATTGCTTTCTAGTACAGAGACTTTTATATAGTCTTAAATATTAGCTTAAAACCCAATATTTCCCTCACCTATGGCTCAAACCAAGCATTTGACCTTGTAACTAGGTACTTCACCAAGTTCTGGGCACCAACAGCTACTCACAAGGAAGCCACTACCTGTCTCCCTTCCAACCCACCCTGGGACAAGGATTTTCTCCTTTAGTGAGGTTATGTGCATAATCCAGTAACTCTGGGTCAGCTTCTCACTTTCTTGGGCTGATCTCATTGCCAAGGCTAAGGGGCGCGGTCATGGAATGACCTAAACAAAACCCAAGAGGACATCAGGTAATTCTTGATCTTTTAAGGCTACTCAGAATGACCCTACCTAGGACGAAGGGTCACCTTAAGCATGTGGGATCCTAAAATTGGGAAAGGGTAAAGCAGACATTCTAGTTACTTTTAACTCTTAATTCTCTGTAACAGTGAGAAGGAAAAGGGTAGAAGGACAAATGATTCACAAAGCATTTCTTTTTGCCTACAGAATACATTACATAAAAGTAGATTTGCTCTTTTGATTTTTTTTCTTAGCAAGACTTGTGCCTCTGGAAATGCAAGTCAGTGTTTATCAGAATGGAAGATTTAGCTAGATGAGTAACTGGAATGAACCAAACTCATATTCTCATCACCAGGAGAACAGAGAAATAAATTACAGTATAAGTCATACAATGGAATATTACATAGCAGTCAAATGGACTACAACTATATGGAAAATTTTAGCAATATAATTTTGAGTGAAACTTGTCCCCCAAAATTATATATATCTTGATAACCTGTTTATTAAAAAGTGAAAAATAGGCGAAACAGAAAAAAAATCTACTTTTTAGGAATACTTATAGACGTGATAATTCTTTGTAAAAATGAAAGCAAGGAAATGTGGACCAGGGATAGAATGAGAGGGTAGGTGTAAGTTAGCATTAATGTTCTAGATTTTGTGATGGGTGGTGGTTTCTCTATTATACTATTAAATGTAAAGAAATAAAAATATAAATATATAAAAGGCCAGTCAGTAAGTAAATAAAATAAAGAAAGTCTTGCTTGGACCCATAATGAGAGTGTGTCAAGAACTAAGGAATTTGATTCCAATTTTGTGCATCTGAGACTCATATTTAAAGGGGGGACGAGAAAATAGCGTTCTGGATTGCAGAGAAGATAATGAAATGTCACGCTCTGGGTTCATGCTTGCTTTCCACACAGCACTAGAACACCTGAAGTCTTTGCCTCTTTCTCCCATCTCTCATCTCAGTTGGTCCAGCTTATAAATGGAGATCACTAGGCAGGGTATCCATAGACCACTGAAGATTGTCACTGGAGTCACTTCAGACACAACTATGGCCATGTGTCACTGGGGTGGGAAAAACATGTGTTTCCTTTTCTTTGCTATCCACTTTTCTGAGAAAGGTAACACGTTTGCATGTTTTCTCAGAGAAGCAAAGGTAGGAATTTTAGAAAATAGGAAAAGGCCTATGTGGGGCCAGCCCAGTAGCATAGCAGTTGGGTTCTCACACTCTGCTTAGGCGGCCCGGGGTTCGCTGGTCCGGATCCCAAGCACAGACCTACGCACCACTTATCAAGCCATGCTGTGCCAGCATCCCACATATAAAGTGGAGGAAGATGGGCATGGATGTTAGCTCAAGGCCAATCTTCTTCAGCAAAAAGAGGAGGATTGTTGGTGGATGTTAGCTCAGGGCTAATCTTCCTCAAAAAAAAAAGTGACAGATTTCAGAAAAAGACCTATGTGTCCAATATGAGGAACTTACAACTTTGCCAGTCACAAACTTTGGGGCCTGTGTCTTAGAAGGATTTTAAACCAGCCTGCCTCCAAATTGCCTTTATTGCATCTTTCCCCGCTGTTGCTTCCCCTCCCTCCAGTGCTGCTGTCTCCATATGCTGTTCCCTTCACCCCAGACGCCTGTCTTCGCAGCGCTTTGAGCTACAGTCTGGAATAGTCATGAACAGTTTCAAAAGCTAGCAAGTTCAGTGAGCCTCCTTCATAGAATCTTAATCCTTCCAGGTGGAAATAGTGATTTCCCTTTGTTAACCTCTTTCAGCACCTGATTTATGTCCCTTCGAAGGCATCTGCCTCTTTCTGAGGGCAGGATCAGTGTCTTAGCCCAACATTTATGAGGTGGGCAAAGATCTATGGACATACAAATATGAACTAATGAAATCTCACGCTTGTGGAGATGTTGTCTCCCGTAGTGCATTATATGTGACCCACAGACCCTACGAGAAGGTTCGGTAATTAGCTCTCTGTTATTGAGTGTGCTTTAGGCTTTCCCGTGATGTTGGAAGGTTCAGTCAATACAGGCCAGGTCTGAGGATTTACTCATTGATTTATAATCTAAAGGGAGGAGGAAGCATCTTTACCACCCTCTGTCAGAACCATCTTCTGTTTGTTTATTTTCATGCTTGTTTTGAATCCTTGCTTGCCACTCACACCCACACGACAGCCTCACCTCTCTCCTCGTCCGTGCTCCAAGTCCTTCTCTCTGATTTTGGCCTCACATGTGTTGGAACCCAAATGTGGTTCAGAGAGGGTGATCATGGAAGAAAAATAAAAATAATAGCAATATTATAAAGTGCTTACTGTGTGCGAGGCACTACATTTTACATGCTTTACACATGCTAACTTACGTAATCCTTATGACTCTGTAAGATAAATAAGACTATCATTCTCCTTTCACGAAAGAAAGTGAGTCACAGAGAGGCTAAGTGCCTTTCCCAAGGTCACACAGCTAGTAACTAAACCTTGTCAAGTCTGCTAAACCATTTTATCTCATAAAAAGCAAAGAAAAACAACTTTATGGAGACTGAAAATGCAAGAGAGAAAGGAGAGCTAGATCATTCATGAACCAAGGTGAAAGGACGTCAGAATACTACGAGTGGAGCACGGCCGGACGCCGACAAGCCATGCTGGCAGACGGTTTAAATGGAGTGAAGGCGAAGATCAGTGCTGCTAAGAAAGTCAAGGGCGTGAGCCAGAGGGGAGACACGACTGCAGTGTAGACCGTGAATTGTGGCGCTCCCGGGGCTGCTGCCGAGGGTGGAAAGCAGACATTGTATGTCGCCCTGGAGGCTGCGAAGAGGCGGTGATGAGGATGAAGGGAGGCAGTCAAGTCTGTTAGGTCTTAGAGTCAATTAAAAAACTGTGCTTAAGGACAGAAGTGAGGTTAAAAACAAAACAACGCACATTCTGTGTTAGAGCCCTGTCGTATGTCTCTGCAGCGAAGTGTAAATTATGTCATCTATTTCCCAGCAAGACAGACACACCACCTCACTGAGAAGAGTGGAAAATGAAGCGACTTCCAAAACGACCCATCCTTTCCTACTCCTTATATTCAGGACTTAAAATCACAGACGTCAATCCTGGCCCTGCCCTGACTTTTTAGTGTTGGTGGCGTGTCAGTCACCATTTCTCTCTCCCACCCCTTCATCACCTCCTTCCTCCTCTGTGAACTCCACCACAGTGTCACCCCTGCTCTGAACCCGCCACCACCACCTTGAGGGCTGCTTTTCCCTGATTTAGGCTTTCCTGCCAGACGTGGAGGGCAGGCACCTCATTTTGGTAAACACTGGATAAACACTTCTCCTGAAATAGAAGCAGCAGGCTCTCCAGCTAGCTTTTTTAAAGAGGCAGAAATCCAGTTCAGTTCAGTAACTTTGACAAGAAATCAAAGATAAGGAACATGGAAGAGTCTGGAAAATTCTTCAGGGAGGATTTGCACTCATTCTTACCAGGCCCCCAAGATAATCAATAAAGATGAAGTTCATGGCCTCTGTGGGGACAACCCTTTCCAGATCTGTTCAGTGGAAGGCACTGCCCCTCGAGCCCGCCTGCCAGAGAGTTCTTGACTGATGCTCGTTCAGTGTGGGAGACGATACATGCCTGTGTGGTTCCTATGGTGCCATTCAGCGTGTCACCTGTGGACGCATTGACCACACCAAAGCCGTCAAGTTAGGGCTGATGGGATAACCCAGATGGAGAGTATGCCAGATTGCTGAATGGTGTTGACACCCCCAACTGCAAACCGCTCAGCCCCTCCTCTTTAAAACAGGATTATAAGGACTTCAAAGCATGCATCAACTGCTAAGTATCCTGCTAGCTTTACATGTGTACATGGGTTTGTCTGGAACTAGCCCAGTTTTGAACAACCTGTGCCTTCTCTATGTCCCCTTCTTCCCTTCCAGTCCTCTGAGAACGCATTTAGCCCAGAAAGTGCTTCTGGAGAGCTGTGAGGGGACAGTCACTCTGTATGTTAAACTCTTCTCTCCCGTTAAACTCTTCTCCCTTGAATTAACTCGTCTTGGTGGTGGTCTATGCACCTTAACTTCTGCTCACTCGCCTTCCACTTCCCGTTGAAGAAAGCACTTGCAATTTGACCGGACCTGGAGAGAGATGCGGTGTGTGCTGGATCTTTGGAGCTCGCCTCCTCACAGTGTGGTGCCTGACCACTCACTGCACAGTCATCTGCGGTAATTACTGAAAATGCAGATTCCTGGCTTCCCCCAGATCTTCATAGCTGGGATTTCTGTGAATGTTGCTCAGAAATCTGCACAATTATTCAACTTCCCAGGTGATCCTTATGCACAATAAGGTTTAGGCGTCATTGCATTATTCATAATTATAGGATAATACTTAGGAGCGTGTCAAGCACTTTACGTGCATTTCACTTGTCATTCATTTCAACTTCGCAACAGCCCTACAAGGTAGGAATTGTTCCACCTAGAACAGGGCCTGACACATGACATGTGGCAGACACTCAGTAAATTTTTGTTAAACCATAAATTAACCTTTAAAAAATATATATTTACATATGTATCTGTATACACATAAATAAAGAAGCTAAGGCTTAGAGACGTTAAAAACACTTGACCAAGAACACATAGCTAGGGGCCGGCCCCCACGGCTGAGTGGTTAAGTACACGTGCTCTGCTGCTGCGGCCCAGTGTTTCGCCAGTTTGGATCGTGGGCGCGGGCATGGCACCGCTCGTCAGGCCACGTTGAGGCGGCATCCCACATGCCACAACTAGACGGACCTGCAACTAAGATATACAACTATGTACTGGGGGAACTTGGGGGAGAAAAAACAGAAAAAAACAAAACAAAACACATAGCTAGTGAGAGGTGGAGCCAGGTTTTATGGTGCCTTCTGTAGGTAGAGCTTGTTGGGGTGTGAATTTGCAGGCTGGCACCCCCTTCAGGTGATGGTGGGTAGTGCATGGAGGTGGTGCTGGAGGACCCAAGAGGCAGCTGATTTGGGTTGAACTGATTAATGGCTTCTCTAGTATTCTCCTCTTGGCCATCGCTGGTAAATTAACAGGGCCCCATATTTACTTATTACTAATGAAGAGAGCAGGCCAAGGGAGGTTGGGTGGTTGTCCACAAAGCCAAACAGCACCCATTCTCCTCCCCTGTTTACCGTAAGGTTGGCCAATGCGTAGTCTTAATTTTTGCTGGGAGTGAAGCAGGGGGAGACCAAGTGGATCCTGGGTTCCTGTGGGAAATTAGTAAGCTTTTTGCCCTGGTCAGAATTTTCACTTCCTCCTGCTTTCTGGAATTTTCTTTACACCCTCTTTGTTTATCACTTTTTTCATCCATTTTCTTGGTAGGCAGGTAGATTGCCTGTATTTTTACCAAAATAAGTAGCCGAACCTGCCCAAGATAAAGGAGCGAATGAGGTAAGTTGTCCTTGACCCTCTCAGTCGTGTGAGGCCTCTTCTTCCACACTCCCTCCCCCCCTTTCTGAGACCCTCAAAGGTACCTGACTTAGGGGACTAGGCTCCGCTAAGAAGAGAGCTGCTGTAAACCTACGTGCATTTTCCCTGCGGCTTTCTGAAGGCAGAGTCCTAACCCAGTAGCAACACTAGAGATTTTTGGAGGCAGCCATGGGGAGTTTGTTTTAGGACCACGGATCTTTACACATACTATGTTGTGTGCACACACACACACACATACACAGTAAAAAATAGAAATGTGCTCTCCACAGAAGAATGACTGAGGGAAAACCACCTTTTGTAAAGAGTGATTATAAAAATGTATGACTTAAGTAGGATAAGGCGTTTCCTATTATGGGGCTTTTTAAGACAAAGATGTTTAGAAAGCCCTCTCCTGGCCCTGAAGCCACTGTAACAGTAGTGCTAGCTACACATAATAAGAGCTGACATATATTAAGTGTTTGCTGTGTGCCAGGCACTGTTCTAATTTCTTTGCATGTTCCACCTAATTCCCACAAGCCCTTAGCAATACTTACTATTAATATCTTCATCTCCATTTTACAGATGAAGAAACTAAGGCAGAGAGAGGGTAAATAACTTGCTCAAGGCTCCACAGAGTCAGTAGAAGAGCCGTGATTCAAACTCAAGTGGCTTGGCTCAAAGCCGTCTTAATACTACATTGTATGGCATGACTACTTTTATTATAAAATGATGTTTCTTTGAAAAATTTAGATTTTTTAAAGAAAAAAACAATTTTCCATAATTGCACTGTACCCCTATTTTTATTTTTTATATTAAGACTAATAAGCACATGGTTAAAAAAGCCAAATGGCTCAGAAATATATGAAAATAGGAGTCCCATTCCTAAGGGAAACCACTATTAACAGATCTTTTTTTATCCCTCAAGAAAAGTCTTTTATACATGTAGCAGTTTAATTATTATTTAAAGATTTATTTACACAAAAGCAGACATGCTACACCCACCTTTCTGCATCTTGTTTTTCTTATCTAATAGGTCTTCCAGATCTTTTCACTTCAGCACACACAGGTTCATGTCACTCCTTTTCATGATTGTAGAGTGTTCTCCTAGGTTGCTGTACCACCTGACTCAACCAGCTATTATTGATGGACAATTCACTTGTCTCTTTGGATGCTGATGTGCAGGATAAATTCCTAGCGGTACAGTTTCCTTTTTTATGCATGTTGCATCAACTCGCACTCTTGCTCTTTTTTTTTTTTTCTGAGGAAGATTAGCCCTGAGCTAGCATCCACTGCCAATCCTCCTCTTTTTTTACTGAGGAAGACTGGCCCTGAGCTAACATCTGTGCCCATCTTCCTCTACTTTATATGTGGGACAGCTACCACAGCATGGCTTCACAAACAGTGTGTAGGTCTGCACCCAGGATCCGAACCGGCGAATCCCAAGCTGCCGAAGCTGGACCACTGCACCACTGGGCCAGCCCCACACTCTCGCTAACTCTTATCAGAGTGTTTATCCCCAAACCCTTAACAGAACCCGTATTATCAAACTTTGGTTTTTTTTAATTTTTTGCTGATTTGATAGAGGAAAAATATCTGTTTTCATTTAGATTTTTAATGTTATAATGTGAGATTGTGTGGCTTTTCATGTCTATTGGTCATTTGTTTTGCTTTCTTTGTCTGCCATCTGCCTGTTCATGTCCTTTGCCCATTTTCTGTTAGGGTTTTTTTTTTCTAATTTGTATGAGCTTTTGGTAAATTTAGGAGATTAGCCTTTGTCTATTGTGTTGTAAACATTTTCTTTCAGTTTATTATTTGTCTTTGACTTTGCTATTTTCCCATAAGCAGTTTTATTTTTATGTAGTTAGATTTATCAGTACAAAATTATTCACTTCTGAATACTTTCAATTTGAACTTCTCTTTGTTTTTAAATGTTTATATATGTGCTTTTAAGTTTGTGGCGGCTCCATCCACCGCACATCAATCAGAATGAGGATAAATCCTTTCCGAAATTATATTTACAATTTTTCAGAAAGACTTCTGAAATGCGAGAAAACCTGTATATATATTTATATAATATGTATTTATTGATCTTTTGATCAAATATTCCGTTTCTGAGATAAGCACCTGTGGAGGTTCAGGGCATAGTTTGCAAAAACTGAAACAATCCTTTTTAGGCAGTGAAGCATTTCCTGGATTCCTTGGCTGGGCCCCCCAAAGCTTTGCAGCTAAGAGTCAGTTCTCCTGAATCTACTTTAAAGTAGCTTCTTTTAATTGTCTTCTATAATTACATGTGTCCGCTGCTCAGCTGCTCCTTAATAGGTCTGCCTGGTTTCAGTGAAAATGGCTCCTCTCTCCTCCCTCGAGACCTTTAAATAAAAGATCCCTGTATCTGCGTGTGGGGCCGGGGGATGGGAGGATGGAGCCATGAGGGACTGTTTTTTGGTTTTTTTCTGTTTTAATTTGCTGCCTGTATTTGAGTTGGGGATATAGATGGCCAACCTGAATTAATTTGATAGCTTTGTGGTGACAAAGGATAAAGGCAGGTTTGGGGTTGCTCCAGTCAGTGGTTTAGAACGGCTTAGTACGGCTTAGCAGACGGCAGGATTGCTCTGTTCTCAGAGGCCCGTGGTGTTCTGATGTATGAGGCCTCCACAGTCTCCTGAAAGCGGGCAAAAATAATAACATCCTAAGAGACCGGATCGCAGGCAGTGTTTTAAAAAAATAAGTGTAGTTATCAGATTTTGCACAGGCTCTTTTTGTTTCCATTTTTCTTTCCTTCTCTAATTTCCAGCCTTACCACCACACGCACAGACTGCTTATTATTATCGTAACATTCTTAACAAAAGTTAACACCTCTCGAGAATCCAACAGTCCTACCAAATGAAAAACCACCTAAGCTCCTGGGGGCTTTTTGGGAGTGGAAATGCTGCAGAAAATGGAGTCACCAAGATTTGATACCACAAGATATCTTAAAGGTCATCTAGTTCATTCTCCCTGTTTAGTCCTGGAATACTGGAAGCAGCTGATCGAAGACAACATTGATAAGCAGCGAAGACAGTATTGATGAGGATCACTCGGATGTTGTTAAATTCCCTTCAGCTTTTCAGGCACAACTCTTCGATGGCCAAATATTATTTCCCATGCTTTGTCAAAGTATTCCCTGTGACATCAGAGAATTACCAGTAGGGTGCCTGCACACAGGCAGGTGGGGGCAAACACTTCTTGACCACAAAACCTGGTTTACTAATGCATCCAAAAATTCCCTATGGAATATAATATTAAAAGGCTTTAAATTGAGCATATCCTTTGGCTTAAAAATTCTAATTTTAGGAATTTGTTCTAAAGAGATAAGAAGACAAGGATTTAAATTTGTATCCCCAAGGATATCTGTTGAACGTTAGGCCTATGCTTAAGAACATGGACCTTGCGGCCAGAAAGCCTGGGTTCCTGTCTTGGCTCCCCTTCTTGTTAGTTGTGTCACTTCATGTGTGTCACTCAACTTCTCTGCCTTATCTGTAAAAGGGACTGATAATTGTCCCTACCTCATAGGGTCTGTCCTGTCATGAGAAATGAATGAGTTAATAGGTAAAAGATACTTAGATGGTTTTTGGCACATAATAGAAAAATTAGACATAGCCTATGTATTTATTGATTTAATAAAACAAAATGCAGTAGCTTTTGAAGATATTCACATATTAAAAGAAAAACAATTAGGTTACATGATAACATGTTAAATATGAGTGCTGAACACTTGTACACCAAAAGGTTAACTCTAGTTATGTTTTTGGTGATGGAATTATAGACTACATTTTTTCCTCTGGATCATGGCTATTTTCTAAATTTTCTACAAAGGAAATATATAGTGTAATAAAAGTTGTCTTTCTAACCCCTGCAGAATAATAATAACAGCTAACGTTTATTGAGAGCTTACAACACATCCACTGTTTTCTAAGATAGATAGATGTCTATTCATTGTTTACAGTAACCTCATGAGGCAGCTGCTATGATTATCGTCTCCATTTCTCAGATGAGGAAACTGAGACGCAGAGAGGTGAAGTAACATGCCTTAAGTCCTCCGTCTAGTAAGCAGTAGAGAGAGGATTTGAACACGGGCTGTCTGGCTCATATTTTAGATTAGGTACTCTCTTTGTGTGATTTTAGTAACCCAAAAGGGCATTGCACTACAGTAGCCCCAACAACCCAGCTGCCTCCACTGTTTAGAGGAAACAAATTGAGTTCCTCTCCTTCCTTGTATCTTTGTTGCCAGCTGATAGATAAGTGGGGAGTTTTCAGGTCTCCGGCCTTCCTCTTAGTTATCTTGCTTAGTAAATGGGGAGAGTATACCAGATGATGTAGTAAAATTGACTTTTCTATGTATCCCTTAAAAAGAGTGCATTGACTTTACTTTGCATTAACCAAACTGGAAATAATTTATATTTTTTAAAATCATAAACTGAAATAGTTTGGAAGTAGCCTATACATTTTTCACTAGGATATTACTCAGAGTCCTGAACACGGCTGCTGGGTACCCTGAATGAGTCTTCTAATCTCCTTCAGATGTGCTGGAACGAAGTTAGAAAATCAGAGGAACAAAGTGACCTTTGGCCACGTACATACATAAGAGTCAACATATTGAGTTCCAGTAGCAGTAAAGTGTAGAAGAAAGTTGTCCCTTCTGTTCAGAGTACATAATTACCACAGATCAAAGGCACCGTGAGGTAACAGTGAATTTTCAGCAATTGTCTATTTTGCTTTTAGAATTTCCGTTTGTATTCAGGCAGTTAAATTATAACAGGTGAGTTTTTGTGCGTCTTTTAAGGAATAGCCGTTGGGTGTTTCAGAGTAATAATTTTACATTAGAAAATAATGTCTCAAACATGGTGCAACCTGGCTGCAACCAGAAAATCTATTTTTTTAAATCGTCTGACGTTATCATTTAATCACCAGCCTGCTAATTTACCAGCAGAGAAGGCTGGCTGAATTTGGTTGTCAGGTCTAGTGTTTTCCTGGATAGCACCAATCACGGCTCCTTGAGATTGTAAAATACTACAGTGTAGCCAGTAGATTACTCAGAGGCAACTAATTAAGTTCCGGGAGCTTCTAGGAGTTCATTACGTCATTAGGCAAAGTCTCTGAAATCCAGAAGGAATAGCTGGTCTCGGTCCTGATCGGTTGCCACGCTAGTCTTCCCAGAATTCTACTGGGACTTGGGATTCACTGCTGCCGTCTGTGCTAAGGGGTCGTTCTTGATCTCTTCCCGGAAGAGGCTGAACTTCCTGAGAGGTCCTGGAAGCCATAGAAGGGATTTTTCCCTCTCTGCCATTGCCTACTGCCCCCTTTGGCAAAACTAACACAACCCATCAGTGAGACAATCTGTACACAAGTGAGTCAGTCTGGCCACATCTTGTATATGTGGCTTATCCTGGCTGTGAGGGAGATGATAGTGTACAGTTTGTTCAGGAACCTCTTCTGGAACCCACTGCCTTCCCAAGGATGCAGCATGGTATCGTAGAAGGAGCCTGGGGATTTGGTCCTGGACAGAATTCATTGCCCACAAGCCTTGGGCGAATCAGCTTCAGTTTCCTCAGTAGTAGAGTGCTGAGATTAATGTCTGCCTTACCAAGTTGTCAAGATTGACAAATACAAAAAATAGAAAGCATCTCCTACAGGGCCTGGAACCCAGTAGGTGCTCAATAAGTAGTTATGATGATGATGATAATTACCGTTCACTGCTTGTTAGAAACTCAAGCAATTTAGATCATCCATATTTTCCTCAACTCAGAAATGGGAGCTGACTCTGGATTCTAGACCAGAAGAGTCAGAAATGGTGTTGTAGGAGTTGAGAGACAAGGTCAAATAAAATTGTATACCTAGATTTATTTTCCAAAATCATATAGAATTGCATCCTTTAAGAAAAGATCCTCTTTTTCTTCTTCCCATTGTTCTCTCTTGCCTCTTCCACTCCCCTTCCCTTCCCCAGGCAACCCATGAAATATTTCCTTTATTCCTCTTTCAGAACTATGGATTTTTTGTTAAAAGTCAATTTATATTAATTATTCTACCACCTGGCATGTTTTTAATTACATACTGAACTCTAGTCTATACTCAAAATGTAATTTGATCTTTGTAAACTAAGGAGCAATCCCTCCACACACCTCCCCAAACTAAAATTTCAGATTTCGGTATAATTCACAGGTTCTGTCACTGTCCCTGCGAACCTGTTCCATTCTGTTTGGGAAGGTTCCGTTCCTGCTTTTGGTTAAGGGTCTGTTCTTTATCGAATAGCTGTAGCTGCAGTCAGAGTCAATGATCAGATAGTGCCGGTGCACACAGTTATCTGGAGCCCAGGCTTTCTTGCTGACTGTTTCTAGCTGGTTGATTATCTCCAGACCCTAACGTGCCAAATTCAAGTATGGCTAGCTGACTGCAAAAGCCTAAAGATAAACTGTTTTGGAAAAACTCCTTTCGGACTGACAAGTAAGCTTTTCATGCTGCTTAAAGTTTGGGCCAGCCAGCTCGTTGGTGTTGAGGGCGCGCCTGACGCAGGGAGAGGCGTGTGTTTCTCCCCTCGCTGGTGGTCCCTGGTGGTAGTCGGCTGGAAGAACGGCGACCTTCGGAAATCAGCCTTACTGTGCTCCTAAGCTGTGTTTATGAAATGATGTCCTTGTGCTTGCGCCTTCTCTTGTCTGCTAGGAGGAAAACACCGAGAGCCTGCAAGTGCTGGAATCTCGCCACTTGCTGAGTTGCAGTTGCAAACAAGGGGCGCCAGGGCCCTGGGAAGGCAGGGAACCGGCCAGTGTGTTCTCGGGTTTCCTCTCCCTCACGCTTCTCTCTCCCCTGTTGTTTTTCAGGTAGTGAAGCTGATTTTAGCTCCTCGAGCAGCACGGGCAGCATTTCCGCTCCTGAGGTCCATATGTCTGCAGCCGGAAGCAAGCGGTCCTCTTTTTCACGCAAGTAGGCACTGTCTCCTGCTCTGTAATTAGGAAAACGCTTTACACAGGTGACTTACCTGTACTTTATGTTTCTATAGAACCACCTGGATTGTTGCCTGTTCCTATTTTTTTATTAGTGAGTGGTTTTTGTTTATTGTTTACAGTGATTTGAAATTGGTACTTCTCCCTGCTGTGGTCACATGGCTTGGCCTGTGTTTGTCTACCTGTGGCTGTCGCCATGCAGTCCTTGGCCCTGCGTCCACTCCTCCTTCTCTCCCTTCTTTCCCTCACTCACCTGAGTACTCACCTGGGTATCAAGCTAATAGTCTCCTAGTTCCCACTCATGAATCTATCGTCTCTTAGCTGCGAAGATGCTGACTTCATCCTTCCTTTCCTCTAGCTGAGCTTCTTTTTTTTTCATCTTTGTGAAAGTAGCCTAATGACGCTCTGGCCACTCCCAACATTCACTTGGGGAAGGAGGGAAAAAAGTATAAAGTTCATAGGTGTGGGCGGCCACCATGGAAAAAGGCAGTGGAGCAGAATGGCCAAGTGTCTGGGTTCTGGAGCCAGGCTGCCTTGGTTTGAATTCCAGCTCCACCCCCTACAGGCTGTGTGGCCCTAAGCAAGTTGCTTAACTTCTCTGTGCCTCAGTTTCCTCATCTCTAAAATAGGGTTATAGTCATACCCACCTCATAGCGTTTATTGTTAGGATTAAATTAGTTAATACAAGTAAAGTGCGGGGTCAGTGCTTGGAGATAGTAAGCATCAACAAATGTTTGCCATTGATGCTGTTTGCATTGGGGAAGAACAGGACTGTGGGGAAAAGGGAGCCACTGTTTACATTTGGTGGGACAGGTTGCAAGCCGCAAGATTCTCTGCTACCATCAGTGGCTTTATTTATTCATTCAACGTGTATTTATTGAGCATCTACTATGAGGCAGGTTCTGGAGATATAGCAGTAAACAAAACTCCATGAAAATTATATTCATTCTAGTACAGAAAGGACAATAATACATAAATATAATTGTTTTTAAAAACACACAGGGAAAGGAGATAGAGAGTAATGGGGTGTGTGATGTGTTTTAGATGGGCTGGTTCCAGGAGACCTGTGTGATGAGGTGAGCTCTGAGCTGGCCTGAACAAAGCGATGGAGTGGGACAAACACTTGGGGTGGATTTGTTTTTAGACTCTGGCAAGGCAACTTGCCTGTCCTGGGCCACACTGTCCAAACTTGTAAAAAGGGTGTTGGGCTCTATGATTTTTAAGATCCTTTCCTAAAGAAAAACCATTTAGTTTCTAAAAAACTAAAACTTGAATTTCTAAAACTTACATTCCTAGGACTCAGCAAGCAGATATTTCCCATTTCTCTTGGGTGAGTAGGAGGTTTGGCTGACGTTTAGAAGGAGGCCTGAGACCCCCAGTGCAGTTTTATTGTTAAAAACAAAGCTGAAGCCAGACAAACCCGTAACAAAAGAGTGAGGTCCACAGTGAAAAAGCGAAATAGTTCTATCCCCAAACACCATCTATTTTGGAAATAAAGTGCCTCTGGGATCACAGGACTTGACTATAAACATTCTCTACAGGACTGTGACCATACACTATAAATCAGATGGGGCTTGTTCTGAGAATAAACCATTTATCTAACCGATTCAAGAAATTAGCACATTCCCATGGTACAAGGTATCCAGGGAACAGAAAGGCAAAAGAAAAAAGAAATGGCCTGAAGAGCAGCCAATTTCATTAAGCATTTCAAAAGAATTTGTGTTTGTTTTTAAATTCCAAGGTAATGTCAATAATACTGAGTGACAAAGAAAATATTCTAGTCTGGAATGCATGATTTCCCTAAGAGATTAAAAATTGAAGTGTTAAATGTAAAATAGCTAAATATAATTATGTGCAAATCAGATATACGCTTAATAGATGGAAAATGGAAATTGGCAATGTTTTATCCATTTCCCTCGCTTTTTTTTTTTTTTGCCTGACCGAGGCACAGAGCACCATCAGTGGATTGCAGTGTTGGAATATCTTGGGCATTTCACGTAATCTTTGTGTTCAGCAGGACCGCGCATGGAGGACGACTCCTCTGGAAGGTCCGGGTCTCCATGACAAACTCTCTAATAGCTTGTGATCCTTTTAATTGGCTCTTTCCTCCTGTAATAAAGGAGCTTTCTCTGTGGAGAATCAGCTCCTGGGAGGAAGGCTAGCAGGAACATCTGATGAAGGGGTAGGAGAAATCAGGGACAGGTGGAGCTGGCGAGAATATTTTTGACAGATGATTTTGAAAATAAAACTTTAAAGATTTACAAATGATCTCTTCTTCTAGAAAGGCCAGATCTGCTGATATTTCCGAGGAATTCTCTTCCTTAAACTAAAAGCCTAATCTGATCAGAGGCAGACAGAAGCGAGAAGAAAAACAATGCTTGGGATGTGGAGTCAGACAGACTTGGGCTTGAGGTCAGTCTCCATCGTTTATAAGGTGCAAGACCCAGAGCTCTGAGCCTCAGTTTCCTGTTCTGGAAAATGTAGTGGTAATGGCATCTGCCTCACTGAGTTAAATGAGCTGATATCTATGAGTGCTTAACACAGTGCCCAGAACTTAGTAAAATGGTTAGTAAGCGGTTGTTTTAGTTAGTAGTGGTAAAAGTAATACAAACGGACGTGCTGCTGCTGCTGGTCTTATTGATGGTGGTAGCGGTGATGATGGTGATGATTATGATGATGAAGATCATGTAAGTTTGCTCAGGCTGCCATACCAATGTACCAAAGACTGGATGGCTTAAACAACAGAAGTTTACTTTCTCACACTTCTAGAGACAGTTAGTCCAAGATCAAGGTGTCTGCCTGATTGGCTTCTTCTGCGGTCTCTCTCCTGGGTGTGTGGGTGGCCGTCTTGTTCAACCTCTTTCTTCATATTGTCTTTTCTCTGTGCCTGTCTGTGTCCAGATTTTTCTCTTCTTGTAAAGACAGTAGTCAAATTGGATTAGGGCCTACCCTAATGGCCTCATTTTAACTTAAATACCTTTTTTAAAGCCCAAATTCCAGATACAGTCACATTCTTAGGTACTGAGGGTTGGAGCTTCAACGTATGAATTTGGGGGGACATGGTTCAGCCCATAACAGTGATCATGGTGGTGATGATGGTGATGCTGCTGCTGCTGATGGTGATAGAAATGTTACCTGAAGTAAAGGGCAATCGCTGGGGAATAGAAATTCACCTGGGCCCCCTCTGAGCTTCCCTTCTTCCCTCCTCCTTTTCTCTCACTTTCCATCTACTGTATTCAGGTATGCGGATGGGGGCGGGGTCAGCAGAATTCTTTCTCCTCTTTGTGGCCTGCATTCTCCTTGTCCACCAGACCAAGGGACTTGGGGTGAGCTGAGGAGGATAGCCTCAGGTAGCCTGTTCAGGGCCATGACCACCATGGAATTCTGGCTTCTCCTTTGAAAATGTTTTATCCACAATGATTTTGTACCTACATATGTTAGCATTTGAACTAAACTAAATGTAAGCAACAGAACTGATATTTTTAAGCATGTAATTTATTTTTGAAAAGTTAGCTATTACAAGTAGTCTAATAACTCATTTCCTGAAATAAATTTGAACCCTTGATTGTACTTTAGTGATGTTTGATAGCTTGAAAAGTTTTTGCTTAGCAGCTTATTTGTATAGCAGCTGAATTCTTACAAACTTCTCATCTAATTTGAAGAGATTAGTGCACCACACTAAAGAAGTCGGTGGTGAATTATTCTGGTAATAACCACATACATAGCCGGTATCTAATATACCTGTGTACAAGCCTAAAACAATATATTCCATTTCTGTAAAGTAGGCGACATTCCACAGAGTTAAAAGACCTGGATTTAATCCCAGTTCAGCTGTGTGTTCTCAGACCAGTTTGTTTCCCTGAGCCTCAGTTACTGACTTCGCTGAGTACTTCACGTACTTTACGTAACGGGAAAGGGAGGTGATAACTATACCGGCTTCATAGCATGATGGTCAACATTAAGTGAAACAAGGTTCATAAGGCATCTGGAACAGGGCTCGGGTCACAGACGGTCCTCGGTGAAGGCTGACTCAGGCTGGAACTCCTTGGGTCAGAATTAGGGATAGCTCTTCACTTTCTTTCCTGACTTGTAATGGTTAATCCTCCATATTTCTCATAGTCATGTTAAGAAATAGTCAGGCCGCTTGGTGCCAGACTTAGAAATGAAGCATGGAGAAGCAAATCCAAGCCAGAATGCATGTTCTTTTCAGCTCTCATGGAGTCCTCCCCACCACTGGGCTGCTGAAGCTGGTTTGTCACAAAGCCATCAGCCCATCTGTTCCGTATAAAGTGTCCTCTTCTCACGAAAAGGAGGCAGAGGCCGTTTGGATGATTTCAAAAGAAAAGAACTTTTTAACTTTAGAATTCGATGATGTTTCATTTATGTGTGATTTACTGGGTTGACGGCTAGTTGAAATTGTGTTTGATTTTAAATAAGTATTTATGATTTTGGAGCCAAGTCTCCCCACACGCGTGCTCATATTGACATTGACACACATTTCCCATCCAGATATGTTGGTTGCATACAGCTATAATTAAAATTACAGAGAGGGGATTGTCAAAAAGCAGTACTGCTGTATGAAAGGTATCTTGTTCCCTGTTGTTTTCTTGTAATGTCTTCAAGAAGTATTCCTGACACAGAACCATTATCCTATTTAAGTAATTTCAACATTCTCAAGATGCCTCCTTACACTGGTAGGTGTCAAATCCCTGGAGCTAGATTAACAGGGAAGTCCAAACAAGTTTATCCTGTAATAATACCCTGCACTTTAATTGCCCTTAACAGCTTCTCGAATGCACTCGCATGCGTTCTGGGGTTTGATTCTCTCATCAATCCTGTGAGGAAGGAGGCACATAAGGTTATTATATATCCCCAACGTTAAATGGCTTATTTGCCTAAGTCCCTAGTCAGTGGCAGTGCCAGGACCCAAACCCAGTTTGTTCATTCAGGGAGCACCTAGCATGTGCCCAGAAGTCGTGGGGATGTGAAAGAACCGCCTGTGTTCCTGCCCTCAGAATGCCCGAGTCTAGCGGGAAAGACAAACGCGTATGCAGCTGTGTGATGCGGTGTGCTAAGTCCCGGGCTGGAAGTTTGCACAGAGTATTAGGGAGCACCAAGGAGCAGCACCTACCCTGGCCTAGGGAAGGGAGAATCCAGAAAAGGCTGCTTGGAGTAGGTTCCCATCAGTCTCAAAGTCTTAGGATAGGGAGCAGAAGGAGAACATTCCAGGCAGAGAAAATTACAAATTCAAACATGTAAAGATGATGGAGAGCATGGATCGTCAGGAAACTGTAAGTGGTTTGGAATGCTGGCCGTCAGAGGGAGGAGGGTGGGATGGCAAAGGGTGGGTGGCCCCGGTGCTGGGATCGAACCTGTGAGCCATGTTAAGAAGACTGGCTTTGCAGTGCAGAGTCATTGAATGGCATTGAGGAGGGCAGTGATACTCAAATTCCATTTTAGAAAGGCCATTCCAGCCACAGGGTCAGCCTCCTTGCTAGAGGGGGCAAGACAAGAGGCCGGGGACGAAAAGGGGGCTGTTACAGCATTTCAGCTGTTAAATGATAAAGGTTGAGCTAAGTCATTGGGGATGGAAAGACAAGAAAAAAAATAGGTGGTTAAAATTATAGATTGATATATTTATGTGGGCTGTGTTTATCTGTCCTATTTTCTCCCCATTCTGTTTGGGCCACCTTTTTCTCCCCCATCCTCCAAAAGAAACGCTAATTTTCTTACTCCAACATAAACCAAACCCAAATATTTTTAAACTGACACAGGTGTACTGGAACAAAAACCACATCTTCGAAAATGAACCTAAACCAGATCAATATTTCACATGGGTTGTGTTCTTAGCAGGCAGTTGGGTTTAATCCAAAACAAGCATTATGGTCAGAAAGAATTTGAAAGAACAGCAGAGGGAGAGGTTGCCTGTGCCGATGACACAAGGAGAGAAAATACCGGGCAGGCGGGAAGAAGGCTGCTCAGAAAGACAGTTTGCACTAATAATGATTTTGCCCCTGTCAACTCTATAAATTGGATATCCTTAATAGTAAGTAGCTTTAAAAAGGAGTAAAGCATTAGCATTTGGACACCAGTAGCCCTAAGGATTTTAATATTTTTCTTGCTTTTCTCCCAGTCGAGGTCCCCATGGGCGGAGTAATGGAACTTCATCATACAAGTCTGGCAACAGCCCACCCTCCCCCCGGGAAAAGGACCTTCTGTCCATGTTGTGCAGGAATCAGCTGAGTCCTGTGAATATCCATCCCAGTTACGCGCCTTCTTCCCCAAGTAGCAGCAACTCTGGCTCCTACAAAGGAAGTGACTGCAGCCCAATCATGAGGTGAGTGCTGGTCATCTCCCAATTCATGATTTAGCTTGTCTCACTTAGTAAGCTTTTCTTTAAAAAAAAAAAGTTATGCCCCTCTTGATCCCCTGCCTTATTCTGCAGTAAGACATTTCTCTTTGCCTTTCCACACTAAGCGAATCCTTCAAGGGCTGCTGCAGGGGGAAGGCGAGCCCCAATTTCTAAGAAGGTCCAGCAGTCCAAGAGTGGATAGGGAGGAAATGGCGCAGTGGCAGGCGGAAGGTCCTCCGTGTTTCCCTCAGAACAGGGACGAAGCATTCCTGTGTTCATTCATTCATGCAGACTCCAGATGTTTACTGAGTAACCACATTGCGCCAGGGACTGTGTAAAGTGCTGGGAATAGAGCAGTGAACAGCAGAAATGGTCCCTGTGCTTCCTGCCCAGAGGAGAAGAAAGACGTTAGTCATCTAAGGACAAAAACGCATTCAGATTATGCTGCAAGTACCTGTTGCTACATGTGTCTGTAAAAGGTGGGGAGGGGGTCCAGCTCAGTCTGGAGGGATCAGAAGAGGCCTCTCTGAGGAAGTGAAATTGAAATGAGATCTGAAGGTCAAGCAAGGAATTAATTAGTCCCTAGGGGGTGAAAGGGAGCAGAAAGAAGGAACTCCACATCTAAACAGGCCACAGAGGGAGGTCTGGAGGGTTGGAAACTGGACATGGGCCATCCTGGATGGAGTGCAGGCTCAAGGGGAGCAGGGCGAGGGCAGTGGCTTGGATTGGGCCCAGAGTCGGAGAAGAAGCTGCCAGCTCTCCTCCTTCAGTCTTCTTCCTTCTGGGCGTCCTATTCTCATTAGTCAGCTCTCTTACAGGCGGGTTACCCAGCTCCTGGCCAGGCCGGAGAGGGGCCAGGATTCCAGCTAGGGGAGTTTTGTAGAACACTGGGCGCCTCTCTTGCAAAACACGCTCTGGTGAGAGTGGAGCAGCCCTTTCCCTTCAGAAGAAGGAAACTTTCCACCAAATCAGCACTCTCACGCCAAGCATTGATTTCAGAACAATTTGAACTCAGCTAATAACAATCAGGATCTTTAGGCAGGAGCGCATTGTGTGGAAAGTTAGGTCATCTCGCTCCCCCTCTTCCCTCCCGCCTGCCCCCACTCATTGTCCTGTAATGTAACAGCGTGTAACTCTGGACTGACAGGCAGGCCGGTGGACAATCGTGCTTTATTTTGTGTGCGATCATTCCTAAGCCATAGAAAATCCTCTGTCTCCACTGTCCCCACCCCCTCCACACACACCCCCCTCAATCTTCCAAGTAATGAACAGTCCTAAGATGGACAGCAATCTTACAGTCCCCCTTCCAGCATGAGGTCACATTACTGAGGTTTAAGACCCCATCACACAGCTGCCATTCCTTCTCCCACTGTTAGCTGTGCCTTAACTTTTCTTTTTCTAGAGGAAGTCACCTTTCTTTCCTTGGGTTGTTTCAGGCGGTCTGGAAGGTACATGTCCTGTGGTGAAAACCATGGTGTCAAACCCCCAAATCCAGAGCAGTATTTGACTCCCCTGCAGCAGAAAGAGGTGACGGTGAGACACCTGAAGACCAAGCTGAAGGAGTCCGAGCGCCGACTTCAGGAAAGGTGGGTCGCGTTCCTTGCCCGCTCTGGTTTAGGGCGGTTTCTTTTGCCATAAATGAAATATGAACCCTCACTACAGGAAAAGAAAAAGAAGAAACATGATTTCACATAATTTTGGTCAGATTTCTTAAATCAGTCTCTCAAAAGAGCCATTTCATAATCCTGCGTGATTTGGCTGTTTCAGGAGTTCAGGGGACCCTCTGAGGTTAGGGGGGACCCTCTGCTTTTTCTGGGTGTGTACAGCTTTGACGTGAAGAGTTGGGTTGAGTGTGTGTGTGACTATTTTTAAATCTCAAGAACACCTGCGGGAACAATCCCGTGCTTCCAGCAGCATGGGTCACACACATCTCTGTGAGAGGGTGGACGGCTGTGCGCATTGTGATTCCTGCAAGCTATTTCTGTGCTGAAGGAAGAGGTTCGTTATTCTTGGCCAAGTCTTAAGGTAAAAAACAAAACAAAACAAAACAGCTCATGCTTAAGAGATCTTATCTCAGAGAGAAAAGACCTTTGACATCCTGGGGCCGGCCGGATTTTCTGTTTGCTGGTTTTCCCCTGGAACATTTTGAGATAGACAAGCAGAGCTCTGACCGGGGTGGCTGTGAGGGTGAGTCAGACCCTACTTTCTGGAAGTCTTTGGTTTATGATTTGAGGCATCTGGGCGGGTTTGAACCGTCATGGTGGGGAGGTCTGAGAAGGCAGGGAAACTGGAGAGTATTTAAGCCTAAACTTAAAGAAACCATACTCACAATATTTCTTCACATGTGTCGGGATCCTACCTGGACTTCATGTCCACTGAGAATATGAGATTCTCTTCAGCATAGGATGGATCCAATATCATCTTAACTGAAAGGAGATAGAATAATCAACTTTTCACAAAGTCCTTGAAACATGTAGCATTTTATGATTTAAACAAATTTTTAAATTATCATTGGAATATTATCAGAACAGTTTTGCCAGGCTAAAACTTATCAGTCTACCTTCTGTCTTTGATAGGTAATTAAAAGTACAATGGAGGGGCCAGCCCTGTGGCCAAGTGGTTAAGTTCACGCGCTCTGCTTCGGTGGCCCAGGGTTCAGATCCTGGGCGTGGACATGACACCGCTCATCAGGCTATGTTGAGGCGGCATCCCACGTGCCACAACTAGAAGGACCAAAACTAAAATATACAACTACATACTGGGGGGATTTGGGGTGAAAATGTAGGAAAAAAAAAAAAAGATTGGCAACAGTTGTTAGCTCAGGTGCCAATCTTTAAAAAAAAAAAAAAAAGTGAAATGGACTTTCCTTCCACAAACTGTAGACATGAAAGCGTAGGCTATGAATATGAAAGCAGGCTAAGAGACTAATGTGTTCTAATAGTAGAAATTCCGATGTTAAGTATTGAGTCGAGGCTAATGCTTGTATAGTACTTAGTGCAATGTCTGACTTATAGTGAGCACTCAAAAAGAAAAAAGATAGTAGCCTTTTTTAATTCTGATTCCAGTTACTGTTATTATTGTAGCTATTTTACAATTGAGGGGAGAAGTTCATGGGTAGTACCTACCAAGGAAAAAAATTTCAAAGCTGATTTAACCTCTCCGTTTCAAGTGGAAGAGCATGGCTTGGCTGTGTGTCAGAATTGCTTGCTGCCTGGTTCAGCGTTGACATTTTTCTTAACCGTGCTTGTCTTCTCCCTCTAGGGAAACGGAAATTGTGGAGCTTAAGTCCCAGCTGGCCCGCATGAGAGAAGACTGGATTGAGGAAGAGTGCCATCGGGTGGAGGCCCAGCTGGCCCTCAAGGAAGCCAGGAAGGAGATTAAACAGCTCAAACAGGTCATCGAAACTATGCGGACCAACTTGGCTGATAAAGACAAAGGCATTCAGAAATATTTTGTGGACATCAACATTCAAAACAAGAAGTTGGAGTCTCTGCTTCAGAGCATGGAGATGGCGCACAATGGCTCTCGGAGGGATGAACTGTGTTTGGACTTTCCCTGTGATTCCCCGGAGAAAAGCTTAACCCTAACCACCCCTTTTGGCAAGATGGCGGATGGGCTGTCTCTGGAAGAGCAGATCATAGAGGAAGGGGCCGACAGCGAGCTGCTGGTGGGAGACAGCATGGCCGATGGCACAGATTTGTTTGATGAAATGGTGACAGCCACCACCACAGAGGCTGGCGACCTGGAGCTTCTTCATTCCACCCCCGGGGCAAAGGTCCTTGAGATGTTCCCCATGGTGGTGGATCAGGAGGAGGGCAGTGTGGTGGTGGAGCAAGCCGTGCAGACGGATGTGGTGCCCTACAGCCCTGCAGTCTCGGAGCTCATTCAGTATGTGCTCAAGCTCCGGGACGCCTGTCCTTCGAGTTCAGCGTCCCCTGATGAGTCTGTGGCTGACTCGACAGAAAGCTTCCCGGAATCCATCTCTGCATTAGTGGTTGATTTAACTCCAAGGAATCCAAACTCTGCCATCCTTTTGTCTCCCGTGGAGACCCCATACACCACGGTGGATACGGAAGCTCATGAAAACCGCCTCATGAGAGAGCTGGATTTTGCAGTCTCCACGGAAGAAAGGTTGGATGGCATCATCCAGCTGCCTCGGGGGAGCGTCGGGAGGCAGTACTGGAGCAGCAGTTTCCTGGTGGATCTCCTGGCTGTGGCTGCCCCCGTGGTCCCTACCGTTCTGTGGGCATTCAGTACTCAGAGAGGGGGAACAGATCCCGTGTACAACATCGGAGCCTTGCTCCGGGGCTGCTGCGTGGTTGCCCTGCATTCCCTCCGCCGCACCGCCTTTCATATCAAAACCTAAATAGAAGTGGTTGTTTCCGTGTGCCAGTCTGTCCCGTGTGGCATTGTGCCAGGTGGAGAAACAGCAGATCGACCTATGGCAGTCTCTCTTCTGTCGTTTTGCTCCTCGGTATTTGATTTGCACTATATTTAGTTGAAGCCTGTTCACTGTCTAAAACCAGAGGTATCTTCAAAGGCATGGAGACCTGGTTCAAGTAAATGTCCACCAGTGTGGTATAGACAGCATGCTCATGACCCTGCCGTGTCGTCTGAGGTACCCGTTCTTATCCTAGTGGTTCAGGAAGAGAAAATGCAAGGTTTGCACTATCCAGACAGCTTCTGTAAGGCTGGCATGTTATCTCCTTGCTTTGCTTTATGCCGTTTTAAAATGTGTAATTGTTCCAGCATTCCAATGGTCTTGTGCATAGCAGGGGACTGTAACCAAAAATAAAAATGTATCTGTGTCATTGGTTTGAAGAAGTCTTGACTAGCTCTTTAGTGTCTTACTTGGGGTTGATAAGGTTTGAGTGTTTGCAGTTTTGTACTAAACGTAGCTCCAGAGTCTTAAAATGGCTTGTTCTTAAACCTGTTAATTGATGAAACTGTATGTAAGTTTACAATGTATTAACTTATTTTTTGCTTATTATATATAGTGTTTTATTGGAAATTGTTTGTAACCACGTCAGCATGGTGAAAATAAAGATTAGTGTTTCCATTTAAATAAATGTCTTATCCCCCTTAAAATAATTATCTTTGCGGTTTTGTTCCTCTATATGGTGAGAAAGACTAAATGGCTAGCAGTTCCTTCCATCGTCAATCAGTAAGAGTCTAGAAGAGCGGAATTAAGAAACGAGAAGGAGAGAACAATAATTATTAAAGATAGATGAGGATTTCCTGTTCTGTCTTTAAAAAAGCATTGTTTCTGAATAAAAGTAGCTTTGAGTGTTTGCTTTTAAGTTATGCAATATACTTGTTTGTCCATATATTTGTTCAGTAAAGATGTGTTGAATATTTTCAGGAAAGTTGGGTTGATTTTTTTTTAAGCATGTTAGGGGTGCAGAGAGGGAGAACCTGCTAGTACCATGTGCCTCCTCCCTTTGGAGTAATAGGGTGAGCGTGGGGGGCTGGGAAGGGATGAGATAACAGTTGACTGATATTGCTTCATTTCTTCCTCACACC
Source organism: Equus caballus (assembly GCF_041296265.1). NCBI lineage: Eukaryota > Metazoa > Chordata > Mammalia > Perissodactyla > Equidae > Equus > Equus caballus. The sequence continues at coordinate 69,166,787 of NC_091692.1, read as the reverse complement.
AATCTTGTGAGGTGGGTCATTTTCTATTTTACAAATAAGGGAGCTGAGCCTCAAAGAGGTAAATTGCTCAGGATCTCATAGTTCATCTCTAGAAGCCAGGATTTCAAGTGTCTGCAAAGCAAATGCCCTTTGCTCTATGCCACACAAAGGGAAGAGACTGGAGCATATCCTAAGTTCTCACCCAGAAACTCTCCTTCCATAGCGCTTACCCTTTTACACATACAATATTTTTACTTACTCTATCTTGGTTATTGCTCATCTCCCACACTAAAATAGTAGCTCTCAGAGTGCAGGGATCTGTGTTCTGTTTTGTTCACAGATATACGTCAAGAACTTAGAATAGTGCATGGCACATAGTCAGGTTTCTAAAAAGAGCTATCAAATGAATTAATTCATACAACAAACACTGGTTGCTCATATGGCACTTCACTAGGTTGATCATCAATAGTGACAGAGACAGACAAGGTTTCTGCCCCCAGGGAGCTTACATTCTGCCTGTGAAAGACAAAGGACGTGCCTAGAAATGAAGAAGATCATTTTAGATCGTGATCAGTGCTTCCAAGGAAATAAACAAGCTGTTTTGACCAAGAGTGACAGGGATAAATGTAAGGAACCTATCTCTGAAGAAAAAATATTAGTGCTAATAGGTGAAAAAGAGCCAATCGTGAAGATACGGGGGATAAAATGTTTCAATAAGAACAAATGCAAAGGCCCTGAGGCAGAAAAGGGTTTAGCATGTTACTGGAGCATCAGGGAGGCCTGGATGGCAAGAGCAGATCAGGGCAGGGGTGGAGGGAGGCTGGAGAAGTGCACAGGAACCTAGTTCATATGGGGCCATGTAAATCATGTTTGTAAACCATGTTAGGGTGGGTTTGAATTTATTCCCAGTGAGCTGAGAGATATTAACAAGCTTTAAACAGGACAGTGATATAATCTGGTATTTAAATTTTTTTTTTTTTTTAATTCTGCTGCTGTGTACAGAATGCATTGAAGGCAGGCAGGAGTGGAAGCAGAGACCATTGTAATAGTCCAGATGAGTGATTATGACAATTGGGAGGTGGAACTGGATATAGAGATTAAGCTGTATAATTAAAAATATAACTTGAAGATAGAACTGGTGTGGTTTGCTGATAGATTGGATGTGGGGAGGGAGTGAGGTAGGGTTTAAGGAAAAGAGGGAAATTAAGGATGACTCTCACGTTTTTGACTTGAACACTTGGATCAATGGTGGTGCCATTTACTTGAGAATGGAAAGAGTTCAAGAGAAGTTCGGGAAAATAAGTTTGAGATGTCTATTAAGTATCTGTGAAATTGTCAAGTGGGTAATTGCATATATGAATGTGAAAATCACGGGATTTGTCAAGGCTAGAGTTTTAAAATTGGAGTTCTTCAGTATTTACATAGTGTTTAAAACCGTGGGATGGATGAAATCATCCAGGAAGAGTGTCAAGAAGAAAAGAAGGCCAAAGACTGAATCCTTAGGGTACTTCTACATTTAGATAGAGACAGACGATGAGTACCAACAAAACAGCCTTCGAAGAGGCAGCCCAAAGGTAGGAGGAAAACTAGGTGAATGTAGTATTATGAAAACCAAGACAGGAGAGTTATTCAAGAGTGCAGTGGCCAACTGTGTTGAAATTCTGCCAAGCTCTTGAGTAACATGAGAATAGATAACATGTCCACTGGCTTTGACAGCAAAGTCTTAGTCAAGATCGTTTTCCTGGGAGAAATGGGCATTGAAGCCAGATTGGAGTGGGTTGGAAAGTGAATGGAAGAGAGTAAAAATCAATGTGTGCAACTAATTTTTTTTTTAACTTTTGCTGTGAAAGGGCATGGGAATGTGAGTGGTAGTTATAAGGAGATATGAGTTACAAGGATTTGTTTTATTTTTCAATATTGAGAAGAGATAGAGCACGTTTGTATGCTTTTGTGATTGAGCCAGTGAAGAGAAAGAAACTGACAACCTAGGAGATAAAGGATTAATGGAAGGAGGGAAACCCTCGAGAAGATGAGAAGGGATAGGATACAGGGCACAAGGATGTACATGTGGAGAGAAGTGGCTTGTCTCTGATAAGCCATTTCTTCTGTTGGAATATACACGTACCTCAGGCACACACATGGGCACTCAAACAGCACACAGGAGAGGGATTTGGCTGAAATGGAAGAGAATCTATTTCTGGAGGTGAATAATTGGAAGTGACCCAAAATAATGAGCCAGGCTGACTCAGGTCCCTTCCTGTAGTCCAGCCCAGACCAATACCTAGATACTGTTATCTTCCTTACAATCCCTCCTTGTGTTTATTTTTAGTAGTTGCTAAATTAAAGCATTTTACTTTAAGAAAAAATGTAAGCCTGTTTTTGGTATCCCCTTGTTGCTACAGAAACAAACATAACCACACAAACTCAGCACTGTTCTTCATCAATTCAAGATGGATGGCAAGATGGGCTCTGGTGAAGAATCCTCCACGAACCACAAATATTTATGTTCATTATCAAATTGGAGGCAGCTGATCACAAATAGCAAATTGGTTTGTTGTCTTAATGACCTGTATCCTTCTTTACATAAACCAAGATTCAAAGAAAGTAACACATTCGAAACATTGGACAATGCATATACCATCCACACTGGAACACTGGAACGAATTTGCACGAAGGTAACACAGGAGATCCTGGAGCAGTTATTCTGTTTTTCTTCTCCCTCCTCCTCCTCCACACCCTGCCCCATCCTCCTCCAGGGTTTCAGTACATAGACTCTGTGGAAAATTACTGCTTTTATTCAGATCAAAGTCTCTCGCAAATGAGTCCCTTGGAGTAAATAAAAGACGGAACATAGCTTGCCTTTCGGAAGCCCGAGGCGTTGGCTAGTTTTGTGGACAGGATGATCCGATCCCGTAGAAAGAAGCGCTGAAAATTGCTTTCAGTAATTTGAGTGATGTACAAACAGGCAGGAAAATGGAAAAAGAAGAACAATTCCACTCTATTGAACAAATTGCTGTCCCATCAAAGCAAATGTTAAACATTTCCTACAGTTACATGTGCAAACATTCCAATTTATAAGACGAGATTTTTCCCAAAGGGATATGCTGACCTTTCCAACTTGAGCTGTTCAGAAAGAAGAAAAAAAAAAATGCAGTGCACTCAGATGCCAAGCGTTTCTGACATTTGTGGCAGGAGAAAAAGGAAGTCTGTGATTTGCATTGAACATGGGCCCTGCCTAAGTAGTGGTTGGGTCTGATATGTTTTTCTCTAGAGGACTTTTGATTTTCAAAGGTTTGGGGTAGTTTCCGACTTCCATTTTGGCTCAGTGAGCTCTTCTACAAAACTGCCAGTCTTATCTGGCAAAATGTGTGTAATGAAGCACATTGAAAATAGCAGTTTAAAATTAAATTAAAAATAACAATTTCTAGCAATAAAATCTTGAAAGAATATCAACAAACTCCCAACTGTCCCGAACAAAAACAATTAGAAAGTCCAAATAATATAAAACAGGTTTATATCAGGTAACTTTCAAACCACCCTAAGACACACTCTTCCGTGACTGCTGATTCTCCCACAACCACCATGACTGTGGTAACCAATGGTTATAACAATGATTTCAAAGAATCTTAAAATTAAAAAAGGTTTCAATGCTACTAAGAAGAGTTTGTGTTAAAAGATTAGAATATTTCAATAGCATTTAAGTTCTGTAAAAGTGTCTCTCTTTTAAAAAAACGTTTTCAACATAAAAAACTCAACACACAAATCACAAAAAAGTGAAGGTTTTGGAACAAGGGCACCAGGCCCGGAGTCCTGTCGTTTGCCTCCTCTCATTCTCTGCAGTGGTCCCAGTATCACCTCTGAGCACAGCTTGAAAAACACTTCACTATGTACCCAGTTCTTTGAGAACGGCCAGTTCATGTAAGGTCTCCTGTGTGGTAACTCTCCGTTCATTGGAGTGGTACTCTGGGTAGTGCTGGAGGACTCAGTCCTTCACAGTCCTAAACAAATGAATGTTTAGTGGAGTTGTTTTCCAACCTTTTCTCACAAAACTTTGCTAGTGCTTTGTTGGTTTAACTGTGAAGAGGATCTCTCACTTCAAGCACAGAGGCTATGGAAGCATCTGGGACTACGATGATGTAAATGATGACGTAAACCCCACAGTCCGGGCTCCCCCAGTGAATGCTACGAAAGGCAGGCATCAGAGCTGCCTGTTTCTCGTGGCCCTGGAGTTCCTTCCCATGGCGATCTTATCTGACCCACCTTCAGGAATATTTTCAGTCTTGTTCCCTGAAAGTGTCATTTCTCATCAAAGCTATTTGAATAACTTTGAAAAATTAAATTTTTGCTAGACTAGAGCTGTAATGGACTATAATATGAAAAACTGCTAACAACTAGATTATTTCTCTAATTTGATGGTGCGGTAAGAACCTCCCTCCGCTTCCTTGTGATCAAATAGCTCACAGTGTTTGAAATGGTTTGCCAGCCTCACTTGCTACAGCAAACAATAGGTGTCGGCATTTTAAACTGACCTTTAATTCTTCTGAACCAGCACATTATTTCTGGCTTGTTGGTTGTATAGAGGAAACGAAAAACAAAAGCAGCCTTAATAATTTTCACATCTGTCACTGAAAGTGGTACATGGAAAACGCTTGTTAAAATGATCACCCATGTCCTACCTTCCTCCATAATGTTTCCTCCTAATCAAGACAGACAGGCAATGAAGAGGTTCAGACCACTGCAAAGATTCAAAAAGGAGTAAAAAGCACTTGTATTTTTGTGCACTTGAAACTTAAATGAAGCAAGTCAAATGTATCTATATCCTTATGCACATCTGACTTCACTTACCACTACAATGAAATACTGAGTCCAAATTTTTTTAAAAATTGATTTCAGAGGCCATCTTATGATAAGATCATCTTTCTTATGATAAGGTCATTTTTCTCTATCAAATAGGTGAGCACTGATTTTACTCAGGAAGACTCAACAGGTTTGGAAACTGCTTTGCTGTATAAATTAAAGGTTGAATATTTTAATAAATGAAACTGATTATGGGCAGACGTTAATACCTTATAATGAACCAAAATTGACATAAGAATAAGAAACCACAACAATTTCCTCCACATGCCGACTTGTATGTCTTTTGAATTTCCTATGCATAGAGGTGATGTTTTTCTGTGCCATTCATGCTCTCAACCAGATCCTAAAGACACATGTTAAGAAAATAACTGGACAAGGTCAGGGCCACACTTTGTAGTAAGACGATCTCTGGGTTCGGAACTGGTCTGCACATGCATGAAAGCTGTGACCTTGGCCTCATTAGAATCATGACCCAATGAAGGGAGCTAATTGGCCTATTTTTGCAAATGTGTGAATATAAACCACATTTCATTTTGCCTTGATTATATCTGACCCAAGTAAACTGGGAATACATAGTTATGTAGCATTGACATTCAACTAGTTTTTATATGAAAATAAAAGCCAAGCTAATTTCCTTCATATTTATTAAATAAGTTCTTAGAAAACACAAACAGGTGTTATCTACTATAATTTGTAGCATCCTCTTCATTAAGAACTAGAGAGAAAATTCTAAAGGGTAACTTTTTGGCAGGTCATAGTTTCCAGTGAAGAGAGGCCATAGAAATCAGTCCAGGGCCAGCCTGGTGGTGTAGTGGTTAAGTGTGTGTGCTCCGCTTCGGCGGCCCAGGGTTTGCCTGGGTGCGGACCTACACAGCACTCATCAAGCCATGCTGAGGTGGCGTCACACATAGAAGAACTAGAAGGACACACAACTAGGATATACAACTATGTACTGGAGCTTTGGGGAGAGAAAAAAAAAAAGGAAGATTGGCAACAGACGTTAGCTTAGGGCCAATCTTCCTCACCAAAAAGAATACCTTAAGAAAAAAGATCCCTACTTAGAAAAAAAAATCATAGTCCACATAGAATGCTGATTAACCACTAATAGAAACTGCTCTCAAAGCTTTCTATTTCCCTTTCCATTAATCAAGTACACAACTGCCTTTCTAAACTTTAGTTTCCTTATCTGTGAAATGGGGACAATGTCTACATCACTGGATTGCGAGGAGTCATTGATAAAATTAAAGACTCTCAGACAGTGCTGAGCATATACTAAATGCTCTCTTTCTTATAAAACTCGCAGTTCAACTTAAAGGTATGTAAAAACTATTATTGCAAAATCAGTCAAATTCTGCCATCCTCTGCAGGGAAGGGGCTACCCATATCAGTGCACGGTGAGATGCGGGAAATGCGTGCACAGGATCGATCTCATAAGGAAGTGGACAGGGCCTTGGAAGACCATTTGTTGAGGCTTAAATACGTGCCCAGCACTGTACTGAACATTTACACACAGTCTGAGTTAATCCTTGAAACCACCATCTCCACTGAAAACATTTGTAAACTCAGGCAACCCGTTTAATAGTGCACCATCTCTGGGAACTCTGAGCAGCTCTCAAAATTAGTGTGATCAGATAAATATACAGGCAAAGCACCTACATAAATAGCCATGGAAGTTCCATGAAAGGGAAGGCAGAGACTATCTCAGGTTGGCCACAGACTTTCAGGGAAAGCTTCTCTGCAAAGCTCCTGCAAAGCTCCTGCTCGTGGATCAGTAGTGTCGGCAGCAGCTATGCAAGGGTAGAAATCTGTCGTGTGAGGGGAGCAGGGGTGTGCATGAGAGGGCCTTCCTAGAATAGTGTCTCTTTCCAGCCCTCAAAGATTGAGGCTTCTGGTGAAAAACCATCTTACTACTCTCAGAACTGACTCTGTTTACTGGGCATGCCCAACAGCCACGGATAAGGGGCACTAAAGATAAAAGGTAGTGAGCAAAGTAAAAAAAACAGTTGAATACAGGAGTCACTAGCTGTTGCTATAACCCTGGAATAGCCTTATGTTAAAGACAAGTGAAGTAAACTACACAAAGAAAAAAGTTCTCTTCGAAATTAGAGAGCAACTCAAATGTTCAAAAACCTATGTAAATGGGAAAACCAAGTTTATTATTAGCTACTAAAATATGCGCTTCACGGACCCACCCTCTTCAGCCCTCCAAGCTACCTGAAAGAGCGGGGTGAAGCTCCTTGCCTGGAACAGTCTGCAGGCCCTAGCACACCCCAACAGCCCCAACTTGGCTTCAGCCAGAACCACTCTCTGGCAACTGTTGCATTTGCTTATACATCTTAATGAAGACTTCCTTTGAACAAGGGGCTAAAGAGTGTGAAAATCATTGCAGTAGGTTATCCCAAAGCTGAACTATGCAGGATTGAATAAAATGTATGTTAGCTATATCTGACCCAGACCATTCCTTTAGTAAACACATCATTGGCCAAATTTAGGCTTTTTACGACATCAGCCATGGTTAGATTTACACAATGGTGCTAGCGTGTGGAGTGGTTTTGGAAGCTCCATCAGATGCCAGTTTCTATAGCTACCATCTTCTTCCCAACCACCAATCTTCCTCCAGAAATAATCACTGTCCTGGCCAGAGGCGAACGTCAAAACTGAGGAGGTTCAGACGCTAAATTTTAAATTGTCCGTTCTAAAATGTCAACTCAATGAAATATGCTACTAAAAAAGAGCCAACAGTCAATTACAGGACAGCTCTAGCTAAAGCTTAATAAGAAGAAATAGCTAGAAACCATAAAATGTACATATAAAAAACACAAAATAAGTTTCGTGTCTTTGGTTACTTATCGCAATACATGAAATGCACAATTCAGTAAATGGGCAGCATTTCACTAATTTTATCTAGGCCTGCCCCAATTTTTTTTTTTACTTTTACTAATAAGTGTCTAACTGATAATTCTTTATTAAAATTAACAAAAAACAGAAACCATAAATTTATAAGCTACAGGAGCCGGTTTGCTCCCATGAAATGTTTATCATATGTATTGAATTCCATGACTTCTTTTGGGACCATAATATACCCAATTTAACATAGAAATTTAGTTTACATACCAACAGAGGTGAAAAATTGCAGAATTATCTATTCTTCCCATAAGAAAAATCTTTCTTCCTAATTCATCATACAAACTATAGTTTCTAACCAGTCTTTATTTCTAAACAAACAAAAATGAAAAGGCCAAAGAAAAAACAGAATCTCACACACATGAAAATCATGATCAAAACAGACTTCAATACTTGCCAATTACTGGGGAAAAGCAGTAAAATTTATTGTACTAAAGGAGAGGTTATCCTTTATGAATCCCCAATTTAGAGAATCATGTAGCATTCCCATAATAACTAAAAATAAATACAAGTAAGGGAAGAGAATACATTTATCATTAAAAATTTGAGTCTAATTCTACCGAATTGGGAGTTTATTGACAGAGACTCTCTAATAAACATGATAACTGAAATGTGCCTTGGAGCTGTAACAAGAAGCTTTTTGCCAAAGTTAAATTTTGACGGATTCTATAATCACACTTACTCTGGAAGCTTAGGCTAAGGACTTAGCTCTCACTGAATAGTTTGCGATTTTACTACGAAACATCACGTACTTCAAATACATTAGCAATATTCGGCCTGTAGAATATCTATGACATTTTAAAAACCCACAAAATGTTAATTTTGGGCAACAACTTTTAAGAAAGTAAAAATCCTTAAAAATTCTAAAGCCATAGAAAATCAGGCTGGAAATATTTTAACTGTGGAGAAAAAATTCATGGAATTTTAAACTATCAAATCTACATTCTTCTCTATGAACACAGTATGCATCTATTTCCTTAAAACTATTTTGGAGCCAGTCAACATCCAAAAATAAAAATATTATTCTTCCTATCTTGGTTCATAATTTAATGAATCAATAATGCTATCTTAGCCAACAACACAGGTAACCTGCATTATGTCAGATATATAAAATTGATACAGAAATCATCTAAAAGCTTTGAAATATTAGAACTGAAGGCTTTCTGCATTTGTAAATTAATGGCTTTTGGGAGGGAGGAACTAAGCTACTTAAAGACACTGTGACATCTTCACATCTACAAAGGGAAAACTACTAATACCAGTTTTTAAAACTCACAAGTTATAATAATGTAAAACAAATTTGTCATTTTAGCTGATTTTCAATATGTGTATACATGCAATATAAATTACAAATGTAATGTATAACATTACAATATCAACTAAAATAAAACAATGACGTACAAAATCCTTATGATAAATAAAAGTATTGCATTTAATGTCATTTTCTTGAAAACAAAAATCATCAAATTCCTTAATACTGTATCAAACATAAACAAAACCAGTTCAAATTAGAGGAAACGTATGCCAACACCAGCTTCTGACGATAAAAATGAAGGAGTTAAAGCCCTGCAGTTTGTCTGATATAGGTCAGATAATCACAGAAACAAAATAACACTTAACATTATTTATTTCATCTTTCTGCACACTGAAGGAGAGCATTATAGACAGCAGAGTTCTGTCCCACCAGAAAATTATTTACACCCATTTATTTAGCTAGAAACACTAGCTTGAAGAGGTACTGGTATGTTCCATTTGTAATCATTGCCCTACAGCAAACAACTGTCTTAAACTTGGAGCATGTTGAAGAAAATATCTCATAAATCTTTTTTGTTCTTTTGAGTCTCAATCACTAAGAGTTCAAGAGAACTGTGGCGTCCTGGATGGTGTGATGAATGCAGTAAAATCAAGCAGTGTGTCTGTATTCTGAAAATACTCTTAAGTCCATACAAATGTTGCTTGGGTTGTGGAGCTCGTATTTCTTCTCGTGGCACTATGACATTTGAAGAACATTTGTTATGAAAGTTTCACACCAATTTTGTTTTGTTCCTTCTTCATTAGCCGCTGTGCTTCCTTTTCCATTTTCTTCCTTTGCTGTTCTGCTGCTCTCTTTTCTCTGTCTGCTATCTTCTGCTGCCTGAAAAGAAATAGATTCATATTTTTACTTTTAGAACATACCAACCAGGTAAAATGGCAAATAAACTCAAAGTTTATAAGTCTTCATTCTTCTCATTGCTTTGAAAATTTCAAAGATTTTCAAAAACAGTATCTTTTAATTCTTAGAAGATGGCTTGCAAAATAGAAGTATTATCTCTATTTTACAAATAAATAAAATGAGGCACAAAGGCTAAGTGACTTGGCCAAATTCCTAAGATTAAGTACAAGGATAAGAACCTACATCTCCTGACCCCCTTCTTCAGATTATTTTCACTAAAACACTACTTCCATTGGATCGTACCTTCTTTTTGATACCATTCAGACAACCTGATACTGAGGATTAAATCTCCAGTTATTACAATAGTTAAAAACAGTCAGTTAAAGGATGTCAAAAACACATATGTGCAGCGGCTGGCCCCGTGGCCGAGTGGTTAAGTTCGAGTGCGCTGTGCTGCAGGCGGCCCAGTGTTTCGTTCGTTCAAATCCTGGGCGCAGACATGGCACTGCTCATCAAACCACGCTGAGGCAGCGTCCCACATGCCACAACTAGAAGAACCCACAACGAAGAATATACAACCATGTACGGGGGCGCTTTGGGGAGAAAAAGGAAAAAGATAACATCTTTAAAAAAAAAACAAAAAACAACATGTGCAGAACACAAGGCAAAAAACAAATGGAAACTTAAGACACACATTCCAACTAAAAGCTAGAAATCTATATAAGGATTAACGTTTCACCAGCTCTACTAAAGAAGGGGCAGAATGGTAGATATTTACTAATTACACATTACGGAATACTTACCCCCTCCCTAGCCCCTCCTGACAACTCCACTGACCAAAAATCACTACACTTCTCTTATCCTGATTGACTCATTTGTGTGGGGAGTAGCAGTGGGATGACCAAATAGGAGAAAGGAGAGGGGACACAAGTTGGCTCTGGATCTGAAGGTTGAGGGTATGAGAAAATAAATCAAGAAGCATACAAGGTCGAGGACGGAAGCTGTAGGTCACAACTGGGCACGGGATAGGCAGCACCAGGCTATATACAGAAAAATCCAGTGTGGATTACCTGTATAAGGGACAACTCAAAGCTGACTCTAGTGAGTGAAACGAACATACAATTCTCAACCGTGCTTATGAATGGGAGTAAGCAGAGTTATGGATGACCAAAATTCAAGAAAGTAGAAAGATTTATTTTAGGCAACATTTTGACCTTCACCATCAATTAACTAAAGTTTCAAAAGAATAGTTTCAAAACAATCTACTTTTCACTACCTCTGCTCACTTTCAAGCAAAACTGATAAGGTGCACTAAAAAAGCCAAAACACCAACGGCAAAAAATGAGATAGGAAAAGAATCATACAGGGCTGGTTAGGTTACAAACAAATAAGATAATCAAGTTTTGACCTGGTTACTAGTTGAAATATAAACATCAACAATTAATGTTCTTGGCATAGGAGGCAACTTAGAGATTACTGCAGACAAAATATATCTTCCCTGTCCAGATACATGCATGGAATTACTGAAGTACCCGAATCTTCTTCCGTAATGATACTGATTCATGGTACTGGTAGTGTTTAAAGCGGCACTGGGAAACAGCCTGAGTCAGAGGATAAGCGGTGCGGATACACTTTGAAAATTCTCAGTGTTGCTCTAGGGGCAGCAGCAATGCATGGAAGCCTGCATGTCTCTTCGACTCTACTTCGACAGCTTGCAGCATGAAGCATGTCTATTACTAATCGGCTCCCTCTCCCAAGCTGTTATGTAATATAAAACACTAAGTTGGGGGGCTTCTTTGTCTTGTTTTATTCAGGGTGCAAGAGGATAAAGTGGAAAAGAGAAGGTTTTTGCATGGTGAATGTGAAGATACTTGTGAACTGACAAACTCAACAGTGCTGTCATTAAGATTACTGGATTCGAAACGAACAGTCCTTTCCTTTATCGTTGTGGTTAATGACACTAACCATCACTAGAATCCCTAAAACGTTCTAAAATACTCAGACTTCTATATCTATAATTTATCCAAAAAATAGAGTAAAAAAATTAGATAACATCTTTTTTTACGATCCATGCAACATAAATGTTGCCATTTATAATTTAAAAATATTTTCTTGACACACATCTAGGGCAGGAGCGAGAACACAACAGAGGAGCGACGGTGGAAACAGGTGACCAGAACCCTACTTAAACCCCCCGCAATTACTCCTAAACGCAGAGGGAAACTTTGGAGTTGCACACCTGAGCCCGCGGGGAGAGTCTCTCCCCGCCATTGGCGGGGAGACCCAGCCTGGTGCTCGGGGCGCCCGGAGGGTCCCAGAGAGAGACACGGAGGGCACGGAGGTCTCCCAGCTGCCGTTGCCCGCCCCGTGGGACTAGGGATTGCCGGAGATCTCGGAGAGGACCGGGGCGGGGGAACTTTCAAAGGCGGGTCCGGCGACCCGGTGGGGAAGCGCCAGAGCTCCCCCAGGCAGCAGACAAAACTCTCTGTCTGCCAGTAGCAGAGGGGCCACGCTGAGCACTCAGGGCTCCCGGCAGAGGACCGGAGAGAAGCCCAGAGGGCGGGGCGTCCCCCAGCTGCCGTTGCCCGCCCCGTGGGACTAGGGATTGCCGGAGATCTCGGAGAGGACCGGGGCGGGGGAACTTTCAAAGGCGGGTCCGGCGACCCGGAGGGGAAGCGCCGGAGCTCCGCCAGGCAGCAGACAAAACTCTCTGTGTGCCGGGAGCAGAGGGGCCACGCTGAGCATTCAGAGCTCCCGGCAGAGGCCCGGAGAGAAGCCCAGAGGGCGGGGCGACCCCCAGCTGCCGTTGCCCACCCGGTGAGGCTAGGGATTGCCGGAGATCTCGGAGAGGACTGGGGCTGGAGAGAGTTCCAGAGACCCAGCTTAGCAGCCTAGGGGGAAACCCTACAGGCTCACAGAAGCCTTAGGGAAAGCCTCTGCACAGCACCAGTAGAAGGCACCCAGCCGCCAGCCACAAGGCTGGAAGACCCCAGGGCAAAAGCAGCATAGCTAGGTGTACTAACCACAGACTGTAGAAGATGCCAATAGCTCTCCTGCGACCCATAGAGGACAAGTGAGATTTGGTGGGTGCCGACAGCAACGGAGTGACAAATAAAAGTGATCCCACCCCTGGCCGCTGGAAAAGCCCATAACACCGTTGCAGACCCCAAGGAGAGAGCGCATCTAGGTGGGCAACAACAGTAGGCACCTGCAGCCTGAAGCCCCCCGTGACGGCCCCCACGGCAGAGGAGGGAATCCAAAGGGCCACTGTGGCTACGAAGAGGGGCCCAGGCCCAGTTAGCAACTACGGACAGGGTTCCTGGTTGGTGAAGTATAAACAGCTGCTCCCCCCACCGCAGCAGCTGAAACAAGTGAAAGGAGCAACTAAACTCTATCTCCATGGGGAGGCACAAATCAACATCATCAAGCAATATGAAAAAATACATTAAATCTCCAGAACAGAAAGAAAGTAACAAATACACAGAAAACAATCCCAAAGAAAGTGAGATATATAACCTAAATGATGATGACTTCAAAACAGCCATCATTAAAATACTCACTGAGTTAAGAGAGAATTCTGACCGACAACTCAACGAGTTCAGGAGCTATGTCACAAAAGAGTTTGATACGATAAAGAAGAACCAAACAGAAATATTGGAAATGAAGAACACAATAGAGGAGATTAAGAAAAATCTAGATGCTCTGAACAGTAGGGCCGATAATATGGAGGAAAGAATTAGCAATTTGGAAGATGGCAATATAGAATTGTTGCAGGCAGAGGAGGAGAGAGAAGCAAGACTTAAAAGAAATGAAGAAACTCTCCGAGAATTATCAGACACAATTAGGAGATGCAACGTAAGGATTATAGGTATACCAGAGGGAGAAGAGAAGGAGAAAGGGGCAGAAAGCCTATTCAAAGAAATAATGGCTGAGAACTTCCCAAATCTGGTGAGGGAGATGGATCTTCAGGTGACAGAAGCCAATAGATCTCCAAACTTTATCAATGCAAGAAGACCAACTCCACGGCATATAGTAGTGAAGCTAGCAAAAGTCAACGACAAGGAGAAAATATTAAGGACAGCCAGGCAAAAGAAACTAACCTACAAAGGAACCCCCATCAGGCTATCAGCAGATTTCTCAGCAGAAACTTTACAGGCTAGAAGAGAGTGGAATGATATATTCAAAAATCTGAAGGACAAAAACCTACAGCCGAGAATTCTCTACCCAGCGAAAATATCCTTCAAATACGATGGAGAAATAAAAACTTTCCCAGATAAACAAAAATTAAGGGAGTTCATTGCCACAAAACCTCCTCTTCAGGAAATCCTCAGGAAAACCCTCATTCCTGAAAAATCCAAAAAAGGAAAGGGGCTACAAAACCAAGAGCAGAGGAGATAAGTAGAAGGACAACAACAGAGAGTAGCAGCTCTACATCAGAACAGATTAAACCATGGGACGAGAAACAAAGGAAACTGAAGAAAACCGGAAAACAAGACACAAAATGGTAGTGGTAGGCCCCCACATCTCAATAATCACTCTAAATGTAAATGGATTGAACTCCCCAATCAAAAGACACAGAGTGGCAGGATGGATCAAAGAACAAGATCCAACAATATGCTGCCTCCAGGAAACACACCTCAGCCCCAAAGACAAACACAGACTCAGAGTGAAGGGATGGAGAACAATACTCCAAGCTAATAATGAACAAAAGAAAGCAGGTGTCGCTATACTAATATCAGACAAGGTAGATTTCAAAGCAAAACAGATAAAGAAAGACAAAGAGGGACAGTATATAATGATAAAAGGGACTCTCCACCAAGAAGACATAACACTTATAAATATATACGCACCCAACACAGGAGCACCAAAATTTGTAAAGCAACTCTTAATAGAACTAAAAGAAGACATCAACAACAATACAATAATAGTAGGGGACCTCAACACACCATTAACACCAATGGACAGAACATCCAGACAGAAAATCAACAAGGAAATAATAGAATTAAATGAAAAATTAGACCAGATGGACTTAATAGATATATATAGAACACTTCATCCAAAAACAGCAGGTTACACATTCTTCTCAAGTGCACATGGAACATTCTCAAGGATTGACCATATTTTGGGAACCAAAGCAAACATCAATAAATACAAGAGAGTTGAAATAATATCAAGCATCTTTTCTGATCATAACGCTATTAAACTAGAAATCAACTACAAGAAAAAAGCAGAGAAAGGTGCAAAAATGTGGAGACTAAACAACACGCTTCTCAACAAACAATGGATCATTGAAGAAATTAAAGAAGAAATCAAATATTATCTGGAGACAAATGAAAATGAGAACACGACATACCAAATCATTTGGGATGCAGCAAAAGCAGTCCTAAGAGGGAAATTCATCGCAATACAGGCTCACCTCACTAAACAAGAAAAAGCTCACGTAAGCAACCTCAAACGACACCTAACAGAACTAGAAAAAGAAGAACAAACAAGGCCCAGAGTCAGTAGAAGGAGGGAAATAATAAAAATAAGAGCAGAAATAAACGATATTGAAACAAAAAAGACAATAGAAAGGATCAATGAAACAAAGAGTTGGTTCTTCGAAAGAATTAACAAAATTGACAAACCCCTAGCCAGACTCACCAAGAAAAGAAGAGAGAAATCGCAAATTAATAAAATCAGGAATGACAGAGGAGAAATCACAACAGATACCAATGAAATACAAGAGATCATAAGAGAATACTATGAAAAACTATATGCCAACAAATTGAACAACCTGGAAGAAATGGACAAATTCCTAGACTCCTACAATCTCCCCAAACTGAATCAGGAAGAAATGGAGAATCTGAATAGACCAATCACAAGTAAGGAAATAGAAACGGTAATCAAAAACCTCCCCAAAAACAAGAGTCCAGGACCAGACGGCTTCTCTGGAGAATTCTACCAAACATTCAAAGAAGACTTAATACCTATTCTCCTCAAACTGTTCCAGAAAATTGAGAAAGATGGAGAACTCCCTAACACATTCTATGAAGCCAACATCACTCTGATCCCCAAACCTGACAAGGACAACACAAAGAAGGAGAACTACAGGCCGATATCACTGATGAACATAGATGCAAAAATCCTCAACAAAATTTTGGCAAACCGATTACAGCAATACATCAAAAAGATTATACACCATGATCAAGTGGGATTTATACCAGGGACACAGGGATGGTTCAACATCCGCAAGTCAATCAACGTGATACACTACATCAACAAAATGAAAACCAAAAACCACATGATCATCTCAATAGATGCAGAGAAAGCATTCGACAAGATCCAACACCCATTTATGATAAAAACCCTCAGTAAAATGGGTATAGAAGGAAAGTACCTCAACATAATAAAGGCCATATATGATAGACCCACAGCCAACATCATACTCAACGGACAAAAGCTGAAAGCCATCCCTCTGAGGACAGGAACAAGACAAGGGTGCCCACTTTCACCACTCCTATTCAACATAGTTCTGGAGGTGCTGGCCAGAGCAATTCGGCAGGAAAAAGAAATAAAAGGAATCCAAATAGGTTACGAAGAAGTAAAACTCTCGTTGTTTGCAGACGACATGATCTTATACATAGAAAACCCCAAAGAATCCACAGAAAAACTATTAGAAATAATCAACAACTACAGCAAAGTAGCAGGCTATAAAATTAACGTGCATAAATCAGTAGCATTTCTATACACTAACAATAAACTAACAGAAAAAGAACTCAAGAACTCTATCCCATTCACAATCGCAACGAAAAGAATAAAATACCTTGGGATAAACTTAACCAAGGAAGTGAAGGATCTATACAATGAAAACTACAAGACTTTCTTGAAAGAAATAGGCGATGACATAAAGAGATGGAAAAACATTCCTTGCACATGGATTGGAAGAATAAACATAGTTAAAATGTCCATACTACCTAAAGCAATATACAGATTCAATGCTATCCCAATCAGAATCCCAAGAACATTCTTCACAGAAATTGAACAAACAATCCTAAAATTCATATGGGGCAACAAAAGACCGCGAATTGCTAAAGCAATCCTGAGCAAGAAAAACAAAGCTGGCGGAATCACAATCCCCGATTTCAAAACATACTACAAAGCTACAGTGATCAAAACAGCATGGTACTGGTACAAAAACAGGTCCACAGATCAATGGAACAGAATTGAAAGCCCAGAGATAAAACCACACATCTATGGACAGCTAATCTTCGACAAAGGAGCAGAGGGCCTACAATGGAGAAAAGAAAGTCTCTTCAACAAATGGTGCTGGGAAAACTGGACAGCCACATGCAAAAGATTGAAAATTGACCATTCTTTTTCACCACACACCAAAATAAACTCAAAATGGATCAAAGACCTAAGGATTAGGCCTGAGACAATAAGTCTTTTGGAAGAGAATATAGGCAGTACACTCTTTGACATCAGTTTCAAAAGAATCTTTTCGGACACTGTAACTCCTCAGTTGAGGGAAACAATAGAAAGAATAAACAAATGGGACTTCATCAGACTAAAGAGCTTCTTCAAGGCAAGGGAAAACAGGATTGAAACAAAAAAACAGCTCACTAATTGGGAAAAAATATTTACAAGCCACTTATCCGACAAAGGGTTAATCTCCATAATATACAAAGAACTCACACTGCTTAACAACAAAAAAACAAACAACCCGATCAAAAAATGGGCAGAGGACATGAACAGACATTTCTCAAAAGAAGATATGAATATGGCCAATAGACACATGAAAAGATGTTCATCATCGCTAATCATCAGGGAAATGCAAATCAAAACTACACTAAGATATCACCTTACCCCCGTTAGATTGGCAAAAACATCCAAAACCAAGAACGACAAATGTTGGAGAGGTTGTGGAGAAAGAGGAACCCTCATACACTGTTGGTGGGAATGCAAACTGGTACAGCCACTATGGAAAACAGTATGGAGATTTCTCAAAAAGTTAAAAATAGAAATACCCTATGACCCAGCCATCCCATTACTGGGTATCTATCCTAAGAACCTGATATCAGATATCTCAAGAGTCCGTTGCACCCCTATGTTCATCGCAGCATTATTTACAATAGCCAAGACGTGGAACCAGCCTACATGCCCAGAAACTAATGATTGGATAAAGAAGATGTGGTATATATACACAATGGAATACTACTCAGCCATAAAAAAAGACGAAATTGGCCCATTCACAACAATGTGGATGGACCTCGAGGGTATTATGTTAAGCGAAATAAGTCAGTCAGAGAAAGACGAACTCTATATGACTCCACTCATAGGTGGAAATTAGTATATTGAGAAGGAGATCTGATTGGTGGTTACCAGGGAAAAGGGGGGGTGGGGGGAGGGTACGGAGGGGGAAGTGGTGTACCCACAACATGACTAACAAAAATGTACAACTGAAATCTCACAAGGTTGTAATCTATCATAACATTAATAAAAAAAAAAAAAAATATTTTCTTTATGGCGAATAATGATTAAATAGAAACAAAATATTTAAAACTCTCCCAACTTTACTGACTTTTAAAATGTGAGGGGCTAGCCCCATGGCCGAGTGGTTAAGTTTGTGCGCTCCGCTCCAGCAGCCCAGGGGTTTCGCCAGTTCAAATCCTGGGCACAGACACGGCACCACTCATCAAGCCATGCTGAGGTGGCATCCCACATGCCACAAGTAGAAGGACCCAGCACTAAAAAAAAAATACACAACTGTGTACCGGGGGGCTTTGGGAGAAAAAGGAAAAATAAAATCTTTAAAAATAATAATAATAAAATGTGACCCTTATCTGTTAAAAAAAAATGCTGAAAACAAAAGGATAAGACTTTCAAAAACAAAAAAAGTTAGCCATAACTCTCAGTTATTTAACTGCACCCTCTGCTGGCTGTTCAAAGTAATTGTAATTTATTGATAAAGACAGGAAAGGAAAATACAAAAATGAAAACATTTCGTTAAGATAGACAAAGAGTAATTCATTTTCTATCTCTTTATAAAAACAATCTTTTAAAACAAAAAAAACTCTTATATCGCTATATGTTACTATGTCATCTTTAAAAATGCAAAAGTAATTTAGATACAGTTAAATATCTGGTTTTCATCAGTGATGACAGTCACAAACTCTTAAAGTTTCTGTTTACTCTTTGACCTAATGCAGCAATAGCAAGAATTAAACTTATTGCTCACAAAAACAAAGAAAGAAAAATTTACCAACCAACAAAAACGAACTTGAAAACCTCGAGAATAATACTTTCTTTTCTGTAAAATGGGTAGTACCTGACATATCATTTACCTCACAGTGCTTTCAGTATATCAATGGAGATATATACACAAATGCAGACTGCTATATAAGTTATTTTCATTCAAATGTCTGGTGGTAGGCACTATGCTAGACCATGAGGAAACAAAAATAAAGGTATAATTTCTGACCTAGAGGATTATATAGTGGTGGCTCACATTTCACAGCAGGACATTTCAAGAGATAAGTACGTTTTACAGGGCATGAAGTATTATCCTGTAGTATGGTGTATATATATAAAAAATCTCATTTGCCATTAATAAAGTTATTACTCTTTTCTTTCTATAATGCTTTAAATTCTGGGTTTCTGTGAGGTTTTAATCATATAAAATAGCACATGTAGTCTGAAATACAAAAAAGTATCTCATATTATCTAAGGTTCAAGTGAGAGAGAATAAAGAAAAATATGACATTTGGCAGGATAAGCTTTCTTGACCTTAAACGCAACATGAACAAATCTACTTCTACTCAAGTTGCAATGTAAATATTACTCAAATACCTCAGAACTTCTTCTGCTTGCCAAGCCGCATCTTCTTCCTCTTCCCATGCATTGGTATTTTCCTGCCAGGTGTCTAAGTCACCTAATTCAGGCTACGACAAAAAACAAAACAATATCACAATAATAAAGAGCTATCTTTCTCCACTTAGCAGTCACGAAGAGTACCTTTTAAGACATAACTCAGACTATGCCACTCCCCTCTATCTTCTCCACTTCCTTCCCACATCCTATACTAGGCCCAAATGATTTGGCCCCTGGTTTGCCTGGAACTGAGGGGTTTCCCATGACACATGACTTTCAGTATTCAGCCAGTCCTGGGCAAGTGCAGCTTTCTTCCTATTTTATGTTTTAAAGGATACTCCTTTTATATTAACTTTTCTTTTTTTTTTTTGCCTATTTTAGTTTGCAATGAACAAGAATAGAACATTTCTTCTTTCTGTTTCTTTTTCTTTTCAGTAAGAGGAACGGGGTGGGGAGGGAGAGGGGAAAGAGAAGAGATAGACTGGTCCCAGACTGCATTAGAGATGCTTGACTGGCCTACTGAGGAGATGACCTGGAAGCACCCAAGTTTTCAAACTAGCACAGCCATCTTCATTTAAGTATACACAATTTATAGATTTTTTCAGTGGCATTTACTATCTGGGTCTCAGGCAAAAATGACAAATCAGGCAAAATTTACTCTTTATCAGAGTACTTCTACGTTGTGCTTCCTTTTGCCTGTCCTACTTACCTGATACTATCAGGCTGCCACTACCTTCCACTACTCCCCAGGCCAGACCTCTAAAAGTTCACTTCTTCCTTCCACAAACCAGTGAAAATGCTCATTCTGGAATGCTGAGTTAGGGATAGAGGTGATTATCTGCATAAAATAATTGTCACCAATCTGTGAATAGGCTTATTATATTCTCTTTTGAGCACTTACAAGTAAAAATGAAATAATATGTGTTGAGTTTTCTCCTCCCTAACCATAAATATTAATTATACCATCCTCTGTTAAAAAAATTTCTAAGTATTTCTGGTTACTTGCTTAATATAAATTTCTAAAAGTACAATAGCTAAATCAAAGAAAAGAAAGATTTTTAAAGCCACTGAAACAAAATATATGACCCTTTTGAAAAGGTGTACCAATTTATCCTGAGGAGAGCAGTAGGTGGAAGTCGTGTTTCCTTGTATCTTTGCCGATACTGCTAATAGACTTCTTTTCTATCTTTGCTAATTCATTAAGATTTAAAAATGGTGTCTTGTTATTTTACTTTGAATTTCTTTGAAAACTAATAAAATCAAACTTTTCTACGTTATCAAGTTATGTCTATTTCTTATTTGTAAACTTATCCATTTTTCCACTGAGGCATTTCACTTTTAATGTATAAAACATTTAGATACAAACAAAGTCAAACTACTAAGACCATAAAAAAAAAGAGATACTGATTCTTTAGCAGAGATGGGCTTTTAAACAAAAAAGAATAACTAGTAAAGGATAAGACTAATAGATTTGCTACATAAAAACTAAATACATCTGCCCATCAAAAACAGCCAAACCAAATTATTAAAATCAACAAAACTGAAAAATTGTAAAAGTGACAGAAAAACTTAACATCCTTAGTATAAAAAGAGCTATCACAACAGTACAAAGGACAAATTCCTGGAAAAAAAAGAATGTGCAGTTTAAAAGAAGAACCTAATTTGTGGAGTGGGTGGATTTTTGGTGTAGAGAACAAAGTGCAGTAGGTTACCGTTCTCTCCCAGGCAATGCCCCTTTATTTTGTCTGCCTGGGAGAAATATATGTGGAAACAGCATTGGAGACATTCTCCATCTACCCTATTTACCCCTTCCCAACTCTGTAAGTGGTTATATATTTACAATTAGTTAGGTGGCAAACATTTACTAACTCACTGGGTAGGTTTGAACTACTTTACCAATATGAATCAAAAATATATGAATAAAGTTTAAAATTTAGAAATACAAAGTAAAAAATTAAACATTATGACGCTATGCTATTTTAGAGAAATATCTACGGTGCTATTTATGCTCTCATAGCATCATGAACAAGACATCAAAATTTGTAATATTTACGTGTGTGATCATTTAATATTGTACCTCCCCCACTAGAATGCATCCTTCTTAGGCAAGGACCCTACCTGTTTTGCTACTTTCCACTATATTACTAGCACCTAAAAAGCACCTGGCATTAGTAGGAATATTTGTTGATCAATAAATTAAAAACATAAGTAAACATGGGTCCCCTGGGGAGAGGGGCCTCAGAAGCGCCTGTGCAGTATAGACAAATTGCAGATAGACAGATAGATGTGGTGGTCTAAAACTATGTCTGCAAATTCTTTGACACTTCTTCCTTCAAGAGGTGGAGCTTAATTCCTCTATCCTTGTATATGGGCTGGATTTAGTGACTAGCTTCCAATGAACAAAATAACATGGAGGTGACAATGAGTCACTTATAAGACTAAGCTATAAACAGGCATTCTGGCTTCACCTCTGCACTCTCTCTCTCTCTCTGTCAGGGATCACTTGTTCTGGGAAAGTCAGCTTCCTTAAGTCATAAGGAAACTCAAGCAGCCCTATCAAGAGCTCCATAGCAAGGAACTGAGGCTCCGTGCAACCAACCAGCATTAATTTCCAGGCACGTAAGTGAGCCACCTTTGAAACGAATCCTCCAATCTCAGCTGAGCCTTCAGATGCCTACAGCCCCAGCTAATGACTTGTGTCTGGAAACTCACTAGAAAACCTGAGCCAGAACCACCCAGTTTAGTTACCTCTGGATTCCTGATCCATAGAAACTAAATGATATAAAAAATATTTATCGCTGTTTTAAGCCACTAAGTGTGGGGCTGTTATACAACAATAGATAACTAATATAATCAATGAGTCAATTACTAAGCAATAATTAATCAAACTAAGCATGCTTAGGTTTAGGTCTGGAAAAGGGTTTAGACATTGGTGTTTTGAAAAAAATTCAAAGCTAATTCTGATATGCTTTCAAGGTTGAGAACTACAGCTATATACTTGCCTCACTATTTTTGTTCTTGAAAGTTTGCATTTAAGTCAAACTCATTTTAAGTCAAATCACACTTTAAATGTAGACGTACTCTACTAGGGAAACAATTCCTAACTCACTTAAAAATAACCTGCTATTAGGTTAAATTTTAGTGATACTCTCTTTAAAAATCATATCTTTAAATAACATTTGTCTCTATCTTGTAAATGTACAATGGAACTCTGATCTTAGTATCTTTTATCTTGGTATGAGTACCTTAGTATCTCAGTATGAGTAATTTACAATCTCATGAAAGTATAGGATTGGTGAAACTCCAGATTAACCTATTTCAAACGGCTAAACCTGTTTCACCGTCCCAGAAATAAAAAAACTATGTCCAATTCATTTTGTTTTTTTTCTTCTTTAAAGAAAACAGAAACAAAAACAGACCCCTGCTTAAATACCATTAACATACTTACAGACTGATGAATAAAAGGCATATCTTGTGTAGCTGCTAATCTACTAGAGAAACCTGTGCTACCATCCGGGATGCCAAAATTTAATGGTTCTCTCTTCTTAATAATGATCTGAAAGATTAATTGAAATAGAATTAGAGAAATATTTTACCCATCACTATATGAAAAAGACAAAATAATTAACTGACCAAAGCATTTTTTAATTACTTAAAATATCTTCTACCCTTCTTCTTTCAAAATTTACAAGGTAAAAACTAAAAAAAATAGTCTGTAAATACTATCAAAATTCCCAAGCAATTATTACACAAACCAGTTACATACTAAGAAAACTTGTATTTCACTTAAAAAGTAAGTAAATAAATTCTCATTTTCCTCCTTCTTCCCTACTTCGTCTAGCCCCTCCAAACATAATTAGGAACTTTTAGTCACTGCATTCAATAAGTACATGTATCAAATCCTACCAAAAGTATAACCAGCTCTCTAAGCATGTGGATATCTATGAATGCATTAACTCTTTCAAGCCAGTAGTGTTAGCTTTGTAGCCTAAAAGCATTTCATTCTAATTAATCTATTAAGGTTCTATTGTAATATACTGGGTTCCTACTGAGAGCAGCGATATACTTCCAAAATACAAGGTATTCATCTACTAAGAAACCCACTTAAACTCCTTGAACAATACACAACTTAATGCTTTTCAGCATTGAGACATTTGGACAACTCAACAAAAACAAGTGTGATTACAGAATGTAAACCTTATCAACCTTGAGAATGTAAAAATGTATAGCTGAAACCACCTGAGAGATAGATGGAGACAGAGGATCTCTAGCAGAGAAGTGTGGAATAAATAATGTCCTCATTTTATAAAGTATATTTATAAGAAATATTTTCTATGCTTGATTGAACAAGAAATGGAACTTTGTGTTCTTTTGGAATAGCAGAGTGACTGGTGAGGTAGACTGGAATAATAACATTATAATATCTGAAAGAGGGAGAAGAGGGGTCAGCATGGAATGAAGTAAATCCTCATTCACCATAGTATGAAGTCAGCGGACAATGTCTGTGATTGGTAAATCAAGAATAACAATGTAAGCATATTATATATAGCTATGGTAAAAAGAAAAAACACTAGAAGAAGCCTAAACAGAAAAACTTATGAGTAGCTGCTTCTGGAAAGTAGAACTGGCTATCAAGGGTGATGGGGCAGAAGTCTGTTGCTTTCCATAAATTCTTCTATATTCTTTTTTTGTTTTAATATCTTCTTTGTTTTGGTGAGGAAGATTGGCCCTGAGCTAACATCTGTTGCCAATATTCCTCTTTTTTTTCCCTCCCCAAAGCCCCAGTGCATAATTGTATATCCTAGTTGTAGGTCATTCTATTTCTTCTATGTGGGATGCTGCCATAGCATGGCTTGATGAGTGGTGTGTAGGTCCATGTCCAGGATCCGAACCAGTGAACCCTGGGCTGCTGAAGCAGAATGCATGAACTTAACCACTCGGCCATGGGGCGAGCCCCTTCTATATTCTTTGATTTAAACATTTTTTAAAATGTACATGTACTATTTTGATAAAAAGAAAGGAAAATACTCAGCTATTGTTCTTTTTCCAATAATTCCCTGCAACTTTAGGTAATATTCCACATTCTACTCAAAAGGGATTAAATAAGGAAGGAATGATTAACACAAACCCACAACAATTACTTCCAGTTCTCAGAGCTTTGCATCGGTTTTATAATGGTTACCAACATGGAAACTACTTCTCAGTTTGTAGACAGCACTAAACTGTGAACTCTTTTAAGGTTAGAATTATATCTTATTCACCTTAGTCTCCATAGCAGAGACTGGAGTCTAGAATCTGCTATATAATAGGATTTCAATAAATGCTTAGATATAATTTTAAAAGACTTGGGGGGACAACTTACTAGGGTCTATGTCTAGGTCACTTGAATACATAAACCTCTTTACATGATAGAAAACACAACAAATGGATAATTAGAATAGGTTTTCTAACAATTACTAATTATACTGTCTAATTTTAACTATAGGAATCTGAAAAGCAGTTTAATAGTTTAATCTCTAAACCACAAGTCTTTCAACATACTTTCTGAGTTTTCCTTATAGTCGGTGTCATGTCCTTAAAATAGTCAGGTTCCAGTTGTTCCAAAGCATTTTGTTGTGTTGCCACATTCCCATTCCCTCCTTCAATCTTTACACTTGTGGGTGCATCTTCATCCCAGGAAGTCCACTCTTCAACATCTGTCTAAATTTAATTGATCAATACTGTCAGCCACAAATTAACATCTCATTCATCACTTATTAGAAAAATGGGCTTTAAAAACATAGTTTTTCAAACATTTTTGGTCAACAGGAAAAATATAAATTTTATATCACATACCAAAACTAGGTCATAAGTTTAAAAAAATACCTAATTTTACTATGAGACAGTAAAAAACAAAAAGCAAAACAAAACAAAAGCAAATGCTTTGAAAACTGAACTGACATGAGAACTACAGCCCACAGAAGGAGGACCGGAACTTGCAACCTAAGCCTAACCACGTGGACTGCCTGATAAAGTGAAAAACAATCAACATTCTCAGTAGGATTTAAATTTTATAAGTTTATAAAATTTAAATTTAAATAAGATAGAGTCTCAAACATAATATTCAAAATGTCCATGAAACAGTCTGAAAATATCCAGGCAAACAAAAATCAAGAAATCTCAACCTGTATGTAAAAAGTCAATCAACTGATGCCAACCTCAAAATGATATTAATGTTGGAATTATCTAAGACTTTAAAACAGTTATTATAAAAATGCTCCAATAAGCAATAACAAACACTCTTAAAACCAATGGGAAAAAAACAGAAAATCTTGGCAAAGGAATAGAAAAGAAAATGAAGAACCAAATAAAAATTTTAGAATAAGAAAATATAACAACAACAAAAATCCTGACCATCACTATGAAATTAATTTCATGACCTACTAATGGTCTGCAATACAGTTTGAAAAATATGGCTCAGGAACACTTATTCAACCTTTTAAAAAAATTACCTGTTTAGGAACTGATGAATAATCAACTGTAGTTGGCAAAGTTATTTGGTCTCCACTTAATTTCCGTCCTCTGCCAGACCTAAAACAAAAATGAAATAATTTATTTCAAGAAGTACCAAAACAAGCATGGGTAAAAACACAATAGACAGTAACTTAAGGCGTAGAACAATTTTTCAATTTTAGAATTATTTATTTTAATAATTAAAAGTTGCTCATTAAGATATGAAAAGGCATGTATCAGATATCTTTTACATGTTTTTAAAATCTTGCACAGGACAACATAATTGCTTTTTGGTTTAGGGCTCAGAATTATAGACAAATTTAGGAGGAATATAAAGCCAAAACCAAAAACGCAAAGTGGCTTCAAACCACGATCCTTAGAGTACTGTGAGTTCTGCAGGCAAAGCTCAGAGACAGCTGTTCCGTTTTAACCAGGGTGCCTTAGCTTTTGTTTATTTTACATATTTGGTTTCTTGGTAAGATAACCTATTAAACTGAAAAAGTCTGAAAATCACTGGGTTGAACTGTAACTCATAAAGTTTTAGGATTAGTAGGAAAAGCACTGTATTAAACAAGATAGGTATTATAACTCAGTTTTTAAGAGCATGTGCTATGGGAATCTATGTAGACTATGGTTTTCAATGTTACTTCTACTAATTATGAGTCTAGTTAGAATTACCTAACTTTTCAGCCTCAATATCCTCATCTGTAAAATCCAGGTACTGAAACCTACTTTTACAAAGTTGTTGGGAGGATTTACTTAAGTGACATATTTAACACAGCTAGATACTAGACAGTGCCTGCTTTATCATAATGCGTTAAAAAAATGGTAGCTATTTTAAATGATTTAGTTACTTGCTTCACTTCAAATAATTTATAAAGCATCTACTTAGAGCTAACTGGTAAAGTCAGCTATTTTTATTACAAGATTAGAAATCATACTTTATTTGCTGAAAGTATGAATAAAAAAGTAGTATAGTCTAGGACTAAATTTATGATGTAAACCTGGTATTTTAGCACATATGATCTAGGTTCCTTCTAACACTTAAGAAAAGCTTATTCTAACCAAGGGTCAGTTTCCTTTAAAACTGAACATACAATCAATCCTAAATATATTTACATTGACAAAAGAAATTTATGTGACAAGAGAATTGTCCTGAATATTTTTTAAATCAAATGTAATTTCCTATATTAAAAATAATCTATATTCAACAGAAGTTTTAGAAAATACAGATGCAAAGAGAAAAACATCTATAATTTATCACCACTGTTAACAAAACTACTTCTTTTAACCTCCAGCCTTCTAGCAATTAACATCCATTCTTATCCTGCTTTAACTAATGAATTTCTAGCTATTCCTCCTCACGCTTTGATGATTTGAGCATTTAGTTCACCATTTTTCCTACTTCCCAAATCCTGTCCTCTTCCTAGGTGATTTCAACAATCCCCTAAACTTTTCAATTCTTTCTTGACCTCCCATCCTCCAGTGATCATTTCCACTCTATTTCATCCACTCATTCCCATTGCCATACCCGGGACCTTTTTGTAAAAACATTCCAGGTCACTTTACTTCTAACAAGAAATTCAATGCTACTTAATCCTCAGAGTTTCAGCAGCTATAAAATGGCCATTTAGCAAGAGAATATACTTCCTAGTCTCCCTTGCCGCTAAGTGGCCATATGCTAAGTGGCTAAGCTCTGGACAGCAGGCTGTGAACAGACTTATGTGCAACTTCTAAATCATGTCCATCAAAATAGAGAGCTGACGGCCCTCTACTTCCTTTGTACCCTACCCTACTCTCAGTGTGTCAGTACCTTTTTCACAATACTTCTAGGCCAAAAGAAATGACAGTTCCATTGATTAGGCAGAAACAATTTAATACTCATGTATGTCCTAACTGCTTAGTAGCCATTGGAAAATAACACATATAAATTTAAATAAAAATATTTCGATCTCATTCTTAAATAACCACAAGTACTTACTAATGGAATGTGTGTGCCTGTTGGACACTGCATGGTTTGTTAAGCCTTGGAATCAGACTGGATACCACCACCCTCATTTTCTGTTTCATGTTAATTTTAGTTCAGTACTAGCTTTTAATTACAACCTAAAATCCTAGCTTTGCAAAGATAGGTCACCAAAAATACAAGTAAACAAAACTTCTCTCAAACATTCAAGAACATCATCAAAAGTAATGCTGCAGGATCTAATGTTGCAAATGTGAACTACCTTGTGCCAGAAGTGTGTGCAGCCATTAACAGATGTTGACTGTCACACTCACTGTGTTTTGCTGAAAAAGTTTAAATATCCTATAGCACTGCTGTGATTTAATGGGAAGCCCTGAAGTGCTTTAGGACACAGTTTAGGAACTACAGCTCTAGGGTATGGTACTGTGACAAAATAGAAAGAATCTGAGTCTCTGAATGACTGACTGAAGCAGAATGAGTCACCTGCCCTGGACTACCTGCGCAGTCTGGGATATCATTTACGAGACCAAAAAAAACTATTTTGTTTGGGGTTTCTCTGTCAAAGTTTTTTTAAATGTAAAAATAGCATTCATATTGCAGTATATAAAGAAACATCTATGCCTAATTCCACTTAACCATTTTAAAACATTCTGATAATGAAACAATTATGTACATAAAAACCGTCCGATGATTATAAGAATGAAAGTTGGTCTGCTTATTTCTGAGATTCTGTAGTACTAAGAATGTCATTTCAGTGCAAGATGTAAGAATCTGAAAGAATGAAAAGAATTAAACCTCTACTTTCTAGATCTGAAGTAGAGAAAAGAATATTTAAAAATACTAGAGATTAACGAATGAATACTGCAAAAAAGATAGTTAGCTTATAACACAGTCTATCCTGCCCTTTTCTAGTTCTGAAGGTCTCCGAAACCAGCAAGAAGATAAACAGGTCAACTTGACCGTAAAATTTGTTTACCTGCATATTAATCTCTTTAGGAATGAGAATACTGTTGCTAGGCAGGTACAAACTTTAAATAACCGAAACTGTGTGATAGCCATGGTGGGAATCAAAACCTGTGGAAAAAGCACAAAAATAAATGCATTAAACTGATTTCAGAAGCTATGCTCCCTTTCTGAAATCAAGGCGAAAAGTCCTACTATGAGCTCTAAGTCAGACATATTTTTTACTTTTCTTTAGAAACCACAATATAACACAGTACATTATAAAATTAAAGTATAAATCATATTGACAATTCAAGAAAGTAAGTTTTTGAAGAGTTTTCAACAATTGAGAGAAAAAAACTTTTTGAAATACTCTGAGTGGTTTTTAAAAATAATTCTATTTAAATTATCTATACACAATTTATTTATTATTTTCTACTAAAAAATCAAAAAAGTATAAAACAGCATTTATTCAGTTTTTGTACCCTTTGAAGTCTGAACTATATGAATTTACATTCAATAGTACTATTCAAAATATTTTTAAACATTTTTAACTTTACGACAGATACATTTTATTATACCCATTTTACCGATGAGGACATTGAATTGAGAAGTCAAATAACTTGCCCAAAATCACATAGCTAATAAGTTGGAAGTAACCATAGAGATCATCTAGTCCAGTGGTTCACATATCTGGGGATTCTTTAAAGAAATAATGATACCTGGGCTTATCCCTAGTAAATTAATTAACATCCTCTGAGGGGCAGGGTCCAGTTATAGCTAATAAGAGAACAAAGGAGATAAAAAATACTCAATAGGAAAGGCAGCAGAAAAGAAGATAATGGGGAACAAATAAAGATGGGAGAAGTCAAAAACAAAAAGCGATAATAGACTTAAACCTAACCATATCAATAATCTCATTAAATGAAAATTGTCTAACATCCCAATTAAAAGGCAGAAGTTGTTGGATTGGATAAAAAAGGAAGACCTCACTACATGCTGCTTAAATGTACTTTAAATATAGAAACACAAGTAAAAGGATGGGGCCGGCCCATGGCCAAGTGGTTAAGTTCGTGTGCTCCACTTTGGCGGCCCAGGGATTCACTGGTTTGGATACTGGGCACAGACATGGCATCACTCATCAGGCCATGTTGAGGCGGCGTCCCACATAGCATCACCAGAAGGACCTACAACTAGAATATACAACTATGTACTGGGGGGCTTTGGGGAGGAGAAAAAGAAGAAAAAACAAAAGAAGATTGGAAACAGATGTTAGCTCAGGTGGCAATCTTTAAAAAAAAAAAAAGTAAAAGGATGGGGGTAATATACCATACTAACACTAACCAAAAGAAAGTTGAAGTGACTATTTCAATGTCAGAGAGCAGACTTCAGAAAAATACTATTAGCAGGTATAAAAGTGGTCATTTCATAATGATAAAAGGGTCAGTTAACCACAAGCACATAACAATCTAAAACATATATGTCCCTAATAACAGAATTATGCTGATATCATAAACGAGAGAGGTCACATCACTAGAGTCTACAGATATTAAAAAGATAGTGAGGAAATATTACAAGCAACTTTAATGCCTATATTTGACAAATGAGATAAAATGGACAAATTCCTTGAAAGAAACAAGTTATCAAAGAAACAGATACCCTGAAAATCTCTATCTCTATTAAATAAATTGAATTTGTAGGCCAAGATGGCTTTCACTGGTGAATTCTACCAAACACTTAAGGAAGAAGTAATACCAATTCTGTATAAATTGCCAGAAAACTGAAGAGGAGGGAATATTTCCCAAATCATTCTTTCTTTTTTTGCTGAGCAATATTGTCCTGAGCTAACATCTGCTGTCAATCTTCCTCTTTTATTGCTTAAGGAAGATTAGCCCTGAGCCAACATCTGTGCTAATCTTCCTCTATTTTATATGTGAGTTGCCGCTTGATGAGTGGAGTAGGTCTGCATCCAGAAGCTGAACCTGTGAAACCAGGCCACCGAAGAGGAGTGCACCGAACTTAACCACTACAGCACAGGGTGAGCCCCTCCCAACTCATTCTTTGTGGGCAGCATTACACTGATACTAATCTAAATCAAAGACATTACCAGAAAACTAGAGACCAGTGTACTATGAACATAGACACAAAGCTCATTAACAAAATATTAGTAAATTGAAATCCACAAAATATAAAAGGATAATAGATCAGACCAAGTGGGGCTTAGCCCAGGAATGTAGGGTTGGTTTGATGCTTGAAAATCAAATCTAATTCACCACAGTAACAAACTGAAAAAGAAAAACTCTATACTCATCTCAGTAGAAACAGAAAAAGCATTGACAAAACTCAACATCCATTCTGGATAAAAACTCACAACCAACCAGGAATAGAAGGGAACTTTCTCAACCTAATCAAGGACATCTCTGAAAAACTTATATTAACATGAGACTTAATGGTGAAAAATTGAACACTTCCTATGTAAGATTATGAACAACACAAGCACATGTGCTTTCACCACTTCTATTCAGCATTGTAGTGGAGGTTCTGGCCAGTGCAATTAAGCAAGAAAAGGAGATAAAAGGCATCCAGATTGAAAAACAAGAAGTAAAACTGTGTTTGTGTATGTAGAAAATTCAACAGAATCTACCATCACCTGTAATTTTATATGTTAGCAATAAACAATCACAAATTGAAATTTTAAACACATTTATAAGAGCACAAAAAATATGAAATACTTAGGGGCAAATCTTGAAAGACGTCTATACTGAAAACTTTAAAACCCTACTGAGAGAAATTTAAAAGACCTGAATTAACTTAAAAAGATCTTTCAGAGCTCAAAGACTCAATGTTTTACAATATTGTCTCCCTAAATTGAACTATACATTCAGTGTAATCGCAATCAAAATCTCAGCAGGCTTTTTTCTCTAAAACTTGACAAGCTAATTCTAAAATTCATATGGAAATGCAAGGACCTATAGTAGCCAAAATAACACTGAAAAAGAACAAAGTAGAAAGGTTAACACTACCTGACTTCAAGACTTGTTACAAAGCTACAGTAAGCAAAATGGCATAGTATTGGAGTCAAGATTGACAAATAGATCAATGGAACAGAATGGAAGGTACAGAAACAGACCCACATATATATGGACAACTGAAATTTGAGGAAGATGTGAAGGCAGTTAAGAGGAGAAGGATGGTGTTCTTGGCAAACAGCACTGGAAAAACTGGGTCTCTATATGCAAAAACAAACAAATGAAATTCTTTAATCTATATCTCACACCATTTATGAAAAGTACTCAAAATGGATCACAGATCTAAATATAAAACCTAAAATTACAAAACTTCTAGGGAAAAAAAAGGGACAAAAATCTTTGTGAGCTGGGTCCAGCAAAGATTTTCGCATATGACACTAAAAGTGCAATCAATAAGAAAAACTGATAAATTGGGCTTCATCAAAAGTAAACTCTTCTACAATTCAGAAACACTCTTAAGAGAATGGAAAGACAAGCCATAGATTGGAAAAATCTCTGCAAAGCATATACCTAATAAAGGACTTTTATCTAGAATCTATAAGAACCTTTCAATACTCAGTGAGAAACCAAATAACCCAATTAAAAAATGGGCAAAAGCTGTGAATAGACACTTTACCAAAGAAGATATACAATGGTAAATAAGTAAATGAAATGATGGTCAACATCATTAATCATCAGAGAAATGTAAATTAAAACCACAGTAAAAACCATTAGTACACAATTAGAATGGCTCAAATTAAATATAATCACCACACCAAGTACTGGGGAGAATATGGGGCAACCATAATTCTCCTACAATGGTAGTGGGAGTGCAAAACGGTACACCAATTTTGGAAAATAGTTGGTAGTTTCTGACAAAGTTAAACAAAATGTACCATATGACCCAGCCATTCTACTCCTAGGAATTTACCCAAGATAAATGAAAGCATATAACCCTAAAAAAAACTTGCTGTACTTATACAGTACCTTTATTTTCAATAGCTCCAAACTGGAAACTACCCAAATATACACATACAAATTGTGGTGTATACATACAATAGAGTCCCACTCAGCAATAAAAAGGAATGAACTACTACTCCAAGCAATAACGTTGACATACCTCAAAATAATTACGCTGAATGAAAGAAGCCAGACAAAAAAGAACAGACTATATGATCCCATCTATTTAAAAAAACTCTAGAAAATACAAACAAATCTATAGTGACAGAAAGTAGATCAGTGGTGCTTTGAGATGGGGCAAGGAAGGATGGGAAGGATGGACTACAAAGGGGCATGAGTAAATGAGTAAACTTTTACAAGTAATGGATATACTTACTATTTTGATTGTGCTAATGGCTTCACAGGTGTGTATATATTCATCAAAATAGATCAAATTGTACATCTTAAATATGTGCAGTTTATTGTATGTCAATTCTAGCTCAAAAATCTATTGAAAACAATCTATGCTAATAAGACTTTTTTTAACAATATTATCTCACTTAGGAAAGTTTTCAGATTCTGGTTAGAATCTTAAAAGAAGTCATTAATACTATCATCTTGTATTGATTACTTGTAACTCTTTCTGCAGAGCCAACTTCCATTAGGAAACTAGGTCAATTAGTGACAAGAAACATATTACAGAATTTCTCTAGGAACAGAGTTCTGAGTTCTTAACAGCATTTCAATATGCTACAACAGTTAACTCTTAGTATATACCCAGCATTCTTCTTAGTGCTTTACATGTAATAACTCATTTAATGCTCACAACAACCCTATGAAACACTTGAGGCAAATACTATTTTATCCCTATGTCAGATAGGGAAACCCAAAGACACATAGCTGGTAAGTTACAGAACTGGGATTCGAACCCAGGGAGTTTGGTTCTAGCGTTCGAGTCCTGAAAGATCACACTCATACTGCCCCCTATGATTAAATCAGAAGATATGCTTCTATATATAAGAAATACTAATGAATTGGAAACTACTTAAAGCCACGGCAACCACAAGATAAAAAAATTCTCAAAAATGGTGACACAGGTATTATTTTGCTAGCCTTTTAAACATGGTCATTATTTACAAATGTTTCTTCATACATTTTAGTCACCTATACCATAATACGTACTGCACATATTATCCTAACAATCACTAATTAAAAAATTTCTTAAAATGAGTTTTGGCACAAGTTAAAATTAAATATATTAAGTAACCAGGGGCCAGCCCCGTGGTGGAGTGGTTAAGTTCATGCACTCCGCTTCGGCGGCCCGGGGTTTTGCTGGTTTAGATCCTGGGCGCGGACATGGCACCGCTCATCAGGCCACCCTGAGGCAGCATCTCACATGCCACGACCAGAAGAACCTACAACTAGAATATACAACTATGTACTGGGGGGCTTTGGGGAGAGGAAAAAAAAAAAGGAAGAATGGCAACAGATGTTAGCTCAGGTGCCAATATTTATAAATTAATTAATTAATAATAAATAAATAGCAAGTAACCACGAATTTCCCCATTCATAATCTCAAAATAAATATAAAAGAGGGCAAAGGAAAATAAAATTTGTTAATCCATGAGAGATGGTCATTCTTCCACTGTAGAGAGGCAGAGCAGATCACACGTTCAGTCAAGTCACAAGAAAGTACAGGCATATACACACGCCCACACACAGGAACGATGTTTCGAACAATGGAATTTCAGGTTTTACCTTTTCCTTGCCATTTATTTGTCAGAGGAGGAAAATTACTGAGTAAGCATTTAGAATCATATGACTCATAGGTTGGAGTCATTTGAATATATCAGTATATCATCCAATTTAATTTTCTCAACCAACAAACTAAGATACACTGAAGTTAACTCTTCTGCTCAAGGCCAGGCAACAAGCTAATAACAAAATTACAACTAAAACTCATCATGGCCTCCCAGTGGTGGAAGCAATCATCACAGTTGGTTAACACCAATATTTGGAGTAGAGTGATTCCATAAAACAAAAAGAGAAAACATGATCTGATACACACTTTTTTCCAAAATAAAAAAGCACAAACAGTATATTTGGACTTCAGTTCTAAACATATTTACTTAAAAGTAGAGAAACCTAACTTAAGCAATAACTATTATGGAACCAAATTAAAGGGACAGCTGTGTGTTCCTTCTATTCGAAATTGAAATGCTGACTTTTAAAAAATTATCTTATATGTGTATAAAGATAAGCACTAAAATTTATAAATATAACATAAAGATTAAACCTTCCTGGAAAAATACACCATCCCTGTACTAACAGCATGCTATTTTAGAATGTATTTCACATGGATTAAACCAGACAGCACTCTGTTTTGTCTGTAATTTCCAGATATGAGAATAACCTCCTAAAGTCTTGAAAACAGTATGTAATAATTTTCTCAACTAGTAAAATATTACATTAACTTAAAAACTGTATAGTAAAAAGCAGTGGGCACCTCCGATGGGGGACGGTACAGAAGCATGAGGGAACTAAGATCTATATACCAATCTGAGTGGTAGCAACACCAGCTTACTTTACTGTATATACTGTTTGTATGTTACACTTTAATATAAAAGTTCAAAATAAAAGTCAAATAAAAATAAAAACAAAACAAAACCAGAAAGCAAGGAAAAAATAGTTAACTCTTACGGTACCTGATCCTAACTGCTCTGTAGAGCCACTACTGCCCGTCCGTTCTAAAGAAGGGCAAAGCACAGAGCTAGCCCTTCCTGTTTCTACAGTTAGAAAGGAATAAAGGGCAAGTAGACTCCACAGTAACAGAGTTCCAAAGGGCTTCCTCAGCAATGCTCACGCATCTTCACACAACTGGAGGTGGTATCTCCACATGAGCGTAACGATTTCCTGAATGCCTCTGCCTGGAGCTGGCCCACTAACTGAGAGGATGGAAAGAAGAGTGACTTTAAGAGAAAATGAACCAAGATAAAATTAAGAATTTTGCTGTTCAAGTAACTTGAATACTTCTGTCAAAAACATCCCCAATCAGTGGTTTACTAGGGTTCAAAAAATGCAACAATTTTGACTCCTCTCTTCTCTTATCCCCTTACATTCAAACTGCCAAAAAGACTTCATTCCATTTCCTAATACTGCCCATATTCTTCCCCATTTCCACTACATTCTCCCTAGCTTGTTGGACTACTGTAAAGTATTCCTAACTCCAGTATTTTTCTCTTACTCTACTCATATTTTCCATCTTGCACTACCGTTCTTTCTATGTACCTAATCTGTCCTGCACAATCCTTCTCCAGAGGATCTTACCGATCTAGTACCTCCAAAATAAGAGCTGAAAGAAAGGTTTGATTGCTTCATTATGAGAATGATCTAAATAATTTAAATGATGAATAAAAGCCTCATTTTAAGCTAAGTGGTCAAAAATAAAACTCTCAACCAAAAAAAAGTAAACTTTCCTAAATGAAAATTTAGCCTAAATTTTCAGAAACCTTATAAGCCAAAAAAGATGGCTAGAAAAGAGACTGTAGAGCATGTGGCACTTGAGGGAAAAGGGAACAGAAGCGAGGAGATACTCTATCAGGATGTTCTGAAGGGAGAAGATACGTAATATTTAAGGCCTGGGGAGAGGAGTGGGTCTCAGGAAACACACGAATGAAGAGTGGAGAATAAATTTCATATAGAGGCGTGGTAAGGAGGATCATCATCTGGCTACAAATACTGTTGTGTCATTGTTCAATAAGCATTCATCAACTTGAATGACTTCAATGGTAACTGAAAATAAAATTTAAAGTTTAGTTCCAACAGAAAAAGGGAAAGTGGGACTATTATTGACAAGGGAATAGAATTCTCTCCTTGGCAGTTAAGAGTATCCTCATTCTGTGGAAAATTCGCTTTTGTGACTAACAAAAGAAAGGAACTAACATTCATTGACCATCGACTACGTGCTAAGTACTATCTAAATATTATCTCACATAATCCATAAAACCATCTTATGAGATAGATATTGTTGTTCTCATTTCATAGAATTGAAGCAGAGAGAGTACGCACATGTTTCCATGCTTCCACACCCAATGACTTAGACTCCATTTAATTCAAGGTCTATTTAATTCAAAATTCAAGAGAACCTCACTAACAATAAACACTCTTAGCAATTCAGTGATGATGTTATAATTTCCAAGATAAATTTCCCAACCAGTTGTACTGAAATGTAGAAAACGCAATCAGGTTAACTATCAACCAACACTTTCGATTTTATCAACTACATTCATCTGCAGGCAGAAATATTCTTTGGAACCTGTATTTAATTAATGTGCCAATCCAATTCAATGAATATATGTATTTAGCACCTACTACGCAACAGATACTACTATGAGTGATGGGAAATACTACCGACCCAGTAAAGAGAAACCGGTGTTCACTGCTCAATTGTCACAAGCTAGCAACAATGCAGGGGGGGGGGGGGGGGCTAAGGAGGCAGGGCCCCTAACAGTCTTGCTCAGTTTGGTATTTCTAGGTCTTAGCCAATGCCAAGCACACAGCAGGTACTCAAAAATTTGTTGAATGAAGGAAAATTAACATTCCCTGAACAATATGTTCAAGACACAATTCTAGACAATGTATGTCCTATCGTCTCAGTGAAATCCTAAGGACAAACAAAAGAGGTTAAGTTTTATTATTCCCATTTAACAGATGAGGCTGACAAAGAAGCTCAGACCCACTCACCTGGGGTTTAAACAGACTGACCCCAAAGCCCAGGCTCTCCCCACACCATATCCCATTTGAGAAACCTTCTTTTAAATTTTATACTCTGCCTCAGCTTGATTTTTTAAACGCCCTTTAGATCACGAATTTGCTAAGTATACATCTTAAGTGAGCCTGCACTTCGGTTGCTTTAAACTACTTTCTAGAACTGAGAAATGCTACTATAAGCTAATTTTAAAATTAAAATTTCCTTTAAAATAGGAAAATACACAAACTTGAAATATAGCAGAATAAAATACAGAACCACGAAGGAACCTATCCTCAGGGCTTTTGGCGAAATGACACCTCTAGGAAATCAACAGGAATGACAGCTCGGCTATGTCACGTGAAAAAGATTCACCTACAATTTTAAAAAAGAAGGCTGCATTAGAAACGGAAAGAGTAAACCTATCTTTCCTCCTTGTAATTCCATGTAAACTGCTGGCGAGACCTTTCAGTAGAGTCACTACATGCCAACTTGTTAAACAAGGCAAGCCAAAACTACGCTGGTACACACTAAACAAGTCATCAACTGCTGGATTTCTGAAACTGTAGTTTTGAATGTTTTTAATACCAAAATTTAAAAAGACCATATGGTCTAGCACAGTACAGAATATCCTCAAATTAAGTTTGTCACTCTCTGAAGTATGTTAAGGAACATCACAAGGCTCCAAAAATAAAATTTACCTGAACTCACTCACATTTGAGAAACCAAAGTTCGGCAGCGGTCAGAGAAGGGGAACTAGAAGTAGAACCAGAAGCGGATGGTGATGGCGGGTGGTGAAGTCGAACCCTGCACAACCTCTGGCAACTCAAAGTCAGGCCCTCCAACATGTGACACCGCTGACGCTTACAAAGGGGGAGGAAGGTCTCCGGGACGACCCCAAAGCAGAAAGTTTCATAACTAAAATGCTTAAACTTCAGATTACCCACCTGAAATTAGCTGATGAAAACAAAATCATACCCACTGTACAGATGAGACAAACACCCGAGCGTCGTCGGGTTACACAACGCAACGCCCTGCGCACGGCGGCGGGGGCCACGCTCTAACCGGCTGAAGCGGGGGCCGGGCGGGCTGGGACGGGCAATTTGGAAAAATAAGCCTGGGAAGGAGCGAGGCCTGGAGAGGAAGGGCAGGAAGGACGGGCAAATTTCCCCACGGAGGGCCGACTGGGGGACTCGGGGGTGTCCGGGCCGGCGCCCCACAGGCCGGTGCCCCACGCGTGAGCGCGGCATGGCGAGGGCTACCAGCCAGGGCCGCTCCCCGTCGCAGCTCCTTCACCCCAGGGGTCACCCTGACCCGGAAACAGTACCCCAGAGGGGCAGTCGGCCGTGGGAGGAAACCCGGTGGAGGGGCGAAAGGGAAGGTGGGAGGGCGGGAAGTGCGGGGCGAAGAGCAGAGCTGACCAGGGAAGGGCAGATGACACCCCCAAGGCCCAGGTTGGGATCAGGGCAGGGGTGGAGGTCGGGGAAAGAAGCCCCTCGCGGGCGCGCGCGAGCCGCACACACTCACCTGCCCCTCCCCCTCCCCGCCCGCCCGGCGGAGGCTCCGAGCTGCCGCGAGCCGCGCGCGCACACACGGCGCGCGCACGCGCGCTGCCGGTCGCTTCCTCGAGCTCGCGCTCCGCCCGTTCAGTCCCAGCCCCGTTCATTCAAAGCCGGGCGCGCGCTCCGTCGCAGCCGCCGTTGCCGTCGCGCAGCTGCCATGGCCGCCCCCTCCTCGGGAAACCCTCCCCCAGCCCCTCCCTCTTCGCCCTCCTTGAAGGAGGTTCTCGGCTGTCTCCAGGCCCTCACTTCCGCACCCGCCCCAGGTCCTGTCTGGCCCAATAGGAGAGAGGCTGCGGGTCCGGCGTCCGGACTGGGAGCCAATGAGCGCCGGGGGGCGGGGCGACGGCGACAGGCGCGGCTATGGCCGAGGCTCCCAGTTGGGGGATTTTTGTGATCGTTTTTGGCTGCACCGTTTCAGGCTGTTCCATCGCAGAGCGCCCGGGCTCGTTCCGTGTTGCCCTCCTTTCTGCACAGAGTACCTCCGGTCCAATCATGCCCCTTCTCGTTCTACCCACAGAATCCCCGTACCGTTTGGGAGCAAGGCAAAGCAGTGTTTCGATTGCAAAAAATGAGGGAACTCCGGCTGTCCCAGGATGATTTGGATGTGCGTAGGCCAAATCTCACATCATTCTGCCACCTTCGGGATGCGAAACGTTGAGTTTAATTCAGGACTTAGTGTTCTCCACCTAATTTTTTTTTTATCAAATTTCCTTTAACCAGAAGTTAAAAAGTGTCATTTTACCTTGCCCTTTCCTCGCTTGCAGCGCAGGCTAGGCATTCTCCCAAACTAAGGTGTTCGTTCTTTCTATGGTTCTCTCTTTGAAGCCTGATTCTTTTTTTTTCTTTTAATCCTGTATGCTATTAAAAGGCTGGGGTCCGCAGGAAACTATCTGCTTCACTGTTGCAAAGGGGTTGACGAGGGAAGATAGAAATGTATATGTTCAAAGGCGGAAAGCACTTCATGCACGTTGTTTCCCAACCAGCCTTTTTCTTTCTCTACCTCTTTTTCGACTATAGATGCCTTTAGTCTGTCACCTGACCAGCACCCACCTACCCGCTTGACTTTCTAGTACCCCCCCCCAATCTGTACCACATTTCTATTAATAATTTAACTTGTTTATCCCCAAGAGGGGAGGAAAGAATGTTTATGACTTGCTCTGGAATGATTCTGTGTAACTTGAGTAAGTTATTTCATCTCTGAACCTCAATTTCCTCGTCAGTAAAATGGCCATAATCGTGCCTACTTCATAGAATGACTAATGGTTGCAAAGCTCTTTAGGGCAGAGCCTGGCACATAGCAAATATTCATAGATAATAGCTGTTACTGCAGCTACTGCTCTTACTACACTATTTCATTATCATTCTAAACCCTCTGCAGTCCCGTAAACACCTGCTCTAAACTTAATCTCTTCAACTGTGTAAATTCCAATAATTCATAATTTCCAAAATTTGTTTGGATTTCAAAAACCCAATAATCTGAAATACCCTACATGTTGACATAAACATGTTTTCAAAATGTTTTTCCTTAGAGACATATCTTTTTTTCAAATTATTTATTATATCCCTATGATTTTTTTATTATTCTTCAGTTTTCTTTATTAAATTTGCTATTTCCAAATGAAACAAAACAAAAAGTATATATTTTTCTAGAACTAGTAAATAACTTGTTTTCCAACACAATAACAAAACAAACAAGAAACTTGTTAAGGATTGGAAACAAAGTTTACTTACAAATATCTATAGACATATTTTAAAATCTTCTTTACTCTAGTTGTTGAGTAGTAAGCTCATAATTGGGGATCATAGGTGCCAATAATTTGGAATCTTGCTTGGGGACCACCTCTTAGGTGTGTGCCTCTGCCCAAGTCCTGTCCTCTCCCAAGGCTTCAGTGGGATGGGTTGGGGACCACCAAATGTCAGGTGGGAGGAACATAAAGGATAGCACTGAATATATGGAAGATTTCTTTCTGGATTACCTCTACTCCGTGGGTACAGTTAATTCTACCTGCTCTGTGTCTAGACCGTTTTGCACACTTTCGGCCTCCTGATTTGACTCTGACCAATCTCTAGTCACCAGCTTGATTTATTCACTTTTATCAGCTTCCAATCCACCACTTACTCTCCTAGTTCAAAGCCTATTTATAGACTTTGTTGTTCTCAGTTCTGCAGCTGGGTCTAAGTAGTCTTGTCAACTGACCTCCCATCCCTGCCCAGGAGGTAGGTTAGACGGTGCAAACACAGCCCAGTGATTCCATATCTCCCCCAACCCAATTCCCTGGCTTTTCACTAAAGGGATGGTTTTTCCCTCAAGCACAATTTTAGACCTGCTGTTCTGACTTGGACTTTAATGGCTTTTTATTAATGAGCAGCTGTTCACAGTTGAATACAGATTATAAAGTCACATTCATTTCATGATCAAGCAAAACAAAGCCTTGCAGCTCACAGGGTGAGTTTTGAACACATACATTTGAAAACAAAGGATTATCTGATGATAATTTTAATGGATTGTTTTATTGACCTTTCTAGTCTAGAGAATTTTGCTTGCTTTCAAAATAATATTTTAATATTCTGGAAAATTATAATTTATTTTTAATATCCATAATCACCATTTAATAGTTAGGATCACTGCTTAATAGAGAAAGCAAAAAGTCTGAAGCAGTTTTTTTATTTCTTGTCTATTAAAAAAAATTAACTTTCTGTGAAGCATTCAAATAAATATTTTCCATTGTAATTATTACTATAGCATATCTTCAATTGGTAGTAATTTTTATTAGTAAATACAGGAAGACCTAAGGTTTAAGAACAATTTAGAGTTAACCAAGTCCCTTTAGGAGAGTCCTGGATAGGAATGGAGAAAAATAATCCATGTCTTTTACTAGAAATGGATTCAAATAAAAAGATGGTGTGAACTCTTCACTTCTGTGTTCCAGTGGTGAGGTTCAGCAATGTAATACATTTTGGCTAATGTCCACATTGTTATTAGAGCTATAACATAGTTCAGCTGTTGAAGAGTTAAGTAGACTTGATCTGAGCTGGTCTGGCAATCTAAGGCCATTTATTATTTCTAAGGCTAAATGTGTAGAGATTCATACAACCAATTAAAAATAACGGTTTATAACATAATCTATCTTGTATTTGAATTGAAAACTTAAAAGTAAAATAAAACAACATCGAACCAACAATGAAAGCCTAATGGATTCAGCTACAGTGTGATGGACATTGTGACTTTGACCTTGAACAAGACTGAGCCTTCGTTTTCTCAACTGCAAAATTAGGTTAATAGTTCCTGCCTTATGGATTTATTTTGCAAAGTGGCATAATATATATGGAAATGTTTTGGAAACAAAGCAATAAAGTCAATGAAAGCTTTCAGGTGTACAGGTTTATCATCTTCTAGAATCTTCTTTTAGCTCACAACAGGGAATAGTGCTTCCAAGGAAAACAGAGGTGAATTTTCTGTCATCAGCAACCAGAAATAGACATGTTTGTTAGTAACACATTGAAAAAGGGAAAAGAGGTGGGATCGCTAAGCTTTGAAGTTCTGCTCTGAGTGCATCCCCTCCTCCTTGGCTCCCTTCGCTTTAAAGACATAGAGTGAAAGAGCCGCAGTTAAAAGGAAAGTACCTGCAACCCTACCCTTCCCACTCGGTGCTTTTTCTCTCTACTCATGGCATGTTTTTCTCATAACAGTATTTGTTGCCAAGTTTTGTCCATTTTTTTCTTCTCAGTGTCCACTATTTTAGCACCCCAGGATTATCATAATGATCTCCTAACTAATCTTTTGTATTTGATTTTTTCCTTCCTCTAAATCAGCTCGGTTCTTTGCTGTATGATTAATATAAATTTTTTGTTTTTTAAAGATTGGCACCTGAGCTAACAACTGTAGCCAATCTTCTTTGTTTTTCTTTTCTGCTTTCTCTCCCCAAATCTCACCAGTACATAGTTCTATATTTTAGTTGTGGGTCCTTCTATTTGTGGCATGTGGGACGCCTCCCCAGCGTGGCCCGACAAGCGGTGCCATGTCCACACCTAGGATCCAAACCAGCGAAACCCCAGGCCGCCGAAGCAGAGCACGTGAACTTAACCACTCGGCCATGGGGCTGGCCTCTTATTAATGTAAATATTTTTAAAGCACAGACTCCTTCATGGTAACTGTCCTGTTCAAAATAGAGAGAGACTTGCCACTGTCCATCAATTCAAATTCGCTTGGGAAGATACTTGTCTCGATTGTTGCTTTTTAATCTCTTCATTTGGAACTACTGCTCTTGAATCCCCCTCTGACCACCTCTGACTTTAAAATACCAAATATGTCTTTAAAATACCAGACATATCATCAATTCTTGTTAAAGGCATTTGTCTGTATATACTGTACATTTCATACAGTGAAAATTATTCACCTCCTCACCGTGGGATACATATTTCTTGTTGTAGTTTTTATTTGAAATTAAGTCCTTTACAAGTGAGAATTAAATCCGTGGTATAATCATACTAGAAATTTTCCATATAAAAAATCTTAATATTTTTATTTTCTCTCTTCCTAGGAAGAGCTTATAGGTATAAAAGGTCATTGGCCTAAATACATAAATTACTCTAAAGAAAAATCAAAGGAAAATACTCTTGCCACATAGCCAGACACACTCATAAATATCTTGCCCAAAAGGAATTATTTTTTCTGCTTGTGGGCACTGAGACCATAACCATAGCAACCATAATTAGTAGTGTTTAACTGGGTGTGAATTCTAAACACGGTTATTTGAAATGTTAGGGCAGTAAGTCAGGATAAAGTCGATTTCTGTAGTATTTTGGAAAGATTTCTTCATCTCAAAAATCTGGGAGAGGAGAAGTTTCCTCATGCTGCCTATTCATTTGTTTAATCAGTTTATTCAACACTTACCGTGGGCACAATGTGTGCTAAGCACGTTAGAGAAGTCGAAAGAACACATGGCTCTTAACCTAAACGAACTTCTCTAATGAAATCAGCTCGTCATAGGTAAACAGGATTCCAGGAAGAACAGTTATTTCGTAAGGAAGTTTCTAATTTTAGAATGATGTGATTGCAATGACTAGAATAGTGTATTAGGGCCTACAAGTAAGGTGGCAAGCGGTTTGTAGCTGGTCAGACTGCCCACAAGTATTCCAGTACGTACTGTAACCCCTCCTGCAGGCCCCTTTCTTTTTGATCTTACACATTGTGTCTGTAGCTACTCTCTGGGGAGATGGATCTTTTTTTTCATTGGAGATTGGACACTTCTTGCCAGCTGATGCCAGCTTGAGGAAGCTGAAAATGCCCACTGATGAGTATGAAAGAAAGGTTTGACCCTCCAGCTGTTTCAGATAGGTTTCCCAAACCAAATATGTCATGGATTCAGTTCAGGGTTTAAGCATTTCTGTTTCGAAAGACACAGGTAATAGTTTCAAAGATGTGTGTGGTGTTTTAAACTCTTTTCTTGCCCTGGCATTGTCCCTGCCCACATCCCGTATAAAGAGAATTCATTCCCTGTTCTCTTATTCCTTTCCAGTTTTGCCACCTGAGGCATCTTATGACACCAGGATGTCTAT
The DNA here is from genome assembly GCF_041296265.1 of Equus caballus. Classification (NCBI taxonomy): domain Eukaryota; kingdom Metazoa; phylum Chordata; class Mammalia; order Perissodactyla; family Equidae; genus Equus; species Equus caballus. The sequence goes on along the minus strand of NC_091692.1, from coordinate 69,121,828 downwards.
CAGTTGGGATTATGATTCCGGCCAAGTAACAGTGGAACCCTGAAAGAGCAAGGGCTGGGATATGCACCACAGTGTCAAGGACCCAGCTCCTCTCAACGGAGCTCTCTGTCCCCTCCCTGCCACAGCTGGCTTTTGTCCTCATGGTCCAAGGAGGCATCTTGCTTGCTCTGTGCAACAGAAAACAAAAGAACGGCTCAAGAAAGGGCAAAAGGATACATAATAACCATCTTTTAAGTTCCCAGAATATGCCACAAGATTATTTCTGTTTTTATAATTTACCGTCCAGGAGTTGGGCACTCCTTACTGCAAGGGAAACTGGGAAATAGTCTTTGTTCTAGGTGGCCCTGTGCCCAGCCAAAGACTCTAACTACCACTCACATAGTGCTTATTACATGCTAGGCACCATTCTGGTGTAATAGGAAGTCTAATGTTTTATTGGGCCAGGATTGACATGATATGAGCAACATTTTGGTAATAAAAATAACAGGAGTGGCTCCCATGCACTGAGAGCCTGCCACCTGTTAGGCACTGTGTTGGGTGCCGTATATATATATGTATGCTATCATCGGTCTCTAAATACCACACTGCAGTGTGGATATTTTGCACATTTCATAGGTGAAGAAACTGGGAATAAGAGACTAAGAACTTGCCTGAGGGCATAGAGGTGGTAAAGTATAAACCTAGAATTTGAACAGGAATTTGGACGTAAATGTTTTATGAAAAACTCTCTTCACAATGAAACACTTTCCATGCTTGAGGAAAAGTGGGGGGCAAGTAAATGTTGCAGCTTGGGCTCGGGGTTAGAAGCCCAGCTTTACCATTTGAAGTTCTGTGAACTGGGGCATTTTGTTTAACCTTTTTAGGTTTCAAGTTTCCTCACCTGGAAAAAGGGTAATTACGTCATAGCATTCTTGTAAGGAAAAAGTCCACATACGACACTCAGCATAGAATCTGGCACTTAGTAGGCATGTGGGAAATCTTTATTTTATTATTATTATTATTGTTATTATTAGTAGTAGTATTTTAGATAGCACTCTGGGATAAAGTGGAGAAGAGGTAAGAGTAGATAGACCATGAAGTCATTGCAATGATCAGAAGGTGATGGAGCTTAGAAAAGAGTACAGACAGTAGTACAAGATATAAACATTTTACTTATTAACAGAAATACAGGAAGATATTACCTCCTTATTCTGTTTCTTACATTGACCAAAATGGGAACATTATGTTCGCTTTATGAATTTTTTAGATCCTGCATGGAACAGTACTAACACACCAAAGTATTTTCATGACTTATTCAACAGCTAACTGGCTACTTCTTATGTTAAAAGTAGTTTTAAAAATGTAACATGAATTTCTAAGACAGCATTGTTCAGAGAAACATTATTTCTTTACAAAGTGGTCAGCTTATGAATGAATACTATGTGAAGCCATATTATAGCTCATAGATCCTAACAATTTGGAGAATTCAGCATTTAAAAAAGTAGTAGTTAAAGCTGTAATTTATCTGGCATAAACAGTTATGGTTATGTACTATAATAACTCTAGAAATTTTTTAAATAGCAGACAGCCAGAAATCAAAACAAGTTAAATCAGGAACTTTTTAACAAAGTCTGTAGCTATAAAGCAAATTTTAAGAAATTCCTTTTACTCTCAAATGACATATATTAGAAAACTTTATTAAAAATCTATGGAAAATTTTTTGACAAAAATTTCCAGTGGACTGAGTTAAAACTTGAGGTAAGGAAACACTACAGATGGTGGCCAATTTTGTGACTTTTCTAGTGGTCTGATGTGAAGAATATTTTCAACTCTTTCAGAACCCGAATTTGTTCCGTAGATGCTAGAATTGCAGTTCTTGGAATTTAGTTTTCTGACAGAAAGGACGCATCATGAAATGGAAAGTAAACTGGATTTGCATTAGAAAACCTGGTATGTGCGTGTGTGTGTGTGTGTGTGTGTGTGTGTGTGAGGAAAATGGTCCCTGAGCTAACATCTATTGCTAATCTTCCTCTTTTTGCTTGAGGAAGATTGTCGCTGAGCTAGCATTTTTGCCAATCTTCCTCTATTTTATGTGGTATGCTGCCACAGTGTGGCTTGATGAGCAGTGTGTAGGTCCACGCCCGGGATCTGAACCTGTGAATCACAGGCCGCGAAAGTGGAGCGTGCAAACTTAACCACTACGCCACCGGGTTGGCTCGGAAAACCTGATTTTTAAGTCTTAGTATGGCATAGGGTGTGTTGGGTCTCTTTCCTTCTCCATATTTTAATAATAGAGGTTTCTCACCTCTCCAGATGGAACTGAGGGAAGTGTGAAAGTCCTCAGTTAACTGGTGGTGTGGTCTGGTCAAGGATCAGTGCTCTCTGGACTTGAAAGATGTTCCTTGTGAAGGGACTTCCACGTATTCTTTCAAGACCTTATCGTCAGGGACCTCTTACCTACACTTCTCTTAAAACTGAGACTAGTTCTATTCCAGCGGTTTGCTTGAGCTTTATCTGGAGCCCTTAGGCATTCAGTGAGTGGTCCCCTCACAGCGTCTTTATCTTTCAGACAGCCCTCCTGGACAAGTCCTCAGACTTCCCTACGCTAGCAAACTGTCTTCTTTCCTCTACCCCTGTTTCTTTGTCTCTGTCTCTCTGTGTCTCTGTCTCTCCTTCTCACGCACACAGCCTACATCAGGTTCAAGGGACACACATGTGCATTCTTTGTCCAACAAACTCGGGGGCATGCTGCTACTTCCTAAACTGCAGCCCTAGACTTGGCTGCCACAGGCTGCGTCAGCCACCTGATCTCTGATTAGATTCGTCAGCTATGACTCCGACACCAATCCATTGTGGGCCCCGAACCTCAGGGAACCCTTATTAAGCTTCCTATGGGGCTTAATGGAAATCTTCTCTTGACTCAGTGGCATTGGGAGCCAGTACCTGCACTCCTTCCCCTTTGTAAGGGGGCCTCCCAGCATAGCCATCTCCAAAGAACTGCTTGTCAGAAATCCTCCTTTCATCTGCTACTCTTTTAGGCTAACTACTTTGAAAAGTTTTACATCTTTATTTGGTATCTCCCTTTATAATTTGTCCTGTCCAAAGCCTCTATTTTAATATCTGGTTAAAACTGTATCTCTGGGACCTACAGAATTAATTCAAGCCCCTCTGACAATGTGGCTCTGAAGACTGCTACCTTCCCCTTCCAGCCTTGGCTCTTGCCTTTCCTCATGTCATATTTGGTGCTCCAGTAACATCAGACTGCTTGTTGATTCCTCACGTTCTATTCTTCATTCATACACCAAAACAGTGAATCTGTTTCTACTAGTGCCAGACATTTTGTTAGATGGCAGGAAAAACTGCTGAGTAAGAGAGAGCCCCTGCCTTCAAGGAACTCACTATCTAGTGGTGTTTCAGCCTTCGTTCTTGCCATCACGCCTTCTGCTGGAACACTCTTCATTGGCTTATCTCCTGCTTTATTCCTCAACACTCCTCTCTTCTGGAAGCTGTCCCTCATGCATCTCCATCCTCACAGGATGCCCCCTCCCTCAAGCCAAGTGACCGTCATTTATGCCCCTCAAGGACCATACATCTCTCTCACATACCATATTGTATCGAAATTCCTTTTTTCCATTGCTATTTCCTCAACTCCCTGGTAACTCTTGGAAGGTAGAGATAGCATGTTATTCCTTGTAGTCTTCTCACTAGAATGCCTGAGATCTAGTAAATGCTAGATGGATGTTTGTTCAGCTGAATGAAATACCAAATATATACAAAAATATTTGGATTTACTACCTGGTAAATCTTTGTAATTTTTCTGTTAATTGAGATTAACAATGACCAGGGGTGAATACACTAGGAAATGATAGACAGAAGAAAAGCTCTGGGCATCATTGAATTCTCTCAGCTGTTCCAAATGCTTCCTGAGTGCACTTGCTGGAAGGTGACTTTTGTGAGTACCAACTCTACTTGCTCTGGACATGGCTACAAAGCCTTTCTTGGGAGTTCTTCCTCTAAATTAAGCATTTCCTTTAGAATTTTCTGAGTATAGTATGAGAGCTTTTGGTTAATTTAGCTACATTAATCTGTGGCTTTTTGTATAATTTTATCTTCTGGACAATAGTATCTCTTCTGATGTAGCCTGGGGCTGAGGGAGGTTACACTCTTAGTAGTGGTGGTTATGAGTGGGAGGGAGGGGTAAGCAGCGAAGGAGTTTGGTCTTGTTCCAAAAGCTTGTTCCAGGGACACCAAGAAAAATCTTCTTAGAATACTGGCCAGTGTTTGGCAGGCCCAGAAATCCACTACCTTTTATAAGATAAAAACCTGTACCTTTTTCCCTTTGAGGAAGTGGATCTAAGTTCTAGCTCCCAGGTCCTCATCTGGCTAGCTTTCAATAATAGTAAACCTCTTTCTTTGCCACAAGTCTGGCATTTCCAGTTTCTGGCCCTTCTAGGCGATGGGTAAATGAACCTGTGTTTGTGTTCAGTAATAAGATCTCTCAGTACATACAAAAATTCAGAATGCTTCCAATCTGATCTAAAGAGGTTAAGTCAAAACTAGACAAGCTCTTTTAACTATTTAAAGGAGTCTGTGATTTGTAGGAATAGCAACTTGGAGGTGGCATATCTGCTTCCAAATCAAAGATTTCTAAAATATTTTTTAAATGAAATAAGACCATACACAGATAAGGAATCAAAAGAAATTTATATTTTGAAGAAATTTGATTTCTGTGATTAAAGCTAATTAGTACATTTTATATATTATAAAAATATTTTTAGCATATTTTCTTGAAAATGCTATAGGCTTTTTCTTGTTGTGCAACAAAATAGCTCATAAATAAGCAGTTCTTGTATTCTCGTTTTCAGCCTGTTCTTCGGAACAGCACTCAGTTGCTTCCTGAAAAGTGAAAACAATATGAATTTTTTTTAAAGTAGTGGTAACGTATAGTGTGATTTAAAATATGTTTTATTAATTTTAACTTTTCTAATATCTCATAGTATGGTTAATAGGGCAAAAGTTGTATGTAAAAATTAATATTTCAAAGTTTACCAATTTAATGTTAGAATCAATAATGCACTCTTTTTGTGGAATTGTGGAGAGAGAATAGTGTTGCTTATACATTGTGTTTTTTAGATTCAAGTTTTGTCATTCTATTTAGGGGAACTTCATGACTCTCTCGAAAGTAGAATATTGTTCATTCAGAATGCGGAGTTATAAAAAACCAGCAATTCATCTCACTAATGGTTGCTATAGTCTGAATATGTGCCCCCCAAATTCATAAGTTGAAAACCTAATGCCCAATGAGATGATATTAGGAGATGGTGCCTTTGAGAGGTGCTTAGGTTGTGAGGGTGGAGCTCTCATGAATGGGATCAGTCCCATACAAAAGAGACTCCACAGAGCTCCCTAGCCCCTTCTGCCACGTTAGGATACAGCAAGAAGTGTGTGACTGGGAGTGGGCCCTCACCTGACCATGCTGCCACCCTGATCTCATCCTTTCAGCCTTTGGAATTGTGAGAAATCAATTTCTGTTGTTGATAAGCCACCCAGTCAGCTATAAGAGGCCAGGGCTGGATTTCTTCAAACCAAGCTTCCTCTTTGACAGCTGGCTCCTAATTAATTTCTGCCCTGGGGGGGGGGGGGGGGGGGAGAAAGGATTATTCCTTCCTGTTTGATTGCTGTTCCTAAAGCCCCAGCCTCTAGTTTCTTCTGCTACTCCCAGAACCAGCCTTCCTGTGTCCCTAGATCCTGACCTTATTTATATTTAAATTTAAAATCTAGTCTTGGCCCTACTACTTGAAATACTTCAGTGTATTTCTAAACTATTACTCCACCTCAAATTCTTCCTAACTCCTTTTTTTAAGGGTCTTATCTTCTAAGTGCTTACAATTTAGTGAGGAAGACAGATTTGAATATTACAATTCAAGCTCACTACAGAAAGGGCTATAATAATGGTATAAATAAAATGCAAATGGAGAACAAGAGAGAGGAGAAGTAAATGTAGAGTTTGGAAAGAGGGAAGTCAGGAGGTTACTGTGATAGGTCAAGTGAGAAGTAAAACAGTTAAGTGGAGCAGCAAGACTTTAAAGGAGGGACAGATAGGAGGCATTATGGTTAGACATAGATGCCCCGGGGCACCGGAAGGGGCGCGGAGCCTGAAGGAAAGGGAGAAGTCTAAGAAGTATCAGCCTGGCATTAATTGAGATAGGGTAGCAGGAGGAGAAGCACATTTGGAAGGGGATGATGAGGAGTTCTGTGCTGAACATGTCTAGTTGAAGGTGTCTTTTGTCACTCCCACTTTTCTCTTTGCTCCTATCAAGTCCCTGTTCTGGAACACCTTTCCCTCCACTTCCATCCACAGCTTCACTTATTATAATCCCTTCTGTAAAGTGCTGCTGATATGGTGACATCAACAGTTGTCTGTAATCATTCTAGCCCATGGGGACCTGTCCTTCCTATTAATCTCCCTGATATCCACTTTCTTTGTTTGCCTGCCACTTTTGGTACCAGTACTTTGATTTCCTTTTGTGAAACCACACCTCCACCATTCTCAGCACCTCACTCCATGGCACCTGGGCCAGGATAATCAAAACACAGCATCCCATAGTGATTGCTTCAGGAATGGGCATGTGACCCAAGCCAAGTCAATGACATAGCTTTGGGACTTTTGTTGGAAGTGCTGGGAAAGTGGTTTGCTCTTTTTGCGTTAGCTTCTTGGCCGGTAGAATGTAAACATGAAGATGCTGGTGGTACCTTTGCCATGGGGTTGGGGGTGTTGGTGGAGAGTCTGCCTGAGACTGAATTTACTTCCGAGGAGAATGGAGCCAAGAGATGGAGAGACACTGGTTTTGGATGATGTCACTTGAGGCCTTGGGTCTAGTTGTGGCAGAAATCAGACTACTTCTGGACTTCTCAATTAATGAGTTCACCTTACTGCCTAAAACAATTTGAGCTGAGCTTATGCCTCTTGTAACTGAAATAGATCCTGAAAATTACCTGCATATCTCATTCCCCACGTTCTTATATGCCACCACGTAATGTGAATAACATCTCCAGTAGGGTTGTCTTGCTTCTACCATAGAAGATATTACTTTCTCAATGATTGATACTGTGTCTTTGTGCCCCTAGTGGTGTCATGCACAAGTGTTGTGCAGTGTCTTTATTTGGTAAACATTTACTGGTACCTCAGTGTGTGGAGACATATATTATAGAAAAAATGAATCATGCTTACCTAGATTTACATTCAAAATCAAAATGGCAGCCATAAATATTTCTAAGAGCAACACTCTTCCCATCAGACAGCTGATTATTGTGGTCATTATTTGGGCAGCTGTGCCCACAGTTGATGCTTTGCTGCTGCCACTGCCACTGCTGCTGCTGCCACTGCCACTGCTACCACTGGAGACAGACTGCGCTGGAAGGCTGAAGGTCATGGATTCCACTCGAACAACATTATTCAGTATAAATTCAATCTTATAATTTTTTCCTAGAAAAAAAATCATCATAGTGTTTGACTTCCTTTTATTATTTGTTTGTTTTCATACACTTCCAGTTGGGTTTCATTGACTTAAAAATGTTGTGTAATTCCTAACTGGAGTATTTTTAGAAATTGAGTCAAATGAATCAGTTTAAGTAGGTACAAGTGTAGAGAGTGTCTCAGAATTAGAAGAGTTCAATATGCCCATCAACTATGAACAGGGGAACTCTGGGTAGATTTTCTTTCTGTAGCATCAGTACCTGCTTCTCAGAAATGCCTTCCTAGGGCCTGGGACTGGAGAGAGGCTGTTTGAAATGAGAGACAACAGGGAATGGAAAAGAAGGTGCTGAATCTCCACTTCATCCCTGTATATTTGACTGAGGAGTGAAGAAGTCTCAGCCTTAGTTGGGCGTGGGGGCGGGGGATGGATACTGAACTTTTTATTTTAAAAAATTTCAAACATACAGAAGAGTTGGAAGAATACTACAACAAACACCCATATGCCCTCCTCTTAGAATCAACAATTTTGAACTGTTCTCCACATTTGATTTTAGTCATATGCTATTTTTGTGTTACATGAGTGTGACCCTTCCTTTCTTCTTAGCCCAGGTAGACAAACTTGAAGAATGACTTGTCAGATAAGTTTAGAGAGTGAAACATAAAAAGCTCATCCAAACATTTTTTAATCCACATGGTAATTCTCCCACTGTTTTGAATATGAGATAACCAAAATATTTTTCTTGATGTAATTTCTTCTGGGACTACTGCTATCATTAATAGCGGTTACCACACAGAGCAGAGTTTGCAATACTTGTACAACCTTGTAAATTTTCCTTTCTCTGTTTTTTTTTTCTATTATCATTTTTAAAAGATAATTCCTGTTTTCATTCTCCCTTTCTTTTTCAGGGAGAGAATATAATTAGATCTTGACCACATTGTGCTTTCACAAACAATAGTGATGCATTCCATAACTTTCAAGATGGATGGGCATTGTTCTATAGACTTTCTACCACTGTTACAATTCATGACAATGGTGTATTTAAGTCTTTCCCTTTCTCAGTTTGAAAAAATTAAATTTTTGTGGCAGGTATATTTTTTCCTAATGATTTTGATGTATAAAGAATTTAGGCTGTTTTTTGTTTTTTTTCTCCTGTAGTGTTATGAGGAAATCCAAGCTACCCTCGAGGAGAGGCCACTCTATGGAGGAGATCTGAAGAAACCAGCCAAACTCTAGAATCACAGCCTTAGGGGTCTGACTCCAACCAAGCCATCCCAGCCGAAGGCTCAGACCTCATGGAGCAGAGATGAGCCACCCTTGCCCAAATTCCCAACCCACACTACTGTGAGCAAATGAAATGGTTGTTGTTTTAAGCCATTCGATTTGGGGCTGGATTGTTATGTAGCAATAGAAACTGAAACAAGCACTAAATATCACATACATTGTTAGATAAACATGTCCCAAATATTATTATCCACTAGAAATACTATTTTTGTCCAGGTTGCTCAAAGATGGAGTCTCAGCTGTTTACTTTGTTCCTCTTCCACTCTTTTCTCACCTAATTCTCACATCCTCATTTTCTGCGTTACAAACCACCACCCGGACCGCCTCTACCCATCTGGCCCCTGCTTTGCTCTTTACGAGCTACAAGTAGAAGGGGACATGCTGCCACGCTGTTAGGCTACAGTCTAATCTGCAAGGGGATTTCCCACATTGCAGTAATTGTGGGGGTACCTACTAGAAAGAGTTGTAAGACAGATGCTGTGTTAATTTTCTCCCAAGTGCTCTGTTATTACAGTTTTACAGTGGTTAATCTACAAACTGGCTAAAGATAATGAAGAGACGACTGTACTTGGCCTTCCTTACTATGTATAACCAGGGAACTGAGACCCCACCCTTGATGAAAAAAGAAAGCAAGACAGTAAGCAAGCAAGCAAGCAAGAAGTTAGAGGCAATGGCTCCTCTCCATAGCAGATCAGATAGACACTCAAAGGGAAGCTTTGAACTCTGAAAGAAAATTTGCTATATAAAAGGAGAGTGCTATTTTGTTATCACAATAAAATGCCAAAACCTATATTATTGCTTCAGCACTCCCGTGATCCTGGTTACTTTGGAACATTGCTATTTGTAAATGGTAGTTTGAAGACCTTGATCGCCAGGTTGGGTGTTTGCCACTGGGCACCTCTTGGGTCCACTTTCATGGCGAGGTAGGCAACCTTCTCTTCAGGTAGAGTTCTTGTCAGGTGCCTCACTTCCCATAAAAGGGTCCCTACTATCATTTCTGCTGACGGCTAAAGAATTTGGCTCTGCCCTTGACCAACAAGCTTGTAGGACACTCTAGGTACTTATCCAAGAGCACAATGTTGAACTCATTGCCATTTGATTCTCATGAAACACTAGGTTGAAATATTACTGCCCAGTAGGCAGACCAAACTTATCTATGGAGGGCATCATCAAAGCAAGAGGAAACAAAAAATATGGAAAAGAATTCTTTTGGAATGATTTTAGTTTTTGATATTTAGTTAATATGAAAAATCAGACTATTGTAATTTCTTTTACTTATTTTCTCTTTATTTTTACTTTTATTCTGACCTTTAGTGTGTATATGTGTGTGTTTGAGAGAACAGTGGTAAGAAGTGGGGAGGGCCACTATATAACTTTTCAGAAGTTAAGGCCTATAAAGGCCTTAAATGGGTCCAACTGGAGGTAAACAGATTAATAGAAGCCTATCTCAAGTATAGGAAGTTTATCCATTTCTTTCTTTCAGTTACTCTACAATCCGTCACCAATAGAGATTGGCGCTCTGTTCTTTGGACACATCATTTTGGCCTCAGTAGAAAGCCTTTTACCAATTGGAGTTATGCCATCAACCTATATGGAGAGAATGTAAGAAATATCACTGTGGAAGTTATGACTGTATTTTCTGTAATAATGTTGAAGATGTCAGTAAAGATTCATTGAATATTCTTTATGAGAACTCATAAGAGACATTTGTTTTGATCTCAGAGCAAGTTCTAATTCTCCACAGCAACTGGTTGTTTATCTGATGGGCACTGTGAAATCATGATAACGCGTATGTTTCCTCCTTTGCATTGACTTTCAGAAAGACTAGAACCCACTTTCCAGCCCAACTCTGAACTCCTGCATGGGGCATTAAAATTATATGAGCCTATCTTATCCTTTCTTTTCTTTAAGATGAAAATTTATATATTAATTTTTCTTAGTATAAATGTAATACATATTTAGTGAAAATTTAGAAAAATACACAAATGGATAAAAAATATGAATCATGATAGAATTTTTATGTATATCCTCAAATGACCTGTTTTAACTTCCTTAATTGCTTATTTTGTTTTCTATTTTGTTTTGCATACTAAGTATATTTTTGTAAGCTAAACTAAATGTTTTCTGGAACAAGGCAGAGTATAGTGTTCTGATTTCTGTAATTTATTGACCAGAGTATTATAGAATGCTTTGTTAATTGTCCCAATTTACCAACTGGAGTTATGCCATATACATGTGAGCATCCCAAGTGGTACACTTACCTATTCTAAGAAGAGTAAGGTCTGTGTAGTTGGCCCAACAGCTGCTAAATGGAATTGTTGTATTTCCACCAAGACCACTGATTTGGTTGTTATTGGAGTCCTTTAGTATGGCCTTCAAAGTCAGTGAAGTAATCCCAACTGATACACAATTACCCTAAAGAAAAAAATTGTAGAGAATTATAATTGTCCTATTTCCATGCTTTTCTTTTTAAATATGTGAAACTTAATTTTTTAAAAATGCCTCAGTACAAACTTAAAATCTGCAGAAGCTCCTTTTCTTACACAAAGAGTTCACAAACTATGGGCAGTGAAGCAAGTCCATCGAAAAGGAACATTTTTAAAACAGTAAAAGATGATATCCCTGGGTATTAGTCCAACTTCTAAGGGGCAGTGCAATCCTCAGGTTGCCAGCGTACCAGGACTAGTGATGTTGGCTCATCCTCCCAAATTTATGGCTTAATTCCTTCACTTAAATAAAGCTTTGAGTTATAACTTACATCAGAATCTACTGCCTTTACTGAAGGCTGCTGAGAAAATGGCTGTCCTAGCTGTGCTGCCACCGGCTGAGTGATCACCCAGAGCGAGGACACGAAAGCCACGTGGTGAACAGGAAAAGCAAACCTCTCAACTGGTTGGGCAGTCACCTGTGATGGGACATGAGTGTGCAGTGGTTTTCACATAATAAACTACATTCAGTAGCAAAGTCATCTTAGCCAGACGAAGTGTAATATTCATTGTTTATTCAAAAATATGTTCAATATGTGAAGTTCATATTATTACAATATTTCCTCTACATGAAATTCATGAAGCATTGTTATAAATATTCAAAGCAAAGCACATTTTATACCACTAAATAATCTTTTAGAAGATATGCTCCTTTTTCAACTACTTTATCCTTTTAGTGATACCATAAAAAAGTCAACAATACATTAGAAAGACATGCTCTCTAAATTATTATATTGAAATAAAAGAGGGTTAAAATAAGAAATAAGCAAAAAATTTTTAAATAGTAAAGATGTATTTTTTAACTTGCCTTTTCTTACCTTAATCCAGCCAGGATCACTTGGGCTGGGGATAGGATCCGTAATAGACATGGAAGAGATATTAAATCCAAGGATACTACTGGTTTTTCCTGAAATTACAGCTTGTCCAAGAGAACCAGCAATTTCTTGGAGTTCAGATAATTGCATCTGACCTATGGAAAAACAGTATCATAACACGTGAATTATAAGAATCCAGAATTGTGAGAACACTCGAGAGCTTTTCACTTTAGTTTTTGTCTGCACTGCTCCAACCACATAATAGAATTCTACAGTTTTCTAAAAGCACATGAGCTAAACATGACAAAGTCATATTAATGAGGTTAGGAAAATGAAGAATGCAGTAGAATATACTTTTAAGCTAGAATGAACAGAAAAACAAAGGTAGATAAAATAGATACAAGAAAAATGAATGAAAGCATAGTGTGGAAAAATACATAACTTAATTTAATACTTCCCCATGCCATTCTTTGTTTAGAAGTGAAGCACCATCATGCAAGTCTATCACCACATACCGTTTTTAAAAAATAGAGTGTTAATTTTGGACTAGAAGGAAAATTAGCATCACCAAATCTATACAATGTTATGTTAATAAGTTGCTGAAGTCAACATCAAATTACTCACAGATTATTACTTGTTCTGGACATTGACGATTTTCAAGGTTAATTTTAACACTATGGGTAGTTTCTATTCTCTTTTTCTAGCTTGAAGGTCCTCTTAAACCTATTGCTCCCATAATGCTCCTTACCTTATTAAGTGGTACCTCTATTCATCTCTTTGTCAGAAGTCTGGTACTTTTGCTTGATTCTTCTACTTCACCTCTCCCCCACAGCATATAATCAAGTACCAATTTCTATATCTCTCTGTTCCCACTGTCAAAATCCTAGTCAAAGCTGTCATCAGCAGAGTTACTAAAACAGCTTTTAAACTGGCTTTCTTGTATCCATTCTCTCCCCTTTCCACTCCATTCTATACACTGTAGGCAGAGTGATCTTTTAAAGAACTGTAACCAGGATATCATTTTGGTAGAGTGTAGGCCTAGCCAACCCCTTGTTCCTAGGTACCCAGCACCTTCTATATGCAGAGTCCTGCCTTGAGGACTCCAGTCATTGCGTTTCTTCCATTACGGCTAAACCAGGAAGAAGGCAATATCCTAGGGCAGTGGGTCTCACAAACATGTTGAAAATCACAGGCTTAAGGAATTTCAGTCCCTGTCAGTTTAAAGGTTTCTTTTGGTTGACTCAGACTCTCTTGGATAAATGCTCAGTCTTTCAGATTCCTCCTTCTCTCCCTACTTCCTCTACCGGCCCTTCTCCAAGATGGCTTCCCAGGTATGAGGGCTCACGTGACCTAGTTGTAGCAATACAAAGGTGCTTCATATCCATACATTACTATTACGACTTGTTCTCACTGGTTTTTGGCAGAGTGGCACGTCTGACCTGTCTGAATTGTTAACAGGTTCTCTCTGACTGACATGTGAAGGCATCCATTTCCGCTGCCTGCCACGTAGAAACCAAAGACCTTAACTTGAAGAGCTCTTATTCCTAACTGGGCTCTGCTTATCCACAGGTCCCCCAGTACTTAAGTAAGCCCTTTCTAGAACATCTGGGAACTTCTGGATATCCTGACACTAGTAGTGTGAATAAAGGCTGTGGGGAGCCAGAAGTATTACTACATGCACATCTTTCTTGCCACTTCCCCATATTTTGCTATGAAATTGCACCATGCCAAAGTTGTAGGGCTTTCCTTGAGATTTGAAACCCAATCCCAGTCCGTGTCTGGGAAGCAGGCCATTAGCCTGTCCCTCCCCCTGCCCCTATCTCCATGTTCTTAGACTGTATTATACCTATCTGGATAAATTTCACTAACAAGATAAAACTGCTTAAAGGGGATAGGAGGGTGGAAGAGGTTGTGTGTGAGGAAATTTTGATCACATATAGGAAATAAACCCCAGTTTCTTTGGACATCTGGGTGGCTGGTGTAGTAAATACTGGACTCTGCTACATGTAAAGGCTTACCAGGGATTTCTAAGAGTCGGTGAGCAATCTGTATATGTACCATGGACCCACTACAACTCCTAGACTAAATTAACAGACTACATTGAGTCCAAAGCCCTAACCTTGTTAAGTATAAGGAAATACAGGGCTGAGGAAGGAAAGTAACCTATGACTGGGCAGAGAACACCGTGGAAGATCTGGTAACAACACAAGCCTGTGCTTCTTGTTTCCTTCAACAACAAGAGTTGATTGGCACCTCCCACCACTCACGCAAGACTTTCCAAAGGCTTATACCCACAAGGGAAGAACCTTTTGGCTGCCTAACTGGTGGATTCTAGCTAGGAATTGTGGCGGGTGCATACGGTCAACACTGAGAAGCAAACCTCCTGGGGAAATGAGTGATGACCCCTAGTGGCAGAAGATGAGAACTTCACCCAGTACCAGGTTTACAAGAGAGCCTGGGAGTTTAATGAAAAATATGCTGGACAGAGATAGGGCAGATTTGCATTCTCTGAGTCTGAAATTTAAACAGTTTGGAGACTTTCTTTAAGAAAAGGAATGTGAAAAAGTCTTATTTTTGCAACTTTTATAATAACAGTGAATGTGACCACATTACTAAATGGACCCTTCTCCCACAGCCTTGAAAGTTAAAGCCCCTCCCAGGACTTGTACAAGTTGTAGGGGAGGAAGACATTTCCTCTATCCAAAGTGGGTTCGTCTGGCCAGAGAATGAATTAAATGCACAAGAGACAGAATAGCAAGAGAAAATTAAACAAAGCTTTATGAGGAACCATGGCCCGGGGTCTTTCTTCCGGAAGGAAGAAAGGGCACCGAAGGAGTGGGGTGCACAGAGTGGTTATATACCCTGAAACAGGGTGTTTTACATATGATTGAAATGTCCCTCCCACAATAGTCACAAGATTGCCCTGTCAGCACAGTGCTTGATGGACACAGCAGGAGGCAAGTCTATTGTCTTGAGCTGGGTGGTCACAGGTGAGCGCAGCAATCAGTTCCTAGCCTAAGGAAAGATGCTTAATCCTTAAAGAAATGCCAAGGTTGGGAGGGGGAGTCGATCATGGGAGATTACCACACAAGTACAGTAAACAAAATGCAGATTTAAATCCTTGCCTTCCCCATTGATTAAGAGTTTCTAGAGAGAAGGTCATCTCCTTTCTTCCTGGTACAGAGAGGGAGGCACCTTTAAAGATAGAGATTTACCTTACAAATGTAAATATCTCCTAACAAAGGGCAAGCAAGTTCCACTCTTCAGAGCCTCCTTCCCTGTCCCTGTTTATCAAAAGCAATCAGCCTCAAATAATCCTCATGCCAAAGAGACATATCTTGGGGTGGCCATTTCCAGGTCCCCACAAAGTGAAGGGCCTTGAAGCTTAAGCTTCATTAGCTGGATGGTAATCTTCCTCTGACAGAGACTCAGGTCTCATCTTCTTGGGGAGGAGTTTGCCTGGGTAAGACCTGTGCTTCACCGCTGGAGATGATGGCATGGTTGGGACTTAGCAGCTGGGGACGGTTTTCATGCCAGGAGGCCGGGAAAGTTCAGTTACACCTCAAGAGCGGCTGTGCAGAGCAGAGATCACCCACCCTGTAGCAGAGACTATGAAGACAAGAGGGCAACATAAGGGTCTGAGGTCAGAAAAGCCCCCTTGGTATTCAGCTACCAACTTGGGCTGACAGAGAGGAAGAAAATCTGAAAAGCTGAACATTTACCCAAATGCCCAAACTGAGTTACTCTAAGGAAATAATTTAAAGCAGCAAAGATACCTCTGATGGGACAGCTGAGTTTATTTTTATCTCTGATACCTAGGAAATGGGAGTATGGGGAATGAAGGACAGAGAAAGGGGTGATTGCTGAGGAGGCTGATTAGGTCAGCCGCAGGAATTAAAGATAGAGCACATTCTTGCATATTTGCAATTGTTAGGGTAAATTGGTGACTTGACTACCAAAATCTAACCCACCACTCCGCTGCTCAGAATCTGCGAGGGTCTATTCTTTTCTTTAGGAAAATCCACAGTCCTCCTGTTAGCTTACAAAGAGGAGAGCTTCTTTTGGTTTCCTCCGATCTAGCACTTGTGTACTTCTCAACCTCATGTCCAGCAGCCTGCCCTTCCTGGTTCCGTCCACTGTGGACCTACTGGACCTTTTCCAGTTCTTCTAATGCACCAAATTCTCACCAACTATTTCCTCAGCCTTGAACATCCTTACCCTCCTCTTTTCATTGACCAACTCTTTTCATGATTAATCTTTCAGCTATAAGATCACTTCCTTAGGTCACCTCTCAGGTTTTTTATATTACGTCAAATCCTTTTGTTGAATTTATTAATTGCTTCAATCACAAAAAAGAGGCTGCAGTTCCTTCAAAATTCCAAAATAGTTTGGGATTACAGAAGCAGGAAAAGGGTTTCTAGGCCCTTACAGGGTTCAGGATGTGGGGTTGGTGGGAATTCCTGAGGCCAGGTTACCAGGCCCTGATAGGGTAATTTGTGGATGTGGATTCAGTAATTATGTTCTGCTATTTCAAATATCTACTTTTCATACCTGTGGTGTCATTGCTTATGAACTGAAGGGGAGGATCTCCAATCTCCAACTCAACTGTGAGTGCCATGGATCTCTTCCTCCGCAGACGCTCCCCTCGTATGATTTTGCTGACACGGATTTTGTCACTTGGTATCTTTAGGAACAAGGCGAGATTTCTAACCAGATTAGGAGAGCTATAAAAGTCATCTTCTGTTACAGCAGGTAATTGGAAAGAAACAAATATGACTGCAGTGGTGTGGATTTCAACAGGTATAGTTCCTTTAACCAAAAGGTACAGCATCTGGTAGGTTCTATCAAAGTAGTTTTCACCAAGGACAGTGGAATTCAGCTTAGGAAGGAAGTGCTCTATGAAGGAAAAAAGCCAAAACAGCGCAGTTAAACATATTTATATTATCACAATTACCATGTAGTATTTAATATTTGTTTAAATTTAGGAAATTCTGAAAAAGTTCAACATTATTATTCTTTCATAGGAAAGAATGCATATTAAAAACAAAAACATTTATAGAACTGACATGCAAAATTAAAGTCAATCTTTAAATAACACCATTAATAATTAATAATACCATTAATACCAAACAATAAATTTATACATTAAATTTATTTTAAAAAACAATTAGCTTTAGGCATAGTATAAATGACAAAATCTAATTATGAACCCAGGAGCCATATTGTACTTGTAAGGTTATTTACATGCTGAGAATTTCAAAGCCTTGACCAAAGGCATTTGGTAATTTAAAAACGTAAATTTAACTTTAATAGCCATCTACTTTATGCAGCGCTGTATACAAATGCTAAGGAGTATCTACAATTCTGTGCTTCTGTTTTTACCAAGGACGAAAGTATGTAATACAAATGAAGCATATATTAAAACATCCCAGAAGGATCTTATATCAATGAAAAAGGTTTACGTTTCAGCCTGAAAAATCTTTGGTTAATGCAAAACAAATTCTACTAGGGAACTGAATTTTGTAAAGGTGATTGAGGTTATTATATATAAAATGAATGAATATATATGCACGATTTTATGGCAGAGTATCAACAATGTCTAAGCGGTAATAAATCCACTAATACATATTGAGCCCAGACAAAGGCTGAATTGTATAACAGCACTGGAATGAGACGTGCAGTTTCTCCCCACATTTCAGAGTAAGGCTTACTAAGAACAAGAAAGTAAAATTTTAGAAAGAGGGATTTCTTATGAATATAATAGACATTCATGGCAATGGCATTAAGAAGCCATTTCATTATTACTATATATTTCTTTAATATCTACTAGTATAAGTTCTAGATGCAATTTGGTTTAAACATTCTGTGAATCTGAAGAAAGTGCTTTTGAGTTATAAATGGAAGCTGCTCTCAAGCTACTTTTAGAGGTGCACACACCATTTATCTTAGGTAACTTTCCATGTCTTCACAGTAATGGAAGGAAGCAGAGACATAAATAATAATAAAACAGTTTGAGTAATTGAAAACAGTATGTATAGATTCATAATACAGGGATATTATTTTGCATTCCAAGTGCCAAAGCAAAGTGTTCATTTAAAAGCAATGCTATATCAGAAAAAAAAGAATCTGGGCCTGGCCTGGTGGTGCAGTGGTTAAGTTGGCACGTTCCGCTTTGGCGGCCCGGGGTTCGCTGGTTTGGATCCCGGGTGTGGACATGGTGCCACTTGGCAAGCCATGCTGTGGTAGGCGTCCCACATATAAAGTAGAGGAAGATGGGCACGGATGTTAGCTCAGGGTCAGTCTTCCTCAGCAAAAAGAGGAGGATTGGCAGCAGATGTTAGCTCAGGGCTAATTTTTCTCAAAAGAAAAAAGAAAAAGAGAAAAAATCTATAAGAGGGCAATGGTGATACTGTTTTTCAGCCCTTCGACACCTCTGTAACCAATTCCCTGTATTAAATTCTGGCTGTTGAGAGAGTTTTTATTTTCCTGTCTTGAATGATAGAGTACTTAGTACCAAAAGTGCTGTTTTAAAAAAGAGTTAAATTCTATGAAAATTAAGCCGTAAATATGTGCAACAATTTGTATATAAAAAGAGGTAACACTGACTTTCTTAGCTATAAGGAGGCAACATATCATGATGGTTAAGCGCCTGGGTCCTAGAGCTAGACCGTGTGTTCTAGTCCTTGCTCTGCCCTTACCAGCTTTGATATTGCCAGGGACTGAACTGTGTTCTCCCAAATCATGTGGCACCCTGATCTTGTACCCACAGCCTCCAGAACTGTGAGAAAATAAATTTCTGTTTGTAAGCCACCAGTTTATGGCATTTTGTTATGGAAGCCTGAGCTAAGACAGAGACCTTGGCAAATTACTTCCCCTCCTTGTGTCTCATGTCTCACTTTATGCATCTGTGCCTACCTCATAGCATTATTATTAGGCTATGGTAACAATGATTTATAATATACAAAGCACTTAGAACAGTGCTTGACGCATAGTAATGTCTCTGGAAACATTAGCTAGACATATTATTAACAGAAATAGGACTTCCTCCATAGATGGTAATGAAAATGGGTTATCCATTCATACTCTCATGTCTAGCTTATATTATGACCTACAGTACACATTTATGCAATTATTACCTAAGATTATGAGGCACATCTAAAAATGATAGTAAGTAGCACATGTGGAATGGAATGTATTGACCTTATCACTACCCGGTTTAACCAAAAGACTTCAATGAGTGGTGATAAATCCTGGTTTTTCAAATATTAGTAAGTGGCTAAGTTTAGTCTCTTCCATATATTTCCTTTAAATCCAGAGTTTACTTTATCATATTTACTTCATGGTGTTCAGCTGATGTTATACTAGCTTTCTTGGCAATACTTCTGGTGATTGCCAATGAATTTAGGCTTGACCTCTTTGAAACAGAAGTAAAGCAGAAATAGGATAAAATTTCTAAGCAAAATCTCCCCTGTATTCCATAGGAATAACTGAACTAAATGTGTAGAATGTACACGTTCTCAGGGGGCAAACGAACATCCATCATACACAAAACCTTGTGTCTGCATGTGTGCAGGTGGGTGAGAGTTCCATCAGGAGTGATCTTTCAGGACACACATGTTACAGATGAACACATCTTAGTCTTTGGTGGATTATGGCTAACAACCTATTTTCTCTTGCATTTGTCAATGGCTATGGAACTAAAAATAATAATGAAACATTACAAAGAATTTTATACCTAATTAAGTACATAGACTGTGTGTACTGTATTTTTCTGAGGAAATACCTGTATGCAGATGTCTGTTAAGTTCACAGTGTTTCTGTTGGGAATTCCACACTGTATTTTTGGGGCAGACCAATGTGTTGTTCACATAGACATCCAAACGCTGAAGTGTGGGGAAAAAAATTCCTACCAGAACAGCCTGTTAAAAATAAACATTTCTGTGTGTTAAGAGAATAGTGAAACAGAATATTTAGAATTTAGCACTTAAAAAATGTCTTCAACTATATATACCTTCTGTAAAAAATTAAAACTAAGTTATATGGATTTAAGATAAATGTTGAGCTAAAATTTTTACATAGACTCACATTCAACCATTCATATAGATGTCACAACTTCTCTTAATCGATGATTCTCAGCAGAAAAGTGTAATGTAAGAAAGAAATTATTAGAACAGTATCTGTAAATCAAAGAAAGTGTTCCTTCAAAAGATAACAAAGTTATCTGAAATACAGACCTTCAACTCCAGGGTAGGAGGAAATGGGGAATTCAGCAATGCTCATAATGCAATCACACAACTTAATGTTGAAAAAAATGCTTATCTCTGAGAAAAATTTGGTAGTAAGACTGATAAAAATAAGTCAAAATAACTATCCTCTCTGATTCCATTTTGCTCACTTTTCATGTTTATATTCTCCCCATTTCATGCTATCAGATATAATCACAGTAAGAAGACTGGCTATTGCACAAAGGGCAAGGAGGAGTTAAGAAGGGTCTAATAAGCTATACATAGTTTTGGAATCCTCTTTTGAGATTGTCTACAGAGGCTCAGAATATTATCAGTCACATGACTTTGTAGTTATCATTCTTAATTTTAAAATTAAAAATACTCTCTTTCATTAAAACATCCAGTGCCTATCTGAGCCAGACACTATTCTAGAAGCTCTCAACAGTCCCTGCCCTATTTGAGCTTACATTCTGGAGTGAGAAGAGAGGCAATGAATAATAGAAATAATGAAAAGTAAAGGATGAAGCATGTTAGAAGGTGGTAAGTGCTATGGAAAAAAGAAAAGGTAGATCAGGGTACGAATAAGTGGGAGAGCCAAGCGAGAAGGGGAGGCCAATCGAGAGAATGGGAGTTGAGGAGATGAGGCAGCCACCTGGGGTAGTATGTTCCAGGCAGACTCAACATGTGAGACATAAGCCCACGTGGCAGCATGTGTAGTGTGCTGAGGAACAGCACGGAGCCCAGTGTGGCTGGAGGAGTAGAATAGGTCAGAGAGCTAAGGGATGGGGGAGATTCTCACGGGGCTTTGTAGGCCATTGTGAGGATTCTGGCTCTGTACAAAGACCAATAGGGAAATTATCGCAGAGTCTGGGACAAAGGAGTGATCTGATATGACATATTTTGAGGGTATCTCTGTTGCTACTGAGGTGAGAATAGACAGTAGAGGGTGGGAAGGTAGGGCAGGAGGAGGAGTTGGGAGGCGATTGCCTTAATCCAGAGAGAGAGAATGTTGGCTCAAACTGGATGGTAGCACTGGAGGTGGTGAGAAGTGGTCAGATTCTGGATATTTTGAAGGGAGATTTTAACAGGATTTGCTGCTGGATTAGATGAGGAATGTGAGAGAAAGAGAGGAATCAAGAATGGTTCCAAGGTTTTATCTTGGGCAACTGAAAAGATGGAACTGTTATCACCTGAGAATGGGCAGGGTCTCCTTTCATTACTCCTCTCTCTGCTCCATCTTATCAGCATCCTTTCTGCACGTTCCTAACCCTCTGGGACTTTCAAGTCTCACACTCTTAGAAAAGAAAAATCTATATTACAAGACTACTGCTTAACCTCATACTCTTTTCCCACTGACAAAGTACATATAAATTTAATCATCCCAGCTGAATTCAGTTTGTACAAGGATTTGACATTATTGAAGATATTTTAGATAACTTGCTTGATTTCTGAAGTAAATTCCAAAGGTGTATTTCTGACATATGAATATAACAGCAGCATGGAAGAATGAATATATAATTCCAAGTGGCCAGTTTTAGATGTCACTATTTTATGTGAGAGTTCAGGTTTGCTTGCTGATCAAACAAATCATAGGCCTCGCTGTCACACCTCAGACACAGAGCAGCACAATCGAGTGCATATGAGGGAGAGGGGTTTGGTACTCATCCGTGCTCTCAGGCTGATGAAACCTTCCGGACTAATAGTATTTTCAGTAATACCCTGCTGGTCCTTGAAATTGAGCTGTGAGGCTCACGATGTTTGAGAGAACAGGGGAGGAGATCAAGTCCTTAGCAGATAGAAATATACGTAAATAATCAACACCGAGAACTCTTAAGAAATTATTTCTATCTTGCCTTACCTTGTTATGGTCAACATTAAGCAACATCAGTCGAAGATTCTGAGGACTGGTGCCAGTGAAGTAAACTTCATAAGAGTTGTTCAGAGCCACGATGCTATGAAATAGGGACAGTCTTCTCTGGCATGTGTATCCGGAACACCAGCCATGATCCTGGGGGCCTACAGCCACACAAAATGAAAGTTCATGTTCCGTATTATGAATGTTATTAGTGCAAAGTCTGAAGAGTAACTGTATTAAAAGTAAATTGCAGGGGTCAAGTCCAGCATTTATAGCCATTGTCCACCCACCCGTCAACCAGTGATCTAAGGTATTTCTCAAACCTTGGCTTAAAAAGGAAGTCAGGGAAGCAAGTCCTCCGCAGTCCCTTTGCTTTTACACTGCTCAGGTAAGAAGCGTCAATTAGTGTGCTGAGGATTTGTACTGGAAGGTCATTGAAAGAAATAGTAGATTTACATGTTTCTGTACTTTAATAATAATATTTAAGCCCAGGTCACATGGTGAGGAAGAAAATGCTTGATTCTCTCTCCTACCTATCAAATGTGAGTTTGGGTGGGGAACCAACTTTCTCAGATTCTTTGCTGAGAAATATGCTGTAACAGAGTTAATTTGTTAAAAGGAGAGCCTGAACTTGGAAAACATGGACACTTGTATGCCTGAATTATTGATTCATTCATTCTTTCTTTCACTTACTCACTTTGTAAATTCAATAAACTCTTAAATTTGTGTTTTATTGTCTTTAATCTTCCTTCCTTTTTTATTTTAATAAATTTTTGTTAAAGACTGTGATTATATGTTCTATTGGAAGGTCATCATCATTAATGAACTGAAGCAATCTGGGAAATAACATTCCATTAAAGCCTCTACAAAGCCAAAAGATGGTGGATGCTTTTCTACTTGAATCCAGACACTTCCAGAACAGGTGTAACGTGATTTCTGTAGCAAACTTCTCTATTTCCGTTCAGTTTTAAAGTGGCTGGGACTACACATATACAACATTGAGTGAGACATGGAATGATGAATTTTCTTGATGTATTTATTCATTAGCTTTGCTCAATTTCCTGGCTTACTCGGAATTATTATCAATATTTATAAATGAACTTCAAATCAATATAAACTTCTGAAGCTCAAGTAGAGCATAACCTTTCCCTTAGCATCCAAAATATAAGTCCTGCTTTTAAATACATTTTCTTTGTGGGGTTTGAAAACAAATAGAAAGAAATTTCTATGTATAAAATGAAAAATTTAGAGTGACGAAAGCCGTATTTTAAAAATAAATAGAATTGAATATTAAAGTGTAAAGGGAAACTTTAGTGGTATCCAATAACTTTCACCTTGGGAATTTTTTTCCCACCTAGTGTAGTGCACCCCAAGCCTCAGTAATTCTTCTAACACCTTCCTAATTTTTGCCCTGCTGTTATCATTTACTTAAGACTTTTATTTATATTGACAATGACTTTTTAAAATTCAAATTTATTTTAAAGATAAATGTCACGTCACTATTGTAAATGGGAAACTTGTATTGTCTTTCAGAAAAGGAAAATGTAAAAATAAACAGAATGAAATTTTTCTCCACCATATAAAACAGAGCAGTTTGAAAACATCTCCATTATTCATTGATTGGTCTAAAATTCTTCCCACATTCTCTCTGCTTTGTAAGATCTGAAAGGCAGCATTTGAAATTGGGTGGATTGCAGGTCTTAGAAACCAGGCAGATGGCATAGTGAGGCAAGAGAAGTGGAAAGAGACTTAAAATCATGCAATTTTGGGACACCCCGATTTAGCTCATTTTCTTCTAACACGTTTTTAAAAATGAATGTTTTTGTGGCATATTGGCCATTTTGTTGAATCTTAGAATATGTCAGTATGCGTTATGACACTGCCAGGGCAATAGAAATCTTTCTGCTCCAGGTTACGTGCCCCTTCAGCACTTGAAAGACTTTTAAGCCTCCTCAGGGACTAATCCTCAAGTCCTCAGTGCCATTTCAGGGATATACAACGAGTTCCTGCCCTCTGTTTTCAGTAGACTTTACAAGTTTATCTTATTTATTCAAAAAGTCCTGGACTTCTAAGCCGATCTGAACCCTCATGGAGACCACTGCCTTCCGTTTGTACTAGAGCTACCAATGACCAGAATGGAAGGAACCTAGGACTCTGGAGCTGGGCGAGATATTCTTGACAGTCCAAGGAATCAGGAATGAAAAACAAAACAAAACGTTGTTTCAAGATTGTCTTCCAAGAATTAATGAAAATGAAAAACAAGTAGGCTGAGAATACTCGTTCTCAAGTATTCCAAATATCACATGATCAGTTTTTTAATTTCTGTAAGACAAATTGTCTTTATGGATCACTCATTTTTTTTCTTAAAAATATTTATGCCACCTCATTACTATAGATACAAAGATCACTGAAGGAATACTTTCCTCCTCCTCTCCTTCTAATGGTCTATTTTGAATAACTGTCCTGGCTTTCTCATACGGGGGACTGCCGAGGAGTCAAGTCTCTCTGCTGCACATAGATCTTTCTTACAAACAGAAGGCAAAGAAGTCCTGATGTTTGCTAGTTTTATGTGACAAATAACTGACGAGCTATCTCCATTCAAGTAATGAAGAGCAAATGCTTTGAGTAACTCTAGTTTGCTTACATTGAACACCTACCATTAATGAGATCAACATAACCATTGCTCATTATAGCCACGGGTGAGAGTCTTCGAGTTTCCGTGTCAGAATCCAGGCTTTCAATAACCATCATTGCATATTCCATCCCAAAGCACCGATAGCTCTGCCATTCTGGAATGTATTTACAGGTTGAATCTCTAATAATTCCTAGAAACAAAAGTATATACATCTTAGCAATGAAAAAGAATCTCTTTGCAAAAGCATCCACATACTACCTTTTTCTTGTTATGTAAGATTAATAAATAGAAAACATAAGCTACTGATTGAGCACATCAATCATTAAAAATAAAAGATTGAGTGCAGCAATCATTAAAACAATTTTTTTAAATAAAAATAAAAACAATAAAAAATAGAAGTTTCATGAACTTGAGGACAAACAGAATAAGATCCAACGAACCTTTATAAGGTGCTTTCTCAGTGACAGGAATTCTACTTCCATTTGGGAATGTGAGCATCACCTTAGGAATTCTATAGTCTCCAATTCCAAACTGGCTATTTCCATTCCATTCATATTCTGCTTGAGGTATCACCGAACCAGAATTCCCCAGAAAGGAACCATCCATATCTCTAAGAAAAGATTTCCTTTTGGCATCACAAACCATGTCTACACAATCAGATGGATTCACCTTACTGTGGAGAAAAGGCGAAATATATGAACACTTAGATTTAATATCCCTCTCCTGTTTCTATCCGAAAAGAATTGATTGACTGAATCATATCATTTCTGAAAGGATTCAAAGTAGGACCAAGTAGCATATGTAATTAGCATTGTAATGAGGTCTGTTTTACATTGTGTTGATTTGGTCTGTTATTACGAATTCATTAACATTTCAAAAGGACAAGTTATACCTGTGGGATTTAAATTAGAATTTCATTTTGTTATTTCATATTGTGTTGAATGACAGAGCTCGCATTTGTGCATTCCTCACAATATACCAACATTGCCCTGTAGAGCAGGTGACCACTTACTCTGTTGTGCAGGACAGAAAAAATCCCTGTGTTGGCAGGGAAGTCTTTATATTTTCTCCCTTCCTTCTCTCTCTTTAAAAAAAACTGCATCCACTCTTTTATTTTTATTTTATTATTATTTTTTAAGGTATGCTTTTTGGTGAGGAAGACTAGCCTTGAGCTAACATCTGTTGCCCATCTTCCTCTTTTTTTTTCCTCTCCCCAAAGCCCCAGTACATAGTAGTATATCCTAGTGTAAGTCATTCTAATTCTTCTATGTGGGATGTTGCCACAGCATGGTTTGATAAGTGGTGTGTAGGTCCTAGCCCAGGATCCCAACTGGTGAACCCTGGGCCACCGAAGCAGAGCGCGTGACCTTAACCACTCAGCCACAGGGCTGGCCCCCTTTCCTTCTCTTTTTCTACGGGTCTGTAAAAACTATAAAAATATTGCATGCTTACTATAAAATAATCTAAATGCTTAATAAAAGTTCAGTCCCCTTCATCTTCTTATCTCCAACTTTTACACTCTTCATCAATTGTAGAATAATACATATTCTTAAAGACTTGCCTGTGTATAGACAAACAGATATACTTGATATTCTTAAAGACTTGCCTGTGTATAGACAAACAGATATACTTGGATTATGGCTTTTAGGCTGCATATTTTAGTAACCATTCTGTAGATATTCAAATTGTAAGAGATAAAATACTATAAATTCATCATGCTGTTCAGCCAAAGAAGGTGTTCTACCTTCATCCTGAGCCACCTAGAGTGTTGATTTTTAACTGGTTATAATAATAAAATAGCTACATATAAGAATAAAATAGCTGCATATAATAATTTGCAATGTACTACACATTGTATAGTATGTATGGTATACAGCATACTTCTACTGTATCATGATATACACTATAGGAAAATATAATTTATTCCAGAGTTACAGCAGCAAACAATAGTGGAAAGCTCAGATCTGCTGGATAGTATTCACCATCTCTCTCCCTGTTGCTATAAGGGACACATGAAGCTATAAGTTATCCCTTCTATACCATATTAGTTTTGGAGATGATTTGAATACATATT